>NC_133658.1:61341635-61941635 GCF_037893015.1 Macrotis lagotis
GCAACTTCTGTGGTGCACTTATGATAAAGAAGGCAACTCACCCCAGAGACAGAGTCATTAGAATCTGAACATAAGAGTGAAGTACATTTTTTTTCTCTCCCTCACTATTCTTGAGGTTTCTCATCTTCTTGGGGGGGGGGTATGTTTACTCTTATAATAAAATTATTGTAATAATATAAAATAAATAAACCAAAATCATACTGGGGGGAAAAATTTGATTAAAGACATAAAAATATGGCTTTTTAAACAAATACCAGAAAAGATATGACTGGTATTAAAAAACCAGATTACAGTTAAAAACAAGCACCAATAAAGAGGTGAAGCCAGCACATTTACACCGACCCAGTGGCTTCAAGCATTCACAGATTAGCCAGGAAATGTTACAGTGTCGTCGCTTTTGCTCAAATGATGTCAAGAGCCCAGGGATGGCTTTTATAAGGAAAACAAGACAGTTATTTCTAGTTCTCAAGTTTCCAAGGGAACAAACTAAAGTTTCTAGTATAGCAAAACCAACACAATTCTAAGAAATCAATATAGTCTCCTCAAATTGCTGTGAATCCAGGACCTGTGTAAATCATGACAGTGAATTCTCTGGGTAACAGAGCAGAGGGCCTCCAGGTTAACAAGCGCATAATGAAACTACTCAAACAATGACAAGGAAAAGCTGTAAAAACCAGGAAGCTCAGGTCAAGCATGAAAGCCTCCAGTCTATTTATTTGGATTTATCGGCTTGCTTATGGTATGACTACAAACACAGAAGGACAATTTCATCATCACCTGTGAGATGTTTCATAAAATATTTTGATAACTCTGTTTCAGTATAATTGGTTTCCTTTGCAGTCCTCTGGATTTTATTTTAAGCATGTACAAACATAATTCTGAGAAGGGTTCCACCATAGGCTTGACCAGGCTGTCACCTGAGATGTCCAGGACACACACACAAGGTTACCTAAATGCTCCCCTGAACTGGGACAACAACAACAACAAAAAAAAAAGACACAAAAGTGAAACTGTCTATTATATGACTTAATCTAGGAATGATTTAACCCTGATGTGATCATTTTAAGAAAAAGTTTTTAACAAAAACCTTCACTTAAAAATGAAAAGATATTTTCTAAAAGTTCTAGAAGTCTTCAAGTAGGTATTATTTCCTATTGACTGTACAAGGAAAGAAGCATGGTCAAAAAAAAGTTTTTAAAAGGAATGAGAAATCTGAAAATAGTCAGTCCCTGAACTTGAAAAAAAGCTCCTACCACTCATTAGTCCATTCTTCACACAATTCAGAAGATAACCCTGAGTTAAGAGAATTCAGCCTCTCCCCCAGTTACCAATAACCATTAGAATACTGATGAATACAAGTGGAGAGAACGGAAAATGAGAAAGCCAAAAAGGAAGAATGCATATTTAATAGAATTAAATAATTCTATATTCTGAATTACTGAGTGCAAATGTCCATATACCCCAATGTCAAGGATTCTGAGAGATCTTAGAGACTGTGTTGTTAATACATGGGGTAATGTCCACCTCTAATAAGACCATAAGATATAATATAGGTATTCTTTAAAATATCCTTGTTCTGTTTGAATCTGATTCTTCTCTTACAACAAGTTCCATTTCAATATATGTTTAACATGGTTACAAATGTAGAGCCTGTATCAGATTGCTTTCTGTCAGGAGCAGGGGAGAGGGAAGGGAGAGAGAGAGAGAAAAATTGTAAAACCCAAAGTCTTGTAAAAAAAATGATAAAAACTACCTTTGTATGTAGTTGGAAATTTATTTTTTTTGAAAAAACAAACCAAAAGAAAATCTTTGTTCTACCTGATATTATCATTATTGTTATTATAAGAATTGCCAATAGGATTCCAAGTAGTTGATGATGCATCAAACAGAGCATCTAGACCTGCGGTCAAGAAAACCTTAGTTCAAATCTGTGTGATCTTGGGCAAATCATTTAATCTCAGTGTGTCTCAATTTCTAATCTGTAAAATGGAGATAATATAGCACCTATCTTACAGGATGAGGATTAAAGGAGAGAAAATATGCAAAATGCTTTGCAAACTTTAATGTGCTATATAAATGCTGGTTATTAAGAACAGAGAAGAATAGGAATGATAATCATAGCATCTACCTCTCAGGGTTGTTCTGAGGAAAAACTGAGACATGTAAAGCCTTTTGGAAACTTAAAGAACTATATAATGCTAGTTGTCATTTTTATTATTTTCATTATTGTATGCTAAAAGTCCATAATTTCATAATAAGAATAACCTGTATCACACACTGTGATATAGTGTATCACGCACTGTGATATAGTGTATCACGCACTGTGATACAGTGTATCCACACTGTGATACAGTGTATCGCACACTGTGATACAGTGTATCACACACTGACCACTTCAAATTGCTTAAGATGAATGTGCAATGAGAGAAAAATGGGGTAGCCTGTGCTGGGTGAGCCTCTAATAAACTTCCATTTCTCCTCCCATTCTGATAACCACCAACTCTGTTGCCAGTCTAGCCCCTGCTGGAACCTGTCAACCCAGTACTCTCAGTAGCCACAGCTCCTGACAATCCAGAAAAGAAATGAGAAATGGGGATAAGCTTTGACTCTATAAATGATACTGACAAAATCGATCACTCTTTGCCTTGACACTATATAAGAAGGACCACTAGCCCTTGTCCATCTCCCTTTGCAGGTCAATCACCCCCACACACACACACACACAATCAGGATATGAGTTTCTAGGGGGGTAAAAAAAGGGCACTCTCACTTTCCTGTGAAATTTATATGCAACATTTATATTTTTATTTCTATATATTTATTTTTACTTGCTTATACTTAATATTTATATTATTTATATGTATTTATACTAAATATATTTATATTTAAACTATATTTAACTTTGTATTTAACTTTAAACTTTTGAGTCCAAAAACATTTATAAATTCCCTACCATTAAAAACATAACACATAAACCCCAATATACTGGAGCAGAGCAAGTGATCAACCTGAACCTTGAATGAAGTTAAAAAGTGGAAGTGCAGGTCTCTGCTGTCTACCAACCACCACTTTCCTTGAAACTTCAAGAATAGTCATTGTATAAGGCTCACTTTTTTCCAGACATTTAGTAAAGTATACAAGGACATCTCCTGGTCACTTGAAAGATTGCACAAACAAGAAGCAGAAGCAACGGGAATATCCACTACCTTATTTTACAGTTGAGGAAATGGAGGCTCCACAAGGGTAAGTGGCATTTCCAGGCTCTCCAAGAGTGAGCCACCAAGCTGCTCCTTTGGAGTATAGCTCAAGCCCTGCCCTCTACATAAGCCCAGTTTCTCCAAGTGCTGGGTGCCTGCCATCCTCTTAACTCAAGAGAACCAAACACATCTCAGAATGAAGATAGATACCCCAGAAAATGTGGTGTTTAGAGACACAGTAAATAACAGAAAGCAAATACTCCTCAAAAGTCATGTTATTAGGTGGAAAGAGCACCAAGCTGGGAGTTAGGACCCAATTCTCGTCCTGAGTTTTCTGCTTCAATGAATTTCTTGATTCATGGGGACTTTCCTTCCTTCTACCCTGTAGACAGATCCCAGTCCATCTCTTCCACACACTCTGGTCTTTATTCTAGACCACCTCCTTTCCCAATCACACACGTCCTAGACAATTTCTGGCACTCAAGTCATCTGCCAGGACTCCTTTCCAATGCTATTTGGTTTCATTCTTTCAGTTAGTAAGAACCCACAATGTATCAGGATGCAAAAACAAATTCTACCAGAGAAGCTGCCATTCCTCTGGGGAAGCACACACCCTCCCACATCACCTGTAACTCTGACAAGTTCTAACTCTATAGCAAGGAGTAGCTTGGGCATTGAAAGCACACCCTCAACTTCAGGCCAGGGACTGGAAGGATGTGAGCAGGCCTCTCCACAAGTCTTCACATAAAAACTTATGCTCAGCTCCTGTGAGGTATGTTTACTTAATTGTTCAGATACTCCATGTTTAGGCTTATTTCCCATGCCTAAGAACTCTCTGGGTTGATATTATTTACAAGTCTTTAGCCTGATGCTCTTCTACTCCTCTGTTAACAATTAACTTCAACATTTATTAGGTGTTTACTCTTTTTTTTTTTAAGTTTTTGCAAGGCAATGGGGTTAAGTGACTTGCCCTAGGCCACACAGCTAGGTAATTATTAAGTGTCTGAGGCCAGATTTGAACTCAGGTACTCCTGACTCCAGGGCCAATACTCTATCCACTGCACCACCTAGCTGCCCCAGGTGTTTACTCTTTACAAAAACTATTCTCAATACTGGCAACAAAAAAAAGAAATGTAACATAGTCCCTGACCTCTGTGAACATACAGTCTAATGGAGAGGCTATTACATTTACACAAAGAGGAGACATGGGATTCAAATGCAATGCTACAGTCTTTCTGGGAGATGGAAGGGAGAATGCATTTTCCTCTCACTCAGCCTGGAAGTACAGTGGCCACTATTGGATCCAAACCCACGAGTGCCTGGCAAGGAAGTCCTGATCCAGTGTTTCTCCCCTGAGCAGCCTAGGGCCAATTCCATCCCCTCAACCCTAAAGGCTCACCAGCATTAATACAGACACCTATCCAGTTTTAACTAAAACCCTCCTGAACCCTTAAAGAGTAATCCACCAGCCTCAGCAGAAGGGACTATAGGTCTGTACCACCATGGCCAGCTGCCAGAGCTTTTTAAACCTTCTGCAATCCACAGTATCATTCAGACAGTAAGTACTTAAATTTCTGATAATGACAATAACACCAATGAGGTCCATTAACCTTTGAGGACAGTCTGCATAACTAAAAGTATTTTAAGAAGGAGCTGAGTCCATATGGTCAGCCAAGTAAAGCAGACAAGCTATTGCAGGCACAAATGAGACAGGGCTAGTCTGGTAAACTGACCCTCTAGGCTTCCTCTAGGCATTAGCCTCTGAGCTGGATCCCACTCTCAGTCTCCAACTCTTCTTCCTCTGATCCTAATTGTGGACAAGTAATAAAGAATGCCAAATTTACTCCATTAAGTCCTACAAGGCCAAAATTGTTATGTTAAGTAGAAGCAACTCTAGGTTCTCAAAGATGAAGCCAGGCTGCAGGAAACAGAACACAAGGGCTGACAAATTCTACTATTTTGCTTTTCAAGGACCAGACTAGCTAAGTAAGAAAAGGTCCTCACCAATAATCAAATCACTTGTTGATTAATTCTTGAAATACAGAAATTCATGAAATAAATAAAAATACAAAATGGCACCTAGTTCGGGGCAGCTAGGTGGTTCAGTTGGATAGAGCACCGGCCCTGGAGTCAGGAGTACCTGAGTTCAAATCTGACCTCAGACACTTAATAATTACCTAGCTGTGTGGCCTTGGGCAAGTCACTTAACCCCATTTGCCTTGCAAAAACCTTTAAAAAAATGGCACCTAGTTCTCTAGGACTCCTCCACCTTCCATTATGGCAAGGTAGAAAAGGAGACAGCAAGAGTAAAAAAAAAAAAAAAAAACCCATGAAGTTTTAAAGTCATGTAAAAATTTAAATTGGGGTTTCAAAAATGTGAGGTACTACTAAATGTGAGGAAGAACTGAATCATGTCAATCTTGACATTATAAATGGAGATGGAAGACAAAAGGAACTTGCTCCCAGGTATTCTTTGAAGAGGCTAATAAAAGAGTTTTAAAACTTGCAAGTTTCCTAAGATATTTAATGGTCATTTCATATTATAGAGTTCATGATAAGCATTTGCAAAAATGTCATAATGAAAATAAGTGTAACTTAAGTGTTTGAAACTATTACAGAATGGGGCGGCTAGGTGGCGCAGTGGGTAGAGCACCGGCCTTGGAGTCAGGAGTACCTGGGTTCAAATCCGACCTCAGACACTTAATAATGACCTAGCCGTGTGGCCTTGGGCAAGCCACTTAACCCCGTTGCCTTGCAAAATCTGGGAAAAAAACACTACAGAATATAAGGAAGGAAAAGAATTCTAAAAAGAATTTGTTTAAAGAATCAACAAATTAAATCAACAAATTAACACACTGATGTACATAAATGCAAAAGTGAGTTTACAGGGGAGAAAAAATATGGTTGAAAGCATGGTTCAGGAATAAATTGTAAGAGAGGACAAAGTCAAGTAGACTAACTGGAACCTCTCACCTAAATATCATGAATACTTCCTTTGAAAAAAAAAGAGAACAGAATAAAATAATAGCATGATGTGTTTTGTTTGACTTTGTTTTGAGAATTAGGAAGTGAGTCAGTAAATCAAGATAGACATGCAAATAAAAAGTTCAGGAGAGGACACAAAAAAAAATCAGATAATTTTGTTATAATCTCACTAAACTTAATCTGTGCTTTTTTAAAACTATATGGAATTAAGCTCAAAGGACAATAAAAATGTTCATCCCTTTGATCCAGCAATACATACCCTGAAGAAATTGTGAAAAAGGGCAAAAATAATCACTTGTACAAAAATATTCATAGCAGCTTTTTGTGGTGGCAAAGAATTCGAAATCAAGTGAACGTCCATCAGTTGGGGAATGACTGAACAAACTGTGGTATATGTACATTATGGAACACTATTGTTCCATTAGAAACCAGAAGGGATGGGAGGGCATCTGCATGAACTGATGCTGAGTGAGATGAGTAGAACCAGAGAAACATTGTATACCCTAACAGCAACATAAGGAGTGATCAGTCTTAATAGACTCACTCATTCCATCAGTGCAACAATCAGGGACAATTTTAGGGTATCTGAGATGGAGAAAACCATCTGTATCCAAAGAAAGAATTATGGAGTTTAAATAAAACCAAAAACTATTATAACCTTCAATTTTTTTTAAAGTTGTCTTATGTACTACATAATTTTGCATTAAAAATTTTAAATATAATTATACATTAATAACCAAATTAGTTACTTAAGTCTAAAGATGATTCCAAAGATTGAAGGGAAAATTACAAATTTATTTTGAAACCTAGATATTGTACAGGGTAACATATTACATAACATAGTTTTGTTTGTTTCTTTCTAGTCAGAGTAATTTGAACATACCATAAAATAGTTTTCTAATACTTACTCTGTCTTTATCATGCAGCATATCAGCATATGATGATCTAAAAAAAAGAAAAAGAAAGAGAAAAGACATTAGAAACTCCTGGTTAAGGAGCAGCTAGGTGGCATAGCAGATAGAGTACCAGCCCTGCAGTCAGGAGGATCTGAATTCAAATCCAGCCTCAAATACTTAATTACCTAGCTGTGTGACCTTGGGCAAGTCACTTAACCCCACTGCCTTGTAAAAAACAGACAAAAGATAAAAAAAACTCCTGGATAAAACAAAACACACACACACACACACACACACACACACACACACACACACACACACACACATTTAGATACAGGTTCAGTTCAAGTCTTCCTCTGATACCTAATGACTCAAAGACGACGAAAATTTATGCCAGCAGTCATGAAGTCTGGTATATCCTACCAATCTGTAAATGCTTAGAATATGGATGGTTCCAATAATAAACAACCCTTGCTTCTCATCACAGGTTAAGCCTCACTAACAGAGAATCTGCAACCAGATGACAAGTTTTGAAGGATAGAGTAATTTTTCTTTTTATTACACTTCCTCATTTTTAATTGGCAAAAATGTACCTTCTCTCCCTCCTATATCCTTATATTTCAATTTTTTAACAGGTAATGAAAACAAAACAAAATCCATTAAAAACATGTACTGTCAAGTCAAATAAATTTCCACATGACCACATCCAAAAATATGTCTCACTCTGCACTGAGTCCTTCACCCCTCCATCAAGAAATAAGTAGTATGCTTCATCAGAAGTGCTTTTTGAAGTTGTCATTATATTATTCAGAGATCCAAAATCTTTAAAAGTTATTCATTTATAATATAGTCACTGCATAAATTGTTCTCCTTGTTTTGCTCCCTTCACTTTGAAACACAGTAATTAATGAAACACTAGACCCAAGGCCTAGAAGATTGGTATATCCCCAACAGTGAAATCACAGCACTGACACATGCAGGAATGTGTTCTCTCTTATGTCTACAGTCCAGTTCCATAATTATGCCACTGTCTCCTATAACATGTCAAAGTTAAAGATGTTGCAGGGCTGGGCTTTTCTTCCACTGAAGCAGACCTCCGTCCCTTTTAATACTTGAACAGTCTCTGGGCTGCTGCTGTGGCGACAAGTGTCTTCTCCTTGGTGAAATGTCTCCCAAACCAGGCTCATTGACAGGTCTGTGTTACTTTGCTCAGTACATCAAGGCCAGAGCTGGCATTTTATCAATGTGCTTTGATTGACTCAAGCCCTCTCAGTGTGGGCAGGCCTGCCAGAGCTTCAGGAGCAGGCAGCATGAGAAGCCACAGTCATGTCCATGCCATGGTGATGGAACTGCAAGTTAATCAAGAGTTCTTCCATGAAGACTGGCACAGCAATCCAAGCTGGCATCTCTGCAGTATGAATTGTATATTTTCCTCAGGGAAAAATCACCCTAAATTATCAAAACTCATATATAATCTAAAAGCTCAGCTTCCAGTAAGGGCTCTGAACCTCCAGATAACTCATTCTAGGAAACACAAATAAGGATACAAGAATAATCATCACAGAATTTTAAAACTGAAGAGGACTCCAGTCTACTCAATTCTCATTCTCTCACTGGATAGAAAAATAAACTGAGACCCAAAGTTGGACAAAAATATTAAAAGAATTCACATCAGGGGCAGCTAGGTGGTGCAATGGATAGAGCACCAGCCCTGGAGTCAGGAGGACCTAAGCTCAAATCCGGCCTCAGATACTTTAATAATTACCTAGTTGTGTGGCCTTGGGCAAGCCACTTAACCCCATTTGCCTTGCAAAAAAAAAACCCTAATAAAAATAAAATAATTCACATCACCTCATTCCGCGGCCAGTGTGATTTATACTACATCATACTGCTTTTCAAAGCTTGGAAATGGGTTGGCTTTCTTACACTCAGCTCCAGGAGACCTTAATCTCCATATTCTTTCCCAAAAAAAAGAACAGGGCTGTTTGTTTTCTTCACCAGACACACCAAGGTTTTAAAAAGAAATACTTCTTACTTGAATACTTTCACTTTATCTGAAATTAAATGTTAAAAACTAGACCGTCCGTATCTACTATATATAGGGACTTTCTCATTGGGGGATTCCTAGGTTTCAGCTAGAAATGACCCTCTTCTTTTCCCAATACTTAAGATATTTATATGCCCTGTATTTTCTGGACCCTACAAGTATAAAATTTCTGCATATTTCCTTGGTCTACAACATGATTTGAGCTTTAAAGAAGTCTTTGACTATTTTCAAAATTATTAAACATATGTTCACTGTAGCTTAAATCTAATCAGAAAACACTGTATAAAAAGGTCTACAGGCATATAGGGTTAGGCTAAGGCTCAACAACTTTAATACCCCTGAAAAGAATGAAACCATGCTCAAGATATAGTACAACCAAACTGGGTATAATTTAATTTATTTTAATTTAAGGTATTATATTGTGGTTCATTTTGAAATAACTCAGGAGTTGAGGGCACAGAGGAAAGCAACGCGTAATTCCATTCCAGTCATTCTAATTTATAGATTTATAGATAATAATAAATGCATTCTAATTTCAGCTGAATATGTAGATCTTTAAAGTTCATAAACATCACTACTATAAACTCTTGTTGCCCTTTTGCTATAATCTGCAAAACTAAGAATGTTAGAACTAATACAGAATGTCTATCTATTTACCTGGCTTCATAGGATTTAGAGCTGGAAGAGATCTTAAGATGTTATCTAATTTAACCTCTTCCTTAAAGATAAAAAAAATCTAAGTTCCAATAAGTCCAAAGATTTGCTTAGTAGTATATCATTGTCAGAATGAGACCTGACTCCAAAGACAAAGCCTTTTCCAATACACTAAATTGCATATTTTTCCATTATTACATAGCCCAAAGCCTGTACAGTGGTTTCCTCTCTGGACACCTGTAAAATGATTATTTCTACAATGCCATGAAGTAAAGTCTGGTTTAAAAGGGGTTGAAAATTCTGTGGGTGGGCCTAAAAAGTAATGAGACCTGACAAGGAGGAGTGCCCCTAAAAAGCTCATCCAAGAGAGCTGCCTTCCTCTAAGAGGCAAACATTCACAGGATGAGATGAAGTCGTCTCTATATTGAACATAGCATGAACACAATGTAGACAATGGAAGAGACTGCCCTGTTCCTGTAAAGGGATTTCAAAGGAATTCCAAAACTACACACATGGAGTACTGCTCCATCAATGGTGTGTGATCTATTCAGCTCCACCACATTAAATTCCACAGCAGTTAAGTTAACTATTCAGCTGTGATTGAAGTTCAGTGTTATCCTACCTTGCAATCTCCTGGTGATAATCATAGTGCTCATCCTCCTCCAGCCACTCCACAGAGCCTGTTGTTGGGTTCGCCCGCCCACAGAAGACCTTCATGGTTTCGGTTAGGACATCTGGTTTTTAGTGCAGAAAAGAGAGCTCTCGAGTTGGTTTTAGCAGAGGAACTTGTGCTTTGATCCACTTATCAGAAACCTATTTCACACATAAGATCCCCAAAATAAAGCAGAGAGAAATAAATCAATATGCTAACAGAGCACAACCTATCTCCTATCTTCAAAGAATCTCAATCGAGAATAGCTAATCAACATCATTCAGTTGTCTCTTTAAAGAAGTCTTTGACTATTTGCAAACATATGTTCACTGTAGCTTAAATCTTTTCAGAAAACACAGTGTAAAAAAGTCTACAGGAATATAGGATTAGGCTAAGGGTCACCAACTTCAATACCTCTAAAAAGAACAAAACCCTGTTCAAGAGGTAGCACAACCAAAATGGGCATAACTGGGAGAAAAAGGGGGGGAAGGCAAGGGACAAAAAAGAATGGAGGAAAAAAATGATGAGGAAAAAACGAAGGAAAAAAAAGAGTGCGAAAGAAAGGAAAAGGAAAAATACATGAAAGAAATGCCCCCAATAATTGCTTCCATTTGCCTTGAGAAATACAAAGATATCAAATAATTCTTTCCACTAAAGAATATTTGTTTTACATATATAAAAATTCAAAACCTACGGTTCTATTTACATGAACAATAACATCCATTATTTTCTTTGGTTGTCAAAAGTAAACTTACTTGACAAGTAAGCTGAAGCAGCTCAATCTGAATTAAACCAGGCAAGGTCAGCAGGCCTCTCCAAACTTAGCCCATAAAAAGTCACATGCAGTTTTCAAGGCTTGTACATTCTGCTCATAATCCATATCCAACTCTCCAAGTTCAAGTCCTTTTTATCACCAAGAATAGCACAAATACTTTCCTAAATGGTCTCCTCACCTCCATTCCATAGTGTACAGTACTGTGTATTATTTTTGCTAAATCATAGTTGGTCACATGCTTGGTCTACAATCTTCAAAGACTCCCCATCAACTATCTGAATCTCTATATGGATCCCTTCCTCTCAATATAATGATGATTATCACTGACAAATTTTTGTAGCATTCCTGAGAACTTAAAAAAAATCTTTTTGATCTTTCACCAAAAACAGCACCACAAAGTCTGCTTCTCTTTAAATAAAATTTTTGTTGTTTACAGTCAATTTAGAAAATACCCCTTTTCACAACCATCTGATTATCATTCTCTTCATGTAACAAATTCAGAAGGATGTTCTGCAACAGCCTGAAATACAGTCTTCTAAATCCCTTTCTCCTAAAAGAATCCAAAAGCTTCAGGTAGTGCTGGGTAGTTTCCCATGCTTTATTTGTCTTCCACTTCACTTCTGAAGAAATACCTTACAATTTTAGTTAATCATCAAAGAATAAAATAAAAAGCACTGAATACAAGGATAATATCACAAAGTAAACTTAGATTACACTGATGCCATTTTTAATGCCATTTTTAACTTCTACAAAAGTTACTTTAAAGAGCAGCTAGGTGGAGCAGTGGATAGAGCACCGGCCCTGGAGTCAAGACATGAGTTCAAATGTGACCTCAGATACTTAATAATTACCCAGCTGTATGATTCTGGGTAAATCACTTAACCCCATTGCCTTGCAAAAACCAAAAAGAGGAAAAAAAGGGAAAAAAAGTTACTTAAGCTATTTCTTTTGCATACAAATTTTTTTTAAAAGTCCAACTTCCTCAACTTTGAATCCAAAGTCATTCAAAATACATGGTCCTAACTAACTACTTTTCTAGTATTTCTCTATATAAACTTGACCAAATTCCAGTCAAGACAGGAATAATCCCCATAATTCATGAGCCATAATTTTCTACTTTTACTCATGAAATAGGAATTGGTGAAATTTACAGTTAAAGCTATACAAAAATGTGTGTGTGTGTGTGTGTGTGTGATCTCATTTGATGCAATAAGGGACAACCAGATGAGACAACTATAAAAAGTCTCACTAGTCTGTTCTGCCATTTCTTATCAGTAATGAACATTTACATTTTGTTCCTTGAATCCTTAAACTATTTCTAATAGCTAGTATTTTTTAGCACTTTATGATTTGTTAAGCACTTGACAAATATTATCTCATTTGAGTCTCACAACCATCCTGGGAGGCAAATGCTATTTTTACACATAAGTAAACTGAGGCAGAAGTTGCACCTTATTCCATAGCCTCCCACAATTACTCAGTGTCTGAGGTCAAATGTGAACTCAGGTCTTCCTGACACCTGTCTAATACTCTACCCACTGCACCACTTAACTGTCTTCCCTTTCGTTCAATACAAAATCATCTGGACTTTCTATTTGCTCTCATGCTTTTTTCTTATTTAATCAGCCAGCATGGTCACAAGACCCTAACTGAACTCAAGGTCAAGAAAGACCTGGGTTCAAAACTTACCTAAAACCCACACTAATTCTACAACCATGGAGAAGTCACTTATCACAAGCTTCAGTTTCCTCAACTGTAAGTGAAGACAGATGGTGTGAGATGGAGTGAGAAGTCAAATGGCAATAGACTGACAGCTGGCCTGGCAAGCAGGAAGCCTGGGTTCAAATTTTGATTGATACCTACTTGGCTGCATGACCCTGGACAAATCACCTCACTTCACACAATCACAAACTCTCAATTAGTAGTTATTAAAGCCAACTGTGCTAAGTACTGGGGAATAAAAGAAGATAAAACTCCTTCTTCCCTCAAGGAGCTCACAATTGAATAGAAGAGACAGCAAGTAATAAACACATATAAAGAAGCTCCCTAGAAGATGAATAGGAAATAGGGGAAGGCCTGGAACAAAGAGGGCTTGGGAGAAGCTACCTAAAGAAATTGGAATTGAGGAGAGAGAATAAAAGGGCAGAAAGAGAAAACATCTAGAGCTGAGAAAGGGTCTTTTTTGTGAAAAAGCAAGGACATTGGGTCACTGAATCATCCAGGATCTTGAGGAGAATGAGACACAACAAGATCCAGTGTCACTGAATCAAAGGAAAAAATGGAGGCCTAAGTTCTAAAGGGACTTGAATGCCAAGCACTGAATTCTGGATTTGATCCAAAGAGTGATAGGGAGCCACTGAAGTTTAGTGAGCAGGGAAGTGACATGACTTGACCTTCACTTTATCATTAAATATATTAAATGGTGGGTGGACTGGAATGGGTAGAGACTTGAAGCAGACAGACCCACCAGTAGGCTATTGAAGGCTGAGTATTCAAGGGATATCAAAGGTCCAGACCCTATTCATATAGTTGTCACCTCAGAAAATGGTGAGGAACTTTTAACATCAAAGCAATTACTATTAATGGATTATTATTAATGGTATAGGGAGAGAAGTATCACTTTATTGTTGATAAACTGGATATAGAATATAAGTCCATGCTGTGATTGATTTTGTGTTCTCACATGATGGCTCCTAAGTGATCTTGACTATGTTCAAGCATCTTGTTTAGGATACATCCAATTCTCCCCAGCACAGTTTTCATTGAATTCTTGCCATGGATATAAATCATTGTTTTGTATTTGACACAATCATCTCTCTCAATTTTCTTCTTGCATAGTTTGTAGAAATCCTAAGAACTATGCTAGGAAATAGTGAATGGGGGTGGCTAGGTGATGCAGGGGTGGCTAGGTGGCGCAGTGGATAGAGCACAGGCCTTGGAGTCAGGAGTACCTGAGTTCAAATCCCACCTCAGACACTTAATAATTACCTAGCCGTGTGGCCTTGGGCAAGCCACTTAACCCCATTTGCCTTGCAAAATCAAAAAAAAAAATGATGTATAATCTATATTGGACTGCTTGCCATCTTGGGGAGGGGGGCAGAGGGAAGGAAGGGAGAAAAATTGGGCCCTCAAAATCTGATTTAAAAATTTTTTGAAAAGTGTCTTTACATACAATTAGATAATATGCTATTTTTAAAAAGAAAAATATGGGTCTCTGAATGAGGCAATGGATAGAATGTTGGACCTGGAGTAAGGAAGACTCATCTTCCTGTGTTCAAATCTTGCCTCAGAGATTTACTAGCTTAGTTGTTTGAAACTTGGCAAGTCACTTAACCCTGTTTTTTTTATCTGTAAAATATGCTGGATACTTCAGTATCTTTGCAAGGAAAAACTCCAAATGAGGTCATTAAAAAGTCAAACACAAGACAATAAACATCTAAAAAAATAAAAAATAACACCCTAACAGGACCATAGAGGTGATGCTCAACCTTGATGGACTTGCTCATTCCATCAGTGCAACAATCAGGGACAATTTGGGGCTGTCTGCAATGGAGAATACCATCTGTATCCAGAGAAACAACTGTGGAGTTTGAACAAAGAGCAAGGACTATTCCCTTTAATTCAGGGAAAAAACTGATATCTTATTGTCTGATCTTGCTATCTCATATACTTCATTTTTCTTCTTTAAGGATATGATTGCTCTCTCATCACATTCAATTTGGATCAATGTATCCCATGGAAACAATGTAAAGACTGGCAAATTGCCTTCTGTGGGGGGTGTGGGAAGGGAAGTAAGATTAGGGGGGAAAAAACTGTTAAACTCAAAATAAAATCTTTAAAAAAAAACATTGAAAGAGAATTCTAAGCAGCATCTTTTCACAATACAGAAAGATTTCACCAGAAATATCATGTCGGAGTACTATCATTCTTACAACAATGAGCTCTTCAAAAGATGTAAGTAAAAGTCACATGACCATACTTTTTCTAGCAATCCAAACTCTAGAGGTTTTAATGCACAAATCAATCAACAATCTTTACTGAGTGGATACTATGTGGGAAGCATCTTGAGAAATCACCAGTAAAAATCAGCTCTGCCCTCAAAACCTAATGGGGATGCTTAAGGAGGCAAAACTTTAGATGGTAAAAAGTTACATAACAAAAATCTGTTTTAAATCTAAGACAGTAACTTGGAGACCAGAGTTTCTAGACTTCTACAGAAAGGCTAGAGAGAGGAAATGAGCCGAATGCCAAAGGGTGGAGAGAATCCAGGAGCTAGAGGGAAGGAGAACATGACATATTTGGGGCACACGGAGTAAAAGGGGGCAGATTGTGGAGAGCCTGAAGGAGTCTGGACTTAAAGGCTATAGGATAATTGAGTTTTTGAAAATTTCTCAGGGATAGGAGACTAAAATAATGGTAAGACTAAGATAAAATCGTTATCAAACAATCTAGGGCCAAAAGTGCGGGTGCGGATTCTATTATTCTTGAGGATACACGGAGACGACAGGAGTCAGGCCAGTCGTGTCCTCCCGGAGGAATGAACCCCCACTGCGTGCCTCCTCCTGCCAGGCTGCAAGACAACACGTTCCCCGGTCTACGGCAACGCCACGGCGCGCTGCGTGGCGGGAAAGCTACCCACGAACTTAGGGGCCCAACAGACGAACCCCCGCATCGGGCCTCACTGGGGTCCCGCCCTCCAGCGCCCCCCGGGGCTGCCCCACGAGCAGGGCCCCGAGGCCTTCGGCGACGGGCTCCGACAGTTTGGGGGTCGCGGCGCCGCTTTACTCCCCCCTACGAGAGCCCAAAGCAAATCGCAGGCCCTGGGCGCCGCCGGCGCGCACGCGCGCTGCTTCCTCTCGGCGCTCCCGCCCTCGTCCCAGCCCCCGCTCCGGAACCGTAACGGCCGCGTCGCCGGGCTCCGCGTCTCACCGTCCCCGCGGGCCGCGGCCGCCGCCAGCGCCATCTTCTCCCGCTCCCAGCCGCTCCAGGGACACGTGACGGGGGCGGGGTCGACTGGAGGCCCCGCCCACCCGGGCGGGGAGCAGGCGCGTGCGTGGCGTCGTCGAGGGCGGGGCGAGAGGGAAGTCCCGGCATGCCCCGGGGGAGCGGCGCCGGGTGACGACGAGGATGGAGGAAGCCGCCGCCGCCGCGGCTCCCGCCGTGCTGAGGGTGAGGCGGAAGCGCGGCGCGGATCCCGCCGAGGCGCTGGTCCTCGCGTGTAAGCGGCTCCGGAGCGGGGCCCCCGAGGAGGGCGCGGCGGCCGCGGGCCCGGGCCCCGTGGAGGAGAACATCTTCAAGCTGGCGGCCACCGTGTGCTCCCAGGTAGCCCCCCCCCCCCGTGGTCTCCGAGGCGGGGGTCGGGGCCTCAGTTACGGCCTCCGAAAAGTGGGGGCGGCCTTACCCCGGGGAAGCCGCGCCCCCAGGCCGGCAGAACCCCAGGGGCAAGCGCCCCGCCCCCCAGCGCTGCACGTGCACGGGGGCGGGGCCGCTGACTCGTGAACCGGAAGTGATCCTGTCGGAACCCCATCAGCCCGGGATGAGCAGAGACACTGGCTTCCAGCGCCCCACATAAAGCCCCTCGTGGGGAACGGTCACAGAAGGCAGTGTCAAGAGGCACAGGGGCGGCCAGGTGGCGCAGTGGGTAGAGCACCGGCCCTGGAGTCGGGAGGACCTGGGTTCAAAATAATTACCCAGCTGTGTGGCCTTGGGCAAGCCACTTAACCCCCTTGCTTGCCAAAAAAAAAAAAGAACACACAAAGATGACACAAGTCAGAAATAGTGGACCTGCCACTTAGTCCAGCCATTGTAGTGAGCAATTAGGAATTACATTTTTGAAATGAACAAAGGGTCCTTTGACCCCAAAAAAACATCCTAGTGCTGAGCCTTTACTCCTAAGTTAAGAAAAGACCTATATGCCAAAATGTTTGTAAATGGTATTGAGGGGTTAGTAAACAAGGTTTGGAAAAAAATTCAATTAATCATTTATTATTAAGCACCTAATGTGCTGCCTGAAAAATTGGAAATAAAATTGGCACCCAAGAGGAAAATGGATAAATCATGGTTTACCAACATAATGGAATCTTACATTACCATAAGGAAAGACAAGGAAAACATAGGAAGACTAGATGCATAGTGAAATAAGCCAAAATAGGAAAAATGTTAACTGATTGGAGCACAGTGTGATTATAATTGCTGATCTTGATATCCAAGAAGGAAAGTGATAGACCTCTTTCAATGGAATAGTGAGGGATTATGGGGGTATAATGTTGCATATACAGTACCATAGAACTCAGGTTGGCAGAGTCTGCTTAATTATTTACTAATTTTTGTTACAAAGGAAGATGACTCACTATGTGAGGAGGGGCATATCCAAAAACAATTATGACAAATGTGGGAGACAGCAACACTTTAAAGAAAGGAACAGTGCACATGGAAATCTGAAAACCTGAGTTCATGTTTGACTGGTCTTTAATCCTACTGAGCCTAAGTTTTTTTACCTGTCTCTCCCCTGTCATCTGTACAATCAGGTGGTTGAACTAGAGGGTGCCACAGTCCTCTCCAGCTCCATAAATCTTCATGTCCTGTCTCACTTTCTTAGGATGAACCTGTTCAGAAGTATGTCAGAGAAGCCATCACCAGAGAGAAAGCAACCAGAGCCTTGACTCCTTCACTGAAAAGTCATCAGAGAATCCGTCAGGATCTCCTCACTGCCAAGCAGTTGACCCGGCTGGATGACCGTTATCGCCTGGTCTCCAAACATAGGGCCACCTGTGTGGAGGGAGAAGTAGCCCTGCCAGCTATGCATGCTGCCAGCAGGACAGAGAGGAACAAGCTGGACTCTAATGGTACCAAGAAAATATCACAGAAAGGGGGCAGCATGACAGGTCTCAGCTCATCCTCTGCAGAAGAATTCCAACTTTTTGACATCATTCATGAGGATGCTGCTGAGAAAGAGCCCCTCTCCATTCCTGCCACCCCCTCTGAGGTAAAGTGCTTCCAGACTGCATGTTGTTGTTGGTGGTGCCACATGTCTGACTCTTCATGAGCCCATTTCAGGTTTACTTGACAAAGACACTAAAGTGATTTGTTCTTGACTACTCCAGCTGCTTTTACTGAGGCTAACAGGGTGAAGTGGTGTGTCCAGGGTCATCCTGCTAGGAAGTGTCTGAAGCCAGATTTGAACTTAGGCTCTATGCACCATGGTGTCACCTGTAGGCGCCATTTGTAAGGTTATGTGAAAGCTCACAGAGGATTTTTTACTTCCCCTGAGCCTGCTAGAATGAGCAGTACAATCCTGGTGACCCCCATCCCTCATAGATGAGGTATCAGAAATTCAGAGACTACAAATGAATGGTCAAGTCACCCAGGCCATCAGTATTAGAGCTGGGATGCAGAGGAGGGTGGTAGAAGTCACACTGACTTGAGGACTCCATGGCAGAATCCCTGGGCACAGAGAAGTTACATTCTTAACCTCAGTAGCTTCACACTCATTGATGTCTTGTCCTTTGTTCTCAAAAAAGACCACATTGGGGAGGTGATAGCATGACAAGCACATGAATTGGATTTGGGGAGGGGGGGGCAGGGCACTGTGCCACAGCCTCACTTTCTTCGCCAGAGTCACCTGGGTCCACTGGCCAGATGTGAATCAGGATGACTGGAGATGGCCCTGGATTCAAGGCAGTCAGGATTAAGTGACTTGCCCAAGGTCTCACAACCAGTAGGTGGCAAGTGTCTGAGGCTGGATTTGAATTCCTGACTCAAAGACCAGTACTCTATCCACTTGTTATTCAGCCCTTTCTAACTCTTCAGACTCCATTTGGGGTTTTCTTGGCAAAGACACTAGAGTGGTTTGCCATGTCCTTCTTCAGTGGATTAAAGTTAAGCAAAGTGACTAGCTCACAGTCACCTGGCCAATGAGTATTTGAGGTAGGATTTGAACTGTTCTTCCTGACTCCAGACCAAGTATTCTATCCACTGTGCCACTGCCTCTGAGGCAAACAGGTTAAGTGATGACTTGCCTACAGTCTCACTGCTAGTATTTGGGATGGTTTTTTTTTTTCTGTTTTATTTTTCTTCCTCTGGTTGGGAATAATATAGACCATTACCAGTCTACTACAGTTGACCTAGCTCTCTGGACTGTCAAGAGGAGCTGCTTCCATCAAGGTTGATCATCTCACAGTGTTGTTAATGTGTACATTGTTCTCTTGGCTGTACTCCCTTCGCTCAGCATCAGATTCCGCAAGTCATTCCATGCTTCTCTAGAGTCTGACCATTCATGGTTTCTTATAGAACAATAATATTCCATAGTTTCATGTACCATAACTTGTTTAGCCAGTCCCCAATTGATGGGCATCCCCTCAATTTCCAGTTCTTTGCCACTACAAAAAAGAGCTGCCATTATTTTGGAACATGTAGGACTTTTCCCATTCTTTACAGTTTCTTCTGGATATAGTCCTAGAATTAAAATTGCTTTATTACTAATATTTGAAGGAGTATTTGAGAAGAATTTGAATTCAGGTCTTCCTGACTTCAAGCCCAGCTCTATCCAGTGAGCCATGTAGCTGCCTCCAAAAGATAGCAGGCATTATTTAGCCACAGCCCCTATCTCAAATATGAATCCTCTCAATGGTTAAACTAGATGAATTTATGGGACTGATGTTTCTGCTGCAGCAGGATAAAGCCTATTTCAGGGACCATGGTGGCTTTTCCTTGTCACCACTACCATCCTGCCCCAGGAGTATTGAAGCAGCTGAAGACTTAGGGCCAGGATCAAAGAAAGTTTTTCATTCCCCACTTGAGAAGGGGGGTTGGCAAGGTTAGTTGTTTCTGATAGGTAGAACAAATCCTCCTTCCCCCCATTCTCCAAAGAGCAAAATTCTGAGGAGGCCTATAGTTCTATAGTTCCTCCTTCTATGCATTGGGTCTTGGGATGTGGCTGTTTCCTGGAGTGACCTGTGAACAGCCACACTCTGATAAACCCAGTACATAACAGCAGTAGTCATTGTTGTGAGCAGATATAACCAAATGCATAATCATAAAAGAATGTGTTTAGTGATCATGCCCAAATTCAACAAGGTAAATGTCAACCTGGTTTGAAAATTCAGGTTACTCCCTTTATTGTGGAATGAGTAGTCATCATAACCAAACTAGGCCCCAAAGAAGAGACAGGAGAAGATACTTCATAATTAAGGACAGAAGTTGTGGAAACATGAATGGGGAGTACTGCATATATATGTCAAAAATTTTTGTTCAGTTTTTTTACATTTTTTTTCTTTTTTAAAAATTGCTTTGTTATTTTTCAAATAACAAGTATTTTATTTTGTCCTCCCAATTCCCCCCATTGAGCAAAATTTTCTTTGCTTGAAAACAAAACAAAAATCCCTTCATACATAGCCACATAGTCTGATAAAATAAATTTCTATGTTGATTGTATCTGAAAACGTGTGTTTATTTTAAGCAGCTCATCTTTGCAAGGAGTGAATAGCATGTTCATTTTCATTCTTGTAGATTCATTTCATTGATCAGGGGTCTAAAGTCTTTATCATGTTTTCAGTGTATAAAATTTTTCTCCTAATTCTGCTTAATTTGCTCTCCCATCAGTTTCTAAAGGCTTTCTTCCCTTAAAAAAAAAAATTAAATGTTATATGGCATGATCTCTAGGAGAAGCTGGAGAAAAGGATACAGCAAGTAAATGTAGGTAATGAATGACATGAGGAAACTAACTTTATTCTAAAAAATAGAAATGTGTAGTTAAACTGTGCAGATTAGAACCATGAGAAAGATAATAGAACAAAAAAATTAGTGCTCTTTGAATTACTTTATATTTCTGGAATGAAATTTCAGAAGGCTGTCCACTTTGTTCTATTGAGATTCTTAACAAATCATGTATGTTAGCCAAAGTCATTCCTTTATGTTTTCCCAACAGAAATCAGATCCCGATGTGATACTTTGTAATTCAGTTAAGATGATCCGGGAGCAACTAGCAATCTCCAAGGATGGAAAAGGAACAGAGCACCGAGAGAAAGAAGATGATTATGTCTATGACATTTACTACATGGAGACATCAACCCCAGGATGGATTGAAAGTATACTCTCTGTGCAGCCCTACAGTCAGGAGTGGGAGCTGGTAAGGCAGCATCATAGCATGGGTGCAGGTTTAGGGAGGCCCTGAGAACAAGAGTCACAGAATCACAGAATGGAAGAGTTGAAGGGCACCTTGGCATCTGTCCTCAGGCTCCAATTTGAATTGCTGGCTTATGAACCCTAAATTTACCACTTTGCCACCTCAAAACAATCTCATTCTTCCTCCCTCTTTTCCAAAATGCTTGAAGACAGCATCATAGATGCCTAGCTCCTTCACCAATCGTCATAGAGAAAGAACCTGAAGGAAAGGGTTCTGTTGCCTAGTCGGCACATGAGGACAGCTAGGTGACACAGTGAATGGGACCTGGGGTCCACAATCTCTGTCCTCAAGTTTCAAGCTCAGACATAGAACTGAAGGACTCCAGGCATATCACAATTCCCGCCTTCTGCCTCAGTTACATCATCCACAAAATGGGAGTAACAATGGCACCTTGCCTATAGGCTATGGTAGGGATAAAAACCTCAAAACCTAAAGCACTAGCTAGTATTATATTTAGTCCCTCCAGTTTTGATTTGCACCCTTAAATCTACTTGTGACCTTTCCCTAAGTTTACAGATGATCCAAAATAAAGATTTTGTTAAGATTTCTGAAGAAACATTTTTGCACTTTAGGCCTTTTTTGTCATTCTTGCCCTTAAGGCAATAGCAATATGTATCCAAAGATTAGTCCTGGAGGACCAATAGATAAGCATCTTGTCCTGGGATTAGTGAATCTTTGTTTCTGATTTTAAATATTTTTGACTACAGCCTTTCAGGATAATTGAATTCCATTGTAATCTATGGATTTAAGAATTTTATTCTGAGAAGAGGTTCATCTACTTAAAGAGGTTGCCTAATACTCATGATCTGAAAAAGGCTAAGAAATTCCTTGTCTGGTCCAACCTTGTCATTTCACAGATAGGGGAACAGGCCCTGGGGTCTGGGAAGTAACAAAACCAGGATTACAAGTCCTCTGAAAGCCCCACCCCTCACCCCCCCTGAACAGCAAGCACTGATTCTGTGCCTCTGGGTTTAATGTGTGTGTAAACTACTTTTCCAAAATAGAAGGTAGTTTTTGATCTCTTGGGACCCTTTGATTTTTATTACTATTTATATGAGATGAGCAGGTAGATGATGATCATCAAGCAGAGAAGACTGATGATGATGATGATGAAGATGAAAACAGTGAGAATCATTGGCGTAACGAGTACCCTGATGAGGAAGAAGGAAGCACTGACAGAGACACCACTAGAGGTAATCATAATAGGGGTTCATATTAATGTAATCCTAGACAGATCTATGAATCAGTCAGCTAGCCTGCATTAACTGCAAGCACTGAAACAGTAGAACTTGGGCAAAGTCAGTCAGTATTAAGTGTACTATGTGCAAACAGTGCAGACTGGTGAGCAATTAAGAGATGTCCAAGCAGAGTTCCCCTTAATGGAGCCTTAGAGTTCATGCCCCAACCAGAGAGGCAGGGGGTACTAAAAAGACAGGTGAGAGAGTTTGCTAGGGGGAGGGAAAAGTCAGTTCCAAAGGATTCAAGTCTGAGCCTCCTCTTCCCTTAAAATGAGATAGGATTTGTTGGTTACTATGAAGTTTAAATGTGACAAGTTTTGAATTATATTGAATTATAAAGCCTTGAACTTTTTTAGAGAAAAGTCCTGTTTTCTATTCCTACAATAAAAAGAAACTTGTATAGCATAGTATTCTCACAGCCTAGTCATCTGTGAATATTCCAAAATAAGATGCTATGGTCCTAAGTTCATTGTTTTCATTTTTCTTCTAGGGTCTGATGAAGAGTATGACAGCTTTAGTGATGAGGAAAGTAGTGTCATCAGACCCAAAAAATGGAACAAATATCCCTATGATGTGCTGAAGGAATTTGAGTATGATAGCAGCCAGGACTTGGATTCAGACTGAGGATGACTCAAGCATTCACCAGTTGCCTGGGACAAGTCTTTCGGGGCCTCTGGGCAGTTTCTTTGCTGCTGACCCTGCCCCCAGAGTATTACAACTTAGCTGAAATGGGGAAAGGGGGAAAAATGAGGAAAAATGAGCCTCTGAGGATCTTTGGCTCTCAGGTCAGATTCTGACCTCCACACAATTTTGTACTACTGGGGAAGGAAAATTCCTTTACCTCTAACTGCCCTTTGCTGTGAAAAGAAAATCCTTTCACCTAACACTGCCAGAAAACATTTTCTTCTCCACCTTTAGTTTAATCTGATTTTTCCCTTCCTTGAAAAGAACTATACATAAGATTGAGTCTTGCTGAGAAAACTTGAAGCCAGTGAATAAAAAGATAATTGCTTCATATGAAAAGGTTACTCTTCCCCAAACTCCATCCTGCTGCTGGAGATGGATCCAGATAGATGCTGCTGAGACCAACCTTCCTTTGGGAGCCTCTACTGCTAGACGCAGAAAACTGTTCTGTAGGTGTCCACTTTGTCAACACAAGAAGTTGATGCAAGTTTTCTGGTTGTAAAAATCTTCAAGTGTTAGAAGACTTGGTTGCCGTATTTCCCAAATGTGGTTTCCTTTGATGCTGCTATAGAGTTGGGAATCCTTTGACAGAAGTGTCAAGGGAGCAACATGTATATATGTACCCTATGTATGTATGTACATAAATTTGTTGCACTGATTGTATTAAAATTTATTTTGGAACCTGGAAGAAAATGCTTTAATGTTTAAGATGTCAGTGTGGCTGATGCCACATCTCCTTTCCTAGCTAGTGAAATTAACTTCTTAGAGTGAAACAGCAGTGATCAAGTCTGTGGACTCAGTTTTGCTTTCCCTTGAGAACAGTTGCCAGGGAGCTCTCACCAAAGGGAAAAACCAATCTGAACAGAAACAATAGTTGCAGAATCTGAAGTGTGTAACTAGGAGTGTATGACAAGTGAACTTAGTGATCCTACTTTATTTTTTTTGATTCCTTACTTAAAACCCCACAACTGCCTTTATTCTAGTTTGAGTCAAAGCACCATCAAATGTTGGAATTGGAATAGTTTGCTAGTCCAACTTCATTCTGAAGAGAAAACACTCCCAAGAAGCAGACTCGAGGGGTGGCTAGGTGGCACAATGGATAAAGCACCGGCCTTGGAGTCAGGAGTACCTGGGTTCAAATCTGGTAGACACTTAATAATTACCTAGCTGTGTGGCCTTGGGTAAGCCACTTAACCCCCATTTGCCTTGCAAAAACCTTTAAAAAAAAAAAGACTCAATCACACAGGTTAATGGCAGAGCCTGACTTCCATTGCCGCTGCCACCCCCAAAAGGTACAAATTATCTGCTAAGAAATGCTCTAGTCAGAAACAGGACCTCAGTTTAGAATGTATTCCGGTATCCACCGATTGCATAGTATGAAAAAGCATACATCGGTTTCTGGTTACACTGGTGAAGGTAGTAGCTGTATGCTATTGAGAACAAGTCCCTTAAAGTACTAACTGAATAAAGGGAAAAGGCAGTGCTACTACTGTATTTTGATGTTTGCTGACCCTTTCCCCACTCTGGCCAACCATTTCATTAGAACAGCCATATCAGCAAGAACAAAAGTAACTGGTTTGACAGGCTTTTTTTGGAAAGCTGAACCCTAGTTTTTTTGCTGGGTTTTTTTGTTTAGTTTTTGCAAGGCATTGGGGTTAAGTGGCTTGCCCAAGACCACACAGCTAGGTAATTGTCTGAGGCTGGACTTGAACTCAGGTACTCCTGTCTCCAGGGCCAGTGTTCTGTCCACTGCAAAACCTAGCTGTCCCCTGAACCCTAGTTCTAAGCTCCACAATGAAGGAATTGGGGGCTTTCGTGTTTCTGGTGCTTCCCTCAGTTTCCTTAGAGGAGTTAAAATTGTGTCTACAATCTAGTGTAGTCTCCAACAAATGGTAATCAGAGTTTGTGGATATGCAGACCATATTCTGGTAAGGAGAACTTGTTTCCTTTTAAACTTGGGAAGCCTATAAAGAAACTGCATCAAACAAGTCAAAAGATTTGACTTCATTAGTCCCACATACTCCACATTGAAATCTCAGAGATTATTTCCTTGTTTATATAATACAGATTATCTCTTTTCTGCTCATTCATCCTGTAACGAAACTCGCATTTATCAAGGTGCCTACAATGTATGTGCAAAGGCCTGGGAGTACAAAGATGAAAGATCCTAGATCCTTGCCGTGATAGAATTTGCATTCTACTGCAAAGGAAAAGAAATGGCATTGCACCAACCCACAGCATACAGTTTAGTCTTATATAGGGACAAAGCAGAGGTCCGAAATTTGAGGAAGAAATCGAGCTGTGGAACTGGGAAGGCTTAATGGCAGAGGTGGTAGCTGAAATAAGAGTGCATTGCAGTCATGCATACAAGTGCTGGGAGATTGAGTTAAATAAACTGTGATTAATGAGTATAATGGAATTATTACTGTATGAACATAAAGAATTCAAGAGAAACAATGGGAAGATGTGAATGAAATGAGACTGAATAGAACAGGTCATTTGCATGACAATGATATAAATGGACATTAAATGAAGTTAAATACAGCATAACTTTTTAAGTATCTTTCTTGGTCCCAATAAAGGAGGTGATTTTGTGATTTCATGAGCCAAGGGAACTAACTTCTGGTTAAAGGAAATTTTCTCTACCAATGCTGTGGTCTTGCTGGAATGTGCAACTTGACCCCAGGTCCAAGAAGTCTACTTTAAAAGGCCTAATTTAGAGTGATAGTGTTGAGTGGGACAATGATATAGGAAATACTGTAGTAGAAAGCAACTTGGCAGCAACTGACTAGATATGACAGAAAGCAAAGAGCTAAGAATTCCTGAGATATGATAATGAGGCAACACTATAGGAAAGTTAGGGAAAGTGATGGTTGGGCTAGGAGAGATGGAGGACTGGTTACTTAATTTGGGGGGGGGGTACCCACCAAGGTAGATTTCTACGATGCAGTTACAAGAAGAGAATAACAAAAGTTAAAGTTTTAGGGGGCACCCACCCTTAGGATGTAGGAGGATAAACAGCAGATGGGTCAAGGAATGGTCCAGATAGAAAAGCCAAGTAAATTGACTATTCTATTAGGAGTGAGCCACATTATATGATGGAGAAAGGTGAAAGATGACAAAGACTTGAGAAATAACCATCTCCCTTGGTTATTAACCTCTGAGCAAGCAATGTCTGTTATAATAGAGATTCAAGTCACTCTATGGTGTTTCAGAGTGAAATGGGTGATATGAAACCCCAGGCAGCAAGTAAAGAAACTCTTTCTTAAAGATTAGCCGTTACTGAGAGGAAAAGGAAAACAAGGTCAAAAAGACTTTCCAAACAAGTTAAAGACAGAATCTAAAACCTGACTTAAAATTCTAATCTATTGTCAGGCAATATATATTCATATAATAAGTAACATGGGCTGGAGTCCACCCCCATCCTGGAACTGTAGCTTAGTTTCCCTTCAATTGGTATAGAAATTAAAAGGATTAAACAAAGCACTCTGAGTTAGTCCCATGGACATGGCATGCTGGGCTTTTCATCAGATTTTTTTCCTATCTGTTAAAGGCTTTACTTCACAACTTCATAAAAATTCCTACTCAAGTAGAGATTAAAACCACAAGTCCACAATTTCAAATTCTAGTATGTACCTCCTGGGAGCCTGTGACCCTCGAGCTCAAAAAGAGTCAATTGGCAGTTCTTGCTTGAGGTTACCTTCCAAACGTTAACCAGGTCAATAAGATGACCCAGGTCAGGAAACTAATAATAATATGATAGGACACCCTACTAGTACTGTAGACAAGATCTGTTGCTATGTAAATACAGAAAAGGAGCCACCAGTTCTGCAGTATGTTAACACTGAGAACCAGATGTCATATGAAGTGATGTCATTCACATAGTATGCAGTGACCAAACTCCCAGATAGGCAATGGGAAAAAAAATGTTTATCTTCATTAAAATGTCTCAAATAATGTTTAAGGAAATTTGCAAATTAATCACCAATTTACTACCTCCTGCAACCCCTGGAAGTCAACTGTCACCCCAGATGAATATCCTATTAAGTAGAAAAAAAGCAGGGTCAGGGGCTTTCAAATCCCTCTAGAAAAGAGAACAAGGAGATTTGAGATTTAAGGAATTACCTCACATGAGGGAAAGTGCAAGGCAGCAGATTTGAAGTAATTTGTTCATTAAAATGGCAAGGATCCCAGGAGGTCATGAAGGAAGTGAAAAGGAAATTATTGCAAAAGAATTTAATTTCAAAAAAAAACTTAATCTTGAGCCACTAAAAACAGTCGTGTAGGGGGACTTCTGGCCAAGATGGCGGAGAGAAGACAGGCACAGTTCTAAAGTCTCCTCATCTCTTCCCCATCTATCACATGAAACAAACCTCTTAAAAGAAATCATTACACTAAGAGGTACAAAAAAACCTATGGTAATAGTGGGGAAGAAAGGAGCAGAGGAGAAACACCTGAATCTTCTCATCAGACTTGGCTTAAAGTCAACCTACACATACTCAGTTAACTTATAAAACATCTAACCTTTCAAGTATTAAAAGGGGAAAAGGGGAGGGGGGACAGAGAAAGGGAAGGGGAGTGGGGGGAAATAAGGGGAAATAACAAAAGGAAGGGAAGGGAAAGGGAAAAGAAAGGGGAGGGTGTGATATAGGAGGGCAAACACACTGAAGGGGGTGGTTTTCAGAAACAAAAGACTGGGGAATATGGATAAAAGGGGGGGGAGAGGGAAAAATACAAACAGAGGGAAGATAGCATGGAGGGCAATAAAGAATTAGTAATCATAACCTTGAATGTGAATAGGGATGAACTCTCCCTTAAAAACGTAAGCAAACAGCAGAGTGGATTAAAAACCAGAATCCTACAATATGCTGCTTACAAGAAACTCATTCGAAGCAGAGAGATACATATAGAGTAAAGGTAAAAGGTTGGAGCAAAATATATTTTGCTTCAGCTGAAGTAAAAAAAGCAACCCCGGGGTAGCAATCCTTATCTCAGACAAAGCAGCAGCAAAAATAGATAGCCTTAAAAGAGATAAGGAAACCTTATCCTCCTAAAAGGTACCATAGACAATAAAGTCATTTCAATATTGAATATATATGCACCCAGTGTGACAGCACCCAAATTCTTAGAGAAGAAGCTGAAAGAATTACAGGAAGACATAGACAGCAAAACTCTACTAGTGGGAGACCTCAACCTCCCGCTATCAGATCTAGATAAATCGAATCATAAAACAAACAAGAAAGAAATTAGGGAGGTAAACAGATCGTTAGAAAAATTAAATATGGTAGACTTATGGAGGAAACTGAAATGGGGATAGAAAAGAATATACCTTTTTCTCTGCAGTACATGGAACTTATACAAAAATCGACCATGTACTAGGACATAAAAACCTAATGATCAACTGCAGAAAGGCAGAAATAGTGAATACATCTTTCTCAGATCACAATTCAATAAAAGTCATATGCAATACTGGGCCAAGGAGATAAAGACCCAGAGCAAATTGGAAACTGAATAACCTCATTTTAAAAAATGAGTGCACCAAAAAACAAATTATAGAAAGAATTAACCATTTTATCCTAGATAATGATAATTATGACACAACATACCAAAACCTATGGGGATTCATTCAAAGCAACTCTCAGGGGATATATTATAGCTCTAAATGCTTATATGAATAAATTAAAGAAAGAGGAAATCAATGAACTAAACATGCAACTAAAAAAATTAAAGAACAAATCAAAAATCCCCAATTAAGTACAAAATTAGAAATTCTAAAAATTAAAGGATAAATTAATAAAATTGAAAGCAAAAAAACTATTGAATTAATAAATAAAACCAAAAGTTGGTATTATGAAAAAATTAATAAAATTGATAAACCTCTGGTCAATTTGATTAAAAAAAAAGAAAACCAAATTGCTAGTATCATAAATGAAAAAGGTGAACTCGCCACCAATAAGGAAGAAATTAAAGTAATAATTCAAAATTATTTTGCCCAACTCTATGCCAATAAATTTGATAATCTAAATGAAATGGGTGAATATTTACAAAAATATAAGTTGCCCAGGTTAAATGAAGAAGAGATTAAATACCTAAACAACCCTATCTCAGAAAAAGAAATTCAATAAGCCATTACTGAACTCCCTAAAAAAAAAATCTCCAGGGCCTGAAGGATTCACAAGTGAATTCTACCAAACATTTAAGGAACAATTGGTTCCAATCCTATATAAACTCTTTGGAAAAATAGGGAAAGATGGAACTCTAACTTTCTATGAAACCAATATGGTACTGTTAACTAAACCAGGAAGAGTTAAAACAGAGAAAGAAAATTATAGACCTATTTCCCTGATGAATATAGATGCAAAAATCCTAAATAAAATCTTAGCAAAACGATTACAACAAGTCATAACTAGGATAATACATTATGATCAAGTAGGATTTATTCCAGGAATGCAGGGTTGGTTCAATATTAGGAAAACTATTAGTATACTCAATTATATCAACAACAAACCTATCAGAAATCATATGATCCTATCAATAGATGCTGAAAAAGCTTTTGACAAAATACAGCATCCATTCCTATTAAAAACACTAGAGAGTGTAGGAATAAATGGACTGTTCCTTAAAATAATTAGCAGTATCTATCTGAAACCATCAACAAGCATTATATTCAATGGGGAGAGGCTAGAGGCATTCCCAATAAGATCAGGGGTGAAACAAGGGTGCCCATTATCACCACTACTATTCAATATTGTATTAGAAATGTTAACATCAGCAATTAGAGAAGAAAAAGAAATTAAAGGAATTAGAATTGGGAAGGAAGAGACAAAACTCTCACTCTTTGCAAATGACATGATGGTCTACCTAGAGAATCCCAAGAAATCATCTAAAAAACTACTGGAAACAATTAGCAATTTTAGCAAAGTTGCAGATTATAAAATAAACCCTCATAAATCCTCAACTTTTCTATATATGTCTAGCAAGAAACAGCAGGAAGAGCTAGAAAGAGAAATCCCATTCAAAGTAACCTCAGACAATATAAAATATTTGGGAGTCTATTTGCCAAGACAGACAGACTCAGAATCTTTTTGAAAACAATTATAAAACACTTCTCACACAAATTAAATTAGATTTAAATAACTGGGCAAATATCAACTACTCATGGATAGGTAGAGCTAATATAATAAAAATGACAATTCTACCAAAACTAAACTATCTGTTTAGTACCATACCAATCAAAATTCCAAAAAATTACTTTAATGAGTTAGAAAAAATTGTAAGTAAATTCATATGGAGAAATAAAAAGTCAAGAATTGCCAGGAGCTTAATGAAAAAAAGTGCAAAAGAAGGTGGCTTAGCCCTACCAGATCTAAAATTATATTATAAAGCAACAGTCATCAATACTGTTTGGTATTGGCTAAGAAATAGAGTGGTGGGACCAGTGGAATATACTAGGTGTAAAAGCAGACGATTATAGTAATCTACTGTTTGATAAACCCAAAAAGTCTGGCCATTGGGATAAAAACTCCCTCTCTGATAAAAATTGCTGGGAAAATTGGAAGTTAGTATGGAAGAAACCTCACACCCTTTACCAAGATAAGATCCAAATAGTTACAGGACACAGACATAAAAAAACAATACTATAAACAAATTAGAAGATCAAGGACTAGTCTACCTGTCAGATCTATGGAAAGGGGAACAGTTTATGACTAAGGAAGACTTGGAGAACATCACCAAAAACCAATTAGATGATTTCAATTACATTAAATTAAAAATCTTTTGCACAGATAAAACCAATGTAACCAAGATCAAAAGAAATGTAGTAAATTGGGAAACGATCTTTACAACTAATGATTCTGACAAAAGACTCATTTCTAAAATATACAGAGAACTGAGTCGTATTTTTAAAACAAAAAGCCATTCCCCAATTGACAAATGGTCAAAGGATATGCAAAGGCAATTTACAGATGAGGAGATCAAAGTAGTCCATAGCCATATGAAAAAATGCTCTAAATCATTAATTATTAGAGGAAATGCAAACTAAAGCTCCCCTGAGGTACCACCTCACACCTCTCAGATTGGCCAGTATGACCAGGAAGGATAATGATCATTGTTGGAAGGGATGTGGGAAATCTGGGACGCTATTACACTGTTGGTGGAGCTGTGAACTCATCCAACCCTTCTGGAGAGCTATTTGGAACTATGCCCAAAGGGCAACAAAAATGTGCATACCCTTTGACCCAGCAATACCACTACTGGGTCTATACCCTGAAGAGATGAGGAAAAAGGGTAAAAACATTACTTGTACAAAAATATTCATAGCAGCCCTGTTTGTAGTGGCAAAGAATTGGAAATCCAGTAAATGTCCTTCAATTGGGGAATGGCTTAGCAAACTGTGTTATATGTACGTCATGGAACACTATTGTTCTATTAGAAACCAGGAGGGACGGGATTTCAGGGAAACCTGGAGGGATTTGCATGAACTGATGCTGAATGAGATAAGCAGAACCAGAAAAACACTGTACACCCTAACAGCAACATGGGAGTGATGTTCAAGCTTGAAGGACTTGCTCATTCCATCAGTGCAACAATCGGGAACAATTTTGGGCTGTCTGCAAAGGAGAGTGCCATCTGTATCCAGATAAGGAGCTATGGAGTTTGAACAAAGTGCAAGGACTATTCCCTTTAATTTAGGGAAAAAAACAGATAGCTTATTGTCTGATCTAGTTACCTCTTAGACTTCTCTTTAAGTATATGATTTCTCTCTCATCACACCCAATTTGGATCAAGGTACAACATGGAAACAAAGTAAAGACTGACAGAGTGCATTCTGGGGGGGGGGGAGCAAGATTGCGGGAAAAATGCAAAACTCAAATACTATCTTTAATAAAAATAAATTTAAATTTAAAAAAAAGTCATGTAGGGGCGGCTAGGTGGCACAGTGGATAGAGTACTGGCCTTGGATTCAGGAGTACCTGAGTTCAAATCCGGCTTCAGACACTTTAATAATTACCTAGCCATGTGGTCTTGGGCAAGCCACTTAACCCCATTGCCTTAGAAAATCTAAAAAAATAAAAAAAAACAGTCACGTACTAGAGGTCTCCACTACTCCCAAAGCTCAGAAGTACTTGCAGACAAAGAATTCTAGTTGCTTCCCTCCCTCAGGGTAATATACCACAACCATGCCCTAGCTAGCTAGCTATGTATTCTACTTTTGAAATGATTCAGAATTGATGCTTTGAATACTTAGTCTACAAGTATACATAGAAGCTTTGTCTTATATGATCCTGGTTAAGTGACTTAAGTGTCCTAATCTGTAAAATGGGAATAAAACCAGTCCTTCCTCAGAACGATGGTGTAAGGCTCAAAGGAGACTATAAATTAAAGCACTACATAAATATCAAATTATTCATATGGGGCAGTAGGAGCTGGATTCAGGGCCTACCTCTGACATTTACCAGCTATGTGACCCTAAGGAAATCACTTACCCTCTTGAATGCCCTAAGGTAAAAAGACACAGAAGGCATCTATCTGAATTGATAAAGGGAGTTTACTCACCTATGAGTTTTCTATCCCAATGAAATCTCAGATCCTGTCCCTGTCCCACACCATCTCACTTGAAGCACCTTGATGGTGAGGGGTCAGTCTAAAGGCCATGTTCCGCTGGCCCCTGACACTTCATCAAAACAAATCAAGAAACCTCCTACCATGTGGTCTAAGTGTGAGATGAAGTGGTGGCAGTGGCCATGCAGATCAGCCTCCATGCCATCAAAGCAGGATGACACTTCACAGCCTGGGACGGTGTGTGCTTTTACCTCTGAAAGGTATGCCCATTATGGCTTTGGTTATTGTGAACTTCCCAAGAGTCATTTTGCAAAGATTGCTTCTGTAAGATATTCCCACCCAAGTCATGTTGCCAAAGCAAGTGAAATGTGGACAAAAACAGGCTGAAATCATTCCCATCTTCATTCTTTATTGATTCTGAGGCCAAAGGACAAGGACCAACATAAAAAGGTGAGGTATTCTTATCCCTGATCACCTCTGGCCCTGTGATGAAGCACTGCCTGACCTGCAGGGCAGAACACTCTGTCCAGCTTCAGACCACTCTAGAATTTACACACAAAAGACACACACCAGGCAAGAACACACACAACCATCACCCACACCTCCAGTCTCTGGGCCACATATGTAACAGGACTAACTTTCCTCCCTTTCTCCCCTGCACCCCATTACTGTTTGCTTCAAGGTTCTCAACAAGAAGCACAGATGACAGACAGGAGAAGGAAGCTTGCTTCCACCAGAGTCAGGAAGGCATTCTGAAGGACTTGACTAAAGGATCCTTACTACCCTCAAAAAGGATTCATCTATTCCCAAAGAAAATCCATCTTCAAAAAAAAAGAAAAAATAAACTAAAATCTTCCACAAGCAATCAAACTGGACTATTGAGAGGTCTCAGCCCCCCAAACTTAGGGCAAGTCCCCTCCTACGGCCCACCTGAAAGTCAGGATAAGCAAGGAGGGAAGGAAATGTGCTTCCCATAGGGGACACACGTTGAGGCAATAGGGCATGTGAGGTATATAAATCTGGCAATCCAACCACAGGGTCAATGGAAGAATGCCAGTGCTATCCGGGGGAGTTCCATCACTATCACAAAACCACATCAACATGATGTGTGCATGGGTGTGAAAAAGGAGCTGACTACTAGCTGTCTTTATCAGAAAGAATTAGATAATTCATGACTCAGGGTTGGTTGAGAGTTGTCAGGGCTAAACATTTGTTTTCAATAAGTTGTCAAAGCAATTAGAGTAAATCTTTTTGAATTTTCATACCAGGGGCCAGGATCAACAACGCTATTATGTACTAATGTCCAAAATAGACACAGAAGCATGAACCTTCACTCATGGATTTGTTCATCTTTTTCCCCCAGCTAAGACATCAGCCAGAGCTTGTCATATACACATACATACATACACACACACACGTGTACATGTGAACATTGCACATCTACATGTGAACAAATAGCTTAGAAGTAGGAGTGTGAGAAACTGAAAACCCCACCAATGCAAGTGCTGGGCTACCCAAGATCCCAACCGGTAGACCCTGACTCTCTAACTGCAGACTAAGAGGAAATCAGCTGTGAGAGCTGGGAAATCATCATGGGGCCCCAGCCTACCACAACCTCTGAACAGATGAACACCTGATGTTTCAATCTGAGGCCAATTATTCTGGACAAATAATCACAATAAAAAAGGCACATAATCCTCTCCCCACCCTACCCCCAGACAAATAAACCAGTCATGGAGAAGAAATGGGTCACATGTTCAGGCTCCTATCAAAAGTTTGAATTTGGTCAGAGGAAAGAATTTAAAACCTACAATACTTCCCCCCAACCTACCTTCTCTCCTCTTCCCCCACTGAAAAAATGGGCCTCAACCCCCAAAATTTGGAGACCATAAATAGGGGGGATTTGGCTTGGATTTATTAGGAATGGTCTTCAAGTTGGGGGGGGGAAGAGCTGAGGATAAGAGCTCTGGGGAAGGAGGGGGAGGAACAGGAGAAATGGGATGTCAGAAGGATTTTAAAATAGCTTTCCTCTGAGCAAATCCAAAAACTTTTGACTTAGAAGACTGAAGATGTGATCCATTTCTTCTCCAGGCCTGGCTCCAGGGGAAGATGCTCTTTCTAGACTCAGCAACTCCATCTCCTCACCAGCATGCCCTCCCCTTACCACTAAACTTTTGTTATCAGTATGGCTCCCCAATGTTGACCTTTTGTTCTCTTCCATCATTCCAGACTCCCCCCCAAGCCTGTCAAGATGTTAGAGGGGTTTGGAGTTTTCATTCCAGAAGTCTGCCATTGGAGAAATTGAGTTCCAAACCACAGAAAACTCATTCCCACCCTTGGGAGGTTTTGCTCTCCTGTTTTCCTGGATATACTGGGCCTTGATGACCCATGTGCAGTTGGTTTTCCTGGCCTTAGAGGAAGAAGTCTCTGGCTCCTAGTTAGATTTTCTTTCAGTTTTCCTGTCTTCACTTAAGTCCAGCTCAGTCAGTACGCAACGGCAGAGTAATTGTGTGGCCTTAGTGACAGCAGCTAAATAGAAAAGATAAAGACAACATCCTCACAAACTAGCTCCAAAATTAATATTGTTGAAATCAGTCTCCTAAGAACAATTCCAAGGATTTCTCACCTAGAATCCTTGATCAGCAGAGCCAGGCTGAGACAACCCTATGAGATGGTTCCCTCCCCACTTGGCTCTTTGATTTTGATTGATTAGCTGGTTTAGTGCCCAGTGCCCCTCTACTCCTCATCAGCCTCAATTGCTCTGCACATTTCCATCCCCACCTATCTGAAATTCACCAAAAATATTGTATGTCCTTTCTCCAAAGGTTCTTGCTAAAACCCTGCACTAGTTAATCCAAAAAACTAACCTGTGCTGTGTTTCTCCTCCCAGATAATTTGCAACTTTAAGCCTTTTAAGGACTCTTGGAGAGAGTCTTAAACTAAAAAAAAAAGACTTAACAGTGGGAATTTCAGAAGCCCTGGTAAATAAAGCCTCATAAGCACCTACCATGTTGGGTCAACTATGAAATTCATTCTCCCTATCCCCTACCTCAACCCACCCTATACACAAGTAGGAGAAATACTCACCCACAATCTTCCCAATGAAGAGTGGTTTCTTGGAGGCAGGCAAGTAGATACCCACAAAGTAGACTGGGATCCCAGAAAAAGCAATTCCAATGCCAATCAGGGAATTGATAGTGTCACTGTAAAGGGGTACAACCAATAGGAAAACAGAGCACGCGCAGAAAGTAATAGGGAAAAACAAACTCAGCTGGAAGAGAAAAGAGAATGAAGAATGTGAATATTAAATACTTGCAACCTAAGGATCATAAAATTCTATGAGAGCCCATCACTCCTTCTAGTGCCACCATCCTACCTCCAGCTTCCTGACCCAGCTTAAGCCAATAGGGATGAGAATCTTTGCATCTAACCCATTAGATAAAAAGGTAGCATGGCTAGAATTCTCACAAGAGGACAAACCAGGATGAGTCACTGTGATCTGGGGAGCTGTTAATAAGACCTAAATCCTTGAGTTATGGAAGCCTCTAGTACAAACAACCCCAAATTCCCACTCATCCCTCCCTAGCCTTTCCTTTCAACCAACAGGAAGAGCCTCACCTTGAGTGGTCTAGGCCTCTCCGGCTCCTTCACCCGGAGGTAAAGCTGTCCTACAACTGATAAGCCCACAAAGAACCAGTAACTGAAGCTAAAGTAGTTGATAAGCAGGAAGACATCCTTCACAATGAGGTAGATGATGGTCATGGAGCACTGTAAAGAAAAGGGTTTCATGTTGCAGGGAAGGCAAATAGAAGATATTGATATTTCATTTCTCTTCTATCTCATTTCAACAACACTTTACATCTGTATAGTGCTTTATGATTTCACATTTTTTCATATAAATTCTCCAATCTGAACCTTCACAACAATCCTGTGAGAGTAGAGGTCATTTATTTCTATACCCTTAATAACCAGGACAGTTAGGTGACACAGTGGAGTTTCAGTTCTAGTCAAAGACCTGAGTTCAAATTTGACCTCAGACACTTGCTAGTTGTGTGAACCTCAGAGCAAGTCACTTTACACTGTTAGCCTCAATTTTCTGATCTGTCAAATGAACTGGAGAAGGAAATAGCAAAGTACTCCAGTATCTTTGATTAGGAAAACCCTAAAATGAGGTCTCAGAGTCAGACATGACTGAACAACAACAATATTCTAATAGCAACTTACATTTATATATCACCTAAAGGTTTAAAACACATTTACCTCATGATCACTTTTTGAAGTGTGCCATCCAATTATCATACCCATTTTACAGACAAAGAATGTGGGACTTAATGAATTAGGTTGCAAATAGTAACATGGGTAGTGAATTAGGTTGGAAATAGTAACATGGGTAGTAAGAGATGGATGGCATCAGTCTTCTGATGCCTAGTGATGTTCTTCCTCCACACTGCTCAAGAAGGCCCATCCTCTATAATGACATTCCCCCCCATCTCCTTTACCATCTCATCCTCTCCACACATCCTTTGGTTCTCAGGTTCTTGCTCCTCTTTCCTCACTGCAAGCACTTTTATAACAACATATAGCCAACTCTTTACTTTACAGAACAAAATCAGGGCCACAGCTCTACATTCTTGGTCATTCTAACGGCCCTGACACCAACTCCTCGAACATCGCTAGCCTGCTCCTCTTGTGAACTGTGGTCATCATCCCCAGAAAGCAACTAGTGTAATGCCCAGGTTCCAAAATTCCCCCCACGCAAACCCCTTCCCCTTCTAGTACATGAGCTCACATTGAAGAGCAAAGCTGGAACAGGTGTGAAGCGTTCAATGTGAATCATAGATAGAAGATAGGGAAGATGACCTTCTCGGGAGCCCACAAAGAACAACCTAGAACAGATAAAAAGTTAGATTAAGTAGAATTCATATCCAACACTCATTTAGCCCTGACACACAGACATGTGCCTCTGTATCTATATCTATACATACAAATATACAACATATATCATCCAAATCCTAAGGCATATTATAAAGCACTGAATGAACGACAACCAGACTCTTGAGATGGAGGTAAGCTCCATTAATCAAACCACAAGGTTCCATTCAAAGTCTGCTTCCCTTAGCACCAATCACAACCATTAAGAATGAGCTTATTCATATAAATAGCTTTGCCTTCATTAGTAGGAAAGGCAACTTATAAGATAATATTAGAAACTTTCACTATATACATTGCTAGGATTGGATGAGCACAGAGGGACAAGGACTTTAAAGGTCACTTCACATGCTATATTACCTTGATGAAGCAAAGATCGATGCATTGAGGCCCCCAAAGCAGGAAAAGGCAACAGCAATAGGAATTGTCCAGCTAAATATGCCAAACACCTTGTCAGCAAATGTCTGGTAAATGAAGAAAAGAAAGCAAGTTAACACAAAGAACATAGCAAGTAAGCATCTCACAAAGAACTGAAGTGGAGTGAGCATCACAAAGCCTATGCTACAGACCAGATCTCTGCTCCTGAATCAGATGATAGCTTCCATGGACCAATTTACTCTTCCAAAATCAGGGGAAGAAACAGAGGCAGGACACAGCCCAATCTTACCCCACCATCAGGGAAAGAAGAATATAGAGGAAAGAGATGACCTTTGTGACACTACTCCCAACACAGCCTCAGAATACAAATGGGACTAGGTTCAGAGGGCTCACCACAGCCACAGCATCACTTCCCAGCACAGCCTTGATATCCAATACAGTATAGTAGGCCACATTGGTCAGGATATAAATGAGTGCCACAATAGGCATAGAAATTCCAATAGCCAGAGGCAAGTTCCTGTTGAGAAAAATATCAAACCATTCACTAGGACCCTGCACCTCCTTCCTTCAGGACAATATTAACTAAGTCCCCTTTGAGGAAAGCATTTTACGAGATTAATGGTATCTCTAATAAATCTCCTTTACAAATTGTTAACCCCAACATTTTTTAATTCCACAACTAGGTAAGACATGTGTCATAGGATCTTAGATTTAGTGTTTAAACTGACCTCATTTTACAAATAAGGAAACTGAAGATTAAGTAACTGGACCAAATCAAAAGCCACACCTAAATCCACTCCACCATGCTGTCTTCTCAAACTATTTACTAAGACATGCTTATTCTTTAAAGGTATCACAAGAATATCATTTCAAGTCTTTCAAAATCAGTAAGAAATGATTATCTGAAGAATGTAGTTACATTGGAGTCTTCACGGAAAGGTTATCAAGATTCCTAGCTGGTATACTTGGGAGCCAAGGTCTCTCTACCATGCTAGCAGTCCTATCTGGGAGAGGAATACTTGGCCAGACTGAGTTTAGAATTCTCTTCATGCTACAGACTTAATAGTCAGGGTTTAGATTTGACTACCAAGGTCACACTTCCCCAGGATGGACATTGGCACTCTAGTGGTATGTATTTGATAAGGTAAAATCATGACCTTCCCTTCCAACTAACTCTCTCCTCTTTTCTCTGTCCTCTTGCTCAAAGCAATTAGAAGGTAAGATGAAGAGGATGGAGAAACGAAGGGAGAGAAAAGGAAGAGGAAAAGGGCACAGAAGTTGAGAACAGGTCCTCATTTAGGAAAAGATACCCACCACCAATGAGATTCCCAATATAAATTAGTCTGGTAGTGCAATGATTTTCAACTTTACCTTTCTGGGTTTTTTATTTCTTCTGTTACAAAATTAAGGGTGTCCCAACCTGAGTAAGAGAAGAGGGCAGAATACAGGGCAAGAGAGAGGTTTCCCATGTCCCAGGAAGTGCCCTGAAATGCATCTTGAAAGTGCTCAGTATGTCCTGGAAAAGATGGGGGGGGGGGGGGGGGGAAGAGGGCAGAGAAAGAAAAAGGGAGAATAAAAACAGAGCAGAAAGATAGCAAAATAGAAACACACAGAATGAAAGAGAAGCAAGAAAAACAAAAAGATGGAAAGGGTGGAGGTTAAGAGGGGAAAAGAAAAAAAAAATCTTTAGTACAAACAAAACCAGAACTACTGCCCCACTCATCTCAGACCTCAGAACATTTAGTGCTCTCAACTAAAACCAAGCAGGCCAAAAAAGTAAAAGTAAAAACATTTCTAGCTATCTTTTATTATAATATCCTTTAAAAACCCCATTTCCTGCCAAAAGCTTGAAGTAATGATATCTGACCAGTTTTTTTTTTTTTAAGTAAGAACACAGTTTACAAATTCTATATACTGAAAATAACATGTACTATACCTAGGCATTAGCTCTTAACAGCACCAACCTTAGCTTGGAAACAGAGAAATTTGTCTTAAGTTTATCAGACCCATGAATAACATTCCCACTACTCTTACTTTTTTCAATTATAATAGTCCTATGTTAAGAAATCAAGGCTATACCAACCATGAAGCCTCCCTTTCTTTACCCAATCTAGGCTAGCACTAAGATAGCATCCTCAGCTCAAAAAGCTTGTCCCCCAATCATCACCTCTTTGGATTTTATTCTTAGAAATAGCACAGGCTAGAATGTAGATTTTCTTCTAGATTTGGTAACAATCAGCCCAATTAACCCTGTGTTTGGTGGTTCACAGCTCTTAGGGCAGGGATAATATTGGGAACATTTATTGATTTCCAGGCTATATTGTAATCCTAACCAGTGAATCAACACATTCAAGACACAGATAAGTTAAATTTCTTGAGTAGATTACAAAGGAGGTAAAAGAACTTGGAATCAAAAGCAGGTCCCTTCCATATATCAACATTATTGCTCCTTCTAATATACCACACAGCCCCTGTGTGCCCTCTACACTCTTTGATTCAGCAGTCACCTATTTGGCAGGATTTAAAGAATAAGCAGGATTTTCTCCCCCCCAAATAATCTTCCTTATTACCTGCCTAAAAACTTTAAGCTCTTAAGTTAACAGCTTAATGGATAACTATGAAATTTAGAAAATTTAGAAAGGATCAAGAGAAAAATTAGAGCAGAACTGATCCTAGAGAAGAGAAGAATGTCGAGATGTAGTAAGGATTCACAAGTTGGTCAACTAAGAGGGCCTGACTAGAAAGGGACAAAATCAAATAAAGGTTGTACCTGTCCTAGCCATGCAAAACATTCTCTACCAAGCCCTAAACCAACTTCAATTTGACTCACTATCTAGGTGAAATACTGGAAAGAGCACCAGCCCTGGAGTCAGGAGGATCTGAGTTCAAATGTGACCTCAGACATTTACTAATTACCTAGCTGTGTGGCCTTGTGCAAGTTGCTTAACTCATTCCTTGCCAAAAAAAAAAAAGGCTCACTATCTCTCAACTTAGCTCTGGGCTCCTGTATTAAGAGATCCCAGGGACTAGACAGTGTCCAGTGCTCATCCCTGATGAAATAGTCCTAGAGGAGGTACAACCTCATGCCCAGCTAACTTTGGCCAGTCTATCAAGAAACCCAAGATCTTGCCAATCCCTAAGACCATAGTCCTCCAAGGAAAGAGGGAGTCTCAAAGTCAGAAAACATGAAAACAGTCACTACTTCAGATGAGTGAGATGAAACAGGTGAACCCAGGTCCTTTCTCTTATACCAGAGAAAAGCTGGCAGCATGGCTAAACTTAATATCCTCTCTCCCTCCCAGGACCAACTTACCCTGGCACAGTTTTACAAGACCTGTGATGATGATAGCAATAAGGGCAAGAACCTTGGCATAGGTGAACACATCTTGCACACAGGTCCCCCACTTCACATATGCACAGTTCACAAATGTCAGCAGACCTAGGAGAGAAAATCCAAGTGGGCTGCAGGTCACAGGCAGTCTTAGGAAGAGAATTCCTCCCCCCTTCTTCCAATCATCCAGTCCACCCTCCATGCTCTCCATTCTTCCTTCCTACTAGCTGGAGAAATCCATCAATGAAGTAAGTGAATAGAATTCAATGGGGAGGAGAAGGGAGCGGATAAGGAAGGAAACTAGCAGAAATGGGTAGGGAAGATAGTGATCCAAAATTTCTACACATAAGATTGTCTTATACATAGCAAGAATTATTTGTTGATTTACTGACAGCCCCTTCCTCTTATCCTACTGAAGCCTTCACAAGACCCCCTCTACTAACACATTTGACCTGTTTGTTCATCTGTAAGATAAGGAGGGAGGCAGACTAAATGACCTTTAAGGTCCTTCTAGTTCTTCATCTATATCATTGAGACCCATAGGGAAAGGGATTCAGTTTTAATTTCCCTTAACTGGGGGCAGAGAGGTAGCACAGTGGATAGTGCACCAGCCCTGGGGTCAGGAGTACCTGAGTTCAAATCTGCCCTCAGACACTTACTAAGCTGTGTGACCTTGGGCAAGTCACTTAACCCCATTGTCTTGCAAAAAAAAACTTTTTTTTTTCCTTAACTAGATTTCAAGACCTCTGTTTTTCAAAACAACCACCACTCACTACAACCATAGTCTATCTGCACTGAAGAGGAGTTCAGAAGTAGGTACTCATCTCAGGAACCATGAAGTTCTTCCATTGCTAATCAAGTAGAGTGTCAAGGACATGGTAAGAAATATCAGAAGACATGCCATTTCCTACAAGCCAGGGCCAGAAGGCAACAGTAACCTTTACATCTACAACACCCAATTCTCAAGTGTTTTTTCAATAAACTAGAAAAGTTACTACAAAATATCATTCTCTTTCCAAATTCTTCCCTTCCAAGACCATGATCCACAGTGTGCATACATGCCATGCTCATTAATCCATCAAAAAGGTCATCCTTCATCTTCTCCATATATCCAAGTCCTACTCTCACCCCAGAAGCCTTTTCACCTTCACCAGCATCATTCTTCATGCTTCATTCATCATCTGCACCATGCAGATTAATACTGATTCTTTACCTAAGCCTTTCTCTAGCTTCATATTAACCTGTTTCATAATGCTCCTTGAATAGCTCATAAAAAAAATCTCTTCTGTCTTTTCTGTCTGTCACCATTTTACAAAGCAACTACAGTTGAAACTTTAGTCTTCAATTTCCCAAGTTGTGGGAGATAAAAAGGCAAGAAAAAGGTCATAAAGTCGATCCTTCCTCCAAGTCATTTGGCAAGCAAGATGGTCATACATCAAAGGTTTCACTTCATAAAAAGATAAAATCAAAATTTTCATAATTGATGAAATAAGGTGGGGCAATAAGGGAGCAGAAAAGGAAAGAAAAGTTTCAAAAGAATGTATATTGTCTAATAAAAGGTCAAGAAACTGCTCAGGGCATGTTTTAGGGTACACTCATAATTGAAGGACATGATACAAATGCTAGATCCATTTGAGAGTACTGTCATGAAAACCCAGAGAGCGTATCCAGAAGAGAAAGGTCAATGTCAGATAAAGCTGGGAGGTCAATAAGAATCAGAGTGAGAAAAGTTCAGTTTTGGTCATTAAATGAGATTATCTGATAATTAGAAAGAGCAGCTTCAGTTAGTGATGAGAACAGAAGCCAGACTTGAAAGAGCTGACAAGTGAATGAAATAAGAAAATGGGAACAATAGGTAAGTAGCTTTTTTCAGGGTTTGTTTTCTGAGGAAGGAGAATGGGAAAATATAGAACAATAGTCTGAGAGGATGATAAGGTTTAGTAAAGTTTTAAGTATGAGAAGCCTTGGAAATGTTTACAGGAAGTAATGAAATAACAAGCAAATAAGAAGAAAATGCCCAGAGCAGGGGCTGAGAAATTCCAGCCTGGCTGTATTCATCTGACAGACCTTGAAATTCAATAAATCAAATAGGTTTTTAGGGCTGAAATAATTAAATGTTTGACCAAATATAGCCCACAAATAATGTTATAAATATCCAAATGGTCCTTGGCAGAAAAAAGCTTCTCTATCCTTGGCCTAAAGATTGGAAAGATTGAGGAAGCATTCTGCTAGAAAAGGCAAGAGGAAACTGAATGGATGTACATGTAGAAGGGTTAGCATTGAAGGGACTGCCTCATTATCAGAGACTAGGAAAAAAAAGAGTAGAGGATGATAGCAAGTGATTTTAAAAAGAAGAGGGAGCTCTTACTAAATGGATTCAATCTTCTCTGTAAAGTATAAATCAAGATCCTCAGCTTGGGCTGATGGGTGGGGGGGGCAAAGAAGGAAAGAAACAGATAACTGTAAAATAGAATTAAGTATAAGGGCCTATGAAGTTAGATAACAAAACTGTAGTATAGTCAGTCAGCTCAGAGGTCAAGTCAAGTGAAGAAGTATTTAATAAGACCTTAAAATTTCTAATTTCTTCCAATTCCTTTCGAAAGGGGCAGCTAGGTGGCACAATGGATAGAGCACCAGTACTGGAGTCAGGAGGACCTGAGTTCAAATTTGAACTCACACTTAATAATTGCCTAGCTGTGTGACCTTGGACAAGTCACTTAACCCCACTGCCCTGCCAAAAAAAATTCAAGTAGATAACAGTGTGGAGTTGAACTATAGAGTCAAGATTGGTAAGTGAGGTAAATCTGAACAGAGGTAATGAATGGTCTAAGAAAGAGTGGGGAGTGGGGGGCAGGGGCAGAGAAAAGCCTGAGCTCCACACCAGAATGGGGTTTAGTGGTTGGGCTAACTGCTGTGGGGAGAGTTAGAAGAGTTAAAGTATTATAAGATAAGGAAACTCTTTTCTCTGTTGACAGTCACTCCACTAGTACTGACATCCAGTCCTATATGGTGACGTACAAAGGAGACCTTTGTGACCTCAATTCTGTCCTAGGCTTCCTTATCGTTATCCCTGATGTCTTGACCTCAGAGGCATATTGATGATCTTCTTAACCCACCTTCTAACTATAGTCAGTCTTTAGTCAAATGACGACCTGGGAAAGACAAAGTTCAAGGATTCCAGGGCCATCTCCAGTCATCCTAATTCCTACCTGGCCACTGGACCCAGATGGATTCAGAGTAAGTGAGGCTGGCAGCTTTGTACAGCACTCCCTCCCTCAAATCCAAATGACATGCACATCATGGTATCACATCCTTCATGCCATGGTCTTCTTTGAGAATAACGGACAAACAACAACCTCAATCAACCTCAAACAAACTCGGAATAGTATTTTTTAAGGTTAGGAAGAAACAATATCTCCCTTTGGGATTGCTACGTTTGAAGATTTCCCATTTTCTCTGTTCCTTGAGCCATTGGTTTTCTTTTTTAATTTTTATTTAACTTCTTTAATATTTTGAGTTCCAAATTCTCTTCCTCACTCCAGTTCCTTCTCTATCTACCGAGAAGGCAAGCAAAATGATATCAACTAGACATGAAGTCATGCAAAACATATTTCCACACTAATTATATTGCAAAAAAGTCAAGAAAAATAAAGTGGAAAAAAAAAGAATGCTTCAATCTGTACTCTAGTTCAGTTCTTTCTTTGAAAGAATATACAACCGGGGAGGCTAGGTGGCACAGTGGACAAAGCACCAGGCCTGGAGTCAGGAGGACCCGAGTTCAAATCCAGTCTCAGACACTTAATAATGACCTAGCTGTGTGGCTTTGGACAGGTCACTTAACCCCATTGCCTTGCAAAAAAAAAAAACAACAACAAAAAAGAGCATACAACTGAGGAGATGAGAGATATCTACCCATCCTAAAGCCTATTCAAAGAGACCTAATCTCTCATCATAGTTGATTAAAATCATTCAAGTTTATATTTAAATTTATCCTGTCACAAGTAAGAGTTCCTAAATCTTAAGAAGCATCTAGGTACACAGGTAACTGATGCTCACATTTCTATAGCATTTTAGTTACAAAGCATAATACTCTTATAGGATATATTAAGAAAAGACTCTAAAATTATGCATACCTTTTGACACAGCAAGAACATTACTAGGGCTAAGAGATCAAGGGAAATGACCTATATGTACAAAAAAATAATGTAGAGCAGCTTTTTTTGTGGTGGTAAAGAATTGGAAATTAAAGGGATCACTAATTAGAGTAAATTTGTAGAATATGATTGAGATGAAATACTATTGTGTTATAAGAAATGATGAGCAGCTGAGGTACCACCTCACATCTCTCACACTGGTCAATATGACCAGAAAGGATAATGATCATTGTTGGAAGGGATGTGGAAAAATCTGGGACACTATTACACTGTTGGTGGAGCTGTGAGCTCATCCAGCCTTTCTGTAGAGAAATTTGGAACTATGCCCAAAGGGCAACAAAAATAAGCATACCCTTTGACCCAGCAATACCACTACTGGGTCTATACCCTGAAGAGATGAGGAAAAAGGGTAAAAACATCACTTGTACAAAAATATTCATAGCAACCCTATTTGTGGTGGCAAAGAATTGGAAATCAAGTAAATGTCCTTCAATTGGGGAATGGCTTAGCAAACTGTGGTATATGTATGTCATGGAACATTAATGTTCTATTAGAAACCAGGAGGGATGGAATTTCAGGGAAGCCTGGAGGGATTTGCATGAACTGATGCTGAGCAAGATGAGCAGAACCAGAAAAACACTGTACACCCTAACAGCAACATGGGGGTGATGGTCAACTTTGAAGGACTCACTCATTCCATCAGTGCAACAATCAAGGACAATTTTGGGCTGTCTGCAAAGGAGAGTACCATCTGTATCCAGATAAAAACCTGTGGAGTTTGAACAAAGTTCAAGGACTATTCCCTTTAATTTAGGGGAAAAAACCATCTTATTGTCTGATCTTGTTATCTCCTCTTAGACTTTTTTGTCTCTTCTTTAAGGATATGATTTCTCTCTCATCACACTCAATTTGGATCAACATACAGCATGGAAACAAAATAAAGACTGACCTATTGCTTTCTGTAGGGGCAGGGGGTGGGGGGGGGAGGGTAGTAAGATTGGGGGGAAATTGTAAAACTCAAATAATATCTTTAATTTAAAAAAAAGAAAGAAATGATGAGCAGGATATGCTTTCAGAAAAATCCGAGAAGACACTGTAAACAGCAATACTGTATGATGAGGAATTGTAAATAACTTAGCATAGTTATCTAAGTTATTAGTTATGTTATTATCAGCAATATAATAATCTAAAAACAATTCCAAAGGACTTATGATGAAAAATGCTACCTATTCCCAGAAAAAGAACTACTGATATCCAAATATATACTTTTGAACTTTTTTTATTAATCTTGGGGTTTGTTTTCTATTCTCTTTTGTAATAAGACTAATATTTTGCATGATTGCATATATATATATACTATATATATATATACACAAAATCTATCAATTTGTTTGCCTTTTCAAGGAGAGAGTCAAGAATTTGGAACTCTAAATTTTAAAAAAATGTTAAAAATTTTTACTTATATATAACTGAGAAAAAAATTTAAATTAAATCCACTAGCCAGTGCCAAGTCATAGATCCAGAAGAAAGGACTTATACATAGGGATGGTATTCACTAGACAAGGAGCAACTTCAAAAGCAAACAATGGTTGGCTAGCTATGTGGTTCTGATCTTGGGGGGGACAGTGTAGGGGAAGCAGGGGTATTGGTTTAGCAACCAATTTTCAAAAAAAAAGTAAATAATCTGCATTATTAACATTTTTTTCCTATCACTTTAAGTCTAGACAATAAAATAAATTAAATCCTGATTTGTAGCATTTGTCTGTTTCTAAAGTATAAATGTTCCTACTGAAAATTTTAAAACCAGATTTCTGAAATTACTTTTCAGCACACCCCTGAAGCAGGATGTCAATTCCAGTTACTGGCCTAGTCTTGTCTAAAGTTTTAATAACTAGTTTAGGAATCTCAGATCAAAAGTAAGTGGAAACAGCAGAGATTTCCAGCTGGTTGATAATGGCTAAGTCCAGCAAGCAATTTGTTGGAATTACAAATGGGACATGTCCACAGGTATATTGCTCAGAACCAAACCCAGGCCAGAAACTTGAGGAACTGAAACTAGTATGGGAGCATTCAGACTGTGCCCAGGATTAGAGCACTTTGGAAATACTAAAAGCTTGCACATTCCTAGCTGTCTCCCTAATAGCCTGGGATGATAATAAAACACTCAAAATCCCAGGAAAGCAGCAACAGAATCTGCCCAGTTCTTCTCTCCAAAAGTGAGTAGAGCCCAGTCCTGACATAAAGAATGAAGTTAGTCAGAAGAATAGGGAAAAAACCACCATAAAAAGCAGTTATGCTATCAGGAACATACATCCCTGGAAGAGAATGATTCCAAATTATCTATAAGCAAAGTCTCAAAATAGGAGCATATTCAACTAGAATTACTAGAAAAGATAAACTAAGACTCTTTAAAGAAATTTAATGCTTTTATAAAGTGAGAGAGCTAGAAAAATTGGAAAAGAAATGGGAGCTATGAAAGAATTTGAAAAGAGAACTTAACAGCTTGACACAAAAGGTACAATATGCCACAAGAAAATAAATATCTGAAGATTCAAATGGAGCAAATAGAAGATAGTAATTTCATGAGGCAAAAAGAAATTATTAAAAGACTGAAGATGTAAATGAAAATGTAAAGTATCTCATAACAAAAACAACTGACCTGGAACACAGACTGAGAGATCATTTTAAGAATCATTACCTATGGACAGTTCTCTCTCATCACACTCAATTTGAAACAATGTACAACATGGAAACAAAGTAAAGACTAACAGATTGCTCTCAGTGGGGGGGGGGGGGGAGTAAGATTGGGGGAAGTCATAAAACTCTTAGAAATAGAGGGAAAAGATGGAAACAGAAAAAAGTAGCTTGGTTAGTTTCCAAGAAACTCCAAAATGAAAACTCTCAAGGACATCAAAGCTAAAATTCAGGGCTTCAAGATCAAAGAAAAAATAGTGCAAGTGGCCAGAAAGAATTCAAGTACTACATAGGAGTTGGGGGGGGGGGGGGAATGAAGACTCTCAAGGGGCTAAACAAGTCTAAATTGTATTCTTCAAATGAGATAATACATGTATCTAGGTATGTGCTAGACTCAGCTCTTAATGGTTCAGGAGAATAAATTCTTAAATTTTTACCATATTTATACCTCAAAAATTGATTGTCTCAACTTAAGAAAATAATGGTAAAAATGATAGTGTCTTAAAGGTGTGTCATGCATTTAGAGAACTGGCAAACACTTACTAGCACACTCCTACACGTGTCTCATCTGAAACCTATTAGAGGTCACAGAGTCTGATTAGAAAGAATGCTAGAGAGGTTCTTTTATATCTTGATTCTAAAAGAAAAATGGAAAGACAGAGGAAGAGGTAAGAGCAAGAGAAGTTATCTCACGTAATCAAAGTACACAAATAAAAGTTTGTAAAATAAGAATGAGTGAGGATATGGAACTTCACTCTCATCTGCACTGGTCAAAGTAGTGAGGAAAATACACATACAGAAAAACCATTCAACTGAGAAAAAGGAAGAAGGGTATGAAGAGAAAATGGGGGGGGGGAGAAGAATTACAGATTAAAGGAGAGATCAGTCCTAAGTAAATCAAACTCTAAAAAATATCAAAATATTTATAGTTCTTTTGGCAGTGGCAAAGATTTGGAAACTGGGCAGATGCCCATCAAACGGGAAATGGCTGAACATGTTTTGGTAGATAAATGTGATGAAATAACTAGTGTTCTCCAAGAAATGATGTAGGGGGCAATTTCAGATAAACCTTAGATTTGTATGAATTGATACAAAGTAAAGTAAGTAGAGACAAGAGAATGATTTTTGCAATGACAATAACATTGCAAAAAACAAAAGATTAGGAGTGGCTAGGTGGTGCAGTAGATAGAGCACCAGCCCTGGAATCAGGAGGACCTGAGTTCAAATGTGTGGTCTTGGGCAAGTCACTTAACCCCATTTGCCTTACAAAAAAAAAACCTTAAAAAAAAGACAAAGATTGAAAAACTCAGGAACTCTAATGACCAACCACAATTCCAGAGGAATAATTAGATGAAACATGTTACCTCCTGATAGAGAGATGAAGGACTAAAGAGTGCGGACTGAATTTTTTTTTCCAAGAAAGCCAATGTGGAAATTTATTTGCCTAGATATGTTTTTCTTTCTATCTCAATTAGGGATAGGAAAGAAAGATAAGGAAGATTTTTTTATTGATGGAAAATTTTTTTTTAATTTTTCTTAAAAAAAATGAGCTATTGCTCATAATTGCCATCTATGATCCTAGATATGGTCATGATCTTACTGCCTGGTCTCTGCCCGAGCAGAGACTTCTATCGGATAATCCAACCACAAAAGTGAGTTAGAATTTCTGGGGCAAAAATAAATACCACAATTGGCTAATCTGGGGAAAAAGACAGATTAGTTGAGCAATATCAAGTGTCACTGTGACCTAATCAAACATCTAATAGGCCTACTTTCTCGTCAACTAAAACTAAAATCGATAAATCAACCCCTACAAGGGCAGACCCCAATTGGTCTTTCATGTGATTCAGAGGAGTTTTGCCTATCTGTCACTTACAAATGGCCTAAACCATAGAAGACTGTGTACTTTCTTAAAATTAATTCTATCCCTTTTAAGGAGAGGGAGTAGACCTGTGATTCCACTGATAAAAAGAACTTGGGTGAGGAAACTCCCTCAACCAATGCAGATAAGCAGAACCTTTAGTTCTCCACCTCAGTCTTAAGCACTGCTGCCTAGGACTAAAGGGCCAGTAAGGGGGGGGTGGATTTGTGAGCTTTGAGCACAGCTCTCCTTTCACTATTTTACACTGTCTCTTTGCTAAAATACTTTTAGCTCATTTTTTTGTTTTGTCTTGTTTTGTTTTAGGTTTTTGCAAGGCAAATGGAGTTAAGTGGCTTGCCCAAGGCCACACGGCTAGGTAATTATTAAGTGTCTGAGACCGGATTTGAACCCAGGTACTCCTGACTCCAGGGCCGGTACTTTGTCCACTGCGCCACCTAGCTGCCCCAAGCTCATTTTTAACTATGAATGAACTAGAAACACTACTTAAGCCTTTTAAAAAGAAAATGAAAAAAAAAAGGAAAGGAAAGAACTTAAAATTAAATGCCTCTGACAGTGAGCATCAGAGTGCCATTTCTCCATCAGAATGGTGGAACCAATCTTCTGACAGGCCCTGGGAAATTTTACCCCAAAGATCTCTTGACATCCTTTCAGCCTAACAGCACAAATAGTAAGAACCCAAGAGGGCCCTGGGACAGGAAGACAATGCAGCCTCCCAGACACAGATTTCATTCAAGATTTACTTGACTGAAATACTAAAGAGGAAAATTTACCTGTGAGGGATTGGGGAGGAAAGTAGGCAAGCTATTCAGAGAAAACTCTTAGCCATCAAAACAGGAAGGTGTCGTCCTATAAACTATCTTCATAGAAGACTTTGGAAAACAAAACAAACCTCGTTTTGAGACAAAAACTTAAGTTCCACTTATTTTCATTAGACCCCAATCATTCTATGATATTATTATCATCAAGGATATGCTGAGCTCCTCAAAGGGACATAAGAATACTAAGGGCAGTAAGCAAAATTCTCCTCAGAAATGAAACCTTATCACAAAAGAGCTCCACAGAGAATCAAGTATGAAAGAAATAAAGAGCACAAGCATTTTTATTTATATATACATATAAATATTTGTGTGCATTTATATAAATATTACACCTCTTATGACACACCTGTACCTTTCTTTCCCCTTCCTAAAAAACATACCTTGAAAACAAAGGGGCTTACAACCTATACATCTATCTATATTATAGGATTGGATATAAGGAATAAATGAGAAAAGAAATTTTTTTAAAGTACAAAGCATTACATGATTATAAGGAATTATTATTACATATATATCATACTCAAAATTTGTCCTCATACTTACATATACAAGCAGCAGCAAGCAGACGAGAAGCTAGGTAGGGTGGCTCACAAGAGGGAAATATAGGTTGGATGACGTAGTTAGCAAAAGTGATGGCAATAATAGCCTGGCTGGTGGGTTCAATGATTAGCAGAGAGGTCCACAGACGGATAAAGGCGATGAAGCCCCCAAAGGCTTCCAGAATGTAAGCATAGCTGGCTCCAGACTTGGTGATGGTGGTGCCCAGCTCTGCATAACAGAGGGCACCAATGACAGAGAAGATGCCTCCAATGACCCACACCACAAGTGACAGCCCATAGGAGGCACTGTGGACCAGAACCCCTTTTGGAGAGACAAAGATCCCCGATCCAATCATATTGCCTATTACAAGGCTAATCCCATTTAACAAAGAGATCTCCTTCTTCAGTTGAAGAGTTTCTTTCGGCCCATCTGATGACACGTTGCTGTTACCAGTATCAAGAAGGCCATCTTGGTGGATGGGGTGGTATTCAGATATATGACTCACTTTTTCCCTTTCATCCATGGTGTGTTGGATTCTTTACAGTTTCAGCTATTAGGACCTGAAATCAAACCAAAAAAAAAAAAAAAAAAATGAGTTTGTTGCTGTATATGGTGTTATTCTAAGTCTAACTGAAGAGAGGTACAGAAAAGTTAGAGGCACTTCCCCTGCTCTACCTTTTCCCCTGCAGATTCTAATCATATCCATGCTCACCATTAAGGGACCAAAAGCAAGGGTTTTTAAGTCCCTAATCTTGGTCACAAACTTCCCCTGATCCCTGCCAAGGTCACTTGGAAAAGAACAAATTACACCTGCATGCCCTCACATAAGTCCTATGTAAACTCTTATGACATAAAGGACCCTGGATTTGAGCTCAGGTATGGGTTGGCGACAAGGACACTTCTTGAGCAGGCTATCTTAACCTTTTTTGTGTTACTGACCCCTTTGGCAATCTGGTACTATGGACCCTTCCTTAGAACATTGTTTTTTAAAAGCACAAAATACAGAGGATTACAAAGGAAAACTATTACATTGGAATTATATTATCAAAATATTTCTTATAAGCTCACAATTTCAAGTTAAGAACCCTTGTTTTACCAAGTCCTAGAACTCTGCCTTAAATAGGTTGGTATGGAAAAAACAATCCTCTTTTAAGGCAGAATATATTCCTAGATCTTGGAGATTCTGGCACCAGTTATTTTGGGTACTTTGTTTAATAAAAAATTTTAAGATCACCAAGCTGAGCAGGCAGGTTCAGTGACACCAACCTTATCCTCACCCCTCTGAGCACTGGTTAAGGACAAGTCCCCCATCTTGTTTCCCCCTTGTGCCAGTTTGTTCTCTAGCAGACTGAGAGGAAATGGTAAGTTTTGTACTAGTCCTCTGATTCCTATTTGTCTTCATTTCCTTGATTTTGCTTGGACTAAGAGATTCTCACAAACAGCACTCATTCTACACAACATTTCAGTTTTCCTTCAGTTCCCAAAGCCATATTCTAAAGTCCAAGTTCCCACACATTTGCTCTCCTATGTGCCAGCCTAGGGCTTCCCTTCTCTTCTCTTACTGAGATTCAAAAGGAGAAGCTGGTCCCAAAGAGGTCCACCTGAGATTCCACAGTGGTTAATGGGCATTTTGTGGGGGAGGTAAGTGATAAAATGAGAGGCTGTCATTTGGTCAAAGGCAGTAAGCCTCAAGGAACAGGTGAAGAAATATTTATTTTAAAGTTTACGATGGTGTAATCCTTCAAAATGTGCCACTGTTCACTCTAGCTATTTGATCTTTAGTATGGCAGATGAGTTAAGTGGTCAGATGCAACTATTTAGGATTTAATGTATAATGAATTATATTATGTACATTTTTAATCAACTTTTCCATGACATTTCATCATGTTTTATATTTAAGGGTAGTTATCTTTATAGCTCATATTAGAACAAAGCAAAAATTTATATATGCCAAGTGAAAAATGTTAATTAAGCCCTGTGTACATTTAGGTGAAAATACTTCTCAGGGAGAGCTATCACTTAAAGTATTGAACTGAAAAACTAAATTGCTAAATTTTTTTACATGACTGCAATATAAGCCCATGAGGTCTATACAGTCTGTCTCTTGTATCTGGAGGTAAATGTTGAGAACTCTGGTTTTCCAGGGTTCTTATATATCTCTTGAACATTTTATTAATAATTCTGATAATAGTTTAAAAAAAAAACTTGCTCTAGAGTTAGGGAACTCCAAAAGGAACCAAAAAGTTTGTCAAGAATGAAATATAAAATAAACTGATTTAAAGGGGATGGGGTAGTTGAGGGTGGAAAGAAAGCCTGCAGAAAGTGAGGGAATAAATATACTTGAAATCCTAACTTATAAGCTTATACAGAGCCACCAGAGCTGACTAGAGCTATAAGCCAACCAGACCTGATGACATTCAGAAAAACTATTACTAAAAATAGGAGTAATTTAAGAGAAAACAGGTTTTTTGTTTTTTGGGGTTTTGGGGGTTTTTTTTAGGTTTTTGCAAGTCAAATTGGGTTAAGTGGCTTGCCCAAGGCCAAGGCCACACAGCTAGGTAATTATTAAGTGTCTAAGACCAGATTTGAACCCAGGTACTCCTGACTCCAAGGCTGGTGCTTTATCCACTACACCACCTAGCCGCTCCAAAAACAGGTTTTTAAGAAAGCTGATAATCCAACTATCCTTGCCTTCAACTCAAGATCTCAGCTGTCCAGGAAGATATTCTCAAAAAAGGGCAACAATTCTAGTTGAGTCAGCAAGATTTTCCAACTTACTCCTGGGGAAATTATTTGCTCAGCTTTAGGACAGCACCATTTCAGTCTTTGCTTTTTCAATGTGCTTACATGGTGGCAAATGTTTGTGTGTACCTGTGTGTATATGCCTATGTACTTCATACAAAGAACAGGCAAGGAGTCTGTTGGAAAATATTTATAAATTATGCCAATGTGCCCAACCTGTTATATCCTATGAGGAATGCAAAGGAAAGAAATGACAGGAACCTTGTCTTTAGAGAGCTAATAATCCAAATGAGGGAAACAATGCACAGCTGTACCCCTCAAATTGAATTATTTGTTGAGTTCTGGTCTAATTATTTCCCTTTACCTTCTTAGTTTGAGGATCCCTGGAGTGCAGAACAATCCCTATATAGAAGACCTTATCTTGGATTCTAATACCAGTGCCAAGAAAAAGGAATGATGATTTTACTGTCTTAAAAAAAAATGAGCATTTCCTCCTTACCCAGGTAGCAGGCAAAAAAAAAAAGAGTCACATGCAATAGCATACACAAGAATATTTCTTTTATTTATTCCTTAGTAAAAAAAACAATTCTGAAGAGCAAAGAAAGCATGTGGGCACCAATACTCTTTCCTTGACCACAATACTTTGTACTTGGCAAAATAGGCACAGTACATAGAGCACAGACCCTGGAGTCAGGAGGAGCTGAGTTCAAATTTGATCTCAGACACTTAATAATTACCTAGCTGTGTGATGTTGGGCAAGTGACTTAAACCTCATTGCCTTGCAAAAACCATGTAAGTAAAGAAAAAAGAAAAAAATAAATACCCAGTGAAAGTTGTCCTAGTCTTTCTCAGAAGCAGATGTCCAATACGACCAACGTAGAAGTCAAAGTCAACCAAGTCATATGGAATAAATCTATAGAAGCTAGAGTCAGAGAGAACTTTAGAAATGATCTAGTCCAACAAGTACTTTTAAAGTAAACACAGGGGGCAGTTAGGAGGCATGGTGGATACAGCACCGACCCTGGAGTTAGAAGGACCCGAGTTCTAATGTGGCCTCAGACACTTAATAACTGCCTAGCTGTTTGACCTTGGCAGCACTGCCTTAAATAAATAAATAAATAAATAAAGGTTTAAAAAAAAACAAACACAGAGATTGTGGCTTGCTTGCTCAAGGTCACAAAGGTACACAAAAAACAGCAGTGAGATTTAAACCAGTCTTTTGATTCTAAACCTGTGCTCTTTCCATGGTACTGCCATCTAGGGGCAGCTAGATGTGGCAGAGGGTAGAGCGCTGGCCTTGAAATCAGGAGGATCTGAGATCAAATCCAGCCTCAGACATTTACTTGCTGTGTGACCCTTGAGCAAGTCACTTGACTTTGCCTCTCATCCAAGACAATTGTCCTGATTCATATCTGGTCACAGGATTCTGATGGTGCCAGAGAAGAAAGGGAGTCTGGGAAATGAGTCCCCCCCTCACTCAAATCCAATTCATGTGTATGTCATAGCATCATTTCTGATGTCACGGTCTTCTTCAAAAATGAAGGACAAACATCAACATTTCCATTTCTACTCTGTGCCTCCCATGCCATGATATGGTCAACACAATGAAGCTCTACAATTCAGTCCGATGCCAGCACTCCATATACCCCACTAACCTTGGGAATCACATCTCTTCCTTGAGATGAACTCTGACAGAGGTGAAGGCAGACAAGAAGATGGGATATGGTAGTAGGGTGAAAAGAAGGACGTTTCACCTGAATCTTAATAGAGAAACATACATTAAAAGGCTCAATAATGATCAATAATTTCCAACACATCTTCTCCCATACACTGGGAAAAAAGTAAAAGTACTTTCCTAATAATGCATACTAACAAGACTCCACACAAATCAGGCAATTAAGTTTGTAAAATAACATTCACCTAATGGGGAGACAGGTGAACAAACACTGACAAACTAATTATTAAGGTGTCTTTTTTCTTCAAAAGAAATCTCTAGCATTACCTACTTTACCAGGTTTGTTGTGACTATGAAGTGAGATAAAAATCATTACTAGCAGTAACAAAGGGAGAAGTGCATAGTGTGCAATGAGTGTGGAATTCAGAGTCACCAAAATCCAGATTCAATTCTGGTTTCTGACAATATATACTACCATGAATGTCCATGAGCAAAAGGCAACTGACTTTTCACTGACTCAGGTAACTCTTTACAAGTTACAAGTTGTAACTCTGCATTCATGGGAGTTTCAATCAAGAGACTTCCTTATGCTAATAAAATTACAGGTACAAAACAAAAATAATTCTTTTCATTAATAAGAGCCAATTCAGAAGGAAATGAGAGTGACTACTAGCATCTTCTAATATGAAATCTATGAGTGCAGATGATGTAGTACTGCTGAGGCCTGAAGTAGAGAAGGTACAATCAAATTTGAATTTCTTGCCTAACCTAAGAAGTTCTGTCTCAGTCCAACCTAATCTGCCTTGCTTACTTATTCAGCAACTGTAGCACATTACTCTAAACATTAGGGACAAACATTTAGATCATTTTTTCAGACAAGCACCTAGTCCTATGATGAAGGAAACACAATTTGGACAGTCTAAGGATGTACCCCACTCCCCACACGGATCACCAAGGTAATAAGACAGATATGTACTCCGAGGCAACAATAATAATCCAGCAGCACTGCCACACTTGTTGGAAAGAGGGAGGAGGGAAGTTTAAGTTTCAGTGGCATACCTTCTCAGCAGGTTAAGTCAAGGAAACAGGCAAGCATCCAAGTAATGGCCATAAAGAAGGGGGGGAGGGGGTAACTTAGACCATGGCCTCAGGCATTAAATTGCAGCCAGAAAGTAAAGGAAACAAAGGCAGATAAATGCTTGGTGTTTTCTGGACTAAGGCAAGGAAAACTGAAACACACACATTAAAAAAAAAAAATTAAAAGGTTTTAACTAGTAAACTATGAATCAATTATTTTCTATTCAACCACTTCCCCATCTGGTGTTCTATCATCCTTCTGAACTTTACTTTAGCCCCATTTTAATCAACCATTGAATCACTTAATAATTCCTGACTAATACCCCTAAGCAAATAGTTCCAACACTAACACCCAGATGGTTATAACAGAAAAAGCACTGCCAATGGCCAAACACAGAGTAGGCATTTTACGTCAGAATTTTAAAATTATTAGTTTGTTGTACTAAACTGAGTTTTTCCCTTTTTTTTTTACTTTTTTAATGTGAAGGATGGTTTTTTCTAAAGTGGCAAAGAACTGGAAACTAAGGGGGTCCATCAATTGGAGAATGGCCAAACAAGTTAAGGAATATGACTGTAATGTCCCAATCCTCCCACAAACTTTCCAATATTGATCATCTTCCCTTTTTCTCACCTTGGCCAATCTGATAGGTGTGAGGTGATCCCTCATTGTTGTTTTACTTTGCATTTCTCTAATGCAAAATGAACATCACTCTATGAGATGAACCTGAACTTATTCAATAATAAAGAATAAACAACTGAAAAATTTAAGGTCAATGTTATGATCAATCATAATTCCAAAAGGCTGATGATAAAGCTACCTAATTTATGGCAGAAGTGATTTGGCCTTGGGGTAGCTAGGTGGCGCAGTGTATAAAGAACCAGCCCTGGAGTCAGGAGTTCAAAATTGACCTCAGACAATTAATTACCTAGCTGTGTGACCTTGCATTGCCTTGCCAAAAAAAAGATTTGGTACACCAAATGAGACACTTTTTTTGGCATGGCCATTTCAGCAATTAATTTGAAGATGAATACTTGTTACAAGTTTTCTTTTGTGTCTATGGGAGAGAAGGCAGTAGAAGGGAGAAAAAAATTTTTTTCATTTAAAAAATAAATTTATACAAAAAATAGTATTCTGGGAATGGGAGGGAAATAATACAGAGGAAACTGCAGGAACTGTGAAAACTAAAAAATAGCAATAATTTTTTTTTAAAACTTAGGTTCAATTGCATATTATCACTTGTCTTGAGTTCTACCTGTTAAGCTTTGCTGAACTGCTTTTCCTTCTCTGAAATTATCTGGGTCATGACAGTGGCTAGGTTGTACTTACCTAATTAACTTCAGCTTTTAATTCATATGTAAAATTTAAAAAAAGTTATCCCATAGGCTGGAAAAAGATACAGTAAGTTGAAGGAGTTTAATTTTGTTTTAACTAGAACTGTGATTTCATTAGTACTGGGAATTCCTAGTGAGTAAACTCCCTTTAAAAAATACAAATATGTAACTATTCTATAACTTATAGCCTTAAAAGCTTGCTTGGAAAAGAGTTCTAGGAGACTGAGTGATTTGCCCAGGGCTCAACATCCAGTTTGATTCAGAGACAGGACATATTCAGGTCTTCCAGACTCCAAGGCCAGCCCCTTTCTTCACAGATGCCTCAGTTTTTAACTAATTAAATCTCTACAAATATAGTATAAGACATGAAAATTAAGAATGTGTAACGGGAACATGGTAAGAATAAAATTAGGTAGAGTCCTGTTCCACAAGACTCCAAAGGGATCTGGAAACAAGAGAAGTAGTCTGAGTTTTTTTTTATGGGGGTTTTTTTTTTTAGGTTTTTTTGCAAGGCAAATGGGGTTAAGTGGCTTTCCCAAGGCCACACAGCTAGGTCATTATTAAGTGTCTGAGAACGGATTTGAACCCAGGTATTCCTGACTCCAGGGCTGGTGCTTCATCCACTTTGCCACCTAGCTGCCCTGAGTTTTTTTATGTTTATGTGAAAATGGGATAGGTTTGAAAAACTTTTTGGAAAAGAATCATGAGCATGGATATACAAATATCTCTCTAGAATAAAAAATCTGTAAAGATAAGGTGAAATAATAGGTATAAAAGGTATAATAGGTATAAAAGTATCTTGTGGGGAATTTTTAGTATTATTACAATATTCATGACTCCAGTAGTCAAAACCTTTTTTTTTTTCCATTCCCAAAGGCAGTAATAAATTCCCAAACAGATTCTGTACCTTGATGGGCTGCTGCTCTGACAAAGGCTTTCCCTAAGCTCTGGGTACAATTCTCCACCTACCATCTTTGTACTTAGTTCTGTTAGAAGACTGGGACATCAGGGAGGTGATCCCCTAACAAGAACCTGAATTCCTGTGGTCCTGTACCGTTCTAGCTCTCTGAACTGCTTCCATCAAGGTTGTTCATCTCACAATGCTGTTGTTGATATGTACATTGTTCTCTTGGCTCGACTCCCTTCACTCAACATCAGATCCTCATTCCATGCTTCCCTAGAATCTGACCATTTATGGTTTCTTATAGAACAGTAGTATTCATGTACCATAACTTGTTCAGCCATTCCCCAATTGATGGGCATCCCTTCAGTTTCCAAGTCTTTACCACTACAAAAAGAGCTGCTATGAATATTTTGGAACATGTAGAACTTTTCCCTTTTTTTTACAATTTTTTCTGGATATAGACCCAGGATTGGAATTGCTGGGTCAAACGGCATAAACAGCTTCATTGCTCTTTGGGCATAGTTCCTTCCATCTTGCTCTGCTCCAAGTTTGGCTCTGTTCACAACTCCACTGTCATCAATGCCCCAATCCTCCCACAACCTCTCCAGTATGGATCATCTTGGCCCATCTGATAGGTGCGAGGTGATGCCTCGTTGTCGGTTTAATTTGTGTTTCTCTAATCAATAGTGATGTGGAGCGTTTCAGACTAGCTATGGCCATCCCCATCCAGAGGAAGGGAAGACAAAATAAAAAAGCCCTTTCAGAACCTGAGGAACACTTTATAAAAATGATCTCTTACGGGTCCCTTGTCCTTAATCCTAATTCCTCATCCTCAAAGTGAGTCATCTGTAAACATGTTTATCCACAGCACGTTATGTACAGAGCTGACCTGCCTGTCCGCCTCTGGGGGGGGGCAAGGCTGTGGCTTAAAAACACACACGTGCGTGGGGATGGAAGCACAGACAGCCACAGGGAAAGAGGCGAGGGGGGCGCGGAGGGGCGCTGGGGCCGGCCCGGAGCCGGGGATGGGCGAGTGGGGGGCCCAAGGTCACCCCGCGGTGGGGAGCCCCGTCGCAGAGCGCTCCCGGCCGCCGCCACCTCCTTACCCCAATCTCGGCTCCCCCCGCCCCCCCCCCCGCTTCTAAGAAACGGATGCGTCTGGGGCGCCCCGAGGCGGTAAAGGGGGAACGCGGAGGGAAGGCAGGGAGGGGGCAGCCCGGGGGCTCCCGGGACCCCCGCGCCCCTTTGTCCCGGAGCCGGGGACCCCTGGGCCGGAGCCCTCCACCCGGCCGGGCGGGAGCCCCACGTGGTCATGGGGCCGGGCGGACCCCCAGCCCGGCCCGGCCCCCGCCGCTCCCCGGCCCCCCGGGCCCCCGCCGCTCCCCGGGCCCCCGACTCTCCCCGGCCCCCCGCCGCTCCCCGGGCCCCGCCGCTCCCCGGGCCCCGCCGCTCCCCGGGTCCCCGACTCTCCCCGGCCCCCCGGGCCCCCGCCGCTCCCCGGGTCCCCGACTCTCCCCGGCCCCCCGGGCCCCGCCGCTCCCCGGGCCCCCGACTCTCCCCGCCGCCCCCCGCGCCCCCGCCCGGCTCCCCCCCGGCCCGGCCCCGCCGCCCCCGCCGGCCGGTCCGTTACCTCCGCATGGCAGCGCCGCAGGATGCTCCGGCCCGTGGCCTCCGCCGTGGCCGCCGCCGTGGTCCCGCCGGGCCCCTCCTTCTTCCTCTCTTACATACCGCCCCCCCCCCCCGCCGCGGGACACGTGACCCGAGGTGGGGGAGGGGAGGGCAGGGGCGGGGCGGAGAGCGTCGTTAGCGCCCCCCCCCCCGCCTCCGCGCGCTCTGCGCCGCCGCGCTGCCAGCCCCGGCCCGGCCCGCGGGCACCGAGGCCCCCCGCCGCGCTGCCAGCCCCGGCCCCGCGGGCACCGAGGCCCCCGCCGCGCTGCCACCCCGGCCCCGCCCTGGCCGCCCTCCGCGTGCCGCCGGCCCGACTCCCGGCGGGCCTGCCCGGGTAGGGGGGCTGTCAGAGGCAGGCGGACCCGAGTTCGGATCCGGCCCGGGCACTCGGGCCACCTCGCCGTGCCAGCCGCTCACCCTCCGGCTGGACCGAGCACCCCTGGAAGCAGTGGAGGGGCTCCAGAGGTGCGAGCTTCCCGCCGGCGGCCCTCCGCACAAGCTGGCCGAGGCACAGGTGGGACCGCCGGATGGGGGTCTCCGTGAGCCAAGGGGCACCGCTTCCTCCCACCCTGCGGCCCTGACCCGCCAACGTGGCACCCAGCAGCGGGGTGGTTGCTGGTTGTTCAGCGGGCCCTGCCCTTCCCGACCCCACTTGGCCTTGGAGTTGGGGGGTTGCCGTATGCTGCCCCAGCTTTTACACACAAGGAAACTGAGGCAGCCAATGCTTATCCTGCATCAGTGGGGTTTGTTTCACGTCCAGTCTCGCTTTCTCCTCCAGAGTCATCACAAAGTCAAAGTCAAGACCGGGGATGGCTCTAGATGCGGCGTGGCCTTGGCAGCCTCCGTGTCTGACCAAGCTCTTCAGCGCCCCAGCTCTGATCTGGGCCATGAGGGTTACCAGGGTGTAACCTAGGGGCGCGCTACAGCTTCGGGGAGCTAAGGTGAGAGGCGGATCAGGCGCAAAACAGCTCTGAAAAGGGCGAGGGCACCTAGTCTTCCTTCATCCCTAGGTCACACAGCTCTTCAGCGCCCCAGGTCTGATCTGGGCCATGAGGGTTACCAGGGTGTAACCTAGGGGCGCGCTACAGCTTCGGGGAGCTAAGGTGAGAGGTGGATCAGGCGCAAAACAGCTCTGAAAAGGGCGAGGGCACCTAGTCTTCCTTCATCCCTAGGTCACACAGCTAGTAAGTGTTTGAGGCCAGATTTGAAGCAACTCCAGCCTGGGCATTCTATTCACCGTGCCACCTAGCTGCCCTTTGGGTTGGTAGAGTAAATCCTAAATCTTGATTCGTGAAGAAAATCTCCCCAGTTTTATACTTCAAATCCCCTTATCATTGTCCTCCATTCTCATCTCTTCTCCAAACTCAGAGTCGTAGTGCTTACTCTTATCCATGCCCAGCCTTCTCTTTGTGTCCTTGATCTCATTCCCTCCCTAACCCTTTTAAACCCTAAAACTGTAAAACCTTAAAAAAACACAGGGTTGAAATAAAATGGCAGAAAATATGTTAGACAAGAAGTTTTATTCTCTGCAATTTACCTATAAGTGGAGGCCACACCAAGCTAAAGGAGATCAGAAAACTTATGCTATAGCCAGGGGAAAAAATATAGATGACAACAGTACACAAAACCTTAAACTTCCCTAGAGATCATTCTATTATTTGATATCAAAAAGAACCATCCTTCTGCAATGCTAACTTGAGGGAGGTGACATTTTTTTAATGAATTAAAGTACCAAGAGGGTCATCCTTTCCAAGTCTAAAGGAGGATAGACTTCCTTCTGGATTAAGGAGGGCAGAACAAGTTTAAACTTTCAAAGTTTAAAGGAGGACCCATTCCATTCCTCACAATAGCTAAGAAGATTTGATTTGAATATAGTTATAAAAAACTTAAGAGTAATTATTATTGTTATAACAATTTGACTCCCTAATGCCAACAAACATGCCCTAGTTAAAATGTCTTGGCTCTGCCCCCATCTTAAAGTTAAAAATATAAAAAACTTGATCTGCCATTCTTTCAAGCTGTTTTTCTAAATGTCTCCTTTTTGCAACCAAGTTCTCAGAAAAAAATCCCCCTCTTCTCCACTTCCTCCCTCCAACTTCTTTCTTAAATCTTCACAATCAGGTTTTTACACACATACCCCCTCTTAACTAACCCTTTCCAGAGTTACCAACAATCTCTGATAGTTAAATGAGGAATTTAGATGGCTAATTCCTAAAGCATCTTCCAATCCCCCCATATCCAATTAATTGTCAAATCTTATCTTTTATACCTTAAAGATATCTATCTCTGGATTCCAATCCCTTCTTTCTTGATCTCACTACATTTGACACTTCAGACCAGCCCCTTCCTCCAGGCTATTCCCTCCTACCTAGATTTTCTAGGCACATTATCTAATTATCTATTTCCGAGTCTTCTTTAGTAATCTACACCACTCTGTATATTTATTACCCCAGCTCTGTGTCCTGGCACCTCTTCTCTATTTTCTTTTTTCCTAAATGAATCTCTTCACCCATAGATAGTCATCTCTTTAGGTAGGGTACAGTCAGAGACTTCCTGCAAGAAAACTTCCTGAATCAATTAAGCTTAGCAACAGTCTTAGACCATTTCCTGGAAGTAATCTGTTAAGTGACTTATCCACTATTAAACTACTAAACACATGTCAGAAACAAGACAAGCCCAGGGCTTCTTGAGTCTGAGACCACCTCTTTAAGCACTAAATTGACCTGCCATTCAGATACAGATGACTCCCAAATCTGCCTATCTAGCTTACATCTCTCTTCCACTCTCTCATCAACTTTACCTTCTGGCCAGCTCCCCTAGGATATATCTCAAACTTATTTGCCTTTAGGTACACACATTAAATTCCCAATTAGAATAGAAGTTCTTTGAAAAGAAACAAACTCTTCATTGCCAAAATAATGTTTTTTAGCTTAAAAACAAAACCTCTTCCTAGTTTCCCTATTTCTGCCTATTTTCCACTTTCCTTATAACCAGAGTCATCCTCCACACTTTTCAGCCCCCTCATCCTCCATATCCAGTACACTGCCATGTCCTACCCACCTGCCAACATGCATCTCATTCTATCCACTCACACAAGCCAGCACTTTAATTCAAGTTTCCATTAGCTCTTAATTGGACTGTAACTACTGCCCACCATTGGTCTCTTTCCTCTCTAGTCTACACAGCTGCCAAATATATATTCCTAAAGCAGAGGTCTGCTCAGGTGACCATGATTTTCAAAAAGCTTACATCTATAGGGTAGACACTACTTTGGCCTCTTTTTGTATTCCCCATTTCTTAGCACAGTAGCTAATTAAAGTTTATTGTTTGATTGAGTAAACATTCACAGTATATTTGAGTCAACTCCTATCTGTTCTCAAGACCCAGATTAAGTTTTCAAGATCATTCTATCTCAGAAATCAGTAAACACTACAAATCAGGAATTGATTTATCATTCTATTAATTTTCTAGATTGAAGAAAATATAGATTACACATAGTACATTTTAAAATGTGCCCTGCATGGAATGCTAAACACATCAGAACACATTTATTGATTTTTCACAACCTGGCTTCAGCCTGGTCAACAAATGTTTATGGGGGTGGCTAGGTGGTGCAGTGGATAGAGTATTGGCCCTGGAGTCAGGAGAACCTGAGTTCAAATTCGGTCTCAGACACTTAATAATTGCCTAGCTGTATGGCATTTGGGCAAGCCACTTAACCCCATTTGCCTTGCCAAAAAATATATATATTTATGAAGTGTCTTCACTGTGGATACAGTTAACAAAAAGGTCAGCTTTTCCCTCAAGAAGTTTACAATCCATTTGGTAAAAGACATTTTACACAAAGGAAAAATCTGAGGCAGGAAGCATGATGGAGAAGTCTGAAACAGAAAGGTGATAAGATGGAGGCCCAAGGTTGATGGGATCTTATGAGAACTGCAAGGGAGTTCACATTAGTAGTGGTGTATTTTGTGTTGAAGCTTGCGGTTCCCCAACATGTTATCTTGTCTCCAGCCTCCTTGATTTTGCATCAGTGGTACCTCAAGCCCACAATACTCTCTTCCCCTCTTGGAATCCCTAACTAGCATAAAACCTCAACACTACCATCCTTCATGCATGTTTTCTGACCCCACATACCCACTGTCTTGGTGCCAATACTCCTGAACAGGTGGAAATGACTTGTCATTTCCTTTGTTGGAACTTATATTACCTTTATGCACACAGATTAAATTCCCAAGTAGAACAAAAGTGCTTTGGAAAACAAGGACAATTTCATTTTTACCTTTACATTCCCCATACTCAGCACATTAATCAATGTTTGGTGAATTGAATTCCTCCATTTTAAACTGGATATCCCAGACAACTCATCCAAAACTGAACTCATTATTCTTCCCTCTCAACCCTCCCCTCTTCCAAACTTCTGTATTTCTGTCAAAAGTACTGCCATCCTCCAGTCTTCCCTCACCCCCACATATCCAATTGTCAAATCTCAACATTTCTTCTTTCACATCTCTACCATCTAGCCCCTCCTCTCCACTCAAATAACCACCACCTTATTGCAGACTCCAGTCATCTGTGACCTTGATGATTATAACAACCTCCTCATTGGTCTCCCAGTCCCAAGTCTCTCAATACTCAGACCCTCCCTATAGGTGGCTGCCAAAAGAATGTTGCTTAAACACAGGTAAGATGTCACTCCCATGGTCAATTCTGGTGGCTTCCTCTTAGCTCTGGGATCAAGGACAAATTCCTCTGTCGAGCCCAGCACCACCTGGCCCCAATCAATCGTTCCAGCCTCATCTATTATCCCTTTCTCCTCCTTATTCTTTGAGTTCCAGCAAAACTGACTTTCTATGTTTCTGCCTTCTAATACTTAGACCCATCCCTGTGCCTTTGCAATGACTTGGGTACCTAGAATGCCCCCCCTTGCCTCTACATCCCAGAAGCCCTCCCTTTCTCAAAGAAGCAGGTCAAGTGCCATCTGCTTCAGGAAGCCTTTCCTGATTCCTCCCAACTAGGAGTGCCTCCAATCTACTTTGATTTAACTGATTTGTATATGTTTGTAATTATCAGCTTTATATTTATGCTATATATGTGAGCATATACATATAAATATGTATATGTATATGCACAATGGATAGAGCCCTGGACCCGGAGTCAGGAAGACTGAGTGCAAATATGACCTAAGTCACTGTCTAGATGTGCAACCCTGGGCAAGTCACTTCACCCTGTTAGTCTCAGTTTCCTCATCTGTCAAATGAGCTGGAGAAGGAAATGGCAAACCAGTCCAGTGCCAAGAAAACCTCAAATGGGATGATGAGTAGATGTGACTGAAATGACTCAACAGCATCTCTCTTTCTCTCTGATACTTATGGGTGTAGTTTGTCTAAATGTGTATATCTGTATATAAACATATATATATATATATATACATACATATATATATTTATATGAGGATACACACATATACATAGTTTGCCCTATCAGGACATACGTTCACTGCAAGTAGGAACCATTACATTCTTTATATTTCTATCCCTAGAGTCTAACATTGCCTAGCACATGAAAGGTGCTTAATATCTGTTGATTGATGAACCAAGATTCTGATTCTAGAATCATCTTTAATCTTCCATATTCTCACATCCCATCAATATCTCTCCTCTCCATCCCTTCCTTTCTACTCACCTAGCCACCATCCTTGCTTAAACCCTTATCACCTCTAACTGGGACAGTTGCAATAGCTCCCGAGATGAACTCCTTAATTCTAGTTCCTCCTCTCTCCAATCCATCTCCCAAAGAGTTGCCAAATTAATGTCCCTAAAATACAGGTCTGGCTCCTCTATTCAAAATTCTTCACTGAGGGGCAGCTAGGTGGCACAATGGATAGAGCACCAGCCCTGGAGTCAGGAGTACCTGAGTTCAAATCTGGCCTCAGACATTTAATAATCACCTAGCTGTGTGGCCTTGGGCAAGCCACTTAACCCCATTGCCTTGCCAAAAAAACTAAAAAAAAAAAAATAATATTTTCCGAGGGGTGGAGGGGGAAAGAGAAAGGAGTCATGACAGATCATACTTTAGGAGGACTAGAGAGGGGAGAGATTTTTGAGGCAAGGGACCAACTAGAGGCTACTGCAACAGTTTAGGAATAATGAGCATCACAGTGGTGGCTGCATTTGTGGAAAAGAGGTATCTAGGAGAAAAATTTGAAGTAGAAATAAACTTTGACAATTTATTCGATATGTAGGGCAAGGGCAAGTGAGAAGTTGAAGATGATACAAAGATAAAATCAACAGGAAGTGGCAAAAGTTGTCTAGAGAGTGTGGGAGGTAAGAGTGAGGTGCAGAACAGGAGCCCTACATTTCTAGCCTGTGTGATTGGGAGGACAGTGATACCCTTAATAATGCCAGAGAAGTTGAAAAAAAAGAAAGATTTGAGGGGAAAGATAATGAATTCTTTTTTTTAAAATATATTAGGTTTGAGATGCCTAGGGGTCATCCAGTTTGAGATGTCCAAAGGGCAAGTTTATAATGCAAGACTGGGACTTGGAAGTGAGATCAAGACCAAAAATATGTTCATACACACATACTTGTATGTGGAGAGAGAATGAGAGAGCAAAGGGATGATCTTTAATCCTCATAGGAGCTCATGAAGTCACCAAGAAGGACAATATACAAGAGGTAGGAAAGAGGGCCCAGGTCAGAACCTTGGACCCTCCACATTTACTGGACCTGCCTGAAGGCCCATCAAAAGTTAAGGAGTGGGGCGGCTAGGTGGCGCAGTGGATAAAGCACCGGCCCTGGAGTCAGGAGTACCTGGGTTCAAATCCGGTCTCAGACACTTAATAATTCCTTAGCTGTGTGGCCTTGGGCAAGCCACTTAACCCCATTTGCCTTGCAAAAAAAAAAACTAAACTAAAAAAAAGTTAAGGAGTGGTTCAGACAGGAAGGAGAGGAACCAAAAGAGAGCAGTCTTACAAAAAGTCAGAGAAGAGAGAGAAAATACAGAAGACAGTGTCAAAAGGATGAGGACTGAGAAAAAGTCACTAGATTTGGCAATTAAAAGCTCTTTGGTAACTAAAGAGAAAAGTTCTATTGAAAGATGAGGTTGAGGGCAGCTAGGTGATGCAGTGGATAGAGCACTGGCCCTGGAGTTGGGAGGACCTGAATTCAAATATGATGATAGACACTTCATAATTGCCTAGCTGTGTGACCTTGGGCAAGTAACTTAACCCTATTGCCTTAAATGGATTTTTTTTTAAATTAAAAAAAAAAGATGAGATTGAGTCCAGTGGCAGAAAGTTTAGAAGAGAGGAGAAAAGAAAGGAGAGCAGCAGATTCTAGATTGTGTTCTCAAGGATTTTAGTCAAGAAGAAGTGTGAGTGAGTAGGAAAATAACTAGAAAAATGGTCAGATCAAGTGCCATGGGGTTCAAGTTCTTACATTCCACCTCTTGGAATTCATAATTTTCTTCAAAGCCCATTCCTGACCCTCTCATTTGGAGCTGCCATTTCTGTCTTCAAATTACTTTATATTTATTTATTTAGAAGTTGTATTCTCCCCAGTAGAATGGAAGCTCCTGTTTCATTTTTGTACCAATGTCTAGTACAGTATCTTACACATAGAGGATACTGCATAAATATTTTCTGAATTGGATTGAAGGAGAGTTTCTAGGTTACTCTTTGCATGTTTCAGTTGGGGACAAGAGGAGAGGCTGAACACCCTCCCCCCCACTCCCCAGCCTCTCTCCATCTCAACTGTCCTGACTTAACCCTGGTGACCCTCCCCAACCATTCTCCCTTCTTCATGGCTGTTTTGGTCCAGCTATTCTAGGCAAGTAAACTAGTAACTGAGCACTTACTATTGGTCATCAACTGAGTTAAGTGTTGGCAAAACAAATACAAGCAGGAAGTCTCTGCCCTCAGGGATCTTACATCCCTTTTCCTTTTTTAGTAAATAGTATTTTATTTTTTTCCACTTAAATACATAGTTTTCAACATTTATTTTTTTATAAGATTTTGAGTTCCAAGTTTTTCTCCCTCCCTTCCTATCCACTATAAATGGCAATCATCATGTTAAACATATTTCTATATTAATCATGTTGTGAAAGAAATAGAACAAAAGGGAAAAGCCATGAAAAAAACAGAAAGTGAAATAGTATGCCTCAATCTGCATTTAAATTCCATAATTCTTTCTCTGGATGTGGATGGCATTTTCCATCATAAATCTTTTGGAATTGTCTTGGATCATTGTATTGCTGAGAAGAGCTAAGTCTATCATGGTTGATTTTTGCACACTATTGCTGTTACCATGTACATCCTCCTGGATCTGCTTCTTTCTTTTTTTTTTAAAGAAAGATTTTATTTTGAGTTTCATAATTTTTCCCCTAATCTTGCTTCCCTCCCCCTACCCCCCACAGAAGGCAGTCTGTTAGTCTTTACATTGTTTCCATGGTATATATTGATCCAAGTTGAATGTGATGAGAGAGAAATCATATCCTTAAGAAAGAAAAATAAAGTATAAGAGATAGCAAAATTACATAATAAGATAATGGATTTTCTTTTCTAAATTAAAGGTAATAATCCTTGGTCTTTGTTCACAGTTGTTTCTCTGGATACAGATGGTATTCTCCATTGCAGACAGCCCCAAATTATCCCTGATTGTTGCACTGATAGAATGAGCAAGTCCATCAAGGTTGTGGATCTGCTTATTTCACTTAGAATGAGTTCATATAAGTCTTTCCAGGTTATTCTGAAATCTGCCTTCTCATCATTTCTTAGAGAACAATAGTACTCCATTATATTCATATACCACTACTTGTTCAGCCATTCCTAATTGATAGGCATCCCTCAGTTTCCAATTCTTTGTCACCACAAAAAGAGCTGCTATAAATATTTTTGTACATTTTTTATGATCTCTTTAGAGACCTAGTAGTGCTATTGCTGAATCAAAAGATACATATAGTTTATAGCCTTTTGTTTGATGGAGCTTACATTCTAATAGGGGAAAGAATTCCATAGAGGGACATGATAAGAAAATCCAGAGATTCAAGAGTGGTACCCCACAAGAAGATTGAAGATATAACTTTTCAGTGCTTTCCTTAAAATGGAGGTTCAGAGAGGAACCAGTCAATCAAAGATATACTTATATTGTATATTTATACATACAATATATAAGAAGTCCAGGATTAGGGTAAAATTCCAGGTTGAGCTCCCTTCCCCCTTAAAAAAAGAGGAAAAGGACTCAAATGTATCAAAATATATTAACTCTTTTTTTTGTAGTGACAAAGAGCTAGATATTAGAGAATGCTCATCTCTTAGGAAATGTCTAAACAAATTATAGTATATGGATTATGAAATTGTAGATTTGTATGAACTGATTCATAGTAAATGAGAACTAAAAGGACAATTTATACTATATGTCACAACTGAAATAATGATAAGCTGAGGCAACAGAGCTCTAAACATGATCAATCCATTATCAAGACTAGTAATTGTCAGTAAATGAAACCCAAGTCTCCTCAGTAACGAAAAATACCTCAGATAGTCAGGTAGTTCTTTTATAATCATAGAAGAGGAACATCAAAAGAGCAAAGACAGTTACAAAGGTTTATCAGAGATCTGAGCAGATCCCAAAGGGCATGATTGATGTACCAGATCTATAGCAATATGGGTGTTAGCCAGTTCTGATTGGAAGAACCATGGAAACCTTGGAAAACAACTTGAATTTCATGGAACAACTTGACATTAGCACTTCATAGAATAGGCTTATAATATTTCTCTTGAGCATATTTCTCTGAAAAATGGGTGGTGAGTGAAATTACAAGAATAAAATAGGGCAACTGAAGGACAACAAAAATTACATGAGTAGGGAATGAAATTCACACTATAGGTGAATAATGGATTTATACTAACTTTATTAAGCCTTAACAAAATAAACAGGATGATCAATCTTCACAATTTCCCCTCTTGGATCCTTTGAGGAACTGCACTGCCTCAATAGGTCACCTATAAATTTTATCATAACATAAGCTTATAGAGCCTTAAGAGTAGGCTGTAATGATGATTCAAAACCCTTAGATCTCAGCTTAAAAATCTAATAGGTAAGGAAACATTTAGCATTCTAAAGACAAAGTGAGAATCACAGAAATAGAAAGGCTAAGTATATCTTTGGGAAAACCCTAATAAAACAATTGATCAATATTCATAATCATTAGCAATCAATTTAGAAAAAACTTTAGTGCTATAAGTAATACAGTTAATAAAAAACAGGATAGTATGAGGCCTATGGCAAGAGCTTACTTAACCAAAATAATGAATATATGCCTCATCCCTTTAACTTCCAAATCCCTAGAACATTAAAGAAAATCAAGTTAAAGTATCCCATCAGTTATCATTATTTGATGTTACATGAGTTTCATTAGCTATTCATTGAGTATCAAGCATATTACATTGTGATAATTTACCCTGACATTAATATAAGAACAACAGGCAGCAGTGAGAATATCTAACACTAAGTGTATTGGGGTTTTATGGGGGAGGGAGTATTTATTATTTTATTTACAATTTTTAAAATCATTTAAAAAATTTTAAGAACAAAATTCTATTCCTCCCTCCTCCTCTTCCACCTCTCTGAGATGGTAAGCAATCAGATATAGGTCATACATGTGCAATTATATAAAACATTTCCATAAGTAGTCATTTTGCATAAGAAAATGGATAAAAGAAAAAATGAAAGTGAAAAAAAAGTATGTCTGACCCTGTATTCAATTAATATCAGTTCTAACTCTGGAGGCAGACAGTATATTTCATCATTGGTTCTTTGGGATTATTTTAGATTACTGCATGGCTGTGAAGAGCTAAACCATTCATAGTTAATTATCTCACAATGTTGCCAATACTGCATACAGTGTTCTGATTGTGCTCACTTTGCATCAGTTCATGTAAATCTTTCCAGATTTTTCTGAAGTTTCCTGCTTTCCATTTCTTGTAGCACAATAATATTTCATTACATTTATTTATCACACCTTGTTTAGTCATTCTTTGATTGATGAGCATCCCCTTAACATCCAATTCCTTGCCACAACAAAAACTAAATATTTTTGTACATGTTGATCCTTTTCCTTTACTTTGATCTCTTTGGAATACAAGCCTATTAGTATGATGGTATTGCTGGACCAAAGGGTATGCACAGTTTTATTGCCCTTTGAGCAGAGTTTTAAATGATCTCCAGAATGGTTGGATAAGTTCACAACTCCACAAACAGTGCATTAGTGTCTCAGTTTTCCTACATTCCCTCCAACATCCATTATTTTCCTTTTTTGTCATATTAACAACTCTGATAGGTTTGAGTTGTCACCACAGTATTGTTTTAATTTGCCCTGATCAATAGTGATTTAGAGCATTTTTTCACATACTGTATTTCCTCATGTATAAGACACAACTTTTATCAAAAAACTTAAAAACTGGGAGCATCTTGTACGGTGGTTGCAGATTTTCCTACTTGCATTTCCTGCGTTTTTGTGCTTGTTGTCTTTGCTCCCCTTGTTTCACATTTGTTACTGGTATATTAGGTGACGTTTTGCCACGTTAAATAGCTCAGAAAAGATTTTTGTACAGTGCAGAATTCAAGTTCAAAGTGATTCAGTTTGCAGAAGTGAATAGTGGGGCGGCTAGGTGGTGCAGTGGATAGAGCATAGGCCCTGGAGTCAGGAGTACCTGAGTTCAAAACTGGCCTCAGACACTTAATAATTACCTAGCTGTGTGGCCTTGAGCAAGCCACTTAACCTCATTTGCCTTGCAAAAACCAAAAAAAAAAAAAAAAATGAATGGAAATCCCACTGCTGAATGTCAGTTTGGTCCTCCTCCAAATGAGAAAACAATCTGAGACTGACCCTGGAAAGAAGAAACTGGATTGAAAACACCCTGGCAGAAGTGGGCCATGAGAGGCAAGGCAGCCAGATGGCCTGAGTTAGAGAGGGAATTGAAGAGATGAATTGAAAAGCAAAGGGCCAGTGGAATTCTTGTGTCCACAAAGATGGTTTAGCAGAAGGCAGGAAGAATTGCTGATGAAGAAGTGACTGATTTCAAAGTACACAATTGGTGTTTTCAGCTCATGAACTGGAAATGGACTAACCATGCGTCCACACACACACACCAGACTTGTCCAAAAGATGCCTGAAAGCATCTGAAGGTCCTGAATTCATGATGAATAAAACTTGAGTTCAATAATTTTATGTGTTACTTTTTTTTTCAAATTTCAGGCCCCCAAATTAAGGTGTGGCTTATACATGGGAGCATTTTATAGATAGGGAAATGCAGTAACTATAAATAGCTTTTATTTCTTTGTCTGAAAACAGTTGGTTCATATCCTTTGACTATCAATTGGGGAATGGCCTGTATTTTTATAAATTTGACTCTGTTCTCTATATAGTTGAAAAATTAAGCCTTTATTGGAGATTCTTGTTGCAAATTCTACCCCCTCCCCACCAGTTTTCAACTTTACTTATAAATTTTGGTTGCCTTGGTTTTGTTTGTGCAAAATCTTTTTAATTTTATATAATTAAAATTATGTTTTACATTTTATAATGCATTCTATATCTTCTTTCCTTATCCATAAATTTGACAAATAGTCTATGCTCTCTTAATTTGCTTATGGTATTACTCTTTATATGTAAACCATGTATACATTTTGAAGTTATCTTGATATATAATGTGAGGTGTTGGTCTATACCCATTTTCCACCCTACTATTTTCCAGTTTTCTCAGTAGTTTTTGTCAGATAATGAGTTTTTATTCCAAAAAGTATTGTTGGGTAATCATTTACTTGATTATTATGTTCATTTATTGTAATGTAACTTACTGGTCTGTTTCACCAATCCACCACTCTATTTCTTAGCCAGTACCAGATTGTTTTAATAATTATTACTTTATGATATAGTTTGAGATCTGGTATAGTTAGATCACTTTGTTTTGCAATTTTTTCATTGATTCCTTTTATATCCTTGAGCTTTTATGAATTTTGTTATTATTTTTTCTAGCTTAATTTTTGATGGCTTGGTATAGCACTAAATAAATAGATTAATTTAGGTAGAATTATCATTTTTATTATATTGATCTACTCATGAGCAATTGATATTTTTCCAGTTGTTTAGATCTGATTTTATTTGTGTGAAAAGTGTTTTATAGTTATGTTTGTATAGATCCTGAATTTCTCTTGGCAGATGGACGTCCAATATTTTATATATCTACAGTTATTTTAAAAGAAATTTCCCTTTCTCTTGCAATTGGATTTTGTTGGTAATGTATTGAAATGTTGATGATTTATGTGGGCTTATTTTGTATCCTGCAACCTTACTAAAGTTGTTAATAATTTCAAGTAATTTATATGTTGATTCTCTAGGATTTTCTAAGTATCATCTACATTAATAATTTGGTTTCCTCATTGATTTGATATTTTTATTTCCTCATTGCTTAGTCTAATTTCTTTCATTCTTTTATTGCTATAGCTTAATATTTCTGTTACAATAATAGAGTTGATAATAAGCATCCTTGATGATATTGGAAAGGTTTTTAGCTCATACTTATTACAAATAATGGTTGTGGATGGTTTTAGAGAAATATTATCATTTTAAGGAAAGGTCCATTTATTCCTATGCTCTCTAGTATTTTTAATAGAAATGGATACTTTATTTTGTCAAAAATTTTCTGTGTCTATTGACTTCTGTTGGTTTTGTTATTGACATAGTCAATTATACTGATAGTTTTCCTAGTATTGAACCAGTCCTGCATTCCTGATGTAAAAGCTCACCTGTTTATGGATTACGATCCTTGTGATATATTGCTGTAATCTCCTTGCTAGTATTTTATTTAAAATTTTTGCATCAATATTCATTAAAGAAATTGTGCTATAATTTTCTTTCTCTGTTTTGGCTCTTCTTGGTTTGAGTATCAATATCATATTTTTGTCATAAATGGTATTTGCTAGGACTTCTTCACCTGCTTTTCCAAGTAGCTTATATAGTATTGTAATTAATTGTTCTTTAAATATAATGTTTGGTAGAATTCATTTGTGTATTCATCTGGTCCTGGGGATTTTTTCCTTAAGAAGATCATTGATGAGTTATTTGAATTTTTTTCTTTTGTTAATCTGGCTAATTTATATTTTGTAGTTATCCATTTCATTTAGATTGTCAAATTTATTGACAAAGTGTATTTGGAACAATATTTATGCGAGAGAAGTAATCTCCATTTGGAGGGAGGAAGTAACAAATCTGTCACTCTCGGGCAAAAGAGTGATAAAACATCTAAATATTGTTTTCACGTAACCTTTTTAATATTATTTTATTTTTTCAATTACATGCAAAGATAGTTTTTGACATTCATCTTTTTGTAAGTTTAAGTTCCACATTTTCTACCACCCACCCTTTCCCTCCCCCTTCCCCTCCACATGGCAGCAAGCAATTTAATATAGGTTGTTACATGTACAATCATGTTTAACGTATTTCTGTATTAATCTCCATATAACATTCACAGTTTACTTATTTTTATTTTTCTCAAAACAAAACTAAAATATTTTAAGCCATAATTCAGAAATTCACAGTAGAGAAATTAGATTTCCATCACGGATTTTTGGCTCTAGATTACAATACCAAAGGAATTTGCCTATTCAATTAAATTTCCTGGAAGTACTTTAAACTAGCTTCAGGTCTTTTATAATCTAGTCCTTCTATTGCCCTCTAGAAAAGGAGAATGATGACATGTACTTAATCTTAATCTTCAAACTTCCAAAATCTACTAAAATATTTTAGCGGTTAAAATGATTTGTCAATTTACAGTAAAGATATTGTAATTTGAGTACTAATTTTAATCTGTAATTCATAATAGTATAAATTTCTACCAACTGGGTACAAAGATTCCCTTCCTTTTTATCTTATCTGAGTCTATTGTCAGTCTTTCCAGGTGAGAAGACTAGAAATTTTCAGAAATGTACCCTTCATCCTTTGGCTAATCCAATCACAGAAAAAAATTAGCAGCATTTACCACAAAATCTAGGATAGTACAATGAGACAGACATGCAAATGTACTTGATAGCAAAAAGTCAGTACACACAATTTCACTGACTAATGTGATGTTTGAAAATTAAAGTAAACTAAGAAGCAATAATCTGAGCATGATCAAGTTATTAGCTAGGCTAGCTAGTAACCAGCAAATCGGTTAATGGACTCTCCCAATGACCAAAGACCCTTCCATAGGGCTCACTAGTGTTACTACAATACGACAGAGTACAGAGTTGGGTAGGTGGGGAAGATAATTCCAATGGTTACAGAACAGACAGCATTGTGGGCATGGAAATGACATGTTTAATTATTTTAAAGAAATCCAGTAGCACAACCCTCTCTGAGATCTAAGGAAAGTTCATGTTTCATTCAACCCATCAAAATCTTGCAGATGTTAATTAGCAGATTTCCTGGTCCGGAAAAGGATTTGTTGGAAAGATAAGATCCTACTTAATTGTAATAGATAGGCAAGTATGGACAATACACCTTTTGAAGATAGTAAGTTAATTTGTAACTTTAACTCAGAGAAAAAGTTGTCTCAATTATAAAAATTAATACAGCATAAAATCAGTTAAACTCATGTAGTAGAAACTATAATTGATATTAATTTTTGTCTTTTCAGTAATCTCAGATAATTGAAAGCTATTTCTTTGGAACAGAGCAATGACTGTTTGGATTTTTATATATTTTTAGACCAGTCTTTATACAATTTGAGTTCCACTTTTTTTTTTTTAAGTTTGGTTTGGTTTTGGTTTGGTTTGGTTTTTTTTTTTTTGCAAGGCAGTGGGGTTAAGTGGCTTGCCCAAGGCCACACAGCTAGGTAATTATTAAGTGTCTGAGACCAGATTTGAACTCAGGTACTCCTGACTTTTAATCATCTGCTTCAGAATTTACTCAACTGTTGGTCAAGTTGAGGATGCTCAATAGCTAATCTCAGTTTTCAAAAAGTGCCAAATTTAGGCCAAACTAATTTGTTAGCTGAACTGTTTGCAGTTTTAGATCAAATTTAATAAAATGTCACAATATATAAAATTGATCATAAGGTACAATGCTCTCAAATTTAATCAACATATAGTATTAGCTATAATGTCTTTAGAATCCACCTTAAAAAAAAAGGAAGTTACTGATATTATAAATTTTGCTTCAAACTTCACTCCTTCCTTTGAGAATTTTCTCTTTTAGAAAATTTAGTCAAAAGTTAGTGCACACAATTTTTAAAGAATTAATTTCAAGAGTTTAATGACAATTTCCTTTTCTATTTAAGGTGCCACAAGGATTTTTCCCATCTGCAGGAAAAATTAGTCTGCTGATATAGGGCTCTTTTATATGTGAGAAAAGTAATAATCCTTCCTTTGCTCTAATTCTGGCCTAGGGGTCCTTGTGCAAGGGGTCACATAGTTTGGGCTAAGACCTCAACCCTCACTTTCCATTATGGCTCAATGTAAACTGACCAAGTAGACAGGACTGCCTTGGTAGGCTAGTCACAATCCTGGTTCTCAGCTTATGAATCTAAATAAAGTCCCTAATAGGGAGTCCCTCCTGGTGGTCCACAGTGTTCCAAGATGTGGTAGTTTGCTATTGAGAGTGCTGTCACAGCAAGACCCTCAAGACAGCTTTAGGATGACTGCTACCAATTGAAGTGCAAGGATGGATAGAAGGCTTATACCTAGCAAAATGTTTACAGATAACTAATTGGACAGATAAACTAACTAGGTGCAGGAATGAGACTTTTTGGATAGGGCCAATTCTAGAATTTGTTTTGCTTGACTATGCATATTGGTTAAAAGGGAGCTAATTGGTTAAATGGAGGGAGCTAATTGAAATACAATACAATACAAGGAATTAAAAACAAAAACAAGGAGCATAGTAGGCCTTATATAAGTGTTAGCTATTGTTCTTATCTTTAAAGATAATGGGATTTTCCCAATAATGAGCTTCCTGGGCCACAGTGGAGAATTTAGAGAAGTCCAGTTTGGGATAACTCTAATTATCATACAATGTTTTATTTTGCTTTTTAAAAAAAAATATTAACCCTATTGTCTATTTGTAATTTCCAATGTAATTGGGAAATAGGAAGGTTGAACAGTAACACACTTGATCAATTTAATGAGTCCGCTAAATTACCTGAATGAAGTTATAGGGTGTGAACTTTTTTCGGAGAGGGCATCTGCTATGAGGCAACTTATGTACTCTATCCCATTTCTCTATTTGGCCAGCTCAAGCTACTTCCTGATTATTCAAGATGGAAATCAGAAAGAATGAACTTTCATCAGAGTAACCCTTTCCCCTCTCGGCTTCTTGAATGAGCTGTGAAATATCTCTCTCTTTAGAATTTTCTTTCCTTGGTTTTCAGGAGCAAATTTCACTATGCATGCATATGTTCACACACACACACACACACACACACACAGAGCAAAACACCTTACAACAGAAGAACATATCTTGAAAGGAGCAATTCCTGGACTTCCTAACTCCTGACAGTTTTTTGCCTTTCTGTTACTTTGCTTTGTATAGGTCAAACAACAACAGTCCTGAGAATGATCATTTTCTTTTTTTTTACTTCCTTTTTTTATTTTAAAAATGTATTTTTCTGTTTATATGTAAAGATGGTTTCAACATTCATTTTTGTAAAGTTTTCTCCCTCCCACCCTTCCTTCCTCCTCACCACCCCCCTAAAATAGCAAGTAATCTAATATGAATTATACATGCACGATGATGTTACATTTATTTCCATATTAGTAATGCTATGAAAAATGAACAGGAACAAAAGGGAACAAACAAGAAAAAAAAACAAAAAATAAATTTAAAAAGTGAAAATATAATGCCTTAATCTGCATTTAAACTCCAGTCCTTTATGTAGATATGGATGGCATTTTCCATCACAAGTTTTTTAGAATTATCTTTGATCACTGTTACTGAAAAGGGCTAATTAAGTCCATCATAGTTGATCTCACACAATGCTACAGCTATTGTGTACAATGTTTTCCTGGTTCTGCTCACTTCACTCAGCTTCAGTTCATGTAAATCTTTCCAGATATTTCTGAATCTGCCTATTCATCGTTTCTTTTTTTTTATTTTATTATTTTAAGGCAATGGGGTTAAGTGACTTGCCCAAGATCACACAGCTAGGCAATTATTAAGTGTCTGAGGCCATATTTGAACTCAGGTCCTCCTGCAGCACCTCCAAGGCAGGTGCTTCATCTACTATACCACCTAGTTCCCATCATTTCTTATAGAACAATAATATTCCATCACAGAGAATGAACATTTTCATTCATGAGAGTTAACTCATGGACAATCCTAAATTTCAGAGTTTCTGAGTCAGGTACCAGTAGTCTTGGTGGTGGTGGTGGTGTTAGGGTGGTGGTGGTGGTGATGATGAAAGTGCAGTGGTAGTGAAGTGGTGATAATGAAGTGGGAGTAGGAGTAGGAGTAACATTATTATTAAAGATAATTTCCTTAATAGCACACTTCTGAATTCAGAAGATGTGAGAAGTCAACAAGAGTAAAGCCTTGTGGCCTTGAGGGGCCACAAGATTTGGACCTTGCTAATGCTTCATGATACTGCTGTGGCTAGTTCCAGTGATGCAAGTACATGATGAGTAGGGAGTATTTGTTCAGTATAGTTTATCTTTCAGGGAAGTCTGATAAGTAAAATGGGTTATTTGAGAATTTCATGGTTCCTGCATTTGTCTATGAAAAGCTGAGTTATTTGTATCTAATGCATTTTCTGTAATGAAATAAAAACCAAACTATTATCTATTCTATGCTGAGCCTGCATGCAGCTCAGGGAGACCCTGCCATCCATATGTGGGAAGTCTATGACTAAGCTTCATTTTAATAATTTTCCTGGAGTTTTATACCTTCACAGGAACAGTGTCAAAGAACTTGATTTCTCTATAGTCAAGCTCACTGGGTAGAACCCTTGAGGGGAGAGGGGCTATTGGGGAGCCAATAGGGTATTACCAATTGTCCCTAGTTTGTTTTATGAGGCTAAGAGGAATAAGCATCTGATACTCATTTATTTAATAAATGATTAAATCATATCAAAGAAATGGAGGTTCAGTAACTTCTACCTTCCCTCAATGGCTAACTAGGAAATAAATGATAGAATTTGTAATTCTTTTTTCCATAGTCCTTATCCCCAAAGCAGTATTTAAAAGTTTTGCCCTTAGGCAAGACTTTTCTCATCTAAAAGACAATTTGCTACTAACTCTTAGGACCTAATATGGAGCCAAGAACTGGTCTATTAGTGAGTCACAGGCAGAGAGGAGTGTGCTGATAAATGTTTTTAACAACCAACTCTAGAGAAAAAAATGTACGTATGATGCACTTCAAAGTTTAATTTTTATTATTAACATTTTCTCCACTTTCTTAAGTCTAAACAATCAATAAAACAATAAATCAAGCTCTGATTTGTGACTTTTGCCAATTTCCAAGATATAAATATTCCCACTGAAAATTTAACGGTAGGTTCCTCGTAAGAGATATCTTCAGCTCTCTCTTCTGGCAGGGCAAGTAAAAACTATGAAGGACTTAAGATGAAAAATACTATCCATCCCCAAAGAGAGAGCTGATAGCATGTGGATACAGATTGAAGCAGACTTTTTTTTAAACTTTATTTTTCTTGAGGTTTCTTTTTTCTTGAGGGGGTCAATGTTTTCTTTTATAACATTATTATTGGGCAGGTAGGTGATGCAGTAGATAGAGTACTGGTCCTGGAGTTAGAAAGACCTGAGTTCAAATACGAACCTAGACACTTAATAATCGCTTAGCTATGTGACCTTGGGCAAGTCATTGTCTTGCAAAAAAAATCATTTAAAATGAGATTATTATGGAAATGTTTTACATAACTACACATTTTTAACCTATATCAAATAACTTGCTTTCTCAATGAAGGAGAGTGGGATGAGAAGAAGGGAGATAATTCAGTATGTTAAAACTTGTTTTTATATGTAACCAGGGGAAAATAAAATTAATTTGTTTCAAGGCAATGGGGTTAAATGACTTGCCCAAGGCCAACACAGCTAAGTAATTATTATCTGAGGTTGGATTTGAACTGGGGTTCTCCTAACTTCGGGGCTGGTGCTCTATCCACTGTGCCACCTAGCTGCCCTAATAAAAATATTTTTAAAAAATAATGTGGGGGAAGTTAGGTGGCATGGTGGATAGAGCACCTGCCTTGGAATTCAAATCTGGCCTCAAACACTTAATATCACTTAGCTGTGTGGCCTTGGGCAAGCCACTTAACCCCATTGCCTAGAAAAACCAAAAAAACAAACAAATAAATAAATGAATAAATAAATAAAGGGATAAAAAAATAATGTGGTTTAGTAGGAAAGAATACTAATCCTGACATCAGAAGGCCAGAATTTGAGGACTAATTCTTATAAAGTCACATGAAATCTGAGCAAGTCACCCAACCTGAGTCTCATCTCCTCATTTACAAAAAGGAGACAATAATTCTTGTACTACCTACTCCAAAGGACCCTTCATAATAAAACCTTACATTTGTGTAGGATTTGAGGAGGGATTGTGTGTTCATTAACTCATTTGATCCTCACAACAATCCTCTGAGAATATCTGGTAGATCCTATTATACTTATTATACAGATAAGGAAAATCACAATTAGTAGAAAATAAAGAAACTTCTAAATTTGGAGTAAAAAGTTCTGAGTTCTAACACCCTGATTTTGCCACTTGATAATTGGGTGACTGTAAGAGACTGTTGCAACATTATACGGCAGTACAGCCTGAGGGAGTGAGCGCCTGCTTCATTGGCTACTTAAAGAGCTGAGGGAAAACCAGGGACAAGGAGGAGTATTTAAGCACTTGTGAAATAAAGAGAGAACTTGCCATCTTTGTCTCTGGCTCTTCAGTGTTCACCTGAATAAAATATAGGTAAGGAAGTATAATTTAGCAGGCAGGCACCTAACACGTGACCTCAAAATCTTTAAACCTCTCTGAGCCTCAGTTTCCTCATCAGTATGAAGAGATGTAGTTTTAGTGAAGTCAATCAAATCATTCACCACACTTGTAGCTGCCACCGAAGTTCTTTCCTGATACTTTCACCAGCAGAGGATACATCTTAATTCAGTCAACAGATGGGAACCAGGAGGAAGGAGATAAGAATGCCTCAACCTTTGCCTTGATACCCTCACGGTTATCAGAGGAAGACTCTGTGAACTTCAGAAGACCAGAGATTTGGACTTTTCATTGAAATCCTAGCAGCATTCCTCAGATGGCAGCAGCTGGCAGCAGTTTTGGCATTAGATGCTGAGGATGAACTGGACAGTTTCAGTCCTCTATGAGAAGAACAACGGAAAAACCTATGCTATCCTTATAAGGATCTCCAGTTAGAAGTTTTCTAGATGTTTTGTCCTCCTTTTGCCTTTTCAACTTGAGCCCACTTTCTCTTGAACCTAAGAGTGTTTATAGACTTTTTGAGAGCTTATTTTGTGCCAACTGTTATTATACCTCCTTGGTAAAGACATGTTTTAAAAGCAAAGCCTGACTGCTTCATTGATAACTGACTGATAATCATGAAGTGGAGCATACCAGTCCCTGTAAGGGATTGTTCCTAAAATCCGAGGGGATGTGTAACCAGCTATTCTCTGTCATAGGCCAATGCAAAAGTAGGTCATTAGCACACACTACAAGTAAAATGGCTACAAGTAAAAAGACTATGTGCTTCCTCTGGGCTTTTTAGCATGATGCTATCAAGCACCTTCACTGAGAAAAAAGTCAGCTTCTGCACTGATGGTAAAATCAGTGTAGCCTTGAAAAGGCTACAAGTCAAGACTAAAGTAGAGACAGTTGGGGTGCATGATCTCCTGTTTGCAGATGATAGTATACTCATTGCAGCCTTTGAAGCTGAGATGCAAAAAAGTATGAATTGATTCAATGCTGCTTGTGTTAACTTTGGCCTAACAACACTAAGAAAACATAGGTGCTCATCAGTTACAGTAAATGCAGAAATTTGAATACTGTGGCTAAGTTCCCTTACTTTGTTAGTGTACTTTCCAGAGTGATACACATGAATAATGAGGTTAACACACTCATTACTAGAGCTAACTCAGTGTTTGGGAGATTCCAAATGAAAGTGTGGGAGAGAAGTGTTAGATTGACTCCCACATTGGTCTACAGAGGCCTTGTGATGACCTCCTTACTCTATGCCTTTGAAACCTGAACAATCTACCAGTGCCAGGCTAGGAAACTGAATCTCTTGCATCTGAATTATCTTAGGAAGATTTTAAAGGTCACCTGGAAGGATGAGATGCCAGGTCCTTTCTAAAACTAAATTGCCAAATTTCCAAACTCTGCTACAGAGTACAACTCCAATGAGTTGATCACATTGCTCAAATGATAAATGTACCCTTATCCAAAAGACCATTTTATGGAGAACTCACACTGGCAAATGTTCACTGGGGGTAAGGGGCTGTCAGAAAAAGTGATACAAGGACATTTTCAAGATCTACTCAAGAACTTTGGAATTGATTGTGCAACATGGGAGACATTGGCACAGGACCACCCAGCATGGCATGCCCTCATCAGAGCAAAGCAGAATTGGAGTAGCCAAAACGAAATGTGAGATACACAAGTTTATGCACAAGAGAATCTACCCCAAGTGTTCATATATGTTGTTCACTCCCAACCCGTGGTAGAGTATTCTTCTGAGCTCTTGTTGGTCCAAACTGATCAGCTACAGTCAGACACACTGCAAGACTCTAGCATAGTAATGTCATCTTGGTCTTCTGAGAATGGACAACTGTAGAGGGCCAGCCCCAGGGAGTGATAATCACATATCCTTGGTGATCTTCATCAAAGATATGTATGGATTATTGCTCAATGTATGGATCCATTGGCTCACCAGCGAACCCTGACCTAGGATAATCTGTGGTTCAGAGGTGGTTATAAAAGGTTTCTTTGCAGATTTCTAAGAACAAATGTTGTAAATTTACCCAGGAAATTATAAAACTGGGTCTCCTTTAACCGGTCATTCCTGAGATAAGCTTTTGCTATAAAAAGTCTGAGTTTCCAAAAACAAAGTTGGTAGATTTTCACTTCCCAAATTTTTGTGTTTGGGTATGTTTTTCTACCCAACCTGATTCTCAGATTCATGTCCAGACCCACACCATAGCTATTGCAGGCGATAGACCAACTATAAGTAAAACCAACTATAAGTAAAACAGGCCATCTCTAGAGTTCCTTCTAACTCTAAATTTATAATTCTAGAATTCAGATATTCCAATCTGTAGCTCAATGCTCTTTTTTTTAATGATCTTTCCATTAAACTCATGAATCCTTATTGTTTTCCAAGTATTTTCTAAACTGGTCTTTTTTCTGACCTGTCTAGAACCTTCAAGATCAGCAAGACTCATCTTTTCCACTGCTCCTTGATTCATCCTACCCTCAGTCCCAGGGTGGAAAAAGATGTGGATTGGTTTTTCAGGGTTTGCAAACATCGGACACATCAGAAGGAGTGACAAAGTTTGGGGTGGATGGGGGAACTGGGAGGAAGGAACTCTCCTTTGTTGTTGAAGCTCTCTCCCTTGATGCTCTTTATTGATATCCTTACACTCACTGTTCTCTATTGCCATCTATTGCTTACTACATCATTTTTCACCTTTGGATATCATGTCCTTCAAATCTTTTCTAAACTGTTAAAAGCTAGAAAGAACCTTAAAACAGACACCAAATATGAGAGCTTGACTAGACTGTAGAACATTATAGTTGGAAAGGATCTCAGAATAGAGAATATTAAATCGGGGGGGGGGGGTCTTTAGAACATAAGGACAGAATGTTAAAACCAGAATAAACTCTGGAAAAAGAACATCTTTAACTGAAAAGTTCAACTGAAGCCAAGGAAGATCAAAAATCACACAGCTGGGCGTCTAGTTGGCGCAGTGGATAGAGCACGGGCCTTGGAGTCAGGAGTGCCTGGGTTCAAATCTGACCCCAGACACTTAATAATTACCTAGCCGTGTGGCCTTAGGCAAGCCACTTAACCCCATTGCCTTGAAAAATCTAAAAAAAAAAGAAAATCACACAGCTAAATGGCAGAGCTAAACTAGATATTAGGTCAGGATCTGATGCAATCCAGCCTACTCTCAACCCTATCCTTTTCATTGAATAAAAGGAATTAGAAAATCTGGGGGGTGGCTAGGTGGCACAGTAGATAGAGCACCAGCCCTGGAGTCAGAAGTACCTGAGTTCAAATCTGACCAAAACACACTTAATAATTACCTAGCTGTGTGGCCTTGGGCAAGCCACTTAACCTCATTGCCTTGCAAAAAAAACTTAAAAAAAAAAGCAAAATCTGGCCAGTGTTAGCAGTGAAGTCCTCTAGAATGACATGCCCATGTCATAGTCTGTATCCAGTTTTTGTTCCACACTCTGTTCCCAAATTGCCTAACTGATTCTTCCAACACCCTCTCTGAGTCAGAGAACAAAAAGTCCAAGAACGTGGGGAGTCCTTGGACAAAGCACATCACAATCCCAGAAGACTGGTTCCTGAGGCACAGAATTGAAATTGAGGGCAAGAATCATCCCCATAACATTGACTCTTCTTGGCTTAAATATCAAGATCATATTTATGACATAGAACTTTCAGTTCAGTGACATCCCAGCCCCTCTAGAGTTTGTAATGGGATTTCAAACGTAGTCCATGTGAATTTTTGTTCCCTTTCCCTTCCTTCTTCTGGAAACTTCTGATCATTTATGTCTCTTAACACCCATGTCCCTAATGTTCATTTCCTACAATTGTAAGATTTAAGAACTCTGATAACTTTCATCAATAAACAATCCATAAGGATTCTATAGATCACTGTGACTCAGTAATAGCCTTTCTTTCTTTCTGACTTTAGACAATTAGGTCCAAGGACTTCAAACACCAGATTCTTTGTCTAATATTGTATTGGACCAGAAAAATAACCTCAAGTCAGAACCCATTCAAAAACCATAACAAAGAATCCCACACTGATGAGAATACTTTTAGTAAACTAATCAGAGAGGATACATGAACTCAAAGCAAAATACACCTAAACAGCTCAGCAAATTAAGGGATAAGAAAAGATTTCCTAGGAATCTACCCTCCCTTGAGTTACTGAACTACTAGTAGAAGTAGCTCAAATAAAGAGCACTCAGGAGCAGAAAACACTCATAGGGGCACACATATAGGGATGTGCACAGAGTAAGGAATATCCTATCTGGGCTAACTCATAATTCTGCTGGCAGAAGTACCAATAGCTTTAGGGATGTCATTGGGCTGCTTTCTGCTGCCATCTGTTGGGCATCAAAATCTCCACTCTTCTGGACTCTGGCAGCTGGGTTTTGTATCATGGAGAGTCTTCATCTATTCGGCTTCATTACTAACTTGGCTCCCCTCCATTACATCATCTGGGATGCAGCTGCTGATAAACTCCTCCCTTGCTAGGAAGGAATAATAGCCCCAGGAACTAACAGGAAAAACATTAACAAATGTCTTGAGGCTAGGCTTGTTGTTCATTTGACTGAATCTATACTTTTTGATTTCCTTTTACTGGGAGGCTAAATAATGCCAGGTATTTACTGATCCAGCAAAAATAGCTCCTTTCCCCGCCCCCATCCACCACCAGCACTCCTAGCAGCCCTCTTAATGACTGACTCTGATTGCCTCAAGCTAAATCTATGTCATTGTATGGACCTTTTTGCTTTATTTTTTATTTTCAATAATTTCAATTTCATTAAGAACATCAAAAAAGAAAGCAAAACACACAAAGATGATTATGATACCAATTTCCATTTTACAGTTTGTTTTTAATATATGATAATTCCATATTTAATTTTCAAAAACTATCCTACTTCTCTTTCCTTCTGATCTTTATTCTCTTCTATACATTAAAAGATAGCTGGGGGTTTTTTTGGCATTAATATTGTTAAACCTTCCATCCCAATCTCTCCCATAACATTAAAAAAAATCCTTGTAAAAAATAAGCATAGTTAAGCACAAAGAATATACAGAAAGATATGGCTCTTTTTGTATCATGAGTCCATCCACTCTCAGGAGACAGATAACAAGCATCCTGGGTTCTTTGAAGATAGTAATTGCAAGATCAGAGTTCCTACTTCCAGAGCTATTTTTCTTTATAATGTTGCTGTTCTTATATAAAAGTATTCACCTGGTTCTGCTCACTTCACTTTGTATCAGTTCATACAAGTCTTCCCAGATTTCATAATATATCCTAAGGTTTGAGAGTACCTTTCATACATAAAATTTATCACATTCTCCTCTAAGCTATTAATTTTCCTTCTAATTCTCTCCTCAAAAGTTTTTTATTTTATTGCCTTCCCTTTCTTAGGTGTGGACATTTACTTCCTTATGTTCTATTCTCTGATGTTCCCTGGGGCATTTAAGTTTTTGCAATGCAAATGGGGTTAAGTGGCTTGCCCAAGACCACACAGCTAGGTAATTATTAAGTGTCTGAGACAGGATTTGAACCCAGGTACTCCTGACTCCAAGGCTGGTGCTTTATCCACTACACCACCTAGCAACCCCATAATTATCTAGTTTATTTTTTTTAGGTTTTTTTTTTGTTTTTTGGCAAGGCAATGGGGTTAAGTGGCTTGCCCATGGCCACACAGCTAGGTAATTAGTAAGTGTCTGAGGCTGGCTTTGAACTCAGGTCCTCCTGACTCCAGGGCCTGTGCTCTATACACTATGCCACCTAGCTGGACAGCTAAGTAATGAGGTAGATAGAGCCCTGACCCTAGAATCAGGAAGATCTGAATTCAAATCCAGCCTCAGATATTTGGTACTTATTATCTATGTGATCTTGGGCAAGGCATTTAATAACTCCATTGACTCACCAAAGTATATATATATTTCTTTTTCTAGTTTTTTTAATTTTTATTTATGGCAATGGGGTTAAATGACTTGCCCAAGGTCACACAGCTAGGCAATTAAGTGTCAGGGGTCAGATTTGAACTCTTAAGTTCTCCTGAATCCAGAACTGGTGCTCTATCCATTACACCACCTAGCTGCCCCTCTAGTGTTTTTTAAAATCAGGAACAGGTCTTGTTTTCTCAAAAACTTTTTTTCCACATCTATTGAAATAATCATAGGATTTGGGGGGGGTTGTTATTAATGTCTATATGGGGGCGGAGCCAAGATGGCGACATGAAGGGATCGAGTCTTAGGAGCTCTCTGATAAAACTCATAAACTAAGGACTCTAATTAAACTTTCCAGAGACAGAACCCACAAAGGGACCCAGTGAGGCAGTGCTCCTACTCAAGGTAACCTGGAAAAGGGCAGAAAGGCTCTGCTCCCCAGGGTCTGAGGGGGGGCCCACCAGAGGGGTGGCCCACCAGAGCGAAAGAACTTCAGCCTCCCAGAGGCAGCCCCAGGGCGCTGGGAGCCGCAGCTGACAGCAGCCAGGGAGTCTCCTGAGCTGCACCCCAGGGGAGCACCAGGCATAAAGTGGGGGAACAGCGGGGGACCTCTGCCAGAGTGAGCACTTGGAGCCCAGCCCTCAGGGCACACAGGGAGCAGCTTGGTCTTTCAGCAGCCTAGACCAGGAAACAGAAGCAGGTGGAGCAGGTAAACAGGAGCCCCCAGGGCATGAGCCCTTTGAGCTGAGGGAGGGGAGTGAAGAGAGACTGCAGAGCTCTGTCCTCTGCCCCTGGAACAAGACTCTGGGGCTCTGACCACATTCAGATCCTGATAGCAGTCTAGGCCCCCCCATACAACAGCAGGGCCCCCCCACCTCGGCCCCGTGGCAGAGCAGGGCGCTTATGGTCATTCACAGACCAGGAGGGAGGACAGAGCCTCACACACTGAGACCCTTGTGGGAATGTCCCAAAAGCTCAGGCTTAGCTAGGAAAATGAACAAGCAAAGAAATAAGAGGAAGACCATTGAGAAATATTTTGCAAATGAGCCCAAGAAGGATCAAAAGACTCAGTCTGAAGATGAGGAAGCACAAGCTTCTGCATCTAAAGACTCCAAGAAAAACAGAAATTGGGCTCAGGCTATGACAGAGCTCAAAAAAGACTTTGAAAATCAAATGAGGGAATTGGAAGAAAAACTGGGAAAAGAAAGGAGAGAGATGCAGGAAAAACATGAAAATGAAGTCAGCAGCTTAGTCAAGGAAATCCAAAAAAATGCTGAAGAAAATAGCATGCTAAAAAACAGCTTAGGTCAAATGGACAAAACAGTTCAAAAAGTTATTGAGGAGAAGAATGCTTTAAAAAGCAAAATTGGCCAGATGGAAAAAGAGATAAGAAAACTCTGAGGAGAACAAATCCTTCAGACAAAGAATAGAATTCAGGGAGATTGATGAATTTACCAGAAATCAGGAATCAATACTACAAAACAAAAAAAAAAATGAAAAATTAGAAGAAAATGTGAAATATCTCATTGAAAAAAACAACTGATATGGAAAACAGACTTAGGAAAGATAATTTGAAAATTATTGGAATACCTGAAAGTCATGATCAGGAAAAGAGCCTTGACATCATTTTCAAAGAATTACTACAGGAAAATTGCCCTAATATTCTAGAAGCAGAGGGCAAAATAGAAATGGAGTGAATCCACCGATCCCCCCGAGAAAGAGATCCCAAAAAACCAACCCCCAGGAATATTATAGCCAAGTTTCAGAACTCCCAAGTCAAAGAGAAAATATTACAAGCAGCCAGAAGGACACAGTTCAAATATCGTGGAGCTGCAGTCAGGATCACACAGGACTTAGCAGCAGCTACATTGGAAGCTCGTAGGGCTTGGAATACAATATACCAGAAGGCAAAAGAGCTTAGAATGCAGCCAAGAATAAACTACCCAGCAAGGCTGAATGTCCTCTTGCAGGGAAAAAGATGGACTTTCAATGAACCAGGGGAATTTCAAAGCTTCCTTTTGGAATGGCCAGAGCTGAACAGAAGGTTTGATCTTCAGACTCAGGAGAAGCATGGAGATTGGAGGAGAGGGAGGAAATATGAGGGACTTAATGAGGATGAACTGCATGTATAGAAAAATGATACTGATAATATTCATATGAACCATCTCAGTTAATAGAGCAGGTAGAGGGAGCTTTTATAGTTGAAGCACAAGAGAAAGCTGAATTCGAAGATAAAATATAGTATAAAAATGGAGTCAATAGGAAAAAAAGGGAAGTGGAATGGGAGAGGGAAAAAGGAGAGGGGGAATAGTCCAAGATATTTCACATAATAAGATTTTTTTTTATTACAATGAGCTATTGCAATGATATGGAAGGGGGGAGGCAAGGGGAAATGTGGGAACCTTTGCTCTCATCAGAGATGGCTAGGAGAGGAAACAGCAAATATACTCAATGGGGTATAGACAACTGGAGTGAGAAGGAGGGGGGGGAGCAGGGGGAAGGCGTGGGGAAGGAGGAGGAGAGGATGGGCCATGGGAGGAGAGTGGTCAGATATAACACATTCTCTTTTTTACTTCTTGCAAGGGGCTGGGATTGGAGGGCTTGCCCAGGACCATAGGGCCTGGTGGATTCTGGGCCTAAGGGGTGGTATGGGGGCTCAGGGCTTCTTGGACCCAGGACCAGGGATCTGTCTGCTGAGCCACTCAGTGACCCTACAGCAGAGTCAGAGTGAAAGGAGAGAGAAAATTAAGTACATGGTAGTGGAGAAATAAGAAAGGAGGGAGTTGCAATCAGCAATGGCAACATTGGAGAAATATGGAAGCAACTTTTGTGATGGACTTATCATAAAGAATGTGATCCACCCATGACAGAATTGATGGTGTTAGAACAAAAACTGAAGCACATTTTTTGTTATTATTATTTGGGGGAGGGTGCAGGGCAAGTGGGGCTGGGTGGCCTGCCTGGAGCCACATAGCAGGCTGATCCTTGAGTGTCTGGGGCCGGATTTGGACCCAGGTGCTCCTGGCTCAAGGGCCAATGCTCTGTCTGCCACCCAGCCACCCCTACTATTATTACTATTTTATTTTATTTTGGGTCTTTTTTTTTCTTCTTTTTGGTTTTTGCAGGGCAGTGGGGATTGGGTGGCTTGCATGTCACATAGCTGGGTGACTATTGGGTTTATGCGACTGGATATGGGCTCGAGTGCTCGTGGCTCCAGGACTGGTGCTTTGTCCATTGCGCCACCTGGCCATACCTACAATTATTACTATTATTTTTTTTTTATTTTTTTATTTTAATTTTTTTCTCTCCCCTTTACTTTTTCAACCAAGCAAGTCTATCTATATTCATGGTGGGAGGGGTATTTTGTTTACTTGTAAACAAGTATATTTTATTAATGTAAAAAAAATTTGTACAAAATGAGAATAAAAAATAAATTAAAAAAATATCTATATGGTTTTCCTAATATTGAACCAATTGTGCACTCCTGGGATGAATCAAAGTATATGATCTTTGTGATATGTTACTGTGATTTCCTTGCTACTATTTGAAAGCTCAAAAGGTGAACCCTTGGTAAAAAGGAAGATGGCATTATAAATGGAAGCAAATGCAAGTTGTTTATTGGAGGAAGGTATAGTGGGTGGGGCCCAAGTAGACTGCAGCAGTAGGGTCCAGGCCTGGATCCTACATTTCAACTTTTTAGTTTTAATTTTATAAGGGGGGATTGGGGTCAGAGGTCAGTTCTTCTGGAGCTAATTCTAGTTGAGTGGGGGTGATGATGTCATCAGGTATAACAAGGGATAAAGGGTGGAACTGCTGGCATCCTTGTGCCCAAAGTAGTATCATGGATTTGGCCATCTGAGATGTTGCAGTGTTCTCTGTTTTTTGTGAACAAAGGATGTAAGGCATCTGAAACAAAGGAGGACCTAAGAAGAGTGCCAACAAGACCATGATTAGTGGGGCTAATAGGGGAAGGAGCCAATGAGAAGACTGAAACCAACTGGCTAGGTGTCAGCTGATTTTTTTCCTACTAGGTGAGGCTCTGTCAGCCAATTTTTTAGCAGCATCCTGAACCAATCCAGACTGATTAACATAGAAACAGCATTCTTTTTCCAGGAACAAACAGAGGCCTCCCTTCTCCAAAGTCAGTAAATCCAGGTCCCATCTATTTTTTTTTTAGGTTTTTGCAAGGCAAATGAGGTTAAGTGGCTTGCCCAAGGTCACACAGCTAGGTAATTATTAAGTGTCTGAGGCAGGATTTGAACTCAGGTACTCCTGACTCCAGGGCTGGTGTTTTATCCACTGGGCCACCTAGCCATTCCTCCTCCCATTTATTTTGAAAGGTTACAGCAGCTGGGGAATCTGGTTGACCTTGAATCTGTAGGAGGCTTTTGGCTATTTCATCAAGACTTTACTGAAAGCCTTGTGATAGCTGTTGAGAGTAATACAAAGAATTTTTGATGCCTCCTACCCATGTGCCCAAGCCAGGAAGGATGCCCCTAGCTATTAAAAAAGGAATGAGAGCAGGAGCTCTTCAGTACCTTGCATGTGTTTCAAGGGTGACAGGAAGGGATTGGTTGTTAGGAGCTACCTCAATGTGGGGTGAGAGGTAATAATGGTTGTCCTTCGTTCTTAAAGAAGACCAGGACGTCAGGGAGGTGATGCCAGGACAAGCACATGAAGTCACCAGCCTCATTCTCTCCTCCAGAGCCACCTGGGTCCAGTGGTCACATATGGATCAAAATGACTGGCAATGACCCAGGATGCAACAGGAAACCTTGACCTTTTAAAGCTAAGGTCTTAAATCTGGGACACTATTACACTGTTGGTGGAACTGTGAACTCATCCAACCTTTCTGGAGAGAAATTTGGAACTACACCCAAAGGGCAACAAAAATGAGCATACCCTTTGATCCAGCAATACCACTACTGGGTCTATACCCTGAAGAGATGATGAAAAAGGGTAAAAACATCACTTGTACAAAAATATTCATAGCAGCCCTGTTTGTGGTGGCAAAGAATTGGAAATTAAGTGAATGTCCTTCAGTTGGAGAATGGCTTAGCAAACTGTGGCATACGTATGTCATGGAACACTATTGTTCTATTAGAAACCAGGAGGGACGGATTTCAGGGAAGCCTGGAGGGATTTGCATGAACTGATGCTGAGCAAGATGAGCAGAACCAGAAAAACACTGTACACCCAACAGCAACATGGGGGAGATGATCAAGCTTAATGGACTTGCTCATTCCATCAGGGACAATTTGGGGCTGTCTGCAATGGAGAATACAATCTGTATCCAGATAAAGAACCGTGGAGCTTGAACAAAGTTCAAGGACTATTCCCTTTAATTTAGAAAAAAAAATATATCTTATTGTCTGAGCTTGTTATCTCTAAGACTTTTTGTTTCTTCCTTGGGGATATGATTTCTCTCTCATCACACTCAATTTGGATCAATGTACAATATGGAAACAAAATAAAGACTGACAGATTGCTTTCCATGGCGGGGGGGGGGGGAGGGAAGTCAGATTGGGAGAAAAATTGTAAAACTCAAAACTCAAATAAAAATCTTTAAAAATAAAAAAATTTTAAAAATTAAAAAAAAAAGCTAAGGTCTTTCCTGGGTCACAGTTTGACTGAGGTAACATCCATTCAGTTATTAAGGCTAAGTACTTTGATGAGGCAAAGAGGCTAAGAATGAGCACTTTTACTTAGCCCCCCCCAAAAAAGGGTAGTGGGAGAGCCAGAAAATGAAAGAAGGAAAATAACCATAGTATCCTCATGTGGTTAGTAAAGGGAAGGAATTAAGAGCTGAGCCTTTAAATGGAAAAGGATATCCCTGCCCAAATAGGGGTAGGACATCTGGGAACTACCAGAAAGGAATGAGTAAAAGTGGAAGCCCCAACAGAACAGGATAAAGGAGGAGTAATTAGAGGATTAGAGGTGAGTCCCTCAATCCCCAAAATTGAAATAAATAAGATCTTTTTGGGTCCTTTATATTGTGGCCCCCATGTCTAGGAGAATAAAAATGTTGCCTTACTTGCCACTTGTAGAGTTATCCAAGGTTCTGCTTGTGTGATGGGTTCGAGAGCTGAGGCAGATCCTGAGCACCATCAGTCATCTATGGCCAGACCCAAGGGAACAAGAAGGTCCTTAGGAGTTGACCACAATCCTCCCTTTCAAGGAAGAGAGGTGCAGTATACAACTTCCAATGTCCATTTTTGCCACTCCTTGGGCAAGGTTTGAAAGGAAAGTCTGGTATTTGGGCATTGAATTACCCAATGTCCCAATCTACCACATTTAGAACAGTCACCTTTGGGATTATTGCCATTGTTAAATGCACTTCAGAGGTCTTGGGACCCATTGTTGGCAGAGGCTAACTATCTGGACAGAGTTGATCTGAGACATAGCTTTCCCTTCATTCCGATTATTAAAGACCAAAAAAGTTGCATTGATCAAGTCTCCTTGGATTAAATGAAATCTCATTCCACTTGCCTTACCTCTGACACAGGTTGTTTAGGTCAGTGAGGATGGCATAATCAAAAGTCTCCTCAGCTGCTGTCTGGGGGTCAGCATTCATTTTCCTCAGCTTTCTACAGGTATCAAGGGCTGACTGAGAAAAGATGTAGATATTTAAGAAAATAATTCCTCCAGGAGATTCAGGGTTAAAATTAGTATATTTGGAGGTAGCCTCTTTGAATCTGTTAAGGAATGCTGTGGAGCTTTCACCGGGGCCTTGCAAAACCACCTTAACTTTATCAAGGTTGACAACTTTCCTAGCTTCGACTTGCAGGCCAGTCATCAGGCAAGCATCCCCACCTAGGACGTAAATCTTGGGAACCTTGGTAGTCCCATTTAGGGTCTTCCCAAGGGACAGCAGTTGTTCCCCCGGGACTGTCTGCATGATTCTGTCTATTTTGTTTCATTTATTTAATTATTTATTTAGTTTTAGGGTTTTTTGCAAGGCAATGGGGTTAAGTGGCTTGCCCAAAGCCACACAGCTAGGTCATTATTAAGTGTCTGAGGCTGGATTTGAACTCAAGTACTCCTGACTCCAGGGCCGGTGCTCTATCCAATGTGCCACCTAGCCACCTCCTGATTCTATTTAACATGTCTGCATGATCCTGTACTGCTTTCCAGTCCTTTCCTTCACATCAACAATTCGAGTGGAAAAAAATAACAAAGATCTCTCCAGGAGAGGTCATAGGTTATAGTACAATAATGAAATTCTTTAGAAAATTGAGAAGGATCAGCAGCAAAGGAACCAAGGCCTTTTTCAATCTGACTGAGATCCACAAAAGGAAATTGGACAGGGACCCTGATAGGTTTGCCCTCAAGAGGGAGGACAGAATAGGGACGAAGATGAGCCTGAAGAGGAGGTCAAAGAGGGGGTAGTGGTTGAAGAAGGTAGATTATCTGAGGCAGCAGGAGGAAGAACAGACCTCATGGTCACACTAAGGGAAAACAAAGTAGAAGGGAAAGGAGGGCATCTTCTAGAGGACCATCCGGAAGAGTGGTGGACGGGCCGAGGTGTCTGATGCACGAGTTTGGGGAGGTTCCAGTTGATGCAGAAGAAGAATTTGGGTAGTAGAGATGAATTCGCATAGGGAGGGGCACCACCTTAGTTCAAAAACAGCTGGATGAATGAAATCTCATTCCACTTGCCTCACCTCTGACACAGGTTGTTTGGGTAAGTGAGCATGGCATAATCAGCTGCCAAGCCTCCCCATTATCCAATTTATATTGAGGCCACTGTACCATGGAAAGAAAGATAAGCCTTTTGGACTTGGTTTGGGGATCTATTTGTTTCAGATTTGTGTAGGCACATCCTAGTGGAATACCTAGGGCATTTTTGGAATTTAAGATCCCCATGAAGATCCACAGTGTAGTCCAGTGGCTATAACTAAGACCCTGCACAGGGAAAATCCCCACCTGCTAAGTCATTTGAAAGAAAGTGGTGACCCAGTTCCTCACCTAAATAGGATTTTGGAAAGGAGCCCCTGGGTGTCCTGGAATGGCAGAAAGGGAGTGCCCAGGGTGGAGTCTTACCTCTTAAATTGCCTTGTCTTCTGAAGTGGCTGGGGTGAGAGGGAAGACTGGTGGCAGCTGTCCTTGAAAACTGAGTTTGGTGGGTCCAGGAAAGAGTTGCAAGGGTTCCCTTGGGCAAGATCAGGGAGTTAGCCAGAGCTTACTACCTACCTGATAATGAGCCTTCAGGATTCCCTGCTACTCTTTTCCCAGTTTTGGTACCAAATGGGATATTAAAAGGCGAACTCTTAGTAAAATAGGAAGATGGTGCTATAAATGCTATCTAGCTGCTGGTCCCTTTGCTGATGTGAAACTGTAGGGACCTGGACTGCACTGTGGTTAAAAAGCCTCCTGCTGGCTTTCCTGCTTTCCCACCTCGTGGGCTTTACTCCCACTTTTCCCCCAAAGAGACAGAGCTTCACTGAAGATCCTCTACAATTGAAAACTTTGAATCTTCTCTTTTTCTTGGTGGGATCTGTAGTGTGAATGTCAGAGTAGAGGCTTCATGTATCTTTGGTAGGGAAAGGCTCTGGGAGCAGGTTAGCTTCACATGATAATTGCTCTGCCCCAGAAATCCTCTTGTTCTGCCCTGGAAGTCTCTCCAAGGAAGTAAATGCAAAGCTGTTTATTGAAAGAGAGTAGGTGGCTGGAAGAGCAAGTCTTTTTATAGGTATTGGATAGAGGAGGCAGTGTGGATGCTTTCTGTAGGGACTGGGAGCCATTGGGGTCTCCATAGAGGATGTGTTTTGTTTGGGGGTTCACCAAGGTGAGATTATTTTTTTGGAGCTTCTATGGAGGTTAGGGTTCATGTCCTTAGGAAAAGATAATCACTGTGGCAACAATGAAACTCACACCTAGATCCAAGACTATTTAATTTAAAGGGTTTTTTTTGTGTCAATATTCATTAGGGAAATTAGTCTATAGTTTTCTTTCTCTGTTTTGACACTTCCTGGCTTAAATATCAAGATCATATTTATGACATAGAATGAATTTGGTAGGATCTCTATTTATTTTTTAAATAGTATATGTAGGGGCAGCTAGGTGGCATAGTGGATAGAACACTAGCCCTGGAGTCAGGAGGACCTGAGTTCAAATCCAGCCTCAGACACTTAATAATTACCTAGCTGTATGACCTTGGGCAAGTCACTTAATCCCAGTGCCTTAAATGAAAATTTAAAAAATAGTATATGTAACATTGGAATTGATTGTTCTTGTTTGGTAGAATTCACTTGCCAGTCCACCTTGTCTTAGGGTTTTTTCTTTGAGAGTTAATTTATGACATTCAATTTCTTTTTTAAAGATAAGATTATGTAAGTGGTTTTTTTTTCCTGTTTGGCTATTCTGGGCAATTTATGTTTTTGCAAATATTTATTCATTTCATTTGATTCATTAGTTGTATTGGCACACAGTTTAACAAAATATTTCCTAATTGTTTTTATTTTTTTTCATTATCTGAGAATTCACCTTTGCATTTTTGATTCTGGTACTTTGATTTTCTTCTTCTTTAAAATCAAATTAGTTAATGACCTATCTATATTATTGTCATTGGGGTTTTTTTTTTTAGGTTTTTGCAAGGTAAACAGGGTTAAGTGTCTGAGACTGGATTTGAACCCAGGTCCTCTTGACTCCAGGGCTGGTGCTTTATCCACTGTTCAACCTAGCTGCCCCTTTGTTATTGGTTTTTAAAAAACAGTTCTAAATTTTATTTATTAATTCAATGTCAATTTAATTTTGATATTCTCGCCTTTGATTTTGAGGATTTCTATTTTGGTATTACCTGGGTTTTTTTAATTGGGGTTTTTTTTTCATTTTTTTTAGTTGCATGCCCCATTTGTTAATCTGCTTTCTTTCTCTTATTGATATAAGCATTTAGAGTAATCAATTGTCCTCTAACTAATACATTGGCTGCTACCATAAATTTTGGTATGTCTTCTCATTTTTTCATCATGGTTAATGAAATTATTGGTTGTTTCTACGATTTGTTCTTTTACCTGTCCATTCTTTAGGATTAAATTATTTAGTTTTCAATTAATTTTTAATCTATGTTCCAAAGACCTTTTACTATATGTAATTTTTATTGCACTATGGGCAGGAAAAAAAGGTTTTTTTAATATTTTTCCTTTTTGGCATTGTTTGTGAATGTTTTATGCCCTAATTCATGGAAATTTTTCATGTGAAGATGCCATACAAGCTTAATATAGGTATAGTCTTTTCTATTCCTGTTCAATATTCTTCAGAGTTTTATCACATCTAACTTCTCTCAAATTCTATTCATCTTCTTAACTTCTTTCTCTTTATTTTATTAGATTTACCTAGGTCTTAGAAATTGAAGTCCCCTGCTATTATACTTTGACTGTCTTTTTTGTCATTAAATCCTTTATTTTTTCCTTTAAGAATTTATAAACTATGCCTTTTGGTATACATATATTCAGTATTAATATTTAATTGCTTGTTTTATCTTTTAGCAAAATGTAGTTTCCCTGCCCATTTCTTTTAATTAGGTCTATTTTTGCTTTTGCCTTTCCTTTTTATTTCCACTAAAGTATAACAGATTCTATTACAACCCCTTATTTTGATTCTATGTGAAAATTTGTTTCAATTATGTTTTCTTGGAAACAAGGTGTGGTTGGATTCTGATTTCCAATCCACTCTCCTATCCTCTTCCATTTTATGGATGAGTTTATCCCATATACATTGATAGTTATAATTGCTTCCTTCCATCCCATTGTCTTATATACTTCCTTTCTCACTCTGCTCTAAGTCTTTTGCCTCCCTTTATCTAATCTCCCTCTTATTTTCCCTTTCCCTCCTTTTTCCCTTAGTCCCTTTCCTTCCTACTTTCCAGTTCATTAAGATAAATATCTGTACCCAATTGTGTGTGTGTGTGTTAATGAGAATGAAGTTCTAGTATCACTTGCTCCCTCCATCTCCTCCATTTTATAAAATTCTGTCTTGTGTACTCCATTGTGAACAAAAAGTTTTGTAAATATACACACACACACATATGTGTGTGTGTGTGTGTGTGTGTGTGTGTGTGTGTGTAAATATATTTTTGACTTATTTTTAGGTCACTTTTCACAAAAGTGCTAAAGAAGCTTCCTGGTAACCAGGTCAAATTAGCAATTATAAAAGGTAAATCTTGTCTTTAAGAATAGATAGAAATTTGAATGTAAAAAAATATCAACTTAAGAACAAATGCTTGCCTTTTTAATCCTATCAAGATAGGCCCTATAATTATCTTCATACTTTTGAAGGTCTTCAGGACAACTGATAGGTCACTCCTTTTACTGGAATGTCTGATTTCCAGCTCCCCTTCCCCAAACCCAACCCATCCTGAATAACATCCTTCCCATCCTGAGTTGTCTCTGCCTCTTCCTGGGTTGCCCTCTTCACCCCACTTCATCTTGGATTGGAGGGGCCATACTCTTCTTTGGCTAAACTGGAGGTAATGGTTCAAATCCCAATTTCTGATAGTCAAAACTATAAAAACCCCACTGTAGGGCTTCATGGAGGGGGAGAGTGATTCTATAGCTAGACATCCTCACACACACCTGTATAATCTGTGAATTTAGAGAAAGAAGTATCAATAAATATGCATGTTAACCTAATTCTGTTTTGTTCTGTCTTAAGGGCAAATCTTCTGATAACACTTTTCCCTGATTAGTACAAACACTGGGAAGGTTTTTTTTAAAACAAACCAAAACTCAGTGAGGCCCCTTCCTCATTTTTGGAGGACCCCTTATCCAATTACTTAAGATACTTTCCTCCATTTTTCTTCTCCCTTCTCTCCTCTCTCAGTTTAGTTCTTTTCTTTGACCTTCTTTTAAGATCATCCAAACAGGGTTATTTCGAGTTGTCTTGATTCTTATCTGATCATTAGACCCATAAGGCTCTGGAGGAGAAAATGAGGCTGGTGACTTTGCACAGTCTTCCTTCTTTTAAATCCAAATCACTTATCAATCATGGCACCACTTTCCCTAAAGTCATGGTCCTTTTTGAAAGGACAAACAAGATCATCCAAATACATAACAGAATGCCACCCAGGTTCTCTGGCTCATTAGACTCCTTCTATGACCCCTGGTGATAATAAGGTTCTCCATATAAGAATGGAAACAGTCTAACCTTATGATTTCTCACTCATGTGCTTCTTTTAACTCCTATTTTTGTTTATATGTCAAATTTTTTACTCAGCTCTAGTTTTTTAATCACAAATTTTTAAATAAGATTTTATTTTTTCCCAATTGTATGTAAAGATAATCTTAACATTCATTTTTTAAAAATTTTCTCCTCTCTCTCACTTCCCTTTTCCCTTGATTTAAGTTTTATGTGTGCAATCATGTAAAACATTTTACTCATGTTGTGAAGAAGAAACATACCAAAAGGGAAAAATACACAAAAAAAATGAAAATAGTATGCTTTGATCTGTATTCAGACTCTATCAGTCCTTCCTCATTTTTTATCATAAGTTCTTTGGAATTGATTTAGATCACTCTATGACTGTTAAGAGCTAAGTTATTCATAAATTGATTATCTCACAATGTTGCTGATGCTGGTTAGTGTTTTCCTGGTTCTGCTCAACTTCACTTTTCATCAGTTCCTGTAAGTCTTTCCAGGTTTTTCTGCAAGTTTCTGCCTTGTCATTTTTTAAAGCACAATAGTATTCCTTTACATAAATATACCGAAACTTGTTCAGCTAGTCCCTGATTGATGGGCATTTCATAAATGTCCAGTTTCTTGCCACAACAAAAAAAAAATTGCTAACGATATTTTTGTACATGTAGATCCTTTTCCTTTTCTTTGATCTCTTTGGAATGCAAACCTAGTAGTGTAGTGGTATTGCTGGATCAAAGGGTAGGCATGGTTTTATTGTTCTTGAGCATAGTTCCAAATTGCTCTAAAGAATAGGGTGGCTAGGTGGCACAGTGGATAAAGCACCTGCCCTGGAGTCATGAGTACCTGGGTTCAAATCCAGCCTCAGACACTTGATAATTACCTAGCTGTGTGGCCTTGGGCAAGCCACTTAATCTCATTTGCCCTGCAAAAACCTAAAAAAATGTTTTAAAATCTTCAATTTCATTAAAGTTACATGTTTTCCCCCTGAAGGATTATATACTCTGTCTTGCTAGATAGGTTTTTCTTGCTTATAAGCCTAGGATCTTTGCCTTCTACAATATCATATTGTAAACTATTTCTTTATATTGATGTCTGCTAAATCTTGTATAACTGTTGTTCCTCAGTAGTTGAATTTTTGCTTTCTGAATGAGTATTTTTCCCTTGAAACCTCAAACTGAGAAATATATATATATTTCTCAGTTTGAGGTTTGAGGTTTGAGGTTTCCTTCAGGCAGTGACTGGAGGATTCTTTCAATTTCTTTTTTTTCTTCTGATTTTAAGATGTCTGGGCAATTTTCTTTTATACTTTTTTTTAAAATATATTTCTTAGGCCCCTTTTTTTTGTTCCTAGATTTCAAGTAGTTCATTGATTCTTAAATTATCTCTCCTCTATTTTCTAGGTCAAATTGCTTTTCTTCTGAGATATTTCACATGTTCTGGTTTTTTTTTCAGTCTTTTAACTTTGTTTTATTATTTCTTGATATCTTACAGAGCTGTCAGCTTCCACTCAGCCACTTCTAATTTTCAAGGAATTTTTATTTTGTTCCTCTTTTTACCAAGTTGTTAATTTTCTTTTCCTTTCTTTCTTCCATAGCCCTCATTTGGTTTTTTTGTTTGTTTTTTTTAATAATTTTCTTTTTTAGGTTTTTGCAAGGCAAATGGGGTTAAGTGGCTTGCCCAAGGCCACACAGCTAGGTAATTATTAAGTGTCTGAGGCTGGATTTGAATTCAGATACTCCTGACTCCAGGGCCGGTGCTCTGTCCACTGTGCCACCTAGTTGCCCACCCCCCATTTGATTTTTAAAATTTTTTTTTTGCTTTTTAAAAAACTTTTGAGCTTTTCTAGGAATCCATATTAGGCTTGTCTCCAATCTATTTTTTCCTTTGAGGCTTTGTAGATCTTTCAAAATTATTATCCTCTATGTTTGCGTCTTGAGTTTCTTTGTCAGCATAATAGTTCTATATGGTTAGATTCTTTTTATGTTTGCTCATTCTTCCAACCTCCTTCTTAATTTTGGATTTTATGTTAGTGCAGGATCCTGTGTACTCTGGGGAGAATGGCTGGCTTGAGCTTCTGTCCTTTTATGTCCTCCTGTTTTACATCTCATTCTAGGAGCCAACAAGTTTTCCAGGCTCCCAAAGTGGAAGATCCAGGAAGATGTCTATTCTTTGTTGCAGATTTGGGGCTCTTAATTTAGGGCCGAGTTTCAGTAGACTGTGACTGGTTTAGGGACCTGACAGCTCTCTGAAAGGTTCTACAGGTTCAGAGAAACTAAACTGCTGGCCCTTCTTTGGTCTAGGACTCTTGCCCTAGTTATTATTCTACTGCAAGTTTATGTGCTGGATTTAAAGACTAGAACTTAATCTCCTGTCATCTCTCAGAGTCAAATAGAGACTTTTCCAGAACTTTCTCAGGACACAGCCAGGGCCCAGGTTCATTTGCTACTCTTCTCTGCCCTGTGTCTGTGACTCAGAATTTGGTAATAGGTTAAAAAGCTGCCAGAGGGCTACAATTCCTGTACTGACACTAGTTCAAGAATCCCCTGAGGGGACGTAATGGATACAGCACTCACCCTGAAGTCAGGAGGACCTGAGTTCAAATTTGACCTCAGACACTTAATAATTACCTAGCTGTGTGATCTTGGGCAAGTCACTTAACTCCATTGCTTTGCAAAACAAAACAAAAAAAAGAATTCCCTGACATTTATCTGCCCCCTTATTTCCTTTTTTGATACTTTATCTTGTCCCTCTTTTCATCCTAGGTCCTGAAATGCTCCCCACCATTGCCACTGCCCCTACTCTTGACTACACTCCCACCCTGTGTGCAAACGCCTGTCTGTCTCCCTGAGTGGCCTCAGGATGATAAAATGACGCACTGTAACTTTCTTGGCTTTCCTAACTAGAATTTAATTTGGTGCATTTTCTAGGTTTTTATGGAGGAGTGTGGAGTGAATAAGGCATAAATAACTCCTCTCACTCCATGCCTTAATTTTTCTCTTCCCTGGGTCTTTCTTGTGGGGAAGGGCAGAGGAGAGGAAAGAATGGGAACTTTTTACTCTTTTTAATATTAGATGGAACCCTATAGACTATTACTAACCTTGTTTGCTTGTGCTAATTCTGTCTGACATTTTGTGTAGTTTTTTTTTAGGTTTTTGCAAAGCAAGTGGGGTTAAGTGACTTGCCCAAGGCCACACAGCTAGGTAATTATTAAGTGTCTGAGATCAGATTTGAACTCAGATACTCCTGACTCCAGGGCCGGTGCTCTATTCACTGTGCCACCTAGCTGCCCCTTTGTGTAGTTTTAAAATGGAAAAAGTCACTGATTATTTTTCATTCAATCTGGTGTGAATTTGAGGTGTCTGTGGGAGCTGGATGACTGGCCATCATTGATCAATTCCATCAATTTGTGTTTCATCAAGGCTAAATTCATCCTTGGCACCTGTCTTGAAGCCTAATCCCAAAATGATGGAGGGGACAAAATAAATTAAGAAGACATGGTGCACATGGAGTAATCAATCACTCAATTCCCAATTTCTGCAACCCTGGAAGGACAAGGCTTTGGTCCAGGATTCAATTCCTGACCTTGTCCCCTCTGTATATCTTTCCCTATGCTTTAGGACCTTTCACTATCTCAATGACCATTTGATGCCTTTCTATATTCAAATGATTTGGGAATCAACCTCTACAGCAGGTTTATTCTGACTCATCTCTGAGAGCTGATATAATTTAAATCAGTTTATGGATGACAGGTACTATGATGGGTTCTGAAGATGCGAAGATGTCAAATTTGGCAGCCTGCCCTCAAGAAGCTTACATTCTAGTAAAAATTTATAAGATCTAAAATCCAGAGGTGAAAGGGATCTGAAAAGTCATATTCTGACTTTTAATCTCCAAACCTTTCTCCCAAAGTTTAGCCATCATAGTTTTCTCTAGACCTCAGAGAAGGCACAATGTGAGCAAAGAATAGAAGGTATGTAACTATGGCTCCTACAAAAACACTATTTTTTTCCAGTGGTTATCAAAACATATCTGTGGTTACTGACATTTCTTTAATGTGGAAAGAGATTTCTAGTCCTCAAACAGCATATCAAGACCTGTAAAGATACCCCTCCTCACCATCTACTCAGAGATTATTGTAATAAATATTTAGCATTTATAATGGTTCTTTAAAGTTTACAAAACACTTTTTAAATATAAACTCATATGATTCTCTCAACAACAATGACAACTCTTTGTGATAGGTACTATCATTATCATTGTTTACAGATGAGGAAACTGAGGCTTATAGAGGCTAGGTAATCATACAACTCTGGTATGTATCTTGGGCAGAATTTGAACCCTTGCTTTCCTGACTCCAGGCCCACATAGTTGTCTCTAACATTGTTAAGACAGGAAAACTGATGTCTAGAGATCTGAGGATCTAAAGAAGAGACCTTGGAGGTTATGAGTTCAATACTTTAATTTTTCAGATGAGATACTGAGAAAAAGATTAAGTGACTTGTTAAGGGTTACATAGGGAATCAGTAGCAAGGCCAAGACTGAAATCAAGTAGTCTGACCCCAAATCCGGCACACTTTCCATTAAACCAAACTGCATTCTTCACTGTCTCCAGTTTTACCTAGTAGGAATTCCTACTTGAGAACCGGTCCTGATGACCACTTTCATTAGCATATCAGCCAGATACAGCCTTGAGACAACAAAGAGGGACCCAGGGGCTATGTGGAAGTCAGAACAGGTACCAAGGGATGTCCCAATTTAGCCCAGGGCCAGATCAAACCCCAGTCAAAGAAAGGTGACATGTGACCACCCTGGGGTTGGATTTTACACACTCCCCTAATGTTCCTCTATATTTTGGACCCTCATCATTGCCCCATGATAGAAAAGCATAGAAGATGGAGCCTGAGAATAACATCTGGAAGAATTCCCAGGATCCTATCAACCAAACAAATGTCTTCCCTATTCCAATGCAGACACTGAGGGAGACATAAGAAAAGAAAATATGCCCTGCAAGAAGTTCACAAGCCATTGCTTTCAGTGTCCCTACACACCAAATAGACAACAACACAAATAGTATAGAATCAATTATCATCATTATCACAGTTCACCAACTTAAGAGCTGGAAGGGCCTGTAGAGACCACCTAGTCTCTTTGAATCACCTGAGATGAATGAAAAGTCTGAGAGACAGTTTCTGGGTAATTAGTAATGAATTTACTAATTGTGGCTGGTAGATAATAAATTGAGATTAGTGGTCCTCTCAGACCACTGAATGAGAACAACCCCTTTTGCAAAGGTATTTAACCAATAGGTGGAAATCAGGGGATTGGTTAGCCATTAATGAGAAAATGAATCTTATAATGAGAGATGGGCTTATTCTAAGAAGGAGCTAGAAGGCATGACTCTGATCATGTCAGCCATGTTAGCTAATACAGAAGAAACTCATCTCCAGTGGAAGCACTTCTACCTAAGGCAATCTAGACAAAAGGTTTTATTCTCCACCCAGTCCTACCTATGTAGAACCACAGACCAGAATTAGCCTAGACTAGATTCTCTCTACCCTTGATCAGGAAATAAGCTCTCTTAGTTGGTTGGGGTCCCATCCAAGATTGAGAAGAATGTGTCACTGTCAGCTTTGTCCTTCCTTTAGGAAACAGTAAAAGGAAAAAAATCTGGATTCTACCCACCTGCCCCCGTATCAATAATTGATTATTAATAATCATTTTTCTCCTAGCTCATTTTACACATGAGGAAGTAGTCCAGAGATGTGCAGTGACATGACTGCAATCATATAGTAGAAAGCATCAGAGACCAAATTCAAACCCAGTTCCTCTGTCTTTCGATTCCATGATCTGTCTGCCAATCTTTCAATCTGCACAAAAGTGCTGTACTGTCACTGCAACAGAAAAGAAGGTCAGTGGGACTGGAATAGTAAAAAAGGCCCCTTTTTGAAGTGAAATGAGAGAGTCTGTGGAAACAAAAAAGTTTCCACATCTCCCTTTTCCTATTCCCTCCTCTCCTCTCTCCTGGCTCTACGCCTTGCAAATTCACTGTCCTTCCCCACAGACTCAAAACTGTTAGATCTGGAAGGGGTTATCTAGGATGACCCCATTACACAGATGAGGAAACTGAGGCCCCCTGAGGAGCAAGGATTTGTCCAGGTTTATTCAGCAGATAAGGAACAAAAGCAGTAAAAAACTTCAACTTTGGTTTAATGCTCTATCCCCTGTTCCTGATGATTCCTTGGACCATTCCAAGTGCTTAAGGTCCTCCTCTCAAGGGTCCCAAGTAGCTTGTTGTAGCTCTGTTGTAGCCCCTGACTCGTTGTCTAGGGGGAGCCAGGAGCACAGCCAGAGCCACTTGGGTGGCTTCTTCTCCGAGGAAGAGGCAGGTGTCCAACAAGGCCCTGATTCGAGCAGTCAATGTGGGAGCCGAACAGATGGCCTCATATTTGGCCCGAGACAAAGCCTGGTGGGAACGCAGAGTGTCCAGGGCTGCATTTAGATGACCCTCAGTGACTGACCTCAAGATAAACTCCCGATGAGTTAGAAGTGCCTGCAGTGCTGGGAAGTGGCCAGGCCCTAAGGGAGAAAGGGGAAGGAGGTGAACAAATGATTCTAGGAACATGGAACTTAGGTGAACAAACAATTCTAGAAACATGGAACTCAGGCCAAGTTGTCCCGAAGAGGTGATGATTTGTATCCAAGCCCAAGCGCCACTGGTTCCTCAGCACTCACTCCCTTCCCCTGCCAATGCTCACCTGTTCCCATGGACTTGAGGGAATTTTCAGTGGGAAAGCTGTATCCAAGAGACCCCAGACCTGGGCATCCATGACCAACCCCACCTCTGCTTCCTTGGAGAGTAGTCATCTCAAACTGAGAAAGCTAAACAGTGGAGCAGACTAGGGGAAGCCTAGAGAGACAAGGGAAAAGTAGAGTAAGGTGAGAAAGTGCTATAGAGAGAAGAGAATGAGTGGGGCCACCACAGTAGAATGAATGTATGATGAACAAAACCACTGTAACCAAGATCAAAAGAAATGTAGTAAATTGGGAAACAATTTTTACAACTAGTATTTTTTTTTTTTTTTTTAGTTTTTGCAAGGCAATGGGGTTAAGTGGCTTGCCCAAGGCCACACAGCTAGGTAATTATTAAGTGTCTGAGATCAGATTTGAACTCAGGTACTGCTGACTCCCAGGCTGGTGCTCTATCCACTGTGCCACTTAGCTGCCCCACAACTAGTATTTCTAACAAAGGACTCATTTCTAAAATATATAGAGAACTGAGTCAAATTTATAAAAAAAAAGCCATTCCCAATTGACAAGTGGACAAAGGATATACAAAGGCAATCCACAGTCATATGAAAAATTGCTCTAAATCATTACTGATTAGAGAAATGCAAATTAAAGCATCTTTGAGGTACCACCTCACACCTCTCAGACTGGCTAATATGACCAGAAAGGACAATGATCAATGTTGGAAGGGATTGGGAAATGCATTGTCAGTGGAGCTGTGAACTCATCCAACCTTTTTTGGAGAGCAATTTGGAATTATGCCAAAGGGCAGTAAAAATGTGCCTTTGGAATTATGCCAAAGGGCAAAAAAACATCCCCTTTGATCCAGCAATACCACTACTGGGTCTATACCCTGAAGAGATTGTGAAAAAGGGCAAAAATATAACTTGTACATTTAAAAAAAAAGTGTCTTATGTACTACATAATTTTGCTATCTCTAATATTTTATTTTTTCCTCAAGGATATGATTTTTTCTCTCAACACATTCAATTTTGATCAATGTATAGCACAGAAACAATGTAAAAGTTATCAGACTGCCTTCTGTGCAGGAGTGGGGGGGGGAGAAGAGAGGGTGGCGGAAAATGTGTAAAATTCAAAACCTTTCCAAAGGGTGATGGGTAGAAACTACTATTGTATATAATTGGAAAACAAAATATTTAAATAAAAAAAGAAGAATGCATGAATGAGATTTATTAAATGTTTTCTATGTGCTAACATATAATCTATATTGATTAGCTTGCCTTTTTATTGTGTGGGGGAGAAGGAGGAAGGAAGAGAATTTGTAACCCAAACTATTAAAAATAATGTTAAAATTACATTCATATATAACTTGAGAAAAATAAATTACTAAATAAAAAATAAAAACAAACAAAAAGACCAAAAACCCATTTACTATGGGCTAAGTGCTGGGATGCAAAGAACAAGGGAGTTTGCAAGAAGCTCTTACTCTAATAGAGGAAGGAAATACACATATTTCAGTTGTAAATCAGAAGGAAAAGTCCTCATGATCCTTAGAGTGAAGCACCAGGACAGAAAGCACCATATTTTCTTTTCTGTTATTCTCACTGGGGCAGCTAAGTGGTGCAGTGGAAAGAGTACTGACCCTAGAGTCAGGAGGACCTAAATTCAAATGTAACCTCAGACACCTAATAATACCTAGCTGTGTGACCTTGGGTAAGTCACTTAACCCCATTGCCTTAAATAAATTTTTTAAAAAGTTATTCTCATTGATAAAACCACAGTCATATCTGAGGCTGTATGGAACTATCCAATGTCACCAAGGGCTTTGGGGTCTTTCTTTTCTAAGTCTTCAGTGTTTTCATGAAGAACTTGCCTTGCTAAGGAGACAATGTGCAAAGGCAGGGCCTGGTGGCCTCTCCAGAAGGATGTTGAGGGCTGGCTCCAGGTGGGGAAGACTAGGGAGATGGGATGGAGAAGGAGAACATGGAAGCCTCCTTTTCCCAATATATTTGGGAAGAGAGGGAACAGAGTGTTAAAGTTCCTAGGCTCATGGAGGATCTCCAGATAGGATCCCAGAGAATTTCAGAAACAAGGACAGTGGAGGATGAGGAAAACCCCAGAACTTGGCAATGTCTGTCTCGCGCTGCCTCTCTCATCAACTCTGTCTCATATAGTACTTTTCTCATATTTTATTGTGATATAACTCTCTGGTTTTATGTTTTAATAACCAAGAATTCTAGTATCTGGATCACATTCAATGATCAGGGTGGAAGAGGAGAGCTGAGTTGGGGGAACTTCAGAATACACCTTTGGCCAATGGGCACCAACTAATGATTCCAGGTGTCCCTCATAAAATTTGATAGAGATGGGACAATCTTCCAGCATGGTCTTTTTACCCTCAACCCTTAATCCCTGGGAGGAGGTGGCAGATGTAGGTAGGTGGGGTATAGGGAGACAAAGTGAGCCCTGGGCTGGGACCTTCAGAGTATCCATTTAGCTTATAATAGCCAAGTGGAAGACCATGAGGCCAGGCATAGGTGGGCCACAACTACTGCTTTCTCCTAGAATATCTTAAGTCAAATCCCTAGCTGCCCTGCCCTAGCTGGGGCACTGGTTTTATTCTCTAAAGATAAAAACGAATGGGAATATATAGCAGGGGATAGAGACAGTGAAGGAGGAAAGAATGAAGGTAAAAAAGCGAATAGTTTTTTTTTGGGGGGGGGTTAAGTGGCTTGCCTAAGGCCACACGCTAGGTAATTATTAAGTGTCTGAGACCGGATTTGAACCCAGGTACTCCTGACTCCAGGGCAGGTGCTTTATCCACTGTGCCACCTAGCCACCCTGCAAATAGTGTTTTCAAAGAGAAGAACCTTACACAGACATATACACCCACATGCACATATACATCCCTCACTCAGAGAGACTCTTAGGCAATTCATCTTCAGCTAATTGTGGGGTGGAGAGTGAGTAAGTGATCTCATGATACAGGTGTGGAAGAGGGGATCATGGTGATTCATCCTGATTCCCCAAAAGGAGGAAGAAAAGGAATATTGGGGAAAGAAGTATTCCTGGGCTACACTCTAGTTACAGATTTACTGTAAATGAATATGGTCTGTCCTGGGTGGAGAGAAAAGGCAGAATGGTCTCCCACCATTCTCAGCCCCTCTGATGTCCTAATCTTAAAATACTATGCCCCTATTCTCAGGGACTGAACAGTTTGAACTCTCTTCTCCACCCCCAAACAGTCTCCTTATTGTAGAGGGAGGAGGACAGGGAGATGTGCTCCCAGGGGATGGATGTTTTAGGAAGACTAAGAGACAAGCCATAAGCTTTTTATGAATCTATATAGAACCATTCTTGAGGGACCCTCCTGACAGTGACTTCCAGGATCCTCTGATGAGTATCCTGAACTTCCTTCAAAGCTCAGTTTTAGAGCCTCCACCTCCTAGGAAGATTGTTCCTTCTATACTGTGTCCCTATCCCCATCTGCCACTTCTTATGAGTGGGCCTAGGAATAAAGATTTCTAAAGCACCAATTCTTGTACATGTGTGTTCTTAAATGAGACTCTTCATTTTAAAGGTTTAGAAGCCATCATCCTTTTTTTAAACAATCTTGCTCAATAAAACCTTGGAAATTCTTGGGAGGGAGTAGAGGGTAGTGGGAAAGGACTGAATAGAGAGCCAGGACATCTGGGTTGTTAACTCAGACTCTGACAATTTCTTGATTAGGTGACCTCCAACAAATCACTTCTCACCGTGCCTTGGTTTCTTCCTATCAAATGGGGAGATTGGGCTTTACCTTCTTAATCTTTTTTTTTTTAATGTCATATAACCTTTTCTCAGTCTGGTGAAGTTTGGAGACCCCTTCCCAGGAGCATATTTTTAAATGAAAATAAAATTAAATACTAAGAACTACAAAGGAAAACATAATTGCATTGAAGTAAAATTATCATATTTTTGAAATACAAATTCGTGGATTTTAAGTTCATGTTAAGAAGTCCTACAATAGAAGATTCTAGGGAACTTTCTTGGTCTAAAGTTTGTATTGTGGGTGTGCTAGAGCTCATTTATAATGGCTTGGGAGAGCCCATTATCAAATTTTCAGGGTGAGCATTTACACTCAGAAATAAGTAAATGCCACAAATTAGGGCACTTTTTTGTTATGTTGATTGTCTAGATTTAAGAAAGTAAAGGAGAAAATATTAATGATACAGATTTAATTTAAAAATGTGTTCCACCTACATTTTTTACCGGAAGCCAGGTGTTTGCTGGCATACCCTAGCCCCAGTCCTAAGATGCTTTGATTCCATAAATATCGGAGCCAAACAAAAAGAAGGACCAAGTCCTATCTATAAGGTCATCAATTCATAGAATATTCATGCTGACAGATACTTCCATGCACAGGATTTCAGACCTGGAGGGGAAGATTTACCCAATACCTTCATTTTACAGATTAGCTAAATGGATCTCACAGAGGAAAATCTCATTTGCCCAGGGTCACACAGCTGGTTAGTGACAGCTTTAGAATTCAAATTCACATTCCTAGATGCCCAAGTCCAAATCCTCTTTCCATAACATCACAGATTGGTATTTCAAGACTCAGAATTACGATGAGGGCTTTAGAGATCATCTATTCCAATCCCTAAATTTTAATGCGGGGGAATCTGAGGCCCAGAGAATAGCAGCTAGAGTCAGGAAGACCTGAGTTCAAATCCCATCTCAGAAACGTCCTAGCTGTGTGACCCTGCACAAGTCACTTAACCTCTTCTTGCCTCAGTTCCCTCAACTATAAAAACCTCCCAGAGTTGTATGAAACACATTGGGTCTTAAATAAATGCTCATTACAAATCATTATTATTAATACCTTATAAAGGTATTTATTAAGCAATAGAGCCAGGACTTAGGACTCCACATCAATGCTATCTCCACTATCTCCAAGGAAATATCTTCTTTGAAAGGAGCTAGACCCAGAAAATTAGCAAAGATGAAAAAAGATGGAAAAGGTCAGTGTTGGGAGAGTTGTGGAAAGATGCTAATACAAGGTTGGTGGAGCTATAAATTCCCAATCAATAGGGAAGATAACTTAGAATTTTTCAAAAGAAGTGGAATTTGATCAGAAATCCCACTGCCAGATTATGCTCCAAGGAGGTCCAAGAGGGAAAGAGAGGTAGACTCCCGGAAGTATTCATAGCACAAGCTTTTGTAGTAGCAAAGAAATGAAAACAAAGAGGATGTCAGTTCATTGGGAAATGGCTAACCAACTTGTGGTAACAATAAAGGAATGTTGCTGTGCCCTAAGAACTAGTAAATATGAAGACTATAGAGAAGTCATTTAAACTGATGCTAAGGAAAATGGTGAAACTAGAAAACAACAAATACTATTACTATTTAAGTGACATGAAAAAAAAAATTCAAACTCTTATCATTGTAAAGATAAAGCTTGTTTCCAAAGCGCCTGTGATCAGTCTCTGCTGTTTGGCTAGTTATTTTTGCATTTGAATTTCTTCCCCTCCTCCCCTCTTTTTTTGGAGTTTAAAGGTGTTAAGTGACTTGTTCAAGGTTCCACAGCCAGTAAGTATCACATTCTGAGGCCACATTTGAACTCAGGTCCTCCTTGCTCCAGGGCCAGTGTTCTATCCATTTCATCACCTAGCTGTCCCCTTCCTCTTTTTTAATATATTGTTTATTAAAAAAGAGCTCTCCAGGGGATGGAGGGAAAAGGAAATATTAAAATCAAGATATCGATCATTTTTTTTAAAAGACAAGACTAGGGGGCAGCTAGGTGGAGCAGTGGATAGAACACCGGCCCTGGAGTCAGGAGGACATGAGTTAAATCCGGTCTCAGGCACTTAATAAGAACCTAGCTGTGTGGTCTTGGGCAAGCCACTTAACCCCATTGCCTGCAAAAACCTAAAAAAATAAAAGGCAAGACTAGAGTTAGTGTTAAGGAAGGAAGGGGAGAATGCATCACAAATGGTTTTTTCCTTAGGCTTTTGCAAGGCAAATGGAGTTAAGTGGCTTGCCCAAGGCCACACAGCTAGGTAATTATTAAACGTCTGAGGCTGGATTTGAACCCAGGTACTCCTGACTCCAGGGCCAGTGCTTTATCCACTGTGTCACCTAGCCGCCCCACAAGTGGTTTTTTTCAAAGAAGGAACACAGAGTTCTGAGAATGGGGACCAGAGGATAAAATCTCAATCTCAATCTCAATCTCACCTCTCCCAACCAGGGAAGGAAATGGACTCACCTTCTGCGAGTAGAGACAGGGGATCAGATCAGCACCCTAGAAAGAGCTGGAGAACTGGAGAGTGAGAGGGGGTGGCCAAACCCACCCCCATCCCATGACCGGGGATTGTGTGTGATTCATTTCCCTTGAAGGGGCCAGTTTCCTCCTGGGTGGAGCCAAAACAGGAGAGAAAGTGTGATCCCCACAAGACTTTAATTGGAAGGGTCTGCTCTTCAAACCACCCAATAATCCCTGGCACCACCCACAGGGAGAGTCTGGGGAAGGAAGGAGCTCTCCCCAAGCCCACTCTAAAGTGCCAGAGCCAAGGCATTGTTCTATTTGGGGAGGGGTTGGAGCCTGTGAGGCAGCCGGAGGGAAGATGCGGCCCTCCCTCACTTGCCCCTTTGGCTCTGCTCCATCATCAGACAGACTGTGCCCAAGGGTGGCATCCCTGCTATGCTCATGCTTGGTTTCCCAAGCCTCTCTGTTTGCCCCTACTAAAATCATCCACGGAGAGAGGGCTGGAAAACAGGCTACAGTGACATCATCCATTCCATCCCCTGCTCCTGGAGGAAATAACACAACTTTCCACCCAAACTTCCTCTACTTGCTGCCCTCCCCCTCATTCCTGCCTGAGAACTCTCTCCACTTTCTCTGGCTTCACACTATGATCCCCAGGCTTTGAAAGGATGGAGAAGCCGCTCCTAGCACCAATACACCAAGTCACATGGAAGAAGGTGGAAGGGTGAGGTAGCAAAGGAAAGGTGGACTGGACTGCTCCTTCACTCCTTCTCCACCCATCTAGCCCGGAGGAGCAAAGTAAACAGGGACTGGGGAATTTCCGAGAAAATCTCGGGGCAGTCTGGCTGGGGGGTGCCAGATTACTCCAAATGGATCTTTATTGTCCCAATTTCAACCAGGAGCTGGGGGGGAAAAAAGGCCCCAGGTTTAGAGTCAGAGTAACTGGACAGGCAGTCTTGGATCCCACCCAACAGAGCCCCCAACTGAGGGAAGTGACTGCCTGGTAGTGTGTCTCAATTCTCTAGAAATGCCTCTGGGGAATTTCCCAAGAAGGACACCGGAAACAGATGGGGTCGGAGGCCTTGCAAACACCAGCACCACCCAGAAATGCTCCAAGGGAGCTCTTAGCACTCCTGAGGATGAAGGAGGAAGAGCAGAGTGCTGGGGGAATCACACTAACAGAAGCTGATTAAATGACATCCACAACAAGTCCTGCCCCTCTAAGGCTCAGATTCACCTTCTATATAGTCCCCAATGCAGCTCCAGAATTTGGTTAAGGACGCGTTTGGTGTTTCAAGAGCACTGGCCTCGGAGTCAGGAGGAGAGGAGTTCGGATTCAACCTCAGCCACTTGACCCTTCCTAAGCTGTGTGACATTGGGAAGTCACTTAACCTTGACTGCCTGGCATCCAAGTCGTCCTGATTCATACCTGGCCACTGGGCCACATGGTTCTGGCAGAGTAGTGAGACTGGTGACTCAGCACAGCCCCCCTCACTCCAATCCAAATCATGGGCTCGTCAGGGCCTCACCTCCCTGATGTCGTGGTCTTCTTCCAGGAGGGAGGAAAACAACTACAGTGACCTAATTCTGAAGCCTCCTCCTCAGGGGATGTTGCAACAGATCAAGCCAGGGGAATGGGAATGGGAAATGGTAAGAATGCCTAGTGTAGATGTCTTAACATGGAGCCCGTACATTTGGGGGGGGGGTTTAAAGAAGAATTATATTTCATAACATTGCTTTGCTTTATAACTATGTATTATATGCTAATGGCCCTGGACTTAGATCCAGATAAGCCTAAGTTCAAATGTTGCCTCAGACCAATAGAATTGGTTTCCAGTGTTTAAGTTTATATATTTTATGCATATGGAAAACCATAATTCTGAAATGGAATTCATTGGCTTCACCAAATCTGAGATAAAAATGATGTGAGGGGCGGCTAGGTGGCGTAGTGGATAAAGCACTGGCCCTGGAGTCAGGAGTACCTGAGTTCCAATCCAATCTCAGACACTTAATAATTACCTAGCTGTGTGGCCTTGCGCAAGCCACTTAACCCCGTTTGCCTTGCAAAAACCTAAAAAAATTTAAAAAAAATAAAAATGATCTGAGTCTCTACTGATTAGGTGTTGCTGTCAAGCACCGAATCAATGATACAGAGCTAGTTATCTCATGTGCTTTATTATCCTCAGGGGGTGGTTTCATCTGTATACAATCAGAGCTCAGAGAATCTTCTTCAGAAAACTTATAATGTGAATATATAAGTAATATAGAAAAAGGGAATTTTACAGAAGGTAGGATGTACATGTCTAGAAAACATTACAGAAGGGCCAAGATGGGAACACCTGCCAGTTACTCCAAAGAGGAGCTGTGGCTTCTTTCCCAGTCCAGATTCTACAGGTGTGACCTCTAGCTTCCAGGAAGGGCAGCTAGGTGGCTCAGTGGACAGAATGCAGAGGTTGTGTTCCAATCTGGCCTTAGGCAAGTCATTGACCCACTTTTGCCTCAGTTTCCTCATCTGTAAAATGAGTAGGAAAAGGAAACAGCAAACCATTTCAATATCTTTGCCAAGAAAAACTCAAATGGGATCATGAAGAGTCGGACAAAATTGAAACGACAGTACAACAACAAAGCTTTCAGGAACAATGAAGCTCAGAAGAGAAACTAGGGCAGTGTCCTCTTCTTTTTACTGTAACAGAAAGAAGTCTGAGCCCGAGTTTCTTTCCCATCAAAGTCTCTCTCTTTATCCCAGTGGCAGCAATAAGCCCGAGCCAGCAATTGTCTTGACATGGGTCCATGGGTCAGAAAAGGTGAAGAAGAAAATAAACCCTTAATAAGAGACCCTTTAACAGATATCCTATTTCATGCTTACAACAATCCTGGGAGATAGGCACCATTTTTATCCTTAATTTGCAGTTGAAGAAACTGAGTCAAAGAGGTTAAGTGACTTGCCTAGAGTCACACAGACAACAAATATCTAAGGTTGAATTTGAACTTGAAGCCTAATTCTAAGTCAGACATTCTATCTCCTCGTACCACTGACCTGCCTTTTATCTATAGATAGGCTCTTTTTGGCTTTGGGGAAAGCAACTATTATCACAAGGAGGGTTATTTAATCAGAGAAAAGAATATATAGGTATCTGAGTAAATCAACCCTAGGGTTACTGATTCTGGAACATGCAGCTCACCCAACCAGGAAGACTCAAGTCAAGTGAACAAGCATTATTTATTATGTGGCTCTGTGCTGAGCCTGGCCATACAAAGACAAAAGATGTCCCTGTTCTCTGAGACCTCCCAATGCCCTTGCTTTCAAGGAGTCCAATGAAAGATAGAAGGGAAAATGTAATTAATTTTTTAAATGCCTTTACTAGGAGAGAACCAGGTCAAGAATGGTCAGATTTTCAGAACTCAGAATTCACTTGTGGCCTGGGGTATCTTGCTTCCTGGAGGAACCGGAGAGAATATGTATCATATTTTAGAGGCTACATATTGCAGGCCTCTCCCTACTCTCAACAAACTCCAGTGGCTCCTTATCACTTCCAGAATCAAAGAGAAAAATCCCTAAGAGTCCTTCATCACCAAGCCTCCCTCCTTCACCCCTTTATCCCCTTTCCAGTTTTCTTACATTCCTATACACTCTTCCATCTAGTGAAGCTGGAGGGCCAAGTGCCCCTGGAGAGCCTGGAATGTTCTCTCTCCTCATCTTCCCCTCTTGGTGTCCCTGACTTACTTCATGTGTCACCTAAAAATCCATCTTTTGGAAGCCTTCCCCCAAACCTCCTAAATTCTAGTGCCTTCCCTCTGTTCATTATTTCCTATTAATCCTGAATAAGACACAGGACCCAGTACATAGAATTGCTGACTGATAAAGTCAGCAGCAAAGAGAGCAGAACTTGGAGATCTGCTCTGCTGCCTCTGCATACCTGTTATCAGGGTTGTTTCTTTGACTTGGATCATGGAGTTTGTAAAGGAAAGGAAACAAGATGTGACAGCAACAGAATCCAAGTTTAGGGGTTTTGTTCTTGGATGGACACTAACTATTCCCCACCATTACCCAGACAGGGCTTTGTGTCCTGCATCCTATTCTCTGAGGGCCAAGTTCTTCTTGTCTTTCACACTAACAGCTGATTAAAATCTTGTAGAAAGACTATTAGCAGAACAAGTGAGGTCCCCTCCCTCAGGTAACACCCCTGTGATTAACAGGTAACATACTTCAGTGGGGAGACAAGACAGGGTGACTAGGATGACCCATTTTTCCTCTGACCTCCTTACACAATACTCAGCTGGGGGGGGGCAAACACCTGTGTATAAGCATTGCACGAGGCAAATTGAATTTGACTAAGAGATACTTTGTGTGATCAGATTTATTTTTAATAATATACATTAAGTGTCTCAAAGTACCTGTGCAAAATTTCCCAGTGAAGTCACTCAGATCCAAAGATATATGCATATAAGCACACATACATACATACATTCACACACATATCTATAGCATATGATATATACAATAAAATCCAATAGATTCCATATAAAATACTGTTAAAATATAGAGCAGCAAAGTCCTGGCAAAACATTCCCTGATTTTTTTTGGAGCAGACTGGATTCACTCCAGGGCATCCTTTGGGACCTTGGTGGCCCTGGCCCCACACCATCCAGGGTCCATCACTGACTGTGCTTTTCTAAGGTCATAGCCAATAACAGGTACTGTTTCCTACAAGGTATATTCCCAGCAATTGGATTATTATTTATCTCAGGATGAGAGTTGGACATTTTCTCTTTAATCTTATTGTCAGAGAATGCATTTGGTCCTCAAAGACGGTTTTTTGTAGGGCTATGGGTTTTGTTCTTTTTTTTGTTTGTTTCTTTTTGTTTTTTTTTTAATTGCATTTTGTTTTCCCTGGGTGGGGAAAACCTCAAACAACAAAAACATAAACATAAGCTGTTTGTGATGGAGTGGGCAACTTCTTTTGACTTCAACTCAAGCTCAATGGTCATGAATATCAAGACATCTCAGTCCTCTTTTGAAAACATTTGCAACATTTACTTTAAAAACATGATCTGTATTATGATTCTAGATTAAAGCTTGTAGAAAAACAACTCTGACTTGTCCAAGTTAGCAGAAAATCCCCTGCACTACTTACACAGGGATGACAAAGGTGGCACTTGGGGTCTCTCTCTGGATGAACTCCTATTAGTACCCGTTGACCTATGTTCTCCTCCTTTTGCAGAGAAAGGCCTTAAGCTCTTGGAATTGGCCCTTGCCAGTTCCCAACCAATCTGTGGATCTTCAGGTCCTTTCTGACCCATGATGTCAGAGAGTATCTAGAGGTCAGACCAGATTAGAAAGGTCTGAAATCATCTAATCCTGGCAAGTCAATCCAAATACTTGGAACAGATTTTAGGTTAGGAATGCTGGCAATTTGAAGGAGGTAGTGAGGCCACAGCTTAGGGTGAAGTGGAAGTTATAGGAGATGCACACCAGGAAAGGGGTGAGCCATCATGGATTGATCCAAAACTAGAGTTTTGGGTTCCTTATCTCTGTGGAGCCCTATACACTTTCCCTTGGAGCACAAATGGGGCTGTAAGCAAAAACCTTGACCCTGCTTCCTCAGTCAAGTCCCTCCTAGGCTAAATCACAATATAAGTGCAAAAAAAGGACACATACAGCACAGGAGAGGTCATGTCATCAAACCAATACTGCCCCTGATTTTTCGCCCAGAAGATCCAGCTTTAAGGGAAATTATTAAGGGGCAGTGGAAAAACCTGACGCTGTTTGTAAACTGACCTGGGAATTCCCTTTTTAGGGATTAAACAGTCCTAGATCACTGAAAAAGAATGTTCTCTGACCAAACCTGATTACCTAAGTTTTCCCAATAGATTTCTCTAAACAATGATTCAATAATACAAATAATAGCAGTAGTCTTTGGACTTGAGGTGGGGGGAGAATCACCAGTTCCTATAGACAACACAAATAGCTGGGTCACTTGGTTCCTAAGTCTCCTTATGATACAGTCATGTGAGGAAGAGCATCAGAGACTTAACATTGAGGGTAAAGTACATATAGTTTGGATCAGACTGGAGGAGGAGGAGGAGGAGGAGGATTTAAAACAAATGTTACAACAGCCCAGAAATGCAAGGACTTGAAACTTCACACAGTATTACAATCTCCTCTTCCAGCCATGTTGGTGGGACCCCACAGACAGTAAATAAGAGGGACTTACCCAGTGACCCACCTGCCTATTCCTTGCCCAGAAAGACTCACAGAAATGATCATGGATAATTAACTACTTTGGTATAAACATAAAACTCTTTCCCTTGATCCCCAATCTATAAAACAATAGCACCAGGGGATGGGATGCTTCCCAGAGAAGTTTTCAAAAACCACACTGTGTGAAGATGAGTGAGGGTGGCAGTCCTCTCTTCCGTTGTGCTGAGAAAATACAGAGTCTGGCAGTAACATAGTTAATACAGCCTTTAAAAATAGAAAGTGTGTGTGGGGTAAAACTCAAACCAAAGTCTAGGGTGCTCAAAATGGCGCAGCAGTCCACCGATCCTCCACTTACCACCTGAGGAAAGGGCAGATTGGAGGGCAAAGATGGAAGCCACATAGAAGAGATCCTAGATGTGCTTCATCCAATCCAAAGTTTGGGGAATGATGAGATGGGAGAGAAGAGCGTGGCAGGAAGGGAAGGAAGGATCTGAAGAAATAGGCATTACTATAGCTAAAGTAAAGAAGCCAGCCTTGAATGGCCACTCGGCTTGTGTTGTGTAAGTCAGGGTGTCCCGTGTCTTAAGGGCCCCTGACTAAGAGCTGGAGACTGGTTTTGGCAGTGTGGGCATCCCTTCTCCCCTCAACTGCTTGAAAGGGAGCCTGAAGTTGTGACAGCACCAACAACACAAGGATGATTGGAGTGAATTTCTCTCTTCTCTTGAAGTAGGATCAGCTGAGTTAACTTTTAGACTGCTTCAAATTCAGGATATGCCCAAAACAAGGTCTTCTTTACATTTCAGAGAATTTAAAATAAAACTAGTATCCAAAAGTAAGTCAGAAAAGATATGTGTGAAACCTTTCTAAAGTGATCTCTTAGAACAATCTCTTCACCTCCACTCTACCAATAATCAGACTTTCCCTTTACAGAGATCAACAAGCTCATTGTGTAGATTTGATCCAAAAGCTAACCAAATCAGATGGTGTGGCCAGGAAAGAGAATGTGTCTGATCACTGATGAAGAGCTGAGACTTCATTCACATCAAAATGGAAAAATAAAGTTAAGGCCTGCAGAAGGAGACCCAGTTTAAAACTTTGATTTAAAAAATAAAATTAAATTAAGGAACAGGAAAATATGAACACCTTCAAGATAGTGAAGCAGCATTTTCCCCCTCATTGGGTTGGAAGGGAAGGCATCCAGGGTGATGGAGTGTGGAGGCTGTTGGGACACAGCATCACAAACCAAAGAGAACATTTTTTAAGTAGGAAAGCGCTGTGTCACTTGAGAGCATCTGAATGTGTTCTGTTCCCTTAAGCTCTAGTAGGGTCACCTCCTGCTTCTGCTGTTTCACCCACTTCAGGCAGTGCAGGGAGCTCTCCACATTCACTGTGCCATCCCCATCGCCATAGAAGATTTTGGGGTCTCGGTCAGGAAAGTTATCATAATAGAAAGAGTCTGGGGTCTGGACACCGGTACCATAGAGGCAATGTAGCCGTACTCCAGGGGGTATCATCTCATAGACCAAGGGCTCTGTGTCTTGCCTCATGAACCAGCCATCCTCAAAGCCAATATCCTTATAGAACTTCTGGTAGTCCTGGAGGGTGTAACTGGCTTTGGGGGTTCTCACAAAGACCTTCTCTGAAGACCAGGTGTAATTGTAGGGAAGCAGCCAATTGGTCGAGACAGCAGATCTCTGTTGCTCTCTGATTTTCAAAGCACTGATGACAGAAATTCTGTTGTTGTCCCCTATAGTAGGGTAAAGACTTTGGTTAGTCACTTATGGCTTGCCATCTGACTCCTCTCCCTGCCCACCAAGCAGCCTAACATCTTTTAGCTCCCTAAGAAGACTCAGAAATGTGCCAGCTTGACCAAGTCTGGCAGGGAGGGTCATGGAGGGTTAGCCATCGACTTTGGCCTTGGGCCATTCCTAAGACAATCTTAAGCTCTCTCACTGCATGCTCCTGAAGGGACAAGATGAGATCCCAGAAAGACTGAGATCCAAAAGGAGGGGAATCAAGGAAGAAATAACCAAAGACTCTCTGCCTCTCTCCATTCACAACCCATAAAGAAATTCAGAGGCAGGAGTGTCATGTCAAAGCCACCAGGTGTCACTGCTGACCCATGGCAGAGGCCAAGTCCACTTTCACAGCTTCAAGAGCTAATTATTTTAGAGATAAGGAATGCAATTCGAGGATGGCACACTGACTTGCCAAAGACCTCCAACTGGGATTCTCATTTAGCTCTGAGAACCAAACGCCCCACAACCTGTCCATTTTATTACTCTGGTCCCATTACTGGAATCTCACCATAACCCAACATAGGGCTGCCAAATGAAACCCAAGCTCAGAAAGAACAGCAAAAAACACCCTTCCCAATAAATGCTTGGGAGGAGGAACCTCCAGGGCCGATAGAGCCCCAAGAGTGTACCCTCTGCAGCCCCTTCATCATTCACTCTTCAGATGAAGACAAGCTCTGAGAACTGTGCTCCCCTGAGAAGTGCGGAACATGAACACAGAAAGGAAAAAATGTTTCTGGTCTGGGAAATTCTCATTTCAGAGAACACATTCCCACTCCCAGGAACCTGGTGGTACAAAGACTTGCTACTGTGGATGCTTTGTGTCCCCTCCTCTCCATAAGTATAGAGGCCAATCACTGAGTTTGTTTCCATAAAGCCACATGGGGTGGTGTTCTCGGAGTGAGGCTAGGCGGTGAAAGCAGGTAGTGAGGTATCTCAGGGATTCCAGTCTGAGCTCTGCCATTCACTGGCTTCATAAATTTAAGCCAGTGACTCCAAAATGAGAGGGAGGGCAGCTAGGTGGTACAGTGGATAGAGCACCAGCCCTGGAGTCAGGAGTCCCTGAGTTCAAATCCAGCCTCAGACACTTAATAATTACCTAGCTGTGCCTTGCAAAAATAAAAAAAGAAAGAAAGAAAAAAATGAGAAGGGTTAGATCAGAAGATTCATCTCTCCAAGGGAACTTCAGTACTTTCTTTAACTGTGTAGAGGAATCTAGGGGTCTCTAGAGCAAAAGTAGCAAATGAAAATCTCTAATTGAAAGTCCTACTTTCTATAGATCTTCTATTGTCCCTTCTACTGAATGTAGATATGGTGCAGTAAAGTCTTGAGAGCACTTTCCACACTTTATAGCTGAAACTGAGATCCCCTTGCCTCTGTTGCCATGGGTCTGAAGCAGGATTTGAATCCAGGCCTTACTGAACTCTGTCTACTGTACCAAGTATTATCTAACTGGAGCCCTTCAGCAACCATAGGAGGGAACACTATTATCTCTCTGTTATAGATGAGGAAACCTAAACCTGAGGCAGAGTAAGTAACTGGACTATAAACCTCAACTATTAGACCTGAGACTGAACCCAAGCTTTCCACTATGCTGCCTCTCAAAGGATCAACAGCTTCGGGGAACTCTGTGATGCCCATTAACTAATCCTTGGCTTGGGTCATGGTGTCATCAAAACAAATACTATCCTAGACTGCAATAAGAAAGATCCAAGGGACCAGGGAAAAAAACTGTCCTGACAGTCACACCTGAACACTGTTGAAGCTAGGAGAGAATCATACTCCACTGTGAAATGCTTCCCTACTCTACCCCCCCACCCCCATCCCCCCAATCACAAACAACATGGCAGTTATTCTGGCATAAGGAAGGAAAGGAAAAAAAGCAAAAAGGCAAAAGCCCAGCGACAATGTGACTGACCATGCCATACTCGCAAGAAAAGAAAACCACTGCCAACCATAGCTGCAATTTCCCCAGGAACAGCAGCTGGCAGAATATCTGGGAAGATCCTGCTGGGAGGGACATGAGCTACCTTTGGAAAGACAAGCAGGAAGCAAAGTCTATGTTAAAGAACAAAGAAAGCCAATACCTTGATATAGACCAAGTACACTGAGGGATTCCTGGGCTTAAGCTACTATACACCATTTGGAGGAGATGACACTAAGACTCTAATTTTCTCTTTAAAGATGACAGACAAGGAGAACATGTCCTTCTCATCTTGTGACTTACCCTTTCCCACCATCCTCACAGTCTACCTTTTCCCAAAAGGAACCCACCTGAAGCTAGGACTCGAAGGGTCTTGGCCACTCCTCCCCAGGGAGCACCTAAAGATACGAAGGAATGGATGTACTTGTCTTTCCAGTCCTGTGATTGTTGGTTGAGGAAATAAAGTGTATACATGTTGCCCATACTGTGGGCAACCAGGACAACAGGGCTTCCATACTGCTCATACATCCCCTCAATCATCTTGCGGAGGGCAAGGAAATAGGGTTTATTTTCATCTAGGAAACAAAGTGAAGCAGGTGAAGGTTAGAGAAAGAATAGGAGAAAAAACAAGATTTAGATGAAAACTTGGAGTGTCCTTTGGGTTAGTTTTAAGAACTGAAGGTGTAAGGGCATGGACAAAATTTGGATATGGCCGGTAGGGGGCTGTATTTCTGCTCTTTTTTTCCCTTCTTCTGTGGGACAAGATAGAAATGGGGGTGAAAGAAATTCATCTAGGGGACAGCTTTTAAGCTTTCCCCATGAGGGTCTTCATTCCTATAATAAAACAAAATGGCAGAACAATTCACATTCAGGGGGCTGTAAAGACCATCATTCCAAGTCACTTACTTGGGGCTTTTCGCCAGTCATAGGGAGCTCCTCTGACATCTTCTCCTCTGCTGTAACCCCAGTGCACTAGGTTCTCTACCATAGTGAAGAAATAAGCTCCTAAGAATGACAGAAAGCATAGAAAGGATGAGTGAGTGTCTCCTGGGACCACCTTGATGTTGCAACACAACTCACTGTCATAGTCCAACTGGGAACTTGATTTGATGACCAAAAAACACATGAGAATGTGAACTATTCCTTCTATTGAACAGCTATCACCCTCTGAGGGAAAGTAGGAAGAAAATGAAACAAACAAGATAATTTCAGAAGTGGTTTCCCCTAGATTTATGAGTCTGCAAGCCTAGGCATCTGATTAGCACAAATCCTCACAAAGCTGGCAAGAGCATTTTACTGTGAGGCCCACCACAATCCCTCCTCTCATGTCATAAAATTATGTCAGAAGAGACTGGTTTCCATGTTCAACAAAAGATATTCAACTAAATTTAACTAAAAAAAACATGTGTGTGTGTGTGTGTGTGTGTGTGTGTGTGTATAATTGGAATTAACTAATTTTAACTCACCAAATAAGAAAATCCAGTTAGAATTCACCTTATCACCCAATTCCAAAAATCAGTTGGGGAAGTAGAATGGCAGGAGCCTTGGACTAAGAAGTCAGGGAATCTTGGTTTTTCAAAAAAGACTTCAAGTTTAAATAAAGGAATACTAACCTAACTATGCTATATTAAAGTTGAAATGATTTTACACAGGCAGTAAATATGAGAGCCAGGAGATAAGAATCTAGATTTTTTTGCCTCCAAGGCATCATTTCCCCTTCACCAACCTAGTTTTACTATTTAGCTGGGACCCACAACCAATCCAAGCCTCAGAGGTTGGCCTAGATGACTGGATAAGGTATCAGCTTCCTCACTCAGTATACCCTTCTCACAACTCTGATTTTCCATTTTTCAAAATAAAATTTTGTTTCAAGAAGTCACCCCTTGGAGTGATCGATGTTTAATAATTATTTTAAAGAAAGAACCTAAAAATTGTCTTCAATCTTTCCTTTTCACACTAACACGTCATCAGCTTTCTGAATCTAATGTGTGAAAAAAAAATCACATAATACCAGCAAAGAATCAATTGATCTTTTATTCCAGGGGCAAAGTCCCATTAGTACTTCTCAAAAAACCACAGCATCTTCTAGGAAATAGGCAGTTCAGATTTAGAGCAAGGAAGGACCTTAGGGCCCAGTCAGCCCAACCCCTTCATTTTACAGATGAGGAACCGGGTAGCAATGCCAAGACCCCTGACTCCAGGCCCAGAGCTCTTCCCACTTTGATCAACATGCCCAGGTATTCTTAGGCCACAGCACTGGATGTAGAGTTAGAGGGATATCTGAGTCTTGCTTCTGCTACTGATTTCACTCCTCTGAGTCTCCATTATTAAAAACAATAACAAACAACAACAAAAAGCAGAAGGTGCTACAGGAATAGAGATGAGATAGAAGAAATGATCCTGAGGGTTTCCTGCAGCTTGTAATCCATGTTAGGATCCTAAGATTGCAACACATCCTATTTTAGGAGGGGCAGGGAGAGAGAAAGAGATGCCAGAGTTTTTCTGTAAGATGACAAGATTTAGCCCTGGGCTCTCAGTTATCTAGGTCAACCCCTCATTTCAAAAATCAGGGAGCTATGAAAGGTCAGTCCACTACAAGCATTTAATAAGCATTTCCTTGGTATCAGGCAGGCAATAAGTCCTGGAGATATGAAGGCCACTGGGCTGGCATTCCAACCCCAAACCTGGGAGTCCCAAGACAATGCTCCCCACCCTCCTGTCAAGTCAAAGGGCATCTTTCTCTTCCCTGTCAAGATGGAGAGTTGGTTTTATCTTTCTCATTCCTCAAGCTTTTCTTTATCTTCCCAGACTCCTTTAAGTCACACCAATTCCTTCCCCTCTCCAAACCTGATAATATTTTGGAACTATCTTAATGATCCTCACCCAAAGATGATGTCAGCATCACTAGTTAGCATCCAGTCTTTCCATATGTTTATGACTGGCTTCCCTAAAGACTATAAATTCCTTCAGGGTTGAGAACATGTATCCCCACAGAAACTAAAACAAAGTCTTAAACAGTTAGGGTTGTTGATTGCATACAAACCCCAATACCCCTATTAGAGTTTATAGATCATGAGTATTTCCACAGCTACCTTGTTTTGGTAGGCAATAAAATTTATCATCATCATCATCATCATTACCACCATCACCACCATCACCATCACCACCATTGTGAATAATATGGAAATTGAGCCACTAAGAAGTTAAATTCAAATCTCTGACTTGAGATTTATTTGGATACCCAGCAACAAAGTGTAAAGGGAAAGGCTTTGGCATAGAGTTGGAAGATTGGAGCTTAAATCTAAACTCTTGTCCTTTGGGCAATCAGCCCAGTTTCCTTCCTCATCTAGAAATCAGGGATAATAATAGCTGGCCTTCTTACCTTGGAGAGCCCACTGTGAGGACCAAATGAGGAAGTTCTTTGTAAACTATGGAAATACGGTTTGCAATCCTACCAATCTTGTCCTCACAAGAAAAAGGAAAAACTGCACAAGCAGTTTCTATTTAGATGCTTGGTAAAATCCGGAGGGATAGGGGGGATAGGACACTACCTACCAAAAGAAATTTTGTTAGGATCAAGGTATTCCACAGAAAAGGTGTCTCCAAAGCCAGGAACCTGCACATCCACACCTTCTGGGGAATGAGTGGTCCTGGAGGTTCTATTATATATCAACCTGTTGGAAAAGTCAAAACAACAGATATGTATTTAACTACCTGAAAGTGCCCAACAACACTGCAACAAGCAGGAAACATAATGGGGAGACTCTGAAGAAAAATTCACCTGAATTGAAATAGTCAACAACACACAGATTAGAATTTACATACTGGCATGTGAAGACTCACTCTATCAACAATCAACAATTTATACTAATAGGGATACAGACAAAACACAAAAGGGTCCCTTTCCCAGCCTCAAAGAGATAATATATAGGAGAGATAATATAATAAAGATAATAAAGATAAGGACATCTAGGGTGATCCCAACCATTTGAGTCCACATAATTTGAAATTATAATTATATAAAATATGGCAACTAGTTCCAGCCTAATGTAAATATACTGTGAGAATTCAAATAAATCCAACCAGTTACAAGATTAATTATTCTTAACTAATCAGGACCTAGTTGTTGTGTTGGCAATATTCACATGTATATACATACACCCTGATTATACACACACACACACACACACACACACACACACACACATATTTTTTTTTAGCCTTTTTTTTTTTTTAATTTTCTAAGGCAATGGGGTTAAGTGGCTTGCCCAAGGCCACACAGCTAGGTAATTATTAAGTGTCTGAGGCCAGATTTGAACTCAGGCACTCCTGACTCCAAGGCCAATACTCTATCCACTGCGCCACCTAGCCACCCCCTATATTTATATGTGTACACACACACACACACACAGAAAGAGAAAAAAAGAAACGGGAGGCGGGAGGAGGTATGTATGAGGAGAGGTCTGAACTGTAGCTAAACCTGAAGGAAAACAGAAATTTTAAGAACAGTTAACAAAGCATCATGTTCCAGGTTAGAGGGTTAAAGGCCCAGAGATGGGTGCTAGGTGTCTCTGTGTTGCCTTTTTTAATAATTTCTCCCAAATGTATCCCAGAGGGCAGGGTGATTAACAGCATCAAATGTTGCAGAGGTCTAGGAAAATAAAAATGGGATTGGCAATTAGGAGATCCTTACTAATTCTGGAGAGAGCAGTTTTGGCTTGAGTGATAAGATCAAAAGTCATACTGCAAGACTTGAAAAGTGGGGATGGCTAGGTGGCGCAGTGGATAAAGCACAGGCCTGGAGTCAGGAGTGCCTGAGTTCAAATCCTGCCTCAGACACTTAATAATTACCTAGCTGTGTGGCCTTGGGCAAGCCACTTAACCCCATTTGCCTTGCAAAAACCTAAAAAAAAAAATTGGTAATAGGTAAGAAATAGAGGTTGGTCAGTAGAACAGATAAAACAGAATATGTAGATATGCAGATTATACAATATGTAAATGAACATACTGCTCTAGTGTTTGATAAACCCAAAGATACCAGTTATTTGGGCAAGAATCCACTTTTTTTTTCCCCAAGGCAAAGGGGTTAAGGTACCCAAGGCCACACAGCTAGGTATGATTAAGTGTCTAAGGCCACTTTTGAACTCAGATCCTCCTGACTCCAGGGCCGGTGCTCTCTGCATTGCACTACTTAGCTGCCCCAAGAATTCACTTCTGACAAAAACCAGAAAGCAGGTAGAAACTTGAGCAGAGATATTATCTCATATGATAATACCAAGATAAGCTTGAAATGAATACAGGATTTAGACATAAAGGGTTATATCAGAAGCAAACTAGTGGAGCATGGAAGAAATCATGACCAAATGAGGTATTCATGAAAAGTAAAATAAATAATTTTGATTACATAAAGTTCAAACATTTTTGTATAAACAAAACCAAAACTACTAAAATCAGAAGAAAAGCAAGAAATTACAAGGAAATAAATCCTTGTAGCAAATTTCTCTGTTAAAGATCATATTTCTAAAATATATAAGGAACTGAACCCAGTCATTTCCAAATTGATAGTCAATGGACATGAATAGGAAGCTTTCAGAGGAAGAAATCCAAGTTATCAATAATCACAAATAAATGTTCTAAATCACTAACAACCAGAGAAATACAAATTAAAACAACCACATGGCACTACCTCATATGCAATAGATTGTACAAAACTACACGAAAAAATGTGTTCAAAGGGTTCAAATCTGACTTGGATTAATAATCAAATTCATGCATATTCAAAAAGCCACAAAGCACCTGAAAGATGTCACATTAAAAAGACAATGCAGGCCTTCCTGTTGATACCATGGTGAAATGAGGGTAAGAATGCCCAAGCTAAGCAGTAGGAGTTGAATACAGAACCTCTGGCCCAAAAGGAATGCTGTGTTCTTGCTTCACTAGATCAAAAATTTGAAGAGAAATTCAGAATGCAAAGGTTTGGATGTGGATTCTCTTGTCACTGAGCATATACCCATAGACAACTTCCCCTTTGCCAAACTAAGCCAAAAAGAGGTTGCTTAAAAGGAAGTATTAGCCCAAAACAAACTGTTTCATGGTTGAGAAAAATGGGATGTGAATGTGCAAAGAAAAGTGAAATTAAAGCATTCTTGGATGTGAAGACCTGGTTTCAAAACTCATTTCTACTTCTTGCAAGTAGAAACTTCTCTGGGAGTTTGGATTTAAGTTAGAGGAGGAGACTGGATTCTAGGGTCTCTTCTAGTTCTAAATTCTATGAGCCCCCAAATTAAAACATGGCTTAAATAGAAAAGCCATATATAAACAAATTAGGCTATGAATGAGGAAGAAAGAGTTCTTGACTAAACCAGAATCAAAGGGGATCACAGGAGTTTAAAAAAAAAACCCAACCAAAATCAATGATTAGAATTAAAAGGGAAACAGTTAAATTGGGGTGGGGAGAGGAATTTTTGCAACAAGGTTGCATTAAGGTTTCATATCTAAAATGTATAAATATATTTCACTTGCAAATTGGCAAAGATGACAAAAGATGGCAAATATCAATATTGGAGTTGTGAGAAGATAGGCACACTGACACACTGCTGGTAGAACTTAGAAATAGTACAATGATTCTGCAAAGCAATCTGGAATTATGCAAAGAAACTAAAATGTTCATACCCTTTGATTCAGAGATTCTACAGTGAGGTTTATACTCCCCAAGGGAGCCACTGATAAGAATACAAATCTAAGAGTTATTTCCTAATATATGAATTGATAAAGACTATGAACAGGCAGTTCTGAAGAAATCCAAGTGATCAAATATGATAATATGAAAAATGTTCCAATTACTAGTTACTAATTTAATATTAATTTTAAATATCATTAATATCAAATGCAAACTGAACAACTGAGATTGCATCTCACATGTTAGATTGGCAAAGCTGATACTAAAGGAACATAACTATTAGAAGAGAGGCACACTACTGAACTGCTAGGGAGCAACGAATTGGTCTAATTATGCTAGATAGCAAAATAGAACTACACTCAAGAAGTCACTAAATTGGGGCAGTGGTGCAGTGGATAGAGCACAGGCCTGGAGTCAGGAATACCTGGGTTCAAATCAGACACTTAATAATTACCTAGCTGTGCGGCCTTGGGCAAGCCATTTAACTCCATTTGCCTTGCAAAAAAACCTAAAAAAATAAGTCACTAAACCTTTGGCCCAGTAATTCATTAGGTGGCCATATGAATAGAGCACTGGCCTTGGAGTCAGGAGGACTTATTTTTGACTCTTCCTAGATGTGTGACCTTGGGCAAGTCACTTAGCCCTGATTGCTCCACATCCAGGACCATCTCCAATCTTCCTGATTCATATCTGGCCACTGAACCCAGATGGCTCCAGAGGAGAAAGTGAGGCTGGTGACTTAGTACAGCATCCCTCACTCAAATCCAATTCATATACTTGTCATGGCATCACCTCCCTAACATTGTAGTCTTCAAAAATAAAGGACAAACATTATTATAATCATTATCAAAGAGAACAAAAACCCATATTTATGGTAGCACTTTTTCTAAGAACTAGAAACAAGTTAAGCCTACATCATTTGGGGAATAATTGAATAACTTGTGGTATATGAATGTAATATAATATTGCTGTTGTCTGTCCTTTATGGAAGAGGATCAATGAAACCATGGGTGAAGTATTGCACTGGATTTAAATGAGGCAGAGTTACAACTTCACACTGCACAGTAGCAGAACAAAAGTCAAGACAACTGATGATGGTTTAGGGTGCAGTGACCCTGATCTCTGAGGTCTGACCAAGCTCCAAGCACCACAACACCTGCTTCAGTCCCCTTCATGGTCACTGGAACAAATTGTTCTCATTCACTCATTCCACTGGAAAGTCTTTATATGCTTAAGGTAGTAAGTTTGAGCCTATCAGTGACCTTCAATCTGTTTTAGCCCATCTACTGAAGGCTTTCTAATGGGATATGGCCACTATGCTTGCTTCTTAGAAGTTAAAAGTGAGTCAGGTGAACCAACTGGATACCAAAGGTGGTTGAGCAGCCCTCAAAAGATCTGTGCAAGCCATCATATCAGAGTCATACTGAATACCCTATACATCCTAATATAATATTATGAAATAATTAGAAATTGAATGGACACAGAGAAATCTAGGAGAATTTGTATAATTAGAAAAATGAAATAGGCTACTTGATAATTTTTTTTGGCCTGAGAAATCCAGGAGAAACCCAAAAAAATGGCTCTCAGTCTCAAGTGATAGTGGCAGAGGGTACTATGAAATCCAGTTTTCTATAAATACTAACTGTTGACCATTTAAATGTAAAATAAGCTTATTTTTCTATTAGGTGTCTATTTAGTTAGAACCCTGACTTATTGGAGTAAAGATCAAAAATGAAAAAAGGCTATGGAAAAAACATCAAGGGCCATTCTACCTAAGGAAACGGTTCATGTTGAACAATGGGAAATGGATTTTTTCGAAAGTGACAATCAGCATTTCCTTAAGGAACTGCAACTAATGTAAATCAAATTGCCTTAATGAAGACACCCACACACTACCACAATGCTACCACTACCACTGGCATGGCACACAGCTCTCCTGGAGAAGTAGAAAGTGAAGGCCCTAGGAGACCAATCCACAGTCTCAACTTTGTCTCATTAATCTTTTCATAATCTTTACATTCCAGCAGAATTATTCTCTGTCCTCCACTGTCACAGGGTTCCCTGTTGCTATTTCTATACCTTGCTGATGCCAGGCCCCCTCTTCTCCATCCCCATCTGAAGGTCTCTCTTCTTCCTTTCAATGACTTGAGTTTCTAGCACAATAGTCTCTGGCACAGTCACAAATTTGCTATGACCTAGAGCAAGCTACTTCCTCTTGAGTAGGGACTGTTAAACAAATGAATCAAAGTCTATCTCCAAAGTGCGCTCCAGCTCTGAGTCAGTGATTCTAATAGCTACCTTATCTACTTCATAAGCTCAATGTGAAGATCAAATGAAGACGTCTGTGACAAGTGTGAAATATTTAAATTTTATCAATTCCTAGAACCTTAGACAACCCTCATTTGCAGACAAATTAACTTACTATTCATTCAATCTTTGTTCTGTTTTGTTACTGTTACTAAGACCTCCCAGGGATGCTCAGGGAATTGCCCTAATCTGACCATAGGCACTTTTATCACTTCCCATTCATGGCCACAATCATCATTTCCAACTCCAGTGGGAATGATTCAGCCTAGACAAAGGACAATAAGTTGTTGGAACTGATCCCAGCAGAGTACTGGGAGACACTCCAACATTCCAACAAAAGGTCTGTATTGATGAGCACCTTGCCGCCCTGTGTTTCCACTGAGAATGAGTTGTAGCCAAAACTGATGGCCATCAAGGAGAGAAACATCATTAGTCCATGCTATAAGTGTGCGAGTCCCAGAGGCAGAATTACAGAACTACAAAACAAGTAACACCAATCCATGCTGGATGTGGGGGATGGAGGTGAAGAAGAGAATATCCCTGTTCTTAGACTTCACTATACAGTGAGCCCTGAAGCTCAGACCCAAGGTCAGCTAAGAAAATATTCTTACCCTCATCTCTGATAAAATAAACAGTCTCATATGATCTCAGTTCAATATCATAAAAGTTCCTATTTGAAAGGCTATGGAAATTCTGACACAGTTCAAATGTGGTTTCCATTTTGCAAAATATTAGGACTCAGATGGGCTACAAAGTGACTTGCCTATTACTATACAGCCAGTAAGTGTTGACTAGAATCCAGTTCTACTGACACTAAATTCTATACATTCTTCTTCCCCTTGGCTGTAACAGAAGCCATCTGGTTGAAGGTCTAGAAAGATCATTCTTTCATTTAGAACTGGGATTATTGTGGTAGAAGGTACCTTAGAAGACAAAAAATTATCATTTTTAATAATATAATAAAATTTTGTTTTTATTTTAATTTATTTGCATATTACTAAAATATTCTTGTTTAAGAATAAACATAATTACACCCCCACAAAAATATAAAACCTCATTAGAAATAAAGTGAAAGAGAGAAAAAAATGTATTTCAGTCTATGTTCTGAAAATTGTCATTTTTTTTAAAAGGCCATGAAGTGGAAGTATTTTTATTCCTGAAAGTGGCTTAGAACTAACTATAATTTAATTACCATCAGTTATTAACAAAAATCTAACACTAAACCAATGGGGTTAAAAGAATTAGTGAGCAAAGCTTGTGTATAAATGTGTTATCATCTGTAGATACCACATTTGGTGAGAAGGGAGGAAAAGACCAAGCAAATATTTTTAGCTCTTTGGCTGGACCACTAGAACCTAACAACATCTCAGTCTCAACCTGCAAACACAGTCTATCCATCTAAGCTCCTTTCAGTGAGAAGTAGTGCCATTTTCTCCCCTGAATCCTTGTACTAAATGAAGAGGAGGCTGAGAGTAATTTTGCCTTCTGAGACTAAAGATTGCATCAGATAGCACCACCACTTCCAAAATGAGTTATTCCACTGGGGACTTCTGTGCAAGAGTATCAAACTCCCTTAGGGAAGTCAGAAGTCCCCACCTGTCTCAGCATTTGCTGAACAAATTGAGAAAATTCAACTACTGAGAGGCATCCCAGTCTGGTGGTATGATAATACAAAACCCTAAGATCTTTTTTTCAAGATGGGAAAAGATCTTTCCCTCTGAAAAAGGTGACCTTCTTTTTTTTTATTTCCTGGTTTCCTCACACAAAAGACTGGGACCACCTCTGTCCCCTGCCTTCTCTTGTGAGACAGGGCCAGAGTGGGGGAGCGCTTTTACATCTAACATACCTATATCTTCTTTGAAGACATCATCCTTTAAGAAACTGAGGTCTATATAATGACAATTTGAAAACCCCGAAGTCAATTCAAATATGGTTCTAATTTTTCATTCTGTTTTGAATATGGAAGTGTTTGTTTTATTTGTTTTTCTTTTTTAGGTTTTTGCAAGGCAAAATGGAGTTAAGTGGCTTGCCCAAGGCCACACAGCTAGGTAATTATTAAGTGTCTGAGGAGGGATTTGAACTCAGGTACTCCTGACTCCAGGGCCAGTGCTCTATCCACTGTGCCACCTAGCTGCCCTGTGTTTGTTTTATTTGGTATTTATTGGTTTAATTCAGGGTGGGGGAGGTGAAAAAAGAAATTCCAAAGCCAAACTCCATAAAGGGAGGGGGGAGGGAAGAAAGAGGAGGGAGAAAGGAAGATAGAAAACTAATTCAGTACAAGCAGGCCATGGTCCCCAACCTGAGTCACTCTGTCCCCCACCTCCCTTATTTTATCTACTATGGGATTAGCAAAGAGCCTTGAAATAGAATTTCTCCTAAGGGGGGGGGGGGTTGCTCCATAAAGGAAATGACTCCTGAAGTAATTGGTTTGTCCTCAGTGCCAGCTAAAGGTTTGAATGAGACCCACCTGATGTTATCAATCCAACAATCGATGATGAAAGGAAGGAGCTTCTCTAAATTCAACCAGAGGGTAAAATAACTGTCTGTCTTCTTGGAGCAAACAAAATGGACTACTGAAGTTTTATTTAACTTGGCTTCCAGTTGGTTTCCCAAGTCACCAGGTACTGCAGGAAAGAAAAAGACACAATGTGAGATACCCAGTAACTGGAGAATGGTTCCAGGAATTAGGCAGTAGACATTGGCCATTGGGACCATATGCTAGGATTACTGAAATTGCCTCTGTAGTTTCTGAGTTCCTGATTAGCTGAACTCTCCTCCCAGGGCATGGTTTACTTAAGAAGTTTGTCCCTTCAATATAATGGGACAAAACCCACAATCAGACACTGGGAATCCGAACTTAGAGCAATCATTTTATAGATAAGGAAAAGCTGAGGTTCAGAGAGGAAAAGTGACTTAAGTAAGGATACACACTTCAGTAAGGATACTGTCTAACAGACCTTCATAAAAAAAGATCACAGAACATTAATACTAAAAGGAACACCTTGGTTCTTATTTGGCCCAACTCTTCAAGATTATATTTCGAAAGCAGGAGCTGCTAGATTTCTTTTAGGATTGATCAGCACATGCCACCCTGTTTTAGTTGTTTGTCCTTCATTCTCAAAGAAGACCATGACATCAGGGAGATGATGCCATGACAAGCATGTGAATTGGATTTGAGTGAGGGTTGCTGTGCTATGTCACTACCAGCTTCACTTTCTCCTCCAGAGCCATCTAGGTCCAGTGGCCACATATGGATCAGAATGATTGGAGATGATCCAGGATGCAGTAGGAAACCTTGGCCTTTTAAAGCTAAGGTCTTGGGGCAGCTAGGTGGCGCAGTGGATAGAGTACCAGCCGTGGAGTCAGGAGGACCTGAGTTCAAATATGACCTCATATACAGTTAATAATTACCTAGCTGTGTGGACTTGGGCAAGCCATTTAACCCTGTTTGCCTTGCAAAAACCTAAAAAAAAATAATAAAATAAAATAGTAAAGCTAAGGTCTTTCCCAGGTCACAGTTCAACTGAGATAATATCCATTCAGTTATTAAGGCTAAGTAAGAAAGAGATGAGGCAAAGAGGCCAAGAATGAGCACTTTTACTTAGTCCAAAAAAAAAAAATTAAAGTGAAAGTACAAGGCCCTTAGGGTTTCTCAGTGATTAAGGTAAGAAAGAAATACCTCTTTTGCATAATGGCCAAGTAACTACTAGTGACTGGTAGAAATCCTTCTATCAAAGTTCACCATATGCTGATTTCTCATAGGATAACTGTTCTCACATATTCTTTTTCCTTCTAAGAAGCTTGTAGTCAACAAATAGTCTAATTTTACTCTAGAAACAGCAGCCACCTTGCTCTTTGTTCCTGCAGATGTTCTCTGGTAAATGAGATGATGAGGTGGTGAAGGCTAGTGATAGCCATGGCCAGAGACCAAAATTCCATCTCCAATACTACCACCATACTGCCCAGTACTACCTCAATACTACCCAGCCTATCACACATACTACCTAGACAGTGATCTTGGAGAATAATACTTAATAGCTCAATGGCTAGCCACTCTCCCTAAAGGTTTCTTTCTACTAACATGTATAAAATGACAATTTAAAGAGGCATCCTTAAGACAAGACTCCACTTCATCTGAAACGGAGCCCAGTGTTCTACTAGAGCATTCTGGCAGCCCTTTACTAAGCCTCCTTCAAAGTCCTATGGAATTCTGAGACAGTTTGCAAAAGGGAGTCACAAGCCCAATCGAATTTTTGACAATCATCCCTGTGGTACAGGAGTACAAACTTTCCCAAGCTTGGCAGACTGTGTTTCCAATACACACTTCTCTATCAGTAGAGAGAGTCCTGTACTTCTGGGAAGAATTTTTCCCAGAAATAATTTGCTTTCTTCTAAGTCAAATCACCTTCTCCCTAATTTCCAAATGTCAGAGTAATTGTATGCATACAGTCAGCTCTAGACATGGCCCTAGGAGACGATCATAGAAAAGACAAGAGCCAAGCCCTCATCTCCTGCCTTTTCCCCCTGGACCAAGCAGCAACTTTTAAAGTATGAGAACATGTTTTAAAGTTCCAACCTAGCTAATGCAAAATATTCAAACTCTTAACTTCAGACACTTAATTTAAGGTTATGAGAAATGGAGAAGCTGATAGATAAAATCTCTTTCTAAAAGCTCACTTAGAGGATAATAGAAATTAAAACTGGAAGAAAACTAAGATATCATCTTGGCTAGCAGTCCCATTACTGCCCTTGAGGGCCCTTAAGAATTATTGTGCAAGAATCACTGTGATTTTAATCTTTATCAAAAAACAAAATATACAGGATGACTCAATATGATAAGCAAATGCACCTTCTGCAAACTGAATGTCTCCCACACATTAATATTTTCAAATGTATCTAGATTTCAAAATTAACAAAACACTAAATCATTTAAAAATGTTACTCCTTTGTTATTACAGCCTTTGTTGTCTTTAATAAAAAAAATCCATGAAAATTTTATGTAAAAATAGAGTCCTGGGCCAACTAGGTGGCAAAGTGGATAGAGCATGGGTCCTGGAGTCAGGAGGACCTAAGTTCAAATTCAGTCTCAGACAATTACTTAGGTGTGTGACCTTGAATAAGTCACTTAACCCCACTGCCTTGTCAAAAAAAAAAGTCTTTAACTGACATAACACATACAGAGTGACTCCTGACCTCCCAGGCTTCCTTTAAATCTCAAATTTCTACAGGAAGTCTTCTACAACCCCTCTTCATTCCAGTGTCTTCCCTCTGCTAAGCATTTCTTATTTATCCTGTCCATGGCAATCTCTAGTCATCCTTCTCCATATCTGGCCACTGGACCCAGATGACTCCAGAGGAGAAAGTGAGACTGGTGACTTAGCAGAGCACCCCCTCAGAAATTCAATTGCTTGTCATGGTATCACCTTCCCTGATGTCATGGTCTTCCAGAATGAAAGACAAACATCAACATCATCATCAATTAACCATTAACCATCAACATCATCATCATCTAGCCTGTCTATAAGCAGCTTTGTATATTTGTTTGAATGTTTTTTCCCCCATCAGACGGGGAACTCCTTGAGGGCTGGGGCTCTCTTGTGCCTTTTTGTTTCCCAAAATCTTAGCATAGTATCAAGGAAATCATGGACATTTAATAAATATTGCCTGATTGGAAAACGAGATACACAAAAGTTGCTAGAAAGAATAACAAATAACATGAAAGCCAACACTTAGTGTTTTGATGACCAAGTTTAGTACCACTTAAGTGAAAATGCAGCCCCTTCCTTCCCTCTTTAACACACAATTGAAGACTGTCTATGAAGAATAGAAGGTACCTGTCAGACACAGGTCCATAATGGTTAGTTTTGCTGATGTCTTGTTTTCAAATATATCTGAAAATAGACAGCCAGATGGAAACATACTGCTTTTAAAAACAAAGGTGTCAGTAAAAGAAAAAGATAAATTTTAAACACTGAAATTAGGGACCAAAAGATTAAGAACTAATAATGATTCAGCTGAATAAATTTAGTCATTTTGCAGAGGAGAAACGATCTAAAGGTTAAGCAGATAAGAGTCAAAAAGGGTTGGAGTTCAAATTCAACTTCACACTTCCTAGATGAGCCTAGGCAAGTCATTAGCCTCAGTCTCTCAGGAAGGATCAAATGAGCTCTTAATAAAAAAGCACTTGACACCCAGTGCCTGGCACAGGGGAAGTTCTATTAAAAAAAAATTACGTCCCTGCTCTTTTTGTGATTTATTTGAAGCCTGTTCCCCTGGGGTTTGGGTTCAAACTCTGAGACTTTAATTCTTTTATTTATTGAAATTTTTTCCAAAATCCTTTCTTGATAAGCCTCTGCCAGAAGCCTCCTCAAAGCAACCAAGAAAACTGAGGGCAGGACCTTCCTTGAGCAGGTTGACTTCTCCCTCTTTGGTCCCTCGCCCACCTGCCTGCCCCGCAGCCATGGTCACCTATTGGAGACACGCTGGACTCAGCTATATCTGATATTCCCAGATCTGTGCAAAAGCAGTAAGAGATGCACTGAAGACTGAATTCAAAGCAAATGCTGAAAAGGTTTCTGGCAGAAGTGTAAAAATAGTGAAAGTTAAAAAGGAATAATGTAACCTGACTAGTGCTACATTTTCAAGGTGAAGATTTTCAGTTATGTGTTATGGCAGATTGGAAACTATCTCACTTCATGTTTTGCTGTTGAGAAGAAAACACCTGCCTGTGTATTCTGACATGCCAATAAACTAAGCCCTGATTCAATATGAAAAAAAAAAAAAAACTGAGGGCAGGAGTACAACCACCTTCCCATCACTAAAGGGACATGTCCCTTATACCTAGAAGATTCAATAGAGTCTAGTATTCAACCCCAGAATGTCTTGGAAATCTCTTAACAGATCAGTCAGCACTCTAATTAAGGAAGTAGCCAAAGGTAACTTCAGAGGGCTAGTGGCAAAACAAACCTCCTTCTTCACACATAACTAACGTGGTGGTGGTGTTAACTATACTTCTGTTAAAAGACAGGGTTTGATGTTGGCGGAAGTCATTGAGAAATAGGTGATTTTTTTTAAAGAAAAGCATCAATTACAATATTAATAAGGGAAGGAAGTTCATCTAGACATATATCCTACCCTAGCCGCCCCATGGTACAAATGGAAAAAAAAACAAAATGGAAAAGGCCAAAAGATTAGGTGAAATGCCCTTGTGAAAAATACATTGAGACAATGGGTAATGAGCTGATCAAGGGGAAAAGGTTGCCTTCTAATCTGTGAAGGATTCCTGAGCTTGAGTTTCTCAATACTCAAAAACCACACACACACACACACACACACACACACACACACACAGTTATGACTGAATGCTTAATCACACCCCTGTGGCAGAACTATACTGGTGGCATGTTAGGAAGGGGGGAGGAGCAGCTGCCTCCCTGGCTTGAACCTACACTTGCCCAAACCAGCACACGAAGGGTTGGACTCTAGTTTTATCAAAAGGCCAGAATAATGCCTTTCTTAGCCTTAAGCAGGTCAAAAGGCTACTTCAAGTGCCAGCCTTGCCCAAGAAGGTAGCAAAAGCACCAACAGGAAACAGAAACTTCAGTCTGCCTGGTCTGGGAAGGAACAAGGCATTTCAAAACCATTTATAACTTGGTTGGTCAAGCACTAGACAGAACCTGGCCATATAGAAAGGGCAAAAAGACTGGCAGCCAACAGAACTACTCCATCCTACCTGGCCCTAGAGCAACCATTTTAAGTGCAAATCATTCATCACAAATTTAGAGATGAGAAAATTGAGGTTCAAAAGTTAATACCTGCCCTGAAGGTGCCACAGGCTTGGGTATAGGAAATGTTGCAGAAAATAGTACCTAAAAATGAAAATAGGAGAACATCATCTCATTTGATTTTCTCAACAACCCTGTGATTAAGTTGAGTCAAATGAGGAATAAAGGTTCAAAGAAGTTGCCTTCATTAATGACAGGGCCAGGAAGAAAACAAAGATTCCTGGATTCTTTTCATTCTACTAGATTTTGATCTCCACTCTCTTTACTTAACCAAAAATTACTATTTAATAACTAGCTGTCAATATAGCACTTTACAGTTAGCAAAAAAAAAAAAAAATGTTATCTCATTTGATTCTCACAACAACCCTGGGAGGTAGGTAGGTACTGTTATTATCCTCATTTTACAAATGAGGAAACTGAGGCTGAGTAAGTTTAATTGACTTAGGTCAAGCAACAAATGAGTCTAAAGCTCATCTTCCTGATTTTAAATTTGTCATCAGACACTACTTCACCCTGTTTGCTTTAGTTCCTTATCTGTCAAATGGAAATGGAAGCCAAAAGCAACAAGAACAGACAGCTACTAAGTATCTGAGGCAGGATTCAAATTCTAGTGTTCCTGATAAGTATCTAGAGGCTCTAGCACAAGATTCCTTTGCAATTTCTATTTTATCTTTTGAAATGATAGATATTTGACAAATGAGGTTTTTTTTTATCAGAGAAACTTGTAAAATTGTTTTTCTCGGTTTCCTGATTATCATTTTGTAAAAATCTTTAATAGATTATTGAGTCAGGCTTCCTGGTACAGGAGAGGTGCTACATCCTAGCAAGTAGGTCCATTCAGAAAGTAGGCACCCCAGTGGACCTCCCACCAGTGGGCTGGATACTCTGAGTTAATTACATTTGGAGCTGAAATCACTTGAAACTAAACTCATCTGGAACAGGGACTTTTTAAAAAAATATATATCTGATTTATTTTTCCAACTCTGCAATGGTAGTTTTCAACAGTCATTTTTGGCTAAGTTTTAAATGTTTACATTTGTTCTTCCTCCCTCCTGTCCCTCCACCCTTCTTCCCCTGGCAGAAAACAATCTAATATAGGCTACAAATTTAAAGAATCAAATCACATCAGAAAAAAAAATAGAGAAAAAAACTCCATAAAACAACCTCTCCTTTCCCTCTATCCTTCCCCTGATAGCAATCTAATACAGGCTACATGTGTAAAGGAAAATCAAGTTAAAAAAAAATTTGTGTCCTGAATACCTTTGGCTATGGACTCTTTTCTGACCATAATTTTTAAATTCATGATTACAAAGGAGATCAATTATCTAAAAAAATTTTTTTTGAATCAATCCCTCAGGCAGCTAGGTGGAGCAGTGGATAGAGCACCCGCCCTAGAGTCAGGAGGACCTGAGTTCAAATGTGACCTCAGACACTAAATAATTACCTAGCTGTGTGGCCTTGGGCAAGCCACTTAAACTTGCAAAAACCTTAAAAAAAAAATCAATCCCTCATTTTCAAGCTGGAGGAACTAGAAGTTATCACACAGGTAGTAACAGAGCTGGAACTATTTTGTCCAAGGACAAGTTTACTAATACCATCCCTCTGTCCTCCATTTCTATCTGGACTAACCGAAGAGATTTGGTGAGGTGGTAGCCTTGGTCACTGAGAGAGCAAAGCTAACTTTAACAGATGCACTGCTCCCAAAATTAAGCCAACTGAGGTAACTAGTTGGATTCACCTGACCCTGCTCAAACCAAGTTGGCTACTTTGCAGTCTGGAGCCATTGACCCCTAAATACACTAGTGATGATCAGAAAGAGTAAGCAATAAGAAACGCATAGATCATGGCTCTAAAGTAGCCAGCAATTATGATTCAACACATTCTTGGGTTCAGTTTGCCTTAATCTATTACTATATCATAAGTTGCCTTGGAGTGCACCACTTTTTTGTCACATAATGGACCATGCTTACCATCCTGCAGAGTAAAATATGTAGAATCCTCTGTTGCCAAGGTAGTCCATGATACAAAGTTAAGAATTCCTTAACATTTCCATTTTCCACCCACCTGAATTCCACCTGGCCTTTTAAATTCATGCAAATCCTATCTCCTCCATAAAGCCTTCTAAAGGAGCAGAACAGCCCATCCATGAAACAGAAACTTCACTGAGGTCTCCAACCTCATCTATAAAATGGGCATATTTATCTTCAAAGGATTGTAGAAATCCATTTAAAAACACTTTGCAAACATCAAAGCACATCAAAATCAACTATCCTTTCTACCAGTCAGAAATCATCATCTTCTTATGGGATGTAAGGTCAAAGTTTTTGAGTTGGAAGACCTTTCATTTGACAGAAAACAGGCAGACAACTGAGGTCAGAGAGAGATAAAAATGACTTGTCTCCTATCACACACCAGTCCTATCATAGGAAGGAAAGGTTCATTCAGTTTGGGACAATTCAAATTTAAGATGTTTGTGACATATCCACTTTAAAAATGTTTAGTGATATGTTCCAAAATATTCATAGCAGTTCTGTTGTAGTGGCAAAGAACTGGACATCGAGAGAATGCTCATCAATCGGGGAATGGCTGAACAAGTTATGGCATGTGAATGTTATGGAGTACTATTGTTATATAAGAAACCATGAATAGCTGGACTCCAGAGAAGCATAGGGAGAATTACAGAAACTAAGGCTGAGCAAAGGGGAACAGAATCAAGAGAACACTCTACGTGTTAACAATAATATTGCATATTGTTCAACTTTGATGGATGCAGCTCCTCAATCGTTTAGACAATCCTGGGAGACCCACATAATTCATATCCAAACTCAAAAAACTTCATAATCAAAATGAATACTATGTTCACTTTTTAAAATTTTCTCTTAAGTTTTTCCTTCCTATCTCATGGTTTTCTTCCTTTCTCATTTCCTCAATGACTAATATGTAAACAAGTTAAACACAAATGCACATGTTATAAAGTTCACTAAATTGTTCGCTGCTGAGGGGAGAGGGGTGAAAGAAAATTGTGTAACTTATAAATATGCATATAGATGAATGTTGAAAACCTTTCATAACATGTAATTGGAAAAGTAAAAAAAATATTATTTTTTTTTAAAGAGGGGAAGCTGGGTGGTACAGTGGATAGAGCACTGGTCCTGGAGTCAGGAGGATCTAAGTTCAAATTAGACCTCAGTCAATTGATTCTTAGTAGCTGTGTGACCTTGAGCAAGTCACTTTACCCCACAGCCTTGCAAAAAACAAAACAAAATAAAAAAGAAATGTTTAATGATAATTGGATATATGGGATTAAAACTCAAGAGAGAGAGAGAGACTAGTGAAAACACTCTCAAATGCCAGTGAAGGATGCTTCTTCCTAGTGTCTCCACCCTCTTCCAGGCAGTTGAGCCCCTTGTCAAGGCACTATTTGTCCCCTACCCCCTTTTCTAGCTATATAAATCTGATGCCCTGGTGCCCTGGGGCAACTCTACTCTGATACCACTGAACCAGTATAGACAAATGTTACCCTACCTGAATTCATTCTTTAACAATTAACATAACTTCCATCCCATCATACCCTCACCATCCAGGTGATTCTGACCGGGGCTTGGGTTTTCATTATTTATATGAATTTATATAAGGCCAACTGACTGCTTCCTTATTCTGATTTCTCTCCCTCATACTCCCTAACAATTCCACTGTGTTCTCTGGAATGTTTGCGCCATAGGAAACAAACCAGAATTCATCTTAAACCCCCAATTTCTTCATTCAAAGTCTCTTCTAAGTGATGCAGTATAAAGAGTGCTGGGCCTGGGATCAGGAAGACTCAAATTCAAAGTCAGTCTCAGACACTTAACAGCTTTTGTGACCCTGGGCAAGTGACTTAACCTATTGTCTTCAGTTTTCCCAACTTATGAGGATCAAATGAGATATTTGTAAAGATATCTGAAAAACAAAAAATATTTGGAACAAAGTAAGGTGCTTAATAAATAAAGGCTTATTTCCCTTCTTCTGATGCTTATAGATTCAGCAGACACCTTTTCTAGCAGCTTGTCCTTAGATTCATTGGTTGAGGTCAAGTTAAAACAATGCTTGCTCGTTATCTTTGTCCCTTCCAGTTCTTCCCCTATCATGCTGCTCCTATCCTCTGCCCTTTGTGTTTCATTCCACCTGGCTCACATAATAAGAACTGGCTCTGCTCCTTGCCTGGCAAATTTCTCTACCTACACAAATGATCCCATTGCATCCTAGTTTTTCCTTTATTATCCCTAAGCATTCTCATTGCATAATAAAAATTTTTTCCTAGAGGAATAGGAATACAGAGAAATCTGGAAAGATATGCATGAACTGATACTGAGTGAGATGAGCAGGACTAGAAGAACATTGTACACCCTAACAACAACATGGGGGTGATGATCAACCTTAATAGACTTGCTCATTCCATCAGTGCAACAATCGGGGACAATTTGGGGGTATCTGTGATGGAAAATATCATCTGTATCCAGAGAAAGAATTGTAGAGTTTGAACCTTTAATTTTAAAAAAAAACCATTATCTTATTATGTAATTTTGCTATCTCATATACTTTATTTTTGACTAATAGACTGCCTTCTGTGGGGGTGGGGGGAGGGAAGCAAAAGTAGGGGGAAAATTGTAAAACTCAAAATAAATAAAATCTTTCTTTTATTTAAAAAAATTTGCCCCCAGGCAATCCTACTTTCCACTATTTCACTCTCCACATCAACTCTTTCAAAATCTTTTCATCCCTCCTCAAATCTCCCCAAGGCTCTTCCCACTTCCCACTCTCATCGGAGAACTCTCCTTCACTTTTTACAGAAAAACTGAAGCCATGTCATGAGCTCCTTTCTCTTCTTTTCATCTCCTATCACTCAGATGCCTTCAGACACCATCTCCTCCACCTCATTTCCATTAAGGTGTCCTACAAGCATCCCACTCCATCCCTTCTGCTCCAGTTGGCTATTCTCACTATCTCCAATCTCTCCTTGTCAACTGACTTCTTCCCTACCACCTGCAAAACTCCCCTTATCCTTAAAAAAAAAATCTTTATTTGATCCATCCAATCCCTTTTTCTCTTGTATCTAAATTTTTTTTGAAAAGCCCTTCTACAATTGGTGCCTACATTTTATTTTCTCTCTAATTTTCTTAACTCTTTGTAGTCTAGCTTCAATTGAAACTGCTCTCTCTAAACTTACTAACACCTCTCAAATGTCAAATCCAATGGTCTTTTCTCAACCTTCAACCTTTTTGAGCTCTCTCTCTTGAATGTGACACACATTAAGTCTCTGCTCCTTCTCAGTCTTATCTGGATCTTTCATTCAGGTCATGCTCACTGTCTCCCAGGTTCTGTGCTCTCTTCTCTACTTCCTCTTGGTGATCTTCATCAGCTCTCAAGGATTCAATTATCAATTCTATGCAAATAATTCTTAGATCTATTTGTCCACACCAAAGAGCTCTGTTGACTTCCAATCTGCATAGTAGATATCTAGAACTGATTATCCTATAGTCATCTTAAACTCACCACATCCAACAGTGAACTATCTTTTCCCCCAAATTCTCTACTCTTTCTATTTCATTTTCAATATTTTACTCTCTCAATCTCTTCTTCCCACCCCACCCCATATCCAATCAATCTTTTCTACCTTTCTAACATCTTTTGAATATGCTCCCTTCTTTCCTTTAGCACTGCCACCACCGCAGTGAAGAACCCCCCCATCACCTCATAACTGAACAGTCTGCTGGTACCTCTTGCCACTGCAGTCCAGCCTCTACTAGGCTAGCAAAGTGATCTTGGGGTTCCCCCCCAACTCAATAAATTCCAGTGATTCCCCTATTGCCACCAGGGCCAAATGTAAAATCATGCACCAAATGTAAAATTATGCTGGACCCTTCATAACCTTTCCTCCCCATTTCCACCTCCCCCCCCCAACCCTCCACCAGCTCCCCTTTGTAGTCTTCTTACACCTTACATCCCCCAGTTCTCTGCAATCATCTCCAGACCCTGTACATCCTTGACTAGAGCAGTTAGGTGTGGCAGTTAGAGAATCAGACCTGGAGTCAAGAATACCTGAATTCTGGGGCAGTTAGGTGGAGCAGTGGATAGAACACTGGCCCTGGAGTCAGGAGTATCTAAGTTCAAATCTGGCCTCAGACACTTAATAATTACCTAGCTGTATGACCTTGGGCAAGTCACTCTGTTTGCCTCAGTTTCTTAATCTATAAAATGACTTTTTTTTGGCAAGGCAATGGGGTTAAGTGACTTGCCCAAGGTCACACGGTTAGGTTAACAAAGTATCTGAGGTCACATTTGAACTCAGGTCCTCCTGACTCCAGGGCTGGTGCTCTAAGTGCCACCTAGCTGCCTCTTTATCTATAAAATGAACCAAAGTAAAGAGCAAACCACTCTAGTGTCTTCGCAAAAAAAAAAAAAATTCCCAATGGGGTCTCAAAGAGTCAGACATGACCAAAACAATCCATTTCAGGGATATAATATCCAGTTTCCAAGACTGGAAATTCACCAATGGCTGAATCATGCATGTTTTTACTTCTTTTATTTCTAGTAGCACATGGTAGCTACTGGTTGATGGTTCAGGGACTTTTTTTCTTCTGGAAATACTGAAGATTTTCATCAGAAAGGCAACATAATGACAAAAGTTTCCCTTACAAAGGGCACAGACTTTGGAGTGAGATGAATTACAACTGTGCTCCTAGACTACCTTCAGTATTGCTGAGCTACTTAACTTCTCTAAGCCAGTCTCCTCTTTAATACCTCCAAGGTATTCTTGGAGTAGACCATCTAAGGCTTTTACACCCCTTAGTTCACAATTCTATGAGCATAGGAGATGCTCATTCAATATTTTATGTTCATAAATTCATTGATCTATGAAATCCAAAATCTTAATTTTTTTCCAAATGAGGAAACTGAGGCTCAGGGAAGCTAAGTGTCTTGCCCATAGGTAGTATATATCAGAGACAAGTCTGAACCCATGGACTGTGACAATGAAGCCAATCACTGAGCCTTGATTTTTCCTTTTTAATATGGTTTCCAAGATTTATAAAATGTGTTGAATTAAAGCTCTATGACCAAATGAGCCAGAAAAATGACTGAAGGAAAACCAGTTCCCAAATCACTTTATTCCTACAGGCTAAAAGAATAAAAGAATTCTCAGCCTTTCATTTTACTAATACCACAATTTATAATAGATTAGAATTTTTTTATAGAGCTTTATGGTTTATGAAGCACTTTCCTCACAGTAATCCTCCAAAACTGGATATAAACAACCCAGTTTTACAGATGAGGAGATTGAGGCTTAGCCTGGGAAAACAGTCTCACAGTTAAATAGTCACAGTTAAAGTAAGCCAATAGTCACACAGTTAGGAGTAAGAATCTGCGCCAGAATTCTCAGCCAAGTCTTTATTAAAGTATCTCCCTAAAACAGAGAGTTCCATTGTTCTTTTATGATATCCTAGTTCCTACCCCAGAGGGATGTTCTAATCTTTGTCCCAGTTGGAAGCTGAAACATGCTGTAGTTGGAAGAAGGAAGGTAGACAAGGAAATAGTCTTCTGTTTCCAGAGGCCTGGGCAGGAGAGTTAAAGGAATACAAACCAGAGGCTGGTGACTGCTGATCTGAGATTAAAAGCAATCCTAGGAGACTTGTGGGATACTGCCTAGGTTTGGGGTAGTGACACTCTTACCAAAAAGAGATATAACAACCATACTATAAGGCAGCATAAGGCAGAAAGAATTTCTCAGTCCAATTCTGCCACTTATCATCAGTACTGAACTCAGACAGGTCATTCATTTCCCTGTTTTCTCATCTGTAAAATGAGGAATTGGGGATAGAGACTTGAAAGACTTCAAATTTTGGCTGCTTACTATAAGGGCTTTTCCTCAATATGTCTCCATTTCTCCATCTATGAGAAAGGGCTATTAGGTTCAATGATTCAAGGTCCTGTCCAGTTCTTTTTATTAACAGTCTAGGATACTTTGAAAGTAAAAACAAAAGTACCACTTGCCCCCCGCACACCCCCAAACACTTATAGGCCAAAGCCTCCAATGACAGTATCAAACAAATATGGAATAGTTACTACTCCTGCATGTTTCTCGCAGTAAAGTTCTATGGCAGACAGCAGCACAAAAGAAACAAAAAATATTGCTATTTAGTAAAATTAAACTGGTGACATCCCTAACTAAGAGGAAGATATAATTATATCTTATGAGAATTATAACTCTATTAGAGGGAATATACTTAGGTATGGACATTCATGATATGTCCATGACTTTTATGGAATGATTTAGGAAAAAAAGACATGGGGGGAGGAGTGTGTTTGTAAAGAGAGAGGAGGAAGGGGGGAGGAAGAATGGGGTAAATTACATCACATGAAGAAATGCAAAGGGTATTACAATAGAGGAAAAGATGTAGGGGTGAGAACCTCCTGAATCTTATTCTCCTTGGATTTAAGGAAAGGGGGGGGGAAGGGAAAGAAAAGGGAGGGTGGATGATAAAAGAGGGGACATATTGAGGGAGGTGGAGGGAGGGATAAGGTGAAAGGAGGGGACTAAAGTACAAATGGAAGGGAGATGGCCTGGAGGGCAATAAAGAGTAATTATAACAGTGAATGTGAATAGGATGAACCCTCTCATAAAATGGGAGCATAGAGGAGAGTGGATTAAAAACCAGAATCCTATAATATGCTACTTACAAGAAACACATTTGAAGCAGAGAGATATATACACAAAAAGTAATGGTAAAAGGTTAGAACAGAATATATTGTGCTTCAGCTGAAGTGAAAAAAGCAGGGGTAGCAATCCTTATCTCAGACAAAGCAGCTGCAAAAATAGATAGTGTTAAAAGAGATAAGCTAGGAAACTATATCCTCCTAAAAGGTACCATAGGCAATGAAGTAATTTCAATACTAAACATATTCGTACCAAGTGATATAGCATCCAGATTGTTAGAGGAGAAACTAAATGGCATACAGGAAGACAAAAAAAGGGACCTCAACTTCCCTCTCTCAGAATTAAATAAATCCAACCATAAAAAAAAAACAATAAGGAAGTTAAGGAGGTGAATAGAATGTTAAAAAACTTTACAGACCTCAGGAGAAAAGTAAATACGAATAGAAAGGAATATATCTTTTTCTCTGAGTACAAGGCACCTATACAAAAATTGACCACATATTAGAGCATTAAAAACCTCATAATCAATTGCAGAAAGGCAGAAATATTAAATGCATCCTTTTCAGATCATGATGCAATAAAAATCACATGCAATAAAGGACCAGAGAGATAGCCCTAAAATTAATTGGAAACTAAATAACTTAATTTTAAAGAATAAGTGGGTCAAATAATAAATCATAGAAATAACTTCATCTAAGACAATGACAATAGAGACAACATACCAAAACTTATGGGATATGATCTAAGCAGTCATTAAGGGTAATATTATATCTATTCTTTTTTTTTTTTTTTGCAAAGCAATGGGGTTAAGTGGCTTCCCCAAGGCCACACAGCTAGGTAATTATTAAGTGTCTGAGGTCAGATTTGAACTCAGGTACTCCCGATTCCAGGGCCGGTGTCCTATCCACTGTACCACCTAGCCGCCCAGGGAATATTATATCTAAATGCTTACATGAATAGAGAAAGAAGAGATCAATGAACTGGGCACACAACTAAAAAAGTTAGAGAAAAGAATAAGTTAAAAATCTCCCAATTAAATACCAATTTAGAAATTCTGAAGATTAAAGTTGAAATTAATAAAATTCAATGTAAGAAAACTATTGAATTAATAAATAAAACCAAGAGTTGGTTTTTGGAAAAAAATAATAAAACAGAATAACCCCATCTCAGAAAAAGAAATTGAATAAATCAATGAATTCTCTAAGATAAAATCTCCAGGACTAGATGGAAAATTATAGACCAATTTCCCTAATGAATATGGATGCAAAACTTTGATATATTAGCAAAGCAATTACCACAAGTTATCACTGGGATAATATACTACATCAAGTAGGATTTGCTAGGAATGCAGAGTTGTTTCAATATTAGGAAAACTAACAGCATAATTGACTGAATAAAAATCATATGATTATTTCAATAGATGCTGAAAAAGCTTCTGACAAAATACAGCACCTATTACTATTAAAAAACACTAGAAGAGAGGGCAGCTAGGTGGCTCTGTGGATAGAGCACCGGCCTGAAGTCGGGAGTACCTGGGTTCAAATCCACCCTAAGACACTTAATAATTACCTAGCTGTGTGACCTTGGGCAAGCCACTTAACCCCATCTGCCTTGCAAAAAACTAAGCCCCCCCCCAAAAAAAAACCCACTAGAGAGCATAGGAATAAATGGGGTGTTTTTTAAAATGATAAGCTGTATCATTCTAAAACCATCAATAAGCATTACATGTAATGAGAATAAGGTAGAAGCATTTCTTATAAGTTCAGGAGTGAAACAAGGATGCCCGTTGTCACCACTATTATTCAATACTGTATTAAAAATGTCAGCTTTAGCAATGAGAAGAAAAAGAAATTGAAGGAGAACTAAGGACAAACAACTCTGTGCACCAGATTGGCTTTCCTGTTGTTCTTTACACATAAAGCTCATCATCCATCATGCTGAATGTGCCTAAAATGCCCTCCCTCCTTATCATTCCTTCAAAGCTAAGCTCAGAGCCAACCTTCTCTGAGAGGTTTTTCTGACCCTGCCCCCCCATCCCTGTCCATTCCAAACTAACAGCTTTTCCTTCTAAAAAGAATATCTTATTTCACCCCTATTAAAAAAAAACTCCATAAAATAACTCTTTCAGTGCAGACCTAGTTTCACTTTCCTTTTTATTCCTCTTCCTCCCCACTCTCAACTCAGTAGATCTTTGATAAATACAAAATACACATATAAATGAACACAATTGGGTTTTAGAAGGAGTAAAATTTTTGACTGAGAAACCTTTAACGAAATGGTATTTGAGGGAGAGAAACTCAAAAAATACTCCTGTCCACAACAGATACTACTTCCTATAGACAGAAGGGGAAGGTCTAGATTAAGCAGTCCTGTGAATGGTGCCTCCCCATTCCCAGCTTTCTTCTATCCATGAAGTAAGCTCTAGTGGCCTGAGAGAGCGAGGAGCCTAGCCCAGGGAGCAGGGTGGGAATGGTCCAGAATGAACACAGATGGAGTACAGGAACTATGTTGCACAGTAACTAAGGAGGAAGATGACTTAAAAAGAACAAGCCCTTGGGGCCTCCCCATCCCCTGGCTCAGAACAAGCGGGGGGGGGGGGGGGGGGGGGGGGGGCAGCCCTGGTAAGCTTCACCTCTGTGAGTTTTCCTGGGAAGGAGCCCGGAGCTTGCAATTGGCCTGTTCCTGGTCACTCTGGCTACATAAACTCAGACCTCATGAAGACGAGGGTGATAATGGTGATAATAATGTTTGCCCCCACTCTCAAAGACAACCATGACATCAGGGAGATGGTGCCATGATAAGCACAAGAATTGGATTTGAGTGAGGGGTGCTGTGCTGAGTCACCAGCCTCACTTGCTGCTCCATCTGGATTCAGTGGCCAGATCCAAATCGGGGCCACTGGAAATGGTCCTGGATGTGAGGCAATCAGGATTAAGTGACTTGCCCCAGCTAGTAAGTGTCAGTTGTCTGAGGCTAGATTCAACTCCAGTCCTCCTGACTCCAAGGCCTGTTTTCTATCCACTGTGTCAATTAGCTGCCCTCTAAAATTTACATTTAGGATAGAAATGAATGCTCAGCTGAACTTCTAGGCAGAGCAATTAGGAGCTATGATCTAAAGCCATAATTGTGGATAACAGCTTCTGGCCTCTACCCCAACTGTCAACAAGGAGCAAAACCTTACTGCTCATAAAATGACAACAAAAAGGAAAACACCCAGTATTGATTTAAGTCCAGGAGCCCTGGGTTCTCCAGCAGGTTCTGCCACTACCTTGCTGCATCACTTGTCCTTTTCAGGCCTGCTTCTTGAACGCTAAAGGGATGATTACTAATCTATACATAGTGTGGAGAAAAGGCTCACTGGGGGTGGGGAGGCAGAACATTCAGAAATAAGGCATCAATACAATTTTGAGAAAACAAATCCAAACTAAAAGATTCTATGATTTCTATCCTAATCCTTTCTCAATGAAATGGTTGGAAATTCCTCCACAAGGAAATAAGTGACAAAATTGTCTGTATTCACAAGAATGGTTCCTGCCTAGGCTGGGATAAAGCTCATTATCAGTATATACTGGGGATGAATAAACACAGCAAAGGGACAAAGAGTTAGGTCTAGAATTGAACAGAATGTTAGGAGGAGGCTGAGCTGCCTAGAAAACAAAGGCCCATCTTTTAATGCCTTGGTTCAACGCCTTTGTTCATCCATTATCACAGTATGACTTTAAGTCATAGTAAACAATAATCTTGAATTAAGCAATGCAGTTTCTTTGTGTCTGATTCCTATTTGGATGCTTTGCCAGTTTCTTCTAAAGTTCATTTGACTTAAGAGGAAACTAAGGTAAACAGGATGAAGCAATTTGCAGTTCTTGTTGCAAGCTCTTTTTTTAAAGGAGACTCACAGAAATCTGGGACACTATTACATTGTTGGTGGAGCTGTGAACTCATCCAACCTTTTCTGGAGAGCAATTTGGAACTATGCCCAAAGGGCAACAAAAATGTGCATACCCTTTGATCCAACAATACCACTACTTGGTCTATACCCTGAAGAGATGAAGAAAAAGGGCAAAAACATCACTTGTACAAAAATGTCCATAGCAGCCCTGTTTGGGGTGGCAAAAAATTGGAAATCAAGTAAATGTCCTTCAATTGGGGAATGGTTTAACAAACTGTGGTATATGTATGTCATGGAACACTATTGTTCTATTAGAAACCAGGAGGGAAAGGAATTCAGAGAAGCCTGAAGGGATCTGCATGAACTGATGCTGAGTGAGATGAGCAGAACCAGAACACTGTACACCGTAATAGCAGCATGGGGGTGATGTTCAACCTTGATGGACTTGCTCATCTCATCAGTGCAACAATCAGGGACAATTTGGGGCTGTCTGCAATGGAGAATACCATCTGTATCCAGGGAAAGAATTGTGGAGTTTGAAGGCCAAATACCTTTAATTTAAAAAAAATTATCTTATTTATATAATTTGCTGTTATACTTTCTTTTTCTTCCTTAAGGATATGATTTCTCTCTCATCACATTCAATTTGGATCAATGTATACCATGGAAACAATGTAAAGACTGACAAATTGCCTTCTGTGGGGGGTGGGGAGAGGGAGGCAAGATTAGGGGGAAAACTGTAAAACTCAAAATAAATAAAATCTTTAAGTACAATAAATAAATAAATAAATAAAGGAGACCACAAGTGGAAATGTTCTACTCTTTACCATGCCCTTCCCTCCACACATTTTTAGCTGATTAAAAAATAATAAAAGATGTCAACTTTCTGGGGTATCCAGCATGAATGAGAATCTGGAGGAAAATTAAGAGAGGAATGATAAGAGAGTCTGAATTTTAGTGGCAGTATTCAGAGAACTCAGTCATGGGGTAGGGAATGGGGCAAGACCCTGACAGCAAGAGCCCTGACTCTTGGACATTGAATCTCCTCCCACTGACTCACAAGTCAAGAGGAGATTGAGATCAGAGTTTGAATCCCAGCTGTGTAATCTTGGTCATTTCCTTCTCTAGTATCTCCCTCAACTATCAAATAAGGAGCTAGATCAAATGATCTGAGACACCTTAAAGTGCCTTCCAGAGTTTTCTTTGTAGTCATGGTAGTTGCATTGTACATTCAATGAGGCCTAATGTAGGTCTTCCAGAGAAGCTGCCTCATCTCCCCAAAATCTTCACCAACCACTAACTATTCAAGGGCATGCTTACTGAGGTCACAAATAAAGACCCAGAACTCTTGCATCCTGAAGTTAGGTTACAAGGCAGTTAAACCTTCATTCAATTCTGGAGTCATCTAGAAAGCACAATTGCTAGCAGGAAAAGGGCATGAAAGCCAAACTCACTGTTTTCCTACTTCTCTGCCCTCCTCTGAACAACTCTGATACTTTGGCAGTTCTTCAGCCTTGGGTGGGGGGGGGCAGGTCTACCAAGTTTCTGACTCTTTGAATTAGAAGTGGTTTTCAACAAGGCTCCCAAATCATTCATTTACCTGGGAGGTCACTGGGACAGCAGACTTGGCCACCCACTGAAAAACATGACATAGGAGAGAGAATATAGATTTTGGGTTCACCAAACCTAAGTCCCAGCTGTAGCACCTTGGACAAGTTACTTATCTAGCATCCTTTGTCTTCCAGTTTCCTTAACTGTAAAATGAGCAAGCCAGATCAGAGGATCTCTAAGGTTCATTCCAGAGTTTCTGGTCTCATGTCTAGTGTTTTCTTTGTTATCATGGTAGGCTGTACTCTCATTCACAAAGGGTCTAATCTCAGCACCAGCTAGGTGCCTAAAGAGTTTCCATATGATGAGAGCCTCAATAGAACTTCGAAGGTCATAGCTCAAGGAAATCAATGAAAGAAAGGACACATATACACTAAAATATTTTTAGCAGCACTTTTTGTAGTAGCAAAATCCCTATCCTTTGAGGAATGACTAAAATACATATGGTACATAAATGTAATGGAATATTGTTGTGCTATAAAAAAAAACCCCAAAGAATTATGATGAACAAAAAAAGAGGAAGCCTTATGACAGAGATCAAGAACACTATATATACTGACCAGAGAACTTAAATGAAAAGAGCTTACCATCACATAACCATCAAAAGTGAATGCTATGAAACTACAAAGAATAAGCCTATGCTAAAGAACATGAGACTATATCTCCCATTTCTTCACAAAAATGGGGAACTATTAGAGTTTTCAAAATATTGATCAGTTTTGTTGGACAGCTAGGTGGTGCAGTAAGGAAGACTCGAGTTCAAATTCAGCCTCAAGACACTCAGGGATGTGACCATGGGCAAGATACTTCACTCTGCTTGCCTCAGCTTTCTCAGAAGCAGAAGAAGGAAATGGCAAATCGCTCCAGTATCTTTGTTACCCAAATGGGGTCACAAAGGATCTGAAATGACTATTTAGTTGAATGCCCACCTTTTCTTCTCTGTTATAAGGCATGATGGTTCTCTAAGACATATAGGGAAATATAGGTAGGTAATGTAAAAACAAAAAATATCAATGCATTTTTTTAGACTATAGAAGTCACAAGTCTATAAGTAACTAAGCCTGTGTTTCACAGGATAAATTGCTTATCACACATAGCTCACTTCTCCCTTCTAGGCTCAGCAGTCTTTTCCCAGGGTCATGTGGAGAAGGGTAAATAAGATTGATAACTTCCCTCTATACCCCCATTTCTTAGGGCTGAGTCAGCACCTCTCCCTCAGCACAAGTAAAAATCACCCAGCCCCTATTGGAGATGGGAAAGAATGAGCCTACCTCCATCCTTAAAATAATTACCATCACCTGAAACTCCAGTGTTCTCAGGCAGTTCCCTTTCCAGACAGACTCATTTATACTCAAGTGTTTGTGATTGATGAGTAACCCTTTTGGGCTATGGCTACATTTTCTTTTAAACACAGGGCAAAAAAAAGCTATGCTTAGCATAAAACGTTTCAAATAATAAGAATTGGGGGCTTCTGCTGTATGCCCCAATACCAAGCAAATAGACCCAGCTGCGGCTAATGCCTAGTTCTCAGGGTGGCATTATCAAGATTGAACAGAAATGGAAAATAAACAATCAACAAACTCAAAGGCAAAATCCCCAGAATTCTCAGACACACAGAGCAGCCAATTACATAGAGGGGCTTAGTAAGAATAGAAATCTCTCATTGTTAGTTCTTCCTAAAACATCCAGGCTCTTCTGACAGCTTGTTTATCCTGTGTCTGGGTTTTAGCTGCTGCAGAAAACACCCTTCATTTTGATTAACTGTCCCACATTGGATTTGAGAACTTAGGGATCAGGAAGTGAGCCAGTGCAGTAGATTGAGCTCTGGGGCTTGGTCATTAAAGTTTGAATCCTGGCTATGCTACTGAGAGCTCTAGTGCAAGTCATTTAACAACTTTGGCCCTATATCTGTATGTTAAGGCAGCTAGGAGGCATCAGGCTGGGAGTCAGGAGTTCAAATCCAGCCTCAGACACAGTGTACCTGGGCATTTTACTCCAACCTGATTGCCTCAGTTTCTTCATCTGTAAAATGAACTGGAAAAAGAAACAGTAAACCACTCCAGTATCTCTGCCAAGAAAACCCCAAATGGGGTCATGAAAAGTCAGACATGACTAAAACAACTGAACAACAAAATTGTGTATATTAAAGAAGGTGGTTAGTGTAAATGACCTCTGAGGTCTCTTCTAGTTCCAAACCTGGTCCTACTCTTTCTCTCTGATGTCTGGCCATAGACTCACCACAACCCCGAATGATAGCCACAACCCCAACATTTTTGGCTCCAGACCCTGGGATCTTGTCTCAGGGAGCCTGTCTCAGATAACAAGTACAGTTGTCAAATAGCAGGTAAAGAAACCAAACATGGCCAAATTTTTGTCCAGCAGACCCTGCAAAGTAAAAGCAGACCCATGGAGATGAGGAACATCTCATTGCAACCCCTGTGAGTGCCCAGGGAGAAAGGAAAAGAGAACTAGGGGAACAGATATAATCAACTGGGGGGAGGGAAGGAAGGAAATGGGGCTGCCCTTCCTCCTCACTAGTACACAGCAGCTTCTGACCCTATTCCTTCCCCTTCTACCCTCCCAGGCCCCAGTCCTGGCTCTAAAGGTCAGAGCAATGAGATTCAACAGACACCTCACGGTAATTGTTAGCTAAGACCACGAGGGACTGGTTACAAGAAGTTGAGAAAAAGGCTAGGCTTTAGCCCTCTCCTGTCTTCCCTCTATTCCCCAAGGGTCAAAGAACAGGCAGGTAATGAGGGCTGTGAAGAAACAAACCCATAAAACAACCTTCAGGACCTTGGAGAAGTGGTCAGTCTCCCACACACATTTCATTTTTACAGTTGAGAAAAGTGAAATCTAAATTACAAAAGTCTGATGGAAATGAGATCTGAACTCAGACCCTCTGCCATTAAATCCATAGCAGCATTCACCCTATTATGCGTACTAGAAAAGGGAAGGGGCAAGAAAAGGAAGAGTGTGGGGGAAAAAAGGATTAGATATGGAGGGAAGCTGAGGGGCAAGAGTGAGGCTGAAAAGAAAGGGAGTAAGGAGGATAGTAGTGAATGAGGGATGACGTCCTTCCTAGTCTAAATTAAGAATGGTTTTTTGAGGGCTTTGGAAGGTCCCTCACCCTCCACACTGGGAGGGGAGAGCAGGTTGGGGTGATAAGGTGGGAGGCAAGCACCCATTGGCTGGCAGTAGACCCAAAGGTGATAATAGAAGGAGAAAGAGGTAAGCCAGGGCAGAACATAGTGAGGATTCAGGCACAGCTTGGTTAGTCTGAGAGCATGGCAGCGGGGAAGGGAGTGAGATTACCTATCCAGCTATCACAGAGACATGAGAGGTGATTTCTTTTATTATCCCCATTTTACAAATGAGGAAACTGAGGCAAGCTGAAGTTAAGTGGCTTTGGCTTTCACTGTGCAACTTAGGCTAGATACTTAGATGCTTCCTAGCTGCCCAAGGACAGCTGTAAACTTCAATCAGCCTTAAGTGTCCTTATCTATATAATGGGGGATCACATAATACCTCTCCCACAGAAGTGAAGATCAAATGAGGTAAGAAGTCTTGGGTTGGCGCTAGCAAGCATTATGTGTGACCTTCCTCTTGGAAGAAGACCAGGACATCAGGGAAGTGATAAGAAAGTAAAAAGGATTTAAGTGAGGTGGGGTAGTATACCTCACTTTCTCCTCCAGAGCCATAGGGATCAGAGGACTGGAGAAATCTGGAGAGGAGACAGTCAGAGTTAAGTGGCTCAAGGTCACACGCTAGTGTCTGGGGCTGGCATTTGAGCTCAGGTCCTCTTGATTTCAGGACCAGGGCTCTAACCACTTCCTCAGCTAGCAGGGACCCCGGACATGTTGGCCCAGATCAAGAGGACAAAAAGTGGGGGAAGCAGGAGTGATATTAAAGACTCCCTTTTCCCTAGGCATTGGAAGCAAAGAGTGGGACAGAGAAGAGGAGGCTTCCAGTGACTGAACACAGGATGGCCTGCCAAGGTAGAGACTAAGGGAATCATCTGTCTGGGAAGGAGCTAGAAGGGTGGTGGGGACAGGAAAAGTTGGGGGTGGAGTAGGAGAGAGCAGTCGGTGCCCTGAGCTGTGGGACAGAAGGAGCCTCTGGGGTTGGGAGGGTGAAGTAAAGAGGGAGACCAGGGGAAAAGCTACAATTACAGAATGGGTGGGCGGGTGTGGGGAAACGGAGGTAGCCCTGAGAGGGGAGGGGAAGAGGGGGCAAGGGGAGAAGTGAGTAGGTGGGGAAGACAGCCGGCTGTGGATGGAAAAGAAAGACCTGGGGAGGAGAGGATACAATGGGAGGCAGGGAGAACCTGAGGAAGGGTGATCGGAATATAAGCAAGTGGGGTCCATGGGGGGAGGCCCTGGAAGAAGGGAGGATGGGAAAGGAGGGAAACTGGAAGGGAGGCGGCCCGAGGATGGGGGAGGATTAAGGGCATGTGGTGGATGAAAAGGGGGGTCCCTGAGTGGAGAAGATTAAGGGGAAGGAGAGCGTCTTGGGGGAAATGGAGGCCCAGAGACGAAAGGGTTAAGGAGGCGGCAAGGGATGTCTCAAGGATACAAGGGAAGAAAGGGGGACAGTGAGTCGGGAGGAGGGGGAGAAGGTCCCTGAGCAGGAAGGTTATGGAGGAGCACGGGCAGAACAGAGGGGAGCGGGCTGAATAGGAAGGGGGGTCCGTGAGGGGAGAAGATTGAGGAGGGGGATGGGGAGAAGCCAGGAGATGCAAACGAAGGTGGCTGGGGGTGCGGAGGGCCCTGATGGAAGAGCGATAAGGGGGCGCGGGGAGGAGGACCCCAGAGGGGGACTCAGAGGAGGGGTTGCCCCGGCGGGGAGCAGAGGAAGGGGTGCCCGGGGACAGAGAAAGGGGTGCCCGGGGGGCAGAGGAAGGGGTGCCCGGGGGGCAGAGGAAGGGTGCCCGGGGGGCAGAGGAAGGGTGCCCGGGGGGCAGAGGAAGGGTGCCCGGGGGGCAGAGGAAGGGTGCCCGGGGGGCAGAGGAAGGGTGCCCGGGGGGCAGAGGAAGGGTGCCCGGGGGGCAGAGGAAGGGTGCCCGGGGGGCAGAGGAAGGGTGCCCGGGGGCAGAGGAAGGGGTGCCCGGGAGGCAGAGGAAGGGGTGCCCGGGAGGCAGAGGAAGGGTGCCCGGGAGGCAGAGGAAGGGTGCCCGGGAGGCAGAGGAAGGGTGCCCGGGAGGCAGAGGAAGGGTGCCCGGGAGGCAGAGGAAGGGTGCCCGGGAGGCAGAGGAAGGGTGCCCGGGAGGCAGAGGAAGGGTGCCCGGGAGGCAGAGGAAGGGTGCCCGGGGGCAGAGGAAGGGTGCCCGGGAGGCAGAGGAAGGGTGCCCGGGAGGCAGAGGAAGGGTGCCCGGGAGGCAGAGGAAGGGTGCCCGGGAGGCAGAGGAAGGGTGCCCGGGAGGCAGAGGAAGGGTGCCCGGGAGGCAGAGGAAGGGTGCCCGGGAGGCAGAGGAAGGGTGCCCGGGAGGCAGAGGAAGGGTGCCCGGGAGGCAGAGGAAGGGTGCCCGGGAGGCAGAGGAAGGGTGCCCGGAGGCAGAGGAAGGGTGCCCCGGAGGCAGAGGAAGGGTGCCCCGGAGGGGGCTCAGAGGAGGGGGTGCCCTCCAGGGCCTTACCCAGCACGACCGGGGGCCCCCTCGGGGCCGGGGGCTGCGCGGGCGGCGCCGGGGCCGCCACGGGCGGCGGCAGCAGCGGCAGCAGCAGCAGCAGCAGCGGCGGCAGCAGCGGCGGGGCCCGGGGCCGCCCGGGGCGCGGGCGCGGCGGCGGGACGCTCATGGCCGGGGCGGGCAGGGGAGCTGGCTCGGAGGCTCCGGCGGGACCCCGACCCCGGCCCGCGACGCGCTTAACCCCGCCGCCGGCCTCCGCGCAGCCAATGGGCGGCCGCGGGACCCGCCCCCGGCCCGCCCCGGCCCGCCCGGCGGTGAGGAGGGGGAGGCGGAGCTGGTCGAGCGCCGAGCGCGTCGATGCGTCCCGGGGGCTCCCGGGCCCGGCCCCGGCCCGCCCCGGAGCCTCCGAGAGCCGCCGCCTCCGGCCTGGAGTGCTCCGAACGGGCGCAGCCTTGTAGGGCTCGGCTGAAGCTCGCAAGGGCCCCCTTTCTCTGCGTGTTTTAGTGTCCTTGGCCCGGTCCGGTGGCCGCGGACCGACAGAGCCCTGGCCCTGGACTCGGGAGGACCCTGGCTGCCTCCAGCCTGGGCCAGCCCCAGCCGTTCTGATCCAGCTCTGGCCACTGGGCCCAGACGGTCCCGGAGGAGAAAGTGAGGCTGGGGCCTCGGCACAGCCCCCCTCCCCCTGGGCTTCAGGAATGAAGGACAAACATCATCCTTATCACCCTCAGCACCGTGTATGAGCTCAGGACAAGAGCCTCCCCACTCGTGACTGAGAACGCGCCCGTGGCAGGCTCCGGGCTCCTTCCCAGGGCCCCGAAACTCCCGGGGGGGGAGGGTGAAGCTTACCGGGGCTGCCTGTCCGCGGGGGGAGGGGGAGACCCCATGGGTCTTGTTCATCGATTGCTGGGCACGCTGACGTGGGAAAGCATAAATTAATGTTATCGAGTTGTAGTCATTGTTACTTAATATTTCCCAAATATATCTTCTTTTTTTGGATTTTTGAAGGCAAACGGGGTTAAGTGGCTTGCCCAAGGCCACACAGCCAGGTCATTATTAAATGTCTGAGGTCGGATTTGAACCCAGGGACTCCTGACTCCAGGGCCGGTGCTTTATCCACTACGCTACCTAGCCGCCCTCTGAAGATATTTTTTTTTAAAAAAAGGCAAAAGACAAATCCTGCCCTCTAACAGCTTATACTCTAATAGGGACAACAAGCGAACAGCCACTTACAAACAAGCTGGAGGCAAGATTAAAAGGAAATAACCAAAAGGAGAGGAGTCATTACAAGTAAAGGGAATTAAGAAAAGCTTCTTAGCCTTCTTAGCGGCTGGAAATTGAAGGAATCCAGTGGTCAAGATTTATTCTAATCCCACTCTGCCTTAGACAGCATAGATCTATATGATTTGAAGCAGCTCAAAGGAATCCACCCCATGTTCACATGCACTATTTGTGCCTGACCTGTGGTAGAGGACTTCAAGCTCATATTGGTCTGATCAGCTTCTAATATAGCGATGTCATTTTGGTCTTCCTTCATAAGGAAGGACAAGAACCAACCAACCAACCATGTGAACCCGGGTATGTCATGTCATCTAAAGCAAAACTGGGGCTGCTGAAGAAATGGTCAGTCTGCTTTAATAGAGGGACTTCCTTACACCAATGATCATAGATCATCACAAAATAATAAAAACTGGCATTTTTATGAGATCTCAGTTTTTCAGAACACTGCATTCCATTACAAACCAATTCACTCTGGATCTCAGTTTCCTTATCTGTAAAATGAAAAATGAGAGTAATAGGACTAACTGATCTCTACAATATCTGTTCATTTATAAAACCTATAATCTTGTTATCCCTGATAAAGGATAAATGAGAAAAGATCTGAGTTGGAAACCAAAACTCCTGGGTCCTTGGCTGCCCCTGGATCTCAATTTCCCTTTTATATCATGAGGAAAAATAATAGCATTCATGATTGATTCTATTGGTGTCCAGGAGAAAACATAGGGGAGTTGGCACTGGGAAAGATACCATGAAAGGAAGGAAGGCAGAAAGAAAGGAAAGAAAACTTTACTGAACAACTAATAGGTGTTCACCTGGCACTGTGCTAAGTGTTTTACAAATATTATCTCATTTGATATTTGCAAAGACCTTGGGAAGTAGATAATATCATCCCCATTTTACAGTGAGAAAACTAAGAGAGAAGTGACTTGTCCAGGATAAAGCAGTCAATAAGAATCTGAGGTTATATCTGAATTTTAGTCTTCCTGACTCCAGATCCAGCATTCTAATCCACATGCTATCTAACTGCCTCACAAAGACAAGGAAGAATCACCCTTGAATACTGTAGATACTAGAAGATGGGGACACCAACTAAGATCATTGAGTCAGTTCATGGTAACCAGTTGGATGTTGTAATCCTTTATTTACAACAATCTCATTATCCCAAATTAGGTTACCTATGATTTCCAGCCCACAGAGTCCTAATCTGGCCATATATCCAAAGAATGCAAAGAGATTAGAGAATTTAAAATCAAAGATACAAGAAATCTCAGTTTCTGAATCTGTAAAAGAAGGGGATTGGGCTAGATGATCCCTCAAAAATCCTTCCAGATCTAAAATTCTTTGTTCCAAGGTCCCTTCTATTTTTTTTTTTCAGACTTTTCAAGGCAATGGGGTTAAGTGACTTGCACAAGGCCACACAGCTAGGTAATTATTAAGTGTCTGAGGTCGGATTTGAACCCAGGCACTCCTGACTCCAAGGCCGGTGATTTATTCACTGTGCCACCTAGCTGCCCCTGGTCCCTTCTATTCTATGATTTACTGTCCACCACTACTATTCTCTGCCTTTTATGGCCATTTTGTGAGAGAGAGGAAGAAAGTCACCCTAGCAAATAAAGGGAAAGGAATGTGAGTACTTCTTGGGGTAGAGGAATTGGAATGGGAGGAAGGGATAGGAAGGAAACATGGAGAAAAGTGGAAATGCAAGGCAGTGTCTGCTGTTGAGCTGTGGAGTTAGTCCTCCTGCCATCATGGCAGTGGAGGAGATGGGGAGAGATGAAAAATGAAGATTTTACTCCACAGAATGACAATTCATCAGGCATCATTATCATTACTAGCTTCTATTTCATATTATACAGTTTATTTGTCCTCCTGGCCCTGATTTTCAGATGGGAAAGAGAGGGAGATAAGGGAAGATATAAAATCTAAGTCTTAAGGGTAAATGTTTTTCATGCTTTCAGCTTTCTATTCCAATGCTTGGTAGCCACTAGGTAAATATTTGTTGAATAAATTAATGGAAAAATGAATGGGTGAAACCTAATCTCAGGACCTTAAATTTGAAGAGGAACAGTTAAATTAAAACAGGATCAGAAAATACTTTATCAGCAGATTTTTGACGACTGGGATTATTTGTTGATCAGGAGCTGTTCTCTTCAACAGGATTCCCTAAAATGTAGGCCAAAACCCTTTGAAAAAATTTTGTCAGTATTACTCATGGATGACAAAGCGACACACCTATCAGGTGGTGAACTATCTAGCAACTGGTCCTCCTCACCCTAAAGCCAAAACCTCTCAAGGAAATAGCAATATCTCCCACCCACCTCCAAGACTTCCTGAACCCATGTACTTCTTCCTGTCAAACTGGGTACTCCCAGAGGGAAGAAAGAGTAGAATACAAGTTAAGAAACATTAATTAGCCAGGTGGATAGAGTGCTGGGCCTGAAGTCAGGAAGGTTCAAATCTGACTTTAACCACCTCTTCTTAGCTGTGTGACCCTAGACTAGTCACTTAACCCTTTTTGCTTCAGTTTCTTTGTCTATAAAATGAGATGGAGAAGGAAATGGCAAACTACTCCAGTGTCTTTGCCAAGAAAACCCCAAATGGAGTAACAAAGACATATGACTGAAATGAGCCTTAAGGATACAAAAAAAATCAAAAGATAGTCTGTTCTCAGAGAGTTCACAGTCTAATAGGGAAGACAACACCCAAGTGGTTGTGGACAAACTACAGGAAGGATAAATAAACTATTGAAAGGAAATAATGATCAGAGGGAAGACACCAGTATTAAGGGGAACAGGGGATGGCTTCCTGTAGAACAGGGATGGGGCAAAACTTAAAAATTAACCTGCTGTATTTGTCAGTTGTTTAATTCACCCTGAAAAATCTCCTAGATTTGTTGAATTTCCAGTCCTGTTTGCAGTTGCCTTGGTAGCACCGCATCAAATGATTTCTCTGGTCTTGCACAAACAATGGACCAGATATTCCTTGCTCCTACTGTAGAAAGTGGGATTTTAAATGGGATCTGAAGGAAGCAAAGAAAGCAAAGGAAGCCAAGAGGATTATGCGAAACATGCAAACAATATCCTCATACTTTTGATGGGCATGGTGATAGAGAAAACTGAGAATTATTCCCTTCAAGATTTTGTTTCTGGTTCCTTTGAATAGAGAAGCTAAAGAGCTTTAAGCATGTGACAAACAAGTTTCAAAAGAAATTGCCATTAGTTAAAAAAAAAATATCTAGGAATTTGGGGCAAAGATGAGGAACCAGAGGCCCTGGTATCATAGATTCAGAATTTTTTAGAAAAATTCTGAATTCCACACATTTCCTACAGATAAGGAAATCAGTTTACAAAGAGGTGACTTGCCCCAGATCTCCCAGGTGATACCTCAAAGAATCATGATTCAAACCCCAGGTCTTCCTACTCTGAATTCATCACTTTTCCTATGATCTGTCTTTTGCTTTCTTTTTTAATTTCTACATTTTGGATTTCTATTAACTTCATAGTTGTTTCTGACACACAAAACACTTTACCCTCCATTGTAACAAATCAAATCAGTCAATAATCAAGAATTTATTAAAGGCTTATTATGTGCTAGCTCTGTGGATACAAAGACAAAAGTGAAACTATCCCTGCCCTCAAGGAATATAGCCAACCAACCAAAGAACCAAGTCTGATGATGATGATGCTACATTCTAAACCTGTCTTTCTTCATCATCTCCCTATGCAGAGTCTCTGTGGCCAAGATTATTCATTGCATTTGATCTAAACTCAACCTTTAAGTGAAATAACTATTGCTTTATTGGAGTAATTATATAAGTCATGGCCCACCACAAAAGGTGATGCAGAAGAAAAATGAATAGAATATTATTTTACCTTGAGAAATGAAAAATATAACAGATTTAGAAAAATATGAGACATATGAACTGAGACAGAGGAAAGACAGCAGAACCAATTTATTCCATATCAATTCAATAAAGAAAAGCAACTTTGAAAGACTTTCAAACTCTGATTAACAGGGTGACCAAGGAGACTTCTAGAGACATGTGATGAAACAATTATTCCCAACCTCTTGGAAGAAAGGTAAAGGCCTAAAGGTTCAGGATGAGACATATGCTTTTTTCAGATATGGCCAATGTGATCACTGGGTATGGCAGTGCAGAGTGCTGATCCTTCAGTAGTCCCAAAAACCTGATTTTATATCTGGTTTAATAATAACAATAATAGAAAATATTTATATAACATAAATAAATTATTGGAATTGTGCTAAGTACTTTACAATCATAATCTCATTTGATCCTCATAACGACCCTGGGAGAAAGATATTATTATTTCCACCTGACAGATGAGGAAATTGAGGTCAGCAGAGGTTAAGTGACTTACCCAGGATCATACAGCTGGTACAAATATCTTAGGTCTTCCTGATTCCAAGTCCAGCAATCTAACTACTGTACAAGTCTAGCTGCCCTAAGACACCTTAGACACTTGAGGTATGACCTTAGTCAAGTCACTTAACTTCTGTTTACCTCAGTTTTCTCAATGATAAAAATGGTGATAACAATAGCACCTGTTTCCCAATGTTATCATGAGGATAAAATGAGAGAATATTTGTAAAATGCATAGCACAGAATAGGTGCTATATAAATTCAAGCTATCATTTTCTTGCTTATATCTATTTGTTACAAAAGACAGGGAGGTGTTAACAAAAAAAGGAAAAAAAGAAATAAAAAGTATCAAACATAAAGTACGCAGAAGAGAACAGAAAAAAGTACAGAAGAAAACAGAAAAAAGTTCAGAAGAGAACATGAACTAATTTTATAACTATCATGTTCTTTTCAATAAGTACTAAAAAAACTATATACAACTAGAATTCAAACACTTTTCAGTTCCTCTTGTATTTTGAAATATGTGTTTGTTAAGCATGTAATAAAAAGAAAAAACTTATCTAAAAAAAGGAAGTCAGAAAAGCAAGCCGATTTATTCCAAGTGGATCAGACTTAACCACTCCTTGAGAAAAGATACTACAAAGGTGTGTCCCCAACTCCCTAGGGAAATATAATCAAGAGGTTTCCAAAGTAGAGAGAATTCCTTCTGAGGAATTTCTTTCACTCATGATTTCTTAGTTTTGCTTTCTTTCTTCTGCATCATCATATAACAAGTTTCATTGAGTTCCTCACATATGATCCTTCTTTTTAAAGGGTTATAATATTCCATTTCTTCTCTTCTCTCTTCATATCTCTTACCCCTGCCCCTTCTTCTTCCCTCCCAGCAGAGACTTAATCTTACACTTGTCTAGGAAAATCAAGGTCTTCTATGAACTCCTGAACTCCCTCTTCTGCCAACATAACTTCTCAAATCCCTTCTACTTAATCTTCCATTCTTTCCTTCTCTGTGGAAAATAGAATTCTTTCTAACCTAGTCCCATACTCTCGCATCTATCTTGGGGAACTTTCTTCAAATAGTTTTTTCCTTCATAATGCCTTAAATTCTTTGATTATTTCCCATTCATTATATATATATATATATATATATATATATATATATATATATATATACAAACAAGTGATACATAGTGAATTCCTTGAGGACAATGACTGATCATTTTTGCCCCTCTTTGAATCCCCAGAATTTGTATGCTAGCACATAGTAGAAGACTGAAATGTTTACTGAATGACTGATTCCCAGTCCATTGTTCTTTTCCTTGCCCCCTAACAAAATGTCCAGGTTCCTTAAGAAACCTTTACTTGAGGGTGGCTAGGTGGTGCAGTGGACAGAGCACTGGCCCTGGAGTCAGGAGTACCTGAGTTCAAATCCTTCCTCAGACACTTAATAATTACCTAGCTGTGTGGCCTTGGGCAAGCCACTTAACCCCATTGCCTGGCAAAAAAAAAACCCTAAAAAAAATGGGGGATAAATTGTAAATTCAAAATAAATAAAATCTTTCTAAAAAAAAAAGAAATGAATGTGGGGGCAGCCAGGTGGCACAGTGGATAGAGCACCAACCCTGGAGTCAGGAGGACCTGAGTTCAAATTGGCCTCAGACACTTAATAATTGCCTAGCTGTGTGACCTCGGGCAAGTCATTTAACCCCATTGCCTTAAATAAATAATAAAAAAGAAAGAAATATGAAAATTGTTTTGACATGTAATTGGGAAAAGAATTAATATAATTTTTAAAATAGAAATCATTACTTGACTCTTATATTATCATCCTATATTTCTTTTTCCTTTCACAGCAAGCTTTTAGGAAAAACCCCAGTACTATCTACACTCTACTTTCTCACCTCCTCTCTATCCTTTAGACCTCTACCTACCCTACTGAAACTGAATCTTCTGCTCCCTAATCTTACATGTCTCCCAAGACTCTGTCTTTTGATCATCTCATGACTTTCCAAGGGTCCAGTAATACAAATAACTGCCAGATTTCTCTCCTGAACTGATATCCAGTTTCCAGCCAGTTGATAAACATCTCAAACTCAATACACCTAAAAGGGAAAACATTGTCTTACTCTAAACAAAGCCTTCCTTTAAACTTCCCTATTTCTATGAATCACTGACCAATTATTCTAGTCACTGGTTCACAACCTCAGAGTTATCCTTGACTCTTCCCTCTCCCTCACTACCAAGTATCTAATCTGTTGCTAAGTCTCATTAATAGAGGTTCCAATTAATGAACACCTCTCCCCCAACATTCTGATCTACTCTTTCTGATGAGAACCCATACATTCAGATCTTTTCTGAGAATCCTTGCTATAGGTCTTAGAAAGGATTCTAGCTTTGACTTAATTACGGGCTCTACTGCCCCTGCTTCTGCCCAACACTTTTTGTCTTCTGGATGTCCTTTATCAGTGCCCACTGATCCAGGTCTGTTTGGGAGTTATTTTTGTCCTGTACTTTTTACATGAAGATCCCCAGTCTGCCTTAAGAAACTTAGTTATTATTAGCACCAAGGCCTTCTTAGATATCCAAAAAGCCCTCCTTAATTCTAAGTTCTTTTCTAACTCTTCTTATGGTCATTGACAGGGATATGGGGTGAAGGGTCAGCAGGTGAGTCTCATCTCTCTGATTATGAAGGGTTAAGGGTATACACCTGACCCTTACAATTCCCCAATTGGAGATGAGGTTCAGCGCTGTCCTACCACTCTCTTACCCCACATCCCTGAGCCATACATTCCTGGGGTAATGGTCATTCCCCAACATGATCATTATCTCTCTTACATCCATTTCCTTCTTCTCACTGACGAGGCCATTTCTTGGGTTCACTTATTCATCAAGTCTCTCCTATCTAACAAGAAACTTCTAAGTGATCTCCCTGCTTCCAGCACCCCTCACCCCCACCCCCACCCCACTTCTGATCTATCCTGCACAGAGCTACCAAAATCATTTTCCTAAGGCATAGCTAGGTCTGACCATATTGTTCCTCTACCTGAAAATTTCCTGTAGTTCTTTATTGCTCCTGGGGAAGAAATAGTAACTCCTCAATCTGGTGTTTGAAGTCTTCTACCACTCAATTCCAAATTTCTTTTAAATATTCTTCTTTGTTCACTTTTGTTGCTGCTGTCATTACTCAGTCCTTTCAGGAAAAGTCTGAAGTTTTTTCAGGCCTGTCCAACCCTTCATGACCCCATTTGCAAAGATACTGAAGTAATCTGCCATTTCCTTCTCCAGCTCATTTTACAAATGGGGAAACTGAGGCAAACAAGGTGCAGTGACTTGCTAAGGGTCACATAGTTAATAAGTGACTGAGACTGGATTTGAACTCATAAAGATGAATCTCCCTGACACCAGACCTGGCTCTCTATCCTCTTGTCCCTACCAAATTGCTCTTCTCCTTGTTCCTGAGCTTAATGGACTCCCTTTGCACAAGCTTTTTACCCAGGCTGCCTCCACTCCAGAATGCATCCCTACCCACTTCTGTCTCTTAAAATCCCCAGCTCCCTTCAAGATTTAACTAAGTTGCTACCTATTATGCAACAGGGTTGCTGGTTCTTGCCCCATTCCCTGTTATTGCTACTCTTTCCCTCTCAAATTACTTTGTATTTATATCAATGCATAATTTACATCTGAGCTCCCTGAGGGCAGGATACATGGTTTTTTTGTGCTTTGCCTTTGTATCTTTTTATCTCCATGTCTGACTCAAATTGACTCAAATTCCACCCAGCACTATGACTTAAAAATATTAATTTGGATTGATCACCTAGGTTGTGGGGCAACAGGACTGAGGCTGGGTTTCTTTTTTTTTTCCTGTTTATATAGGATAAGGAAAAGCTTCCTGTAAAAGGTGAGGTTTTTTTTTTGTGAGCTACCAGGTTTATTGTCCAAGACTCACAGAGCTAATTAGAGTTTGGTGTCAAATTTGAACTTTAGGTCCTCCAGACTCTAAGGTTGATTGTTCTATCCACTCTGCAACCTTAGCACAGTCCTTAATAGATCCTTTAGAGAAAAATATCTTACCACCCTCTACCCACAGATTGTCACACCCAGGGAAGCTAGTCAGTACTCGAATTCAAATCTAGCAACAGACTAGCCACTTACTAGCTGTGTGACCCTGGGCAAGTTCAGATGGCTCTGGATGAGAAAATGAGACTGGCGTTTTAGCACAGCATCCCCTTACTCAAATCCAATCATGTGCATGTCATGGTATCACCTCCCTGATGTCATGGTCTTCTTCCAGAATGAATGACAAACTTCAGATCATATCTAGGATTTCTGAGTCCCTTTGAATTTGTAGAAAATTGGATGAATTAGAAATACTAACCCTAATCCTAACCCCTGAGAGAAATAATTGTTAAATAATTAATTATTGTACAGGTTCAGGTTTTTTCCCCTTCCTAGATCATCATTCTCTACTACACCAAGTCAGTATCTGAAATTCATTGCTGATAATGAGATTATATTTACTTTTTTTTTAGGTTTTTGCAAGGCAAATGGGGTTAAGTGGCTTGCCCAAGGCCACACAGCTAGGTAATTATTAAGTGTCTGAGATAGGATTTGAACCCAGGTACTCCTGACTCCAAGGCCAGTGCTTTATCCACTACATCACCTAGCCACCCCGATTATATTTACTTTCTCCTGGATCTTATTCAGGCCCCACAGAAGTTGGACACCCTTTATGTTCTACTTAGGTTTGGGAGTATAGATCCTTTGTCTAGATTGCCAAAGGCTAGGAAAGGAATTGGAAGTAAATGACTTGCCCAAGGTCACACAGCTGGTAAGTATCTGAGGTCAAATTTGAACTCAGGTCCTCCTGACTTCAGGGTCAATGCTCAATCCACTCCATTAACTCTGGGTAGCTAGTGGATAGAGCACTGGCTCTACCCACCTGATCATCTCTGGGAAGACAGAAAATGAAAGATGAACAGTATCATCATTTTCATCATCACTTATTAATCAATCAGAGTGGATTGTCACCCTCAGTAACACCCACTCTCCCAAGGGCATATTAATGTTGAGTGAAGGGTCTTTGGCATTCAACCCCTTTTTTGTTAATTATTGCTAGTATGATTAATGAAATGATTAATTACCCAGAAACTACATCTATCTTAATTTTTCATGCTTCACATGACCCCAACACCCTTTGATCCTACTCCTAACCTAGACCTACAATATTAACAGCATATATATATATATTCCACATGGCAGTATGTAGCCCTGGCAATTGGTATGTCAACTTTATTGTCAATGTGTGCCTGCCTGAAAAGAACACTTCCGAGATAAGTGAACTTCTCCAGTGTACTCAAAACTTCTCCATTTGCTGAAATTCATGGTTCCACATATGGATGGTGTGGTGCTGGCTGATGGAACACCTGGGTTTTCTTGGTGTTAATTGTTAGACCAAAATGAGTGCAAGCAGCAGAAAATCAAACCATACTTTGTTGTATTTCAGCTTCAGAGGCTTCACTGAGGGCACAATCATCTGCAAACTGAAGATCCTGTACCAATACACCTTCAGCTTTGGTCTTGGCTTGTAGCCTTTTCAAGTTGAAGAATTTGTCATCAGTGTGGTGGTTGACCTTGAGGCTTGTTCATACTTAGTGAAGGCATTTGATATCATGCCTGAAAACATCATGCTAAAAAATATGGAAACAAGGATCCAACCTTGTTTCATTTCATTTCATTGGTGACTGGGAAATCTCAAGAGCATGACCCACTATCCAGAATCCGTGCATTCATGCCATCATAAGACTGATATACAATACTGATGAACCTCTCTGGGCACCCAAATTTTTACATAATTTCCCTAAAAGTTTTATACCTGACAGTATCAAAGGCCTTGGACAGATTTACAAATGTTGTATACAGACCTCTATTTTGTTCCTGGCATTTTTCCTGGAGTTGTTGGGCAACAAATAATATAATTGACTGTTCCTCAATCCTTTCTGAAGCCACAGTGGCTCTCAGGGAGGTGACCATCTTCCAGGTAAAGGATCAGTCTACTGAGAAGGACTCTGGCAATAATCTTACCAGCAATGACTAAAAGAGAAATACCCCTGTGATTGTCACAGGACAATCTATTCCCTTTACCTTTATAGAAAGGGATAATGGAGGCAACCTTGAATTCTTGGGAGATAACCTTTTCATGCCATATAATCTGGAAAATTTCAGTTAGTTTTTGGATGAGCATTGAAGTCCCAACCTTGTAGATCTCAGCTGGAATAGAATCAGTTCCAGGTGCTTTGCCACTTGAAAAGAGCCTAATGGCATTCAAAAACCTCTTCTTCAGTTGGATCTTCAGGGACCGATTGATTTCAACTTGAGGTAAGCCATCAATGGCTTCTGCATTGATTGAAGATGGTCTGTTAAGAACACTATGACTGGCCAGTATGACCAGAAAGGGATAATGATCATTGTTGGAAGGGTTGTGGGAAATCTGGGACACTAATACATTGTTGGTGGAGCTGTGAACTCATCCAACCTTTCTGGAGAGAAATTTGGAACTACGCCCAAAGGGCAACAAAAATGTGTATATCCTTTGATCCAGCAATACCACTACTGGGTCTATACCCTGAAGAGAGATGATGAAAAAGGGTAAAAACATCACTTGTACAAAAATATTCATAGCAGCCCTGTTTGTGGTGGCAAAGAATTGAAAATTAAGTGTATGTCCTTCAATTGGGGAATGGTTTAACAAGTTGTGATATATGTATAACATGGAACACTATTGTTCTATTAGAAACCAGGAGGGAGGGAAATTCAGGGAAGCCTGGAGGGATTTGCATGAACTGATGCTAAGTGAGATGAGCAGAAGCAGAAAAACACTATACACCCTAACAGCAACATGGGGGTGATGATCAACCTTGATGGACTTGCTCATTCCATCAGTGCAACAACCAGGAACAATTTGGGGCTATCTGCAATGGAGAATACCATCTGTATCCAGAGAAAGAACTGTGGAGTTTGAACAAAGACCAAGGACTATTACCTTTAATTTAAGGGGGGAAAAACCTGGTATCTTATTGTCTGATCTTGTGATCTCTTATCCTGTATGTTTCTTCCTTAAGGATATGATTTATCTCTCATCACATTCAATTTGGATCAATGTATACCATGGAAACAATGTCAAGACTGACAAATTGCCTTCTGTGGGGTGTGGAGGGGAGGGAAGTAAGATTAGGGGAAAACTGTAAAACTCAAAATAAATAAAATCTTTTAAAAAATTTTAAAAAAAGAACACTATGAAAATGTTCAGCCTTTCTCTCTAGGATCATGTTCCTATTGTGGATCTACCAGCACTGTGGATAGGTCTTTGGCCCATAAATAGCCTTCAGGGCATCATAAAAGCGTTTGGTTTAAGATTGTCTACATAAAATTGAATTTCATCTGCCTTATTAAGCCAAAAGTCCTGAATCTTTCTAAGCTTTGCTTGTATTTTACTTTTGATGGAAGTAAGTTCTGCCTTCTTAGAAATGGATAACTTATCCTGCTGGTAAATCCTGTGGAGTTCTCACTTTTTGTTTAGCAGCTTCTGTATTTCCCCATCATTTTCATCAAACTAGTCTTTGTCACTCACACATCCTGTCTATCTCTTCTTACAATCTCATAGTTTAATAGATATCAATGTTTGCTACAAGGGTGTCCAGTAAGTTTTATTGTTTTTAGGTAAATGGAAGACAATGTTTGTGATGAGGTCATGAGATGCATAAGTAGTAGGTGACCATTGCTGTTGCTGTTTCCAACTTGATTCCTCCCATGGACCCCTCTCATGTCTGGTAATGGCAATCTCAAATGTTATGAGCCTGTCATTCTCTCCTTTTAGTAGGCATTCAAGAATGTTGAATAGATTAGTTTTGATTTCAAAATTTACTCCAGCTTCACAAAATTCCCTGTCACAGGGACCACTCCAGAAACAAATGTGTATCCAACTCTGACTTCAGGAAGCTGGCCTTTATTGGACAGCCTTGTTTCACTCAGGGCTGCTATTTGAATATAATACCTGCTGAGTTCTCTTTCAACAAGAGTTATTCATCTTTCAGGTCTATTGGATCTTGTGTTGTCTATGAGTGTACATATGTTCCATACAACGATGGTGTGTAGAATCTTTGAAGAAGTTTTTGTAGCTTTTTTTTGTATTTCAATTGCAAAGTGGGATTCCTGCCTGCTATAGTAATCAGGCCAGGTTGGGTAAGCAGACAATTTTTAGGGCACTTTTTTCCTAGATCCTTCCTCACATCAAAAGGTTAGCAGTGTGATCCTTAAAAGGACTTCTTGGGTCAGGATCACAGAGGACATAGCAGCAACTACATTTAAGGGCTTGTAGGGCTTGGAATATAATATTCTAGAAGGCAAAAGAGCTTGGAATGCAACCAAGAATCAACTACCCAGAAAAACTGAATATCCTCTTCCAGGGGAAAATATGGACTTTCAGTGAAACAGAGGAATTTCAAATGTTCCTGTTGAAACAACCAGAGCTGAACAAAAAGTTTGACCTTCAAGTACAGGACTCAGGTGAAGCATAGAGAGTGAAGGAGAAGGGTAAAATGTGAGGGACTTAATGATGATGAACTGCATGTATTCCTGCATGGAAAAATGACATTGATGATATTCATATGAAACTCATTTAATAGAACAGGAAGAAGGAGCTTTTATAGCTGAAGCTCAGGAGAGAGCTGAATTTGAAGAAATAATATATTGTTAAAATGGAGTCACTGGCTAAAAGAGAAATGTACTGGGAGTAAGAGAAAGGAGAGGTGGAATAGGCTAAGATATTTCATATAAAAGGGTTTTTTTGCAATGAGCTTTTGCAATGATATGGAAGGCAGGGAAGGCTCAGGGGAATGAGGGAACCTTCCCTCTCATCAGAAATGGCTCAGAAAGGAAAAAGCATACACACTCAATAGGGTATAGACATCTAGAATAAAAAGGAGAGAAGGGAGATAGGGGGAAGGGGGGATGTGGGTGATAGAGGAGAGGGTAGAGCAGAGGAGAAAATAGTCAGATATAACACTTCTTTTTTACTTTTTGCAAGGTGGCCTGTCAGGGACCATGGGATTGGGTGGATGCTGGGCCTAAGGGGTGGTATGTGGGCTTGGGACCTCTTAGCCCTAGGGCCAGTGCTCTGTCTGCTGCACCACTCAACTACCCTACAGCATATTTTAGTAGAGCGACAGAGTGAAAGGAGAGAGAAAATATAATAGATGGTATTGGGAAGGAATGGATGGAGGGAATTACAATCAAAAACAGCAACTGTGGAAAAATGTGGAAGTAACTTCTGTGATGGACTTATGATAAAGAATGTGATCCACCTGAGACAGAGCTAATGGTATCAGAACACAGACTGAAACACATTTTTTTTCTCTTTCTTTTATTTCTCATGAAGTTCTATATTTTGTGGGGGAGGGGGTATTATGTTTACTCTTAAACAAGAATATTTTTAGTAATGTATAAATAAAGTCATATTAATCAAAAAAAGAAAAAAGAAACAAGGAGGGATGGGAATTCAGGGAAGCATGGAAGGATTTGTATGAACCGGTGCTAAGTGAGATGAGCAGAACCAGAAAAAACATTGTATACCCTAACAAAAACAGGGGGGTGAAGCAGTGTTAAAGATATCATCACAAAAGCATTCCACTAGAAAATAAAGTGAACCAATCATAGGGTAAAAATGAAGCATATGATGGGTGGAAATGTCAAGAGATATAAAGGAAGACCCTCAGCACATCTGGTGAATTTATGAAGGATTCTCTGCTTACATGAAGAATTTCCAGAAGGACCTGGACAAAATTCTCACAGATCATGAAGACAGACAAAGGCTGATTATTGTTAGAAGAAATAGCCACACCAAGGAGATCAAAGATCCAGCAAAGAATCAGACTATGTGAGTTGTCCTATGCTATGGGGAATATGTTCTTACCCTGATGGAACTTATAGATTAACAAAGAAAGAGAAAATATGCATGTATACAAATAGAACACAAATTAGAATATGGGTATAATAGGAATTGAAGTGCTAAAGGACCAAATCTGGAGGATTAAGGGGCAAAGATAGCAATGGGAGGTAGAACTGAAAGGGAACTAGGATGAGAAGGTCTACATAAAGCACAGTAGAAGAAAGAAGACTCTTCTAAGTTAAGGGAAAAATATAGTAGCAATAATATCAGTCCTTATTATGTATTTAAAACTATATTGATATCTCATTTGGTTCTAGCACTGAAAGAGGCAAGATAGGTTCTATTTCTCTACATTTAACAGAATTTTACAGTTAACAAAACTAGTAAGCTGCAGAAACAAGACTAGAACCCAAATGGTTATAACATCATAGAAGAGTCTTCTCTCCATGTTCATTGTTCCCTCCTCAAGATTTGATGGGGCACAGAAGGGAAGGGAATAATTATTTACAAACACCATGAGCTAGTCACTTTACAAATATGTGATCCTCTTTATGTTTAATATAGTTATACTTGTATAACCTATATTAGATTGTTTTTTTCAGGGAAGGAAAGAGAGGGAGGGAGAAAATGTGAAACTCAAAAAAAATGATTGTTGAAAACTATCTTTGCATGTATTAGAAAAATTAATAAATAAAATATTTTTTAAAACTATATTCAGGGGATGCTAGGTGGTGTAGTGGATAAAGCACTGCCCTTAGAGTCAGGAGTACCTGGGTTCAAATCCGGTCTCAGACACTTAATAATTACCTAGCTGTGTGACCTTGGGCAAGCCACTTAACCCCATTTGCCTTGCAAAAAACTAAAAAAAAAACAAAGAAAAAAACTACATTCAAATATATGATCCTCACAACAATCCTGGGAGGTAGATGCTATCATTATTCCCATTTTATAGTTGAAGAATTTGAAGCAGTTGGAGGTTCAATGACTTATCCAAGGTCAAGCAGCTAGTAACTGCTTCACCAAATTTGAACATAAAGCTTCTTTATCCATTTTACCACCTAAGGACCATAGTACTTTAAGGCTTCCATGAGGTGTTCAGGAAGGCCTAGCATCTCTGATGTGAGCACTTGAAGAGGCTGGTGTCCAGTTGTCATCTAACTCTTACCTGGGGCTCCAGAAACTGTAGCATGTACAGCAGCCACATTGATAAAAATCATCTTGGTGGATAGGCCAAACCAGGTTGAGGCTGACCAGTAGATCTCAAACCCATTGGTATCTATCCTAAGCATATGAAGATTTCCCCTGGCAGAAAGCAGAGATGAAAGAAATTTTTCCAACAGACCATGAAGTGGAGCACTTAGAGGTTGGTCAGATATCAAAGGTACCAAGCTTATCTACTATATCCTGGACCATCACCAATCATCTTGCATATTGACACTAGACTTCTTAGTACTCTTAAATATTACTGAGGTCTAAATCAGAGTTTTTGTCTGTGTGGGTGATATCTATTTGTATTTACTATATGAGAGGTTAAGATATTTTAGTATTGTTATGAAAGTATTTTGGATTACATTCTCCCCCTGAAAGAGTCTTGGGATCCCCAGAGGCCCTCAGATCACATTTTGAAAATCACTGATCTAATCCAATTCCCTCATTTTACAGAAAATGAAGAGCTGGTGAAAAAGCAAGTGACTTGTCTGGCATCATTGTAAGAAACAGAACTGAAAACTGAACTCAGGTCTCCTGACTCCCAGTCTGGCATTTGGTTCATTGCATCATATATGCCTTCCTCTTCTCTTTATTTTTCACAATTGCATCATCCAGAAATTATATTTTACAATCTATGTTGGTCTACAATTCAAAGATAAATTATAAGATAGAGATAATATGCAGGAAGAAAAAGATATCAATAAAGGTTGAAACTCGGGGGCGGCTAGGTGGCACAGTGGATAAAGCACCGGCCCTGGAGTCAGGAGTACCTGGGTTCAAATTCGGTCTCAGACATTTAACAATTACCTAGCTGTGTGGCCTTGGGCAAGCCACTGAACCCCGTTTGCCTTGTAAAAACCTAAAAAAAAAAAAAAGTTGAAACTGTAATGGAAGATTTTATGTACAAAGAGAGCTTTGAAGACCTACTATTTGCAAAACTTCCTCACTGGGTATTATGTATAGTAGGCAGGGGAACTTTTGCTTCATTTAGGTTTTTTTTTAATGAATGAATAGTACCAGAGAAAGTTGGGTAGGTGGAACTGGACCTTGAAATCCAGTCAGAAAAGATAAAACATATTGCTGAAATATATAATAGGAAAATGTGGCAGCCTTTTCCAATAATATATTTTACATTTCCTATTTTTTCATTCTTTTGATTTTGCTTCATTGTTTCTTTTCTTTTCTTTCTTTCTTTTTTTTTTTTTTAGGTTTTTGCAAGGCAAACGGGGTTAAGTGGCTTGCCCAAGGCCACACAGCTAGGCAATTGTTAAGTGTCTGAGACCAGATTTGAACCCTGGTACTCCTGACTCCAGAGCCGGTGCTTTATCCACTTCGCCACCTAGCCGCCCCCTACTACGATACCTAGCCACCCCCCACTACGCTACCTAGCCGCCCCGAAAAGCATTATTTCTTGATGTCTTGATTAGCTTCTACTATCCCAGATCTGATTTTTAAGGAATTATTTTCTTCAATGAGCTTTTGTACCTTCTTTTCTATTTGGTCCATTCTATTTTTTAGGATTTATTTACTTCAGTGAATTTTTGTACATCTTTTTCCATTTTTTGTGCTTCCTTTACCAAGCTATTATATTTATAAATTGTCTATAAAAAATTATAAATCTTTTTTCCTAATTATCTTGTATCATTCTTATCTCAATTTTTCCTCTCTCTCTCTCTCTCTCTCTCTCTCTCTCTCTCAGACACACACACACACACACACACACACACACACACACACACACACAAACACATATTTGATTTTTAAAATCCTTTTTGAGTTCTTCTAAGAAATATTTGTGGGGGAGCTGAAACCAATTCACATTTTTCTTTGAGGCTTTGCTTTTAGTCATTTTCACATTGCTATTATCTTTTGAGTTTGTGTTTTGATCTTCTCCATCACCATAGTATCTTTCTATAATCAGATTCTTTTTTGGTTTTTGCTCATTTTCCAGGCTATTTTATGACTTTTGACTTTATGTTAATGTTGGGCTCTGTTCCTGGGGGATAGGGAGTGCTATTCCAAGCTTTAGGTTTTTCATGATGTTGTGTTCAGAGCTATCTCTAAGAACCTATAAACTTTCAGTTCTTCCAAGGTGATATGATCTAAGGTGAGATGTGATCATTGTTTTCCTGGACTGTGATCTGGTCTGTGAGTAACCACAGAGTTCTTTGTCACCCTGGAAACTGTGCCCAAGATTCTCATTCCCCTGTGATCACAGTTCTAGTGCGTTGGTTCTCCTTCTCACCATGGGACTATTAACTAGATCTGTGACCTGAATTCCCATATGGGTAATGCAACAGAGTCCTGTACCAAGTACCAGCAAAGTATTCCCAGTAATCTCCTTTAGACCAGTTGTCTGACCCTCTTACCCATCAGTGGACTGAGAGCTCTGGAAGTGGCTGTTGTTGATATGATCACCCTCTGTGTCCTACATTTTTGCTGTAGGTTTCTGGAGCAGGAACTTGATGCTCGCTGGCCTTCCCTCTATTCTCAATCCAATGACACAGACCTTTCCTGGCAACCTTCTAAGGTTTTGTTGGAGTGGCAAATTATTTCATCCCATTCTTTTGTTGGTTCTGTCACTCTAGAATTCACTTTGGAAGTGAATTTGGGAGAGCTAAAGTGAATTTCTTTTTTTTTTATTTTCATCTATTTGTACATGCATATTTCCAGGTTACAAAATTTCCCTCCACCTTTCCTTCCCACCCTCCTCCCCCCCAGTGGAGAACAGTTATGTTAGCATTTTATATACATATTTTGTTAAACATATTTACAAATTAATAACCTTTGGCATGAGGAATCAGGATCAAGGGAAAGAGATAATAAGAGATAATTTTTATAAAGTGTTCATCATATTTGGTAGGGGTGATTTTTTTTCTGTATGTTACTATTACCAGTCTAATACAGTTGTCCTAGCTCTCTGGACTGTAGAGAGGAGTTGCTTCCATCAAGGTTGTACATCTCATAATGCTGTTGATGTGTACATTGTTCTCTTGGTTCTACTCCCTTCACTCAGCATCACATCCCATAAGTCATTCCATGCTTCTCTAGAGTCTGACCATTTATATTTTCTTATAGAACAATAATATTCCATAGTATTCATGTACCATAACTTGTTTAGCCATTCTCCAAATGATAGAATCCCCTCAATTTACAATTCTTTGCCACTACAAAAAGAGCTGCTATGAAAATTTTGGAACATGTAGAACTTCTCCCATTTTTTATAATTTCTTCTAGATATAGTCCTAGGATCAGAATTTCTGGGTCATAGGGTATGAACAGTTTTATTGCTCTTTGGGCATAGCTCCATATTGCTCTCCAGAAAGGTTGGATCCATTCACAACTCCACCAGCAATGCATTAATGTCCCAATCCTCCCATATCCTCTCCAACATTGATCATATTCCCTTTTTCTCATCTAGGGTAATCTAGTAGGTGTGAGATGACACCTCATTGTTGTTTTAATTTGCATTTCTCTAATCAGTGATTTGGAGAATTTTTTCATATGATTATATATAGCTTTAATTTCTTCATTTGAAAACTATATGCTTTGACTATTTATCAATTAGGGAATGACTTGTGACTTTATAAATTTGATGCAATTCTCTATATATTTTAGAAATGAGTCCTTTATCAGAACTCCTGGTTGTGAAGATTGTTCCCCAGCTTTCTGTTTTTCTTCTATTTTTGGCAGCATTGATTTTAATAGTGAAAAATTTTTTTAAATTTAATGTAGTCAGATTCATTCATTTCGCCATTTATAACATACTCTAATTCTTCTTTGGTCATAAATTTATCCATTTTCCATAGATGAGATAGATAGAGTATTTTTTGGCCTATTAATTTATCTATAGTATCGCTCTTTTTGTCTAAATCCTGTACTCACTTGACCTTATTTTGGTATAGGGTGTGAGATGTGAATCTATACCTAGTTTTTGCCATATACAAATCAATTTCTACCTTAAAATAATAAACAGCATCTATCTAAAACCATTAACATCTTAACTGTGCCCCTATCCTACCCCCATGGTAGACTCTTAAACAGGAGCATGATGTAATTTAGATTAATTCAAAGAGGTCTAGACAGGGGAAAGAGGCTGGAAACAGGGAGACCATCTAGGAGCCAGTTGAATCAATATAACCACAGGACCAAGGCTTGGAGATGGGAGGCAAGGGAGAAAAGAATTAGACTGGAATGAAAAGTATGAATTTAATAGACACTTTGAAGAAAACATTGACAAAAAAATTTATTTATTTGTTTTTTTGACTGAATAGGGGAGATGAGTCAAAGGTGACTCTTAGAATATCAACTTGGGAGACTGGAATAACTGTGATGTCACTAACAGAGAGAAAAACTAGGAGTGAGTAAGGGGCAGAGGAAGAATGAGATAAGTTGAAAGCTATTGCCAGAAAAGATGAGTTGTCTTGGAGCAAAAGGTTGCTGAGAATAACTCATGAAAAATTCAATTTCAGGGCACAAGAGGGAGAAGATCATCCATTGAAGGGAAGAAAATCATTATGAAAGAGGAAGGGGTAGAATCAAGAAAGTGTCTGTAGGGAGGCTAGGTGGTGCAGTGGATAAAGCACCGGCCCTGGAGTCAGTAGTACCTGGGTTCAAATCCAGTCTCAGACACTTAATAATTACCTAGCTGTGTGGTCTTGGGCAAGCCACTTAACCCCATTGCCTTGCAAAAAACAAAAACAAAAAAAGAATGTGTCTGTAGTATCATGGAAGCTAATAAAGGAGTTTCAGGAAATGAGCAAACTCCATGTCCTATCCTCCCACTCAGCCTTGAGTGGGAAGAGCCTGAAACAAACTTTCAGACAGAATTTGAAGATTATTGAAAAGTATCTGAAAATCTGATTGAAGCTGAAACTGTATTTAGATGTTTAGAGTCCTTGGAACTGGAGGCCATGTGAAAAAGCTCAAGATGGGCAATTGCTGTTGACTAGCTATATGACTCTGTGAATTGGAAAAGAAAATTTTTAAACATTTATTATATGCAAGTCAACATGCTAGATGCTAGGAATAGAAAGAAAAGCTTGAAACAATTTCCTCCTTCATGGAACTTACTTCTGATAAGGGAGTCTCCAGATGTAGCATATGGTAGTGTTTCCCTCCATCAGGAATAGGGACCCTCCTCAGCCTCTTGGAACCCCTTGTCTGTCTTTGAAATGGTGTCTGAGCCCTACATCTTCTACCACATCCAGTTGCTTCACCCCCACTCCAAATTACTCTGTTATCTTTGTATTTACTTTATATATCTTTTATATCTATTAAATATATTTACATATATTTCATATTTATATATGTACATATCTTTTCCCAATGGGATAGAAAGCCCTTGAAGGCAGAGACTGTTTTGTTTTTTTCCTGAATCCCTAGTACCTAGAATTGTGCCTTTCAAATACTGAGTATCTAGTTGTTGTGTGTCCTTCCATTGAAAAGACCATGACATCTGGGAGGTGATGCCATGGCATGTGCATGAGATGAATTTGAGGGGTTGAGTATTTATTAAATGCTTGTTGAATGAATGAATGAAGTCACTTCACTGCTTGGGGGGCTCTTTTAAGGGGCAGTCATGACTTGGAGTTAGGAAGACTTGAAGTTGAATCCTGCCCCAGATACTTACCAGTTGTGTCACCCTGAGTAATTCATTCAAAATTCCCAGCCTCAGGTTCTTCATCTGTAAAATGTGAATAATAATTGCACCTTCCTCACAAGATTTTGATGAGAATCAAATGAAAAAATTGGTAAAAGGTTTTGCAAATCTTTTTTTTTTTTAGTTTTTGCAAAGCAATGGGGTTAAGTGACTTGCCCAAGGCCACACAGCTGGGCAATTAGTAAGTGTCTGAGACCGGATTTGAACTCAGATACTCCTGACTCCAGGTTCAGTGCTCTATCCACTGCACCACCTAGCTGCCCCAGGTTTTGCAAATCTTGAAGGCATTATATAAATGCTAGCTATCTTTTTTTTTTAAATCTTCATTGGTGGGGCAGCTAGGTGGTGCAGAGGATAGAACACTGGCCCTGGAGTCAGAAGTACCTGAGTTCAAATCCGGTCTCAGACACTTACTAATTGCCCAGCTGTGTGGCCTTGGGCAAGTCACTTAACCCCATTGCTTTGCAAAAACCTAAAAAAAATGAGATCTTTATTGGTAATGTAAAGGGGTTGTAGGAGATGATCTCTAAGGTTTAATCTAGTTCTGCCCTTGTATTCTTTGGATACTATGGGAATAAAGTCTGACAATAAGGTCACAGTTACAAACATAATTCTTGGTAGAAAGTACGCCTAGTAAGAAGCATTCTTTGAAGGAAGCCTTGTCCAAGAAAGGATGGTCTTCTCAGAGCCTCAGTTCCACTCCCTCATCTTTGTCTCTTTCTGTGTCTCTGTGCTTCTGTCTTTCTCTTTCTAATCTTTCTTCTTGAAAGACACACTCACAAAGATAACTCTGTTATTAATATGATTGCAGTCGTTTGTCAGTCATGCCTGATTCTTCTGGTCCCCCTTTGACCCTGACTCCAGGTCCTGTACTCTCTCTACTGGGACACCTGGCTGCCCAATTGCTATTCATATCAAATGAGGATTAAATCAGGGAGATAGCTGCTTGCTAGATGTGTTTGCCACCCTCCTAGAGGACATTCAACATGGATCTCAAATGGAAGAGCCATTCATTATGAGGAGAACCTCTAGAATAGAGGCTCTTTTTCTGCACACTATTTTGTTTATTTTATCAAGTATCCTCTACAGTGCTGAGCTTCCCATAAGAAAGCTATAATCCCTTAAAAAAAAACTAAGCATGGGGCCCCTAGGTGGCGCAGTGGATGGAGCACCGGCCCTGGAGTCAGGAGGATCTGAGTTCAGATCCAGTCTCAGACACTTAATAATTGCTTAGCTGTGTGACCTTTGGCAAGTCACTTAACCCCATTGCCTTAAATTAAAAAAAAAACTAAGCATATTCAATTGAATGAAAATTGACTATTGTCAAAATTAGCCTGGTGACTAGGAAGCATTTAATAAATGTTCTATTTCTCTGTGTGTGTGTGTGTGTGTGTGTGTGTGTGTGTGTGTGTGTGTCCCTCCTTCCTCTCTTCTCTCTATCTCTCTTTCTTTCTACTTTTCCCCTCCTCTCTGTGCCTCTGTGTGTGTGTGTGTCTTTCTGCTCACTGTCTCTGTCTCTCTGTCTTTGTCTTTCTGTCTGTCTCTGTCTCTGTTTCACTGTCTCTGTCTCTCCTGTCTGATTTGCAGAGAGATGTGGAATTCATAGAGTTGGTCAGTCAGCATGTATATCTTTACAGAGGGTGCACAAGGACAATGATCTAGACCCAGAAAAGACAAGAGTGATTTGGATTTTCTTTGGAAAAGCTCACATCACCTTTAGTGATTCCAACTTTTCCCCTAAAGAAAAAAATGACCCCCCCCTTTTTTTAATAACAGTGTTCTTTATTGACAGTCATACTTCATTTGCCTCCTGGCCCTCTGACTCCGAAGCCTTCCTCACTGTGACTCAGCCTTCTTCTAATCCTGGAAGTTCCCTCAGAGCCTGGAGTCTTCCCTTCCTGGAACATCTCTCTGCCTTGCTGCCTCCTTCTCCTATAGGGAAGCTCTGTACAGGAGCATCCATTTTGGATTCAAGCCCCCCAGGCCAACTATGCCTTCTCCTCGTGGCTGTGTTTCTGATCCTCCAGACTTCAGCGCCAGCACCACCACTATTAGGCAACTTCTCCCCAATCCCAATCCCTTTTCAATTCCATTATAGACTAGTATATAAGATTTTTAAGAATAGGGACTGTCTTTCTTTTTTTGATCATCTGTGCATACCCATTGCTTGTTGTCTGTTTCCTGCCTGTGTTCCAAAGATATTGATGAAGATGAAATATTAAGAAAAATATTCTGGCACATTCTGTAGGCCTCTGATTTCCATTCCATCATTATCTAGATAAATAGCCCCATCATGGGACCCTACTGGAAAGTAAATGTCTTAATCTTTCCTGAACCTACCTCTAAGGTCTTTTCCATAGAAATGGAATATACCTTGTATTGGGCATTGTCTCAAACACCTTTTCCACCTTTTCTCAGCATATATACCATGCCCTGCTTCCCTATATAAACTGACTCTATAGCCCTGATAGGAGTCACAGCTGTATTTAAACCAACTGCCAACCTCTGGCAATTACTCCTGTCTTTTCTACTGCCCTCCAAACTACACTGTCCTGCTGCTCATCCCTCAGTAAATCAACAGCTCCCAAGGGCATTTATTTCTTCTCTCCTATAGTTTCTGTTTTCTATAGTAAATCTTTTTTTTTATTTTTTTGGTGAGCTAATGGGGTTAAGTGACTTGCCTAAGGTCACACAGCTAGTATCACATGTCTGAGGCTAGATTTGAATTCAGGTTCCCCTGACTCCAAGGCCAATGCTCTATCTACTTTCACCACTTAGCAGTCCCTCACAGTAATTCTTAAATAAACCTTTTTGTCCTTAAATTTTTTCTGGATCAGAATCAGTCTTTTAAATGAACTCTTTCATGTTCACCTTAACTCCTGAAACCTTTAGTTGACTACATTTTTCCTAGTAACAATGCCAATCAGGGAACTCCACAGTCCAAAGAATTCATGCATCAGTAGAAGAGACACATGGTGATATGAATTAGGTATAACATGCTACCAACAAGGAATCTTGCAAATGAAGCAACATAAAGGGCAAGGACATCATCACATACACACATAAAATGGGAGAAGAAGGTGGGTGGTCATGTTGTAACAAGGAATAGTTGATACCCTTTTCTTATCCCTATAATGTCAAGGAGAACAAGAGGAAAGCTTCCAGTACTCTAGGGAGGCCCTATGTGCAGGAGTCTTGCCTAGAGTCACTCTGACCATCAGTCAGTCAATGGTACATACTTTGGGGGAGTATTATGGCAGGTGAGGTGAGAACCACAGGACCAAAGCATTTAAGGTTTACAAAGCACTTTTCTTATAACAACTTGGAAAACTAGGTAGTGGAAAAATGATGATCTGGGGAAATTGAGGTTCAAAGAAATTCACTGATGTGAGGAATGTAAAGCATTTGGCTTCCACAGAATATAAGAAGAGATTGTTAGTTTAAAAAAAAATAGATCAATACATACAAAGACTGGGGTCTGCCTAAAACTGTTGTACCTAAGTGCAAGTACATGAGTGTAAGACAAAAGAAATGACCCTGAGCAATCATGGAGCTGAGTGAGGTCCCCTCACCCTACATCTAGTCTCTTTACTGACTAGCTTCAATTAGTTAAGGGTTGACCTAGGGTCCCTGTCCTCTGCAAGTGCACCTGCTTAATGAAGCTCATACATATTCCTATACACTATCCTGTGTTCCTCAGTATAATAACCAGGGTGGGGGAAAACATATTAGAGTGGTATAAGACGAGCATATTGATTAGATTGTAACCCTGACAATCAGACCAATGGCTAGTTCAAAGGGGAGAAGATAGCCTTTCAAACTGCATATGAGACTAAACATTGTCTCATTTGAGGGCCTTTCTTGCTAGGGGAACTGCCCTCTTTTGCAGAAAAGTTAATTATTAAGAAGCTATTTTAATCACTCTGGACTAAGTTTTCATAATTATGAGCCTTTTAAAACAACTGATTCCCAGGTTCACCCAGTCTCCTGGCTCCTAATTATTCACCATACCACCTTAAGGCTCACTTGAAGCAAGAGACTATGAATAAGAGTTCAGAGAAGGGGAAAATCATTGTGAGCTAGGCATAGCTTCTCCTGACTCTAAGGCGTGCTGAGTTTTGGGGGGCATCTTATTTTATTTTTAATTTATTTTTTGTTTTTGTGAGGCAATGGGTTAAAGTGGCTTGCCCCCCTTTGATCCAGCAATACCATTACTGGGTCTGTACCCTGAAAAGATTATGAAAAAGGGTAAAAATATCACCCGTACAAAAATGTTCATAGCAGCTCTGTTTGTGGTGGCAAAGAAATGGAAACTGAGGGAATGTCCATCAACTGGGAAATGGCTTAACAAATTGTGGTATATGTATGTGATAGAACACTATTGTTCTATTAGAAACCAGGAAGGATGGGAATTCAGGGAAGCCTAGAAGGATTTGCATGAACTGATGCTGAGTGAGATGAGCAGAACAAGAAGAACACTGGTACCCCCTAATAGCAACATAGGGGTGGTGATCAACCTTGATGGACTTGCTCATTCCATCAGTGCAACAACCAGGGACAATTTTGGACTATCTGCAATGAAGAATACCATCTGTATCCAGATGATGGTACTCTCCATTGCAGATTGTCCAAAATTTTACATGTATCCAGAGAAAGAATTGTAGAGTTTGAACAAAGACCAAAGACTATTACCTTCAATTTAGAGGGAAAAACTGTTTTTATGTAATTTTGCTATCTCTTATGCTTTATTTTTCTTCCTTAAGGATATGATTTCTCCCTCATCACATTCAACTGAGATCAATGTATACCATGGAAAAAATGTAAAGACTAACAGAATGCCTTCTCTGGTGGGGGGGGGGGAGAAAGAATGGGGGGAATTGTAAAACTCATAATCTTTCTAAAAAATATACATGAGTTGTTTTCCTTAAAAAAAAAAATGAAATGGCTTGCCCAAGGTCACACAGCTAGGTAATTATTAAGTGTCTGAGGTCCGATTTGTGCAACTTTCATGGTTAGGCCATAAAGGAGATTAATGATTTTCCCTATTCTCTGTTTCTGTGTAAAAGTTAACTGAAGGGATGATAATTTTCTGAAATGACTTCTACCTTAAGGTTTAGATGATATATCCCAGAGAAGGAAACTTCATGTTTAATCTATATTTTCTGTCAATTTTGTTTTTACCCTATATTTTAAGGTTTTTTTTTATAGATTGGAGGTTCACAATATCTATCTATAGATAAATGTATCTATGCATATAGTTAGATAAGATATGATTCATTGTTTACAGTAATCATTGGTCATTGCATTGATTAGAATTCTCACTTTTTTTTTTTAGGATTTTGCCAGACAAATGGGGTTAAGTGGCTTGCCCAAAGTCACACAGCTAGGTAATTATTAAGAGTCTGGGGCTGGATTTGAACTCAGGTACTCCTGACTCTAGGGCCAGTGCTCTATCTACTGCGCCACCTAGCTGCCTGGAATTCTCATATCTTTCAAAGTTGTTTGTTTTAACAAAATAGTTGCTTCTGTATAAATTATTCTCTTGATTTTTCCTATTTTACTCTGCATTAGTTTATACAAGTCTTCCCAGGTTTCTCTGAAACTGCCCCCTTCTTCATTTCTTATTGCACAGTAGCATTCTATTATATTCATCTGCTATAATTTATTCAACTATTCCCCAATTCCTGGGTACCCCATAGCTTCCGGTTCTTTGCCAATTAAAGAGCTGCTCTTAATATTTTTCTAATACAGATCTTTTCCTTGGGTATTGGTTCTTAAGCTTAAAAGAGTTAATAATAGAAGGTCAGAAATAAGAAGTGACTTGTCCCATGCTCCTTGCCAGATACCACACTGCTTTTCTCTTCCATATCACAGCCCATTAAATATTTAAGGCAGTCAGTTTGTTTCCTCTCTTTTCCTCTACCCGCCCCCAACCAAAAACATCTCTTTCATAAGGGATGTTGTAGACTAGTCTTTAGTAATGAGATTAACTAAAGACAAAGGATTGGGAGAAAGGATATAATTAGGGAAGGACCAGGGAAGGAGATTAAGGATTGCTAGGACTTTCAAAAACTCCCTTGTTTTCATATTGGTAGTGGGACACAGCATAGTTCTCATCAAGGAAAGTCAGAAATAGCTCTCTCTCCTTTGGGAGGGAGGGAAATAGAGAGAAATCTGAAGATTAAATTGGATTTAGTGTGGAAGACTGAAGTTCCTGGGAGGGGGGGTGAAAGACAGTGGGGTTAAGTGGCTTGCCCAAGGCCACACAGCTAGGCAATTATTAAGTGTCTGAGGTCAAATTTGAACTCAGGTCCTCATGATTCCAGAGCCAGTGCTCTATCCACTGCACCACCTAGCTGCCCCTGAAAGTCCCTCCTTCTAATCCCATTCCTCATCCCTCACAAAAGCACCTAAAGGGTGCTTTTATTTTTGTTTTTGCAAAGCAGTAAAGTGAAGTGACTTGCCCAAGGTCACATAGCTATTCATATCAAATGTCAGAGGTCATATTTGAACTCAGGTTCTCCTCACTCCAGGGCCAGTGCTCTATCCACTTTGACACATAGCTACCCCCTAAAAAAGAAAAAAGGCTTCAGGGATTTGTGTATCATCTTTGGGCAGGAGCCAATGCTAATTGGCTGGCACAAGAGCCACATTCATCCTCTCTGCAGCCTTACAATTTTAGTATATGTACTGCTGAAGCTGGGCCTTCCCTGCTCTTCCTGACCACCCACATCCATACCAATTTTAGCATAAATTCTGAACATGGAGTGAGAATCCTGAAGTAAACAGACTTGAGAAAATGACTTAAATTTTTAAACCTCAATTTCCTTATAATTTATAAGGTGGGGCCAATCACAAAATCTCACTGGAAAAGGTCTTCAAAGGTGATCTAGTCTTCCTGTTAACTAAACAAGAAATCCACTAAGCCTATAGGACAAGTCAGTCATCTAATTTAGGCTTAAAGAGCTCTGGGGTGGGAAAACAACCTACTGATGAAGCCCCCAACTTTCTGATCTGAGTGTCCTTGCTAAAATTCTAACTGAAACTTGGAATCCTAGCTATGACCTAATTTCAGGCTCCACTGCCCCTGCCTTTGCCCAAGGCCCCCTCTACTACACCTGCCCCTGTCTGACTCTTTTTGTCTTCTGATTGCCCCTTATCAGTGTCCTCTGCTCCTGGACAGTTTGGGGTTATCTTTATGCATTCCTTTAAGTGAGGATCAAGGTCTGATTAGAGACCCAATCACCTATTATCAGCACCTGGGGTGCTCTTTGACATACAAAATCCACCTTAGGCTAACTTAACAGACATGTTTTATTACTTTATGGTGGGTAGGATGCTTCTTGCTGGCACCATTCCTTCCCAGGGTTTCTTCTGACAGTTATCTTAAACAGACTTAATCTTTTACTAAGAACATTTTTTTCCTCCTTCTCTGCCCTATATATAAAGAACATGTGTAAAGTTCTTTGCTAGTGCCTTTCTCCTAGCATTAGCCCACTAATTTTCAGTGTTCCAATAAAGTGCCTCACCTGACTGGGAGATTATCTGCATCTCTTGTATATTTTTCTTAACCAGCTCTACACTGAACCCCAATATTTCTTGGTGTGAACCCCAACACTACCATTTGAATGCCGAATTCCATTTTGTAGTATTCTTGTTAGGAAAATAGAATTACAACTGGAAGGAATCTTAGAGGTGACCTAGTCCAACATTTGTACTTTTATAGTTGAGGAAATTGAGGTTCGTAGGGATTGAATGATTTGCCTAAGATCACATAGTTTAGAACTAGGACCAGAATTTGAGCACTGACTCCAAATCCATTGCTCTTTCCACTGCATCCTTCTATTCTTCATGTGAATTTTCTTTCTTCTTTGTGTAAATTTAATATTTATTTCTTTGTGATTTACAAATTTGGATACCTTTCTCTCTAGAATATTCCTTGCACTTGAATTTGGTTCAGAATTGGTTGCTTCTCCTAGTTTTCAGGGTCCCTTGTCATTTTGTATTCCAAAACCTCTTGAGCTCCCCCCCCACACCATTTACTTCTCTTAATCAACCAATATGCACAATTAGTTCAAAGCAAAGGTATTCTCTAAAATAGCATACTAAGAATAGATACAAAAAAACTCCCCTATAATACCTACAAAAAGTCCATGAGTAGGGTGGAGACAAAGTTAGAGTACAATGGTAGTGAGGTCATTGCAGCCAAGACAACTCATACTTCTGCTACTACAAGAACCTGATGTCCTTTCTATTCTTGAAGGGTCTTCATATATCACCCCCTTGGCTGCAATATCTTTGCTTAGCTGGTCACTAGGCTGGGATCCCTAGGTCACTGCTGTTCCACTGTCTGACTCTTTTTTGGCAGGCTCTCTTGAATCCATACTCAACTCTTCCTCTTATTTGTAGAGACCAAGACTCCTAAAAGCAACATCCTACCTCTTGAGTCTATTTGTGTCTGGAGAGTATTTCCCTGCTCCCTATTGGATGTCTCAATCTCTTACTGGGCTCCATAAAAACACTTCTTATCTGCATTGGCTTCATAACTTTGTAAGCTTTCGGGACCAGTGGCATGACCAATGGTTACCATGGCAACTATATAGCCCTTCTAATTCCATCTTGGAGAAATTCACACTTTATTCTTCCTTCAAGAGTATTAACACCTTATTAACATATAAACACTTCATTATCTCTGTTACCAGCCTCTTCACTTTCTGTAATTATACCCCTTTTATCTTTAACACCTTATTATCTATGGTTTTATCCGAGGTTGAGGGGAATTCTGTTAGAGACCCACCTTCAACTTACTCAGGCTTCCTAGTTTTGCCTCTAAGCAAAAGGAGGCAAATAAACAAGTGTGATCTCACATGAAAATTGTTCTTTTAAATATTTGAAGACAGCTATGATGACTCAACACAACCCATGTCATTCTCTAGGGGCTCTTCACCAAGTTACCCTACCCTCTGGATATTTCCCACTATTTCAATATCCTTCCTTAATTGTAGTGTCTCAAATGGAATGATGTATTCCAAATGTGGCTGACCAAAGAAGAGTTCACTATAACTACCACTTCCAGTCCATATAATATGCTCCACATTTTTTTCAAATAATCCTTCTCCATTTAAGCCTCTCATGTCTGCTTTTGTGAAACCAATTTTTTTTAACCCAAGGGTTTGACTTTACACTTATCTCAATTAAATTTCTTATTAGATGATCTCAATATTGCAGCACAATCTTTTTTTGGATCCTGACTTTGTCATTTAATATATTAACATTTCATCTGATTTTTGTGTCATCTCCAAATATGAGTATGCCAGCTATGCCTTTATCCAAGTCACTGATAAAAAAAATGATTCATAGCCCAGAGTATGATGAGGCAGTAATTCAGGTATCTAATAAATAGCTGGTGATAAATTGGGACTCAACTCAGAAGAGGGACCAAGGATGGATAAAGTGATCTGGGGATCATCTTCATAAAGGCCATAATTGAATTCATGGAAGCTCATTAAATCACAAAGTGAGAAAGGTTCTTAAAACAAAGCCTTGGGGGATACTCATGGTTATTGGTAATGATATGAAAGAAAATACAACAAAAGAGACTGAGAAGGACCAGTCAGTGGGATAAGGAGGAAAACCAAGACAAAATGAGCAGTCACAAAAATCCCCAAATGAGAGAGGATCCAGGAAAAGAAGGAAGTTAAGGATAAATGTAAAATTCTGTTTTCCAAAAAACTGTTATCTTTTTATGTAATTTTGCTATCTCAATACTTTATTTTTCTTCCTTAAGGATATGATTTCTCTGTCATCACATCCAACTGAGATCAATGTATAACATGAAAACAATGTAAAGACTAACAGGATGCCTTCTGTGGGGGTGAGGGGAGGGAAGTAAGAATGGGGGAAAATTGTAAAACAAAATAAATAAAATCTTTCTAAAAAAATTTTGTTTTCTCTGGAAACTTTAAGAATCTAAAAGTCCTACAGAGATAAAAATGACAAAACAGACACATCTGTGACAATTATAAGAATGAAATCTAATAAATTGATCCACAGCATTCTCTTCTTCCATAACTTTAGGAATTCTGTTCAAAAAGGTGATAAAATTAATTTGGCATGAATTGTTCTCATTGAAATCATGCAGGTCATTGATGAATACCAATTTCTTTTCAAGACATTCATTAATCATCTATTTGAAATGATATTCTAGAATTTTGATAGTAAAGTTCACTACTCTATAGTTTGCAAATTCAAATTTCTTTTCCTCTCCCCCTCCCTTTATTGCCCAAATTATGAATTTTGCCTTCTCAAAGTCTTATAATAATTTGATCTTTCAAAGTTTACTGACAACAGTTCAGTAATCTCCACTGCTAGTTCTTTTATTCCCTGGGGAATAGCTCATAAGGGCCAGATGACTTGAATGAATCAAAGGCAGATATGTGTTCTTTGACTATTGTTCTACTTATGAGAATTTTTATCAGTCCATTTTTTCCTTTCCCTTTTAAATTAAAGATCATTCTCTTGGTTGAGAGAAAAAAGCAATAGAAGAATTCTTTAATAATAGAAAATTCAATATTTCCATCATCTGTTATCATTGTCCCACCTACAACTCCCCTTCCACAAGTTTTATCTCTTCTTTGACCTTCTTTCCACTCAATATAGCTTTTAAAATTCCACATATACTCTTCTTTGGTTGTGAGTCAAAGGAAAAACCCAAGAGATAAAGTTTCTGGATAATTAACAACCAATTTATTAATTAGACTGGCAAATAAAAAATTGAGGTCAGTAGTTTCTCTCAGTAACCAAACCTAGGGAAGATATTAAATATTTTTAGAAAAGGAAATGTCCCTAACAGGAGAAATCAAGCCTGAATGGTGAACAAATAATGAAGGGGTAGACATATTAATAAGGAGCTAGGATAAAAGTTTTCAGCTCCTCCTGCTGTGAATTTGACTGGATCATGGGACTCAGCTGAATCCACCTCCACCAACGCCACTTAAGTTAAAAGACTGGGCAGGATTCACTTCCCCCAATTAGACACTGGAATTCACAAATGGAAGTTCTAGAAGGCAACTGCTTCTTCTTCCACCCTTGGGGTTTGTAGGGGAAATCCTGAAGGTCTAGGATTGTTAGTACTGTCTTTCATTAGCCTCTACCAATATACTCTCCTTAATCAATCAGAATCAATTTTCTTCTGTTAACTTTTAGAACACCGATTTCCTGTGTCAAGATATTCAGAGACACTGTTTTCCAAAGTTGAGACCTAGTAAGCAAGTTGTGCCTGGAGCTTGGCATAACAATGATCCCTTTGGGCTCACCCTCCGGATGACCTCAGTCACAGTGAAATCCCACAATTGTTTCCTGTCATGAAGCCCTGCTATGAATCAAACTTGTCTTATTGTTTAATTCTCACTATCAGGGCTCTAGGTGAGCTATTGCTATGAGTTTTGAGATCTCCCCTTATTAAAACAGTCCCAACATTAAACTTCTCTTTGATTCCTGACACTTCTGTCTCTAGCCTGCTCTGTTTGGCTCTGACCACCCAGAGGTTAGAGGCCCTTTCTAGTCAGATTGATACCTGAGATAGCATGCCAAGAAGTTAGCATATGGAGGCAGCTAGGTAGTGCAGTGGATAGAGCACTAGTCCTGGAATCAGAAGAACCTGAGTTCAAATCCAGCCTCAGACACTTAAAATTGCCTAGCTGTGTAACCTTGGGCAAGTCACTTAACCCCATTACCTTAAATAATAAATAAAAATTTAAAAAAGAAGTTAACATATAACATTACCCTCAAACTGGGAATATGACCACAAGGTGCTGGGAAAGGATGTGCTCAAACAAAGCCTAGTGGTAGTAAGAGAGAGAGGTAAAGGGATATCTCCCCACTCCCATGCTTTAGTGGAATCCTCATGGAGTGAGCTGTTGGCATGGTACTGGGGATGGTGAGTCCTTCCATTGTCCACTGCAGGAGGAGTATCCCTTGGATGGAAGAGTCAGGGGGCGGCTAGGTGGTGCAGTGGATAAAGCACCGGCCCTGGAGTCAGGAGTACCTGGGTTCAAATCCTGTCTCAGACACTTAATAATTACCTGGCTGTGTGGCCTTGGGCAAGCCACTTAACCCCATTTGCCTTGCAAAAAAAAAAACAACTAAAAAAAATAGAAGAGTCAGCTGGAATCACTCCTCATACAATATGGAGTCTTCAACTGGATCAATCCATCCACTGTTGGACTGGGGTCAAATAACTCAAGAACCTACCAAATGGCGCATATTGTACAAAGAACTAAAATTCAAAGAAAGTTCAAAGACAGTCTCTTACTCTCAAGGAACTCCCAGTCTTAATGGAATGAGCAGGTGTGTGAACATTCATCTCAGAATCTGAAATGTAGTAGTCATTTAATAAAGGCTCTTTCTCTGCTTTTTCTCCCTTCACTTGCAAACAAGAAAATATGGAGTTATTCAACAGAGAAAAATCACTAGCAGTATAGGGGATCAGAAAAGACTGGATTTTCACTGGGATTTGAAGGCAGCCAGGGAAGCTGGGGGGTGGAGACAAGGAGCCCTGGGTGACAGCCAGAGAAAATGCTTAGAGTTGAGAGATGGAGTGTCCGATTTGAGGAGAAGAAAGTCAGTGGCAATGGATTGTAGAGTAAATAGGAGGAGTAAGATCCAAGAAGAGGAAGGAGATTGAAGGTGGCCATGTTGTAAAGGGCTTTGCATGCCAAACAGAAGATTTTCTGGTTTGTTTTTTTCCTGGAGGTGATGGGGAACTACTGATATTTATTGAATAGGGAGGTGAGTGACATGGTCAGATATGCAAGTTAGGGAGATTAATTTGACAGCTAAGTGGAGGATGAAGCAAGTAGACCAACCACAAGGTTACTGTAATAATCCAGATAGGAAGGGATGAGGATGGTGGTATTAGAAAGGGGAGCATATAAGAGATGGTGTGAAGATAAAATGAATGGGCCTTGACAAAAGAACAGAGGATGAGAGTGAGGGGTTGAGGATAACACCAGTTGTGAATCTGGGTGACAGAGAATAAAGGTAGCCTCAACAATAATATGGAAGTATGGAAAGAGGAAAACGTTTGGAAAAAAAGATAATGAATTTAGTTTTGGATTTAGTGAATTTAAGATGTTTATGGGACCTTCAGTTTGAGATGTTTAATAGGAAAAAGGAGATAGGATTCTGGAAGTTAGGAGAGAGGTCAGGGCTGTATAAGTAGGCCTGAAAATCAGAGGCACAGAGATGATAAACCAGTCTATGGAAACCAATGAAATGACCGAGTAAGAAGAGAAAAGGCCTCAAGTCAGAGTCAGATGGACACTCACAGTTAGCAGGCCTGCTCAGAACGGAGATCCAACAAAGGAGACTGTGAAGAACCAGTTAGACCAGTAGGAAGAGAACCTGGAGACAGTGGTGTCCTGGAAACCTACTGAGAAGAGTGGTCAGGAAGAGAGTAATTCACAATGTCAAAGGCTTCAGAGAGATCAAGGAGGATGAGGATATATATAGAAAAGGCCATTGAATTTTGGTAACTTTGGAGAGAACAGTTCCTGTTAAATGATAAAGTCTAGCTGTGCAACCTTACTGTCTGCTCTGAATTCAATCACCTCACCCCTCTGGGACTCAGTTTCCTCTGGGAAAAAAAAAAGAGGAGCTTACTCATCTCCCTAACCTTTTAGGGAAAATTAGATATCTCTTTACTTTCTATCAAATAAGGGCAAGATGGCAGAGCAGAAAGAGGGCTGCAATTGGAGTTCCTCCCTGCTTACAACAATTGACCAGTATTCCAGGTTCTCCCAGGTCTGCCAAGCTGGCAAGAAGTCAAGGCATAGACCAGGTTCCTGTTTCCCCTAATGAGCCTCTCATTTCTGGCCCAGGGCCTTTTGTGGGAGGTAGCCCAAGTGCTACCTGGATAGTGGGAGGAGCTCTGGGCTCCAAGGTTTGTTTCCCCTGACACTTTCCTTGCATTTTAACAAATATTTAACCTACATGGGATAGACCAAGGCTGACACTTTTTTCTGTTCTCAAAGAGGGAAAAAGTCCTCAAATTTTCAGGCTTCCGGATTTATGATGGTTTTTCTCCATGATGTGAATGGAAAGTACTTTCCTCCCCTAGTCACATTTGGAAAAATTGAGCCTCAGAAACATTAAATGACTTGCTGAAGGTACCCAAGTTAATTAGAGATAGACTGGAACCCAAGTCCTCCTTGATGCTCAGTCCAGGGCTCTTTCCACTAGCAGGAAAGAAGGACTCTACCTGTGATTTCATTAATAAGAGAAACTTCCCAGGTGAAAAAGCTCCCTTTTACCAGGTCCATACTTGCTCTTGCAATTTTTAGTCTTAGAGAATTTAGAGTGACTTGGGTGGGGTCTCACAGATCTGGGACTTGAACTCAGATCTAACACACGTTTATATATTTATTTTTATTTTACTCCATCAACACATTCAAATCATTTTGAAATTACATTTTAATCTGGCTCAGGCACTCATGTCATGGACCTCCTTGGCCTTGGATGGGATGTTTGATTTCCTGGTCTAGACAACTCTGAGCTCCTTAAATGGACGAGAGACACCTCCAGTACCTTTGGTTTTAAGCACCTACTGAGTTTGAGATATGTATGAGTTTTGTAAACCAAAAATGAAGGGAGTTAGGAGCTAGAAGGGATAGAATATAGGATGGGAATGAGGAAGATCTCAGTTCAGAATCCTCAGACACTTTCTTAGCTGTGTGGCTCTGAGAAAATCATTTGGCCTCTTTCAGTCTCAGTTTCATCATTTGTAAAAGGGTGACAAAAATAGCATCTCCCTTACAGAGATGTTGGAATAAAAATGTTTGTAAAATGTCTTAAAATAACAACCCTGAAGTACAACATAAATGCTAGCTATATCATTATTATTTTATAAATGGTGATCATCATCATTATTATTATTTGCATTATTCAGAAATATCAGAGGTTCTTCTTAAGAAGCAGGACTAATTGGTGGCAGTAGTGACCCTTCCATCCTATCTTCCACCCACCCCCAAGCTAGGGAGATTTTTGGAGGTCCTTGGACTTTAAAAACTAAGAGAGATGGATGTGCAGTGTAATAAAACAAGCACAAGATAGAAGTCAAAAATATTTGTTTGGTTTCTGTTCCAAGTCCGTGATTTACCAGTTGTGTGAGCTCAGTAGTTACTTCCCTTCTGGATCTTAGGGACCCCACCCCCCATAAAAAGAGGAAAGATGGACTGGGTCTTCTCCAAAGTCCCTTTCAGGTCTGATAGGCTCTGCTCTATAGTCCCTTCAGCAATGCCATTCTGTGTTCAAGGGTCATTTTACCATTATTTTCTGTAATCAATATCAACTTTCTTTTAGTTCAGTAAGGTGGAATATAGAGGTAAACAGAATTTCCTTAAAAATCTGAACCTTTGAATGGAATTAGTTGTCTAGGTAGATAGTGAGCTCTCCGTCACTAGAAGTATTCAAGCAGAGATTGGATATTGACCTCTTGGGAATCTTGTCAAAGGGAATCTTATAGTGGATGAAAGACTGAACTAGGTGATCTTTAATTTAGTCTTCAAACCTGAGATTAAACAATTTTAATTATACATCATAAATATATGCAATTAGGTAGTAGAGTAGTTAGAATTTGGGACTTAGATTCAAGAAGACCCAAGTTCAAATCTTGCTTCAGATATTTACTAATTGCGTGATGCTGGGCAAGTCACTTCACCTCTCTGTGCCTCTGTTTCCTCATCTATGACATGAATATGATAACAGCCCTTATAGGGCTGTTGGGAGGATCAGATGAGTTAGAGTACTCTATATAAATACTGACTATTAATAATAAAATAAAATAATAAATTATTAATGTTAAATCTGCAAAGCCCCTTAGAATTCAACATCCTCATTTTTTTTCCCCAGAGGAAACTGAATCCCAGAGGGGTGAGGTGATTCAATTCAGACCAGACAGTAGGATTCAAATGTGAAAGCTTGACTTCCTGCCCAGTATATTTCCATGTGTCTGGGGGTGGGGGGGAGTACATGCATGCCCCCCAAACCCTTCTCAACTTCTTCCTTCCTCAACCCTTGACCTCCTCCCCACCTCTAAACTAGTTTCAATACTATCCCCAGCCCTTCACTCCAACACACACTTTCTGTAGGCACAGCTGAGGGAACATTGGCTTTTTCCCCTCTCTTCAGTCACTGGAAATTTCACTCTTGCCTCCCCATCATGTGCATTGTCCTCCCTCTGCTGGGGAATCCTGGGAACTCAGATCTAATTAAAAAGAAGCTCCCCAAGAGATGAGGGGGATTTGGAATGAGTTGTCTTTTTTTCTTTTCAAATTGAACAAAACATTTCATTAATGTTAAAATAATTTTATTTAATTTTAATTTTTAACTATTTTATTTCATTTATTTCATTTTTGTTTAACAAAAGTTTATCTTCTCTCCTCATTCCTCACCCCACTCTTTTCTCTCATTTTAAAAATTATTTTGTTCATTTTAAACTTAAATGCAAAATGAAAAAAAGAAAAAAGAATACACAACAGAGCATGAGAGGTCAACATAATAAATTTTCATTTCACAAGAAGCTATGTAACAAATGCTACAAATTGTTTTCAAAACACCCAGTTTTTCTGTGCTTCCTTTTAGCTTTTCTTTTGTTCTCTGATTTGCACTTTTTTCCTACTTAACTTCCCTCCACCTCACTCTAGAAGACCACAATTAAATGCAAATGTATACATATATATGGACACACAAACATACATATATATGCACAACTAGAAACACACACATACATGCATATACACATATATGCATACTAGGCATATTTCTCTTTGTCAGTTCTTTTTCTAGAAGTGGATAGCATCTTCTAAATCAATCAGCTAATCATTTCTTCTATGACAGAAATACTCCATTACAATCATATCCTATCTTAGAGACTGTCTTTGAGTTCCCCCCTCCTCATTTTCTGCTCTCTTTCTAATCTTGGTTCTATTAGTCTTATTTACACAAGAAAATTCTAATTTTAAATAATCAAAATGATGAATTTTATATTTCAGTAGTGCTCTTGCCTTATAATATGGGTTAAGGTCTAGTACTACTGAATATCTTTCCTCTATCCTTTGTCCCCTTAGTTTCTTAGAAATTTTTGACCTTTTGTTTTTTCCAAATGAATTTTGCTGGGTTTTTTTACTCAGCAAAATAATTTTTTAGTAATTTAATTGTGATGGCATTGAATAAATAGATTAGGTAAAATTGTCATTTTTTTATTATACTAACTTTACCTAAACATAAACAATAAATTTTATTTCAATTATTTAAATCGAACTTTTGTCTAGTGTCTTATATTTTTGTTCATGTAGTTCCTGTGTCTGTTTTGTCAGGTTTATACTCAGGTAGTTTATATTGTCTAGTCATTTTAAATGGTCTTAAAACAATACTGAATAATATTGGTAAGACATAGTGTAGTTTTCCTATTTTTTCTTTTAATTAAATCTATTTTAACTTTAACTTTGTCTGAAATCATGATTACTCCTATTTTTTACATAGTAAATTCTACTTCAGTCCTTTATTTTATCTTTGTATATATCTCTCATTTTTATTGTATTTTCTGAAACTGTTGAATTAAAATTTTTAATCCATTCTGCTATTCATTTACATTTTATGGGTAAATTCAGCCCATTCCCATTCTAAATTAATACTTGTCGTGTAATCCCCTCAATCCTATATTTCCTCACTAATCTTCTCACTTATCTACCTTGTCCCTCTTCCATTATCTAATTTATTTTTATCAACTGCCTTGCCCTTCTATTCCTTAATCTAGTACTCTAAGAGTACCTACCCTTATCCTCTTCCCCCACCTCTCTTTAAATCTATCTTCCTGAGATTCTCCCTTATCCCCTCCCCTTCCTAATTCTTAATCTACATACACTCCCTTCTAATAGTCTCTCCCATAACCTTTCCCTTTACCCTCTTTATTTCTTTCTTTCTAAGTATTTCTAAATATACTTGGTTTTCCCTCTTTAACCCATTTCTGATAAGAATAAAGGGACAGCATTACCAGCTCTCCTCCCCTCAACTTGCTTCTTCTGTATCAAGTCTTTTATGTCTAATCTGTATGAGATAATTACTTCTTTTTAATCTCTCTATGGCAGTTATTTTTAAAATCACCCCCAGCATACACAGCTCGGTCCAATTCTTCATTGAGAAAAAAGAAAACCATTGGTTTGGAGAAGGCAGTTTCAATAGAATGAAAGTTTAGAAGTGAGGGGAGAGGAATTGTATGTATCTAGTGGAGACAGACTTAAGGTTCATAAGATATAGGGAAAGATGAAATGATAAAAGATTATGAACAGATAAAGAAATTTCAAGGTTCAAGAACCTAGAAGTAGGACGCTAGTGGGTGAAGGCAAATCAAGGTTATGTATGAAACTGAGGAGAATTGGAGGAGTAGGTCATGAGAATGAAGAGTCTGAGTAAGAAACTGGGAAATTGAGTTAATTTTATGTGCAGATATGATGAATTCCCCTAATTTGAGGAGAAGAAAAATATCATGAGTCAGGTCTTAAGGAAGAAGGTGTGTGAGGGCTGGGGGAGGTCAATAGATAATGGTCACCAGGATCTGAATTAGGTGATAAATTTGAATGGTGTGAACCTCAAGAAAAGAGAAGTTGGCTCTTCTTCATGTATCTCCCTTCTCCTCCTCCTCCTCTTCCCCATTCTCTTGGCCAGACCATCTTGTACCTTTTATGTGAATGGCAACTGAGGAGACCTCTGCATTCCCCATAGCTAAAGAAAAAGAGAGAATTTGCTGAATAATGGTGGCAGAGGAGAGACTAAAAGTGGCAAGGAATATTCTCCCTCTGAGACCAGTGAGTTGAAGGGATAAGTGCACATACAGTGATGGTTGGTTGGTTAATTGGTTATTTTCCTTTGTTCTCAAAGAGAACAAGATGACATCATTGTGTTGGGGTCAAGGTACAGTGTGTTCAACTGTGACTCAATAGCCCAGTATAAGCTAGGAGGTTCTACCTTGGGTTAGGCACATAGAGTTCACAGGAACATTTAGAGTGGAAATGTTTCTAAATTTGCATATCTCACATTTCTTTGGAGGGACTACAATTGTGCTTTGCTTATAGAGAACAGTGCCTTCTTTAATTTGGTCCTTTGTTAGTGTTTCCCATAGCACACAATCTAAAATCTACATATTAATTCTCCTGACCTCCATGTGAGCACTTGTATGATTTCTCCATAAAATAGTATTTTAGGCAAATGCATATTTAGTAGAGTTTGAATGCATGACATTAAAAGGACTTCAGTGTCTCATACCTAATCCTGCCAGATGATCTTCAGAATCTTCCTAAAATGATTCTGTTTCCTGCATGAGTAATAATATGCTGTTTCGAAGCAGCACAAACAACTCTGTAGACCTTCAATCTGGTAATCAGCCAAATTCCTCTTCTCTCCCACAAAGTTCCTTTGGAATCTCCCAAACACTTAGCTAGCTCTGGCAATGCCTGCATCAGCCTCATCAACTATATGTCCTTCTCTGGAAAGCATACTGCCAAGGTATGTGAACTTATCCATAGTACACAAAATTTCTCCACTTGCTGTAAATGGTTCCATGAATGAAAGGTGTGGTGCTGGCTGGTAGAGAACCTGTGTTTTCTTGGTGTTGATTATTAGGCCAAAGTTAACATAAGAAGTAGAAAATCAATCTATACTTTGCATCTCAACCTCAGAGGTTGCAGTGAGTGCACAGTCATCTGCAAACAGAAAATCATGCACCAACTCTCCCTCTACTTTAGTCTTGGCTTGTAATTTTTTCAAGTTGAAGAATTTTACAAAGGAACTGAAAACATATGCTAAAAACACATGGGAGGGGCAGTTAGACAGCACAGTAGATAGAGCACCTCCCCTGAAGTCAGGAGGATCTGAGTTCAAATTCAACCTCAGATACTTAATACTTAGTTGTGTGACCTTCGGCAAGTCATTTAATCCCATTGCCTTGCAAAAAAACCCAAAAAATATATGGGAGCAATCACATAGCCTTGTTTCATTCCACTAGTGACTGGGAAAACATGAAAGCTTCATTTGTTATCCAGAATTCAGGCATGAAATTTATGTACAATATTGATGAACTTCTCTAGACAACCATGATCTTCCACAAGCTCTCACAACTAATGATATCAAAGGCCTTTGTCATATTGATAAATATTATGTACAATATTGATAAACATTCTTCTCCTGGCATTTCTCCTGGAGTTTTCAGGCAATAAATACCATATCAACCATTCTTCAACCCTTTCAGAAGCCACACTGGCTCTTAGTTAGATGACCATTATCTTGGTGAGGAATCTGAAAAGAATCTTGCTGATAATGACAAAAAGGATGCACTATTGCCCCCTTTCTGTAGCCCCCCCCCATGATTGTCACAGGACTACCAATTTCCTTTACCTTTATAAAAATGGTCTATGTTGAGATTCTTGAGGTTCTGGTGAATAACTTCTTTATGCCATATAATCCAGAATATGTCCGTCAGCTTTTGTATCAACAATGGAACCCCTGCCTTGTAAATCTCCAAATAGAATCATCATCAGGGATTTTGCCAAATGAGAAGAACTTATGTCTATCTCTGGAAAGTATACTGCTAAGGTATGTGAACTTATCCACAGTAATCAAAATTTTTCTATTTGCTTTAACCAATGATTCCCTTTATGTACCTTTTTCAGTTGTAAATTCATCTAGGGAGGGATTGACTTCAACCTGAGATCTATGATTAGTGGTTTAAGAAATGATTGATGAGAATCTGTTGAGAACACTAGAGAAGTGTTCAGCCTACCTCTCCAGGATCATGTCCCTATCACTAATCAAAATGGCTCCATCAGCACTGAGTTGTTGATATGCTCCATAGGTGTTTGGCACTTAAATAGCCTTCAAGACATTATTAAAACACTTTGGATTGTTACCATCAGCTTAAAACCGAATTTCATCCATCTAAGCTTCAGTCCTGAAGGAGTTAAATGCTGCCTTAGAGACAGATAAACTATTTTTCTAGTAAACCCTATGTAGTTTCTCTTTTTTTTTTTTTTGGTTTAGCAGCTTCTGAATTGCCCCTATCATTTTTGACAAATCAATCTTGATTTTTACAAGTGTTCTGGCCAGATGAGTAATTGTGATGTAGTACACTGAATCTCTGAAAGTTTGGTTGGTTAGTTCTTGTCCTTCATTATCAAAGAAGACCAATATGACATCACTCAATTTCAGACAAATTACAGTGTGTCCCACTGAGGCTGATCAGACCAATATGAGTTCAGAATGCTCTTTCACAGGTTGGGCACAAATAGTTCATGTGAATACCTAGGATGGGTACTCTGAACTTACAGATGTCATGTCTCCTTTGAACTGCTTCAACTCTGTCTTCCTCATAGAGTGCAGCATCCTCACTGATGAGGGCACATCATGCTGGGCCATCCTGTGCCAATGTCTCCCATGCTACACAATCAATTCTAAAGTTCTTCAATGAGATCTTCAGGGTGTCTCAGTATCACTTCTTCTGACCCCCCCTGTGAGCCCTTGCACTGTGTGAGTTCTACATTAAATGGTTTTTCTGGCAAGCTTATGTCTGGCATTCTAATAACTTGTCCAGTCCATTATAGTTGCCTCTGTAGTAATGCTAGGCAGTTTAGCTAGAGAAAGGGACCCAGTGTCTGGTATCTTCTTCTGCTAGGTGATTTTTTAGAATCTTCCTAAGACAATTTAAATGGAAGTGATTTAGCTTCCTTACATAGCACTAGTAAACTGTCCAGGTTTCACAGGCATTTAGCAATGAGGTCAGCACAATGGCTCTGTAGACCTTCAATTTAGTAGTTAGTTAGTCTAATACCTCTTCTCTCCCACTCTTTCTTTTGGAGCCTCCCAAATACTGAACTAGCTCTGACAATGTGAGTGTCAACCTCATTGTCCATGTGTACCTCCTTGGAAAAGACACTGCCAAGATAAGTGAACTTGTCCATAGTACTTAAAACTTCTCCATTTGCTGTACTCAATGGTTTCACATATGGATGGTGTGGTGATGGCTGATAGAGCATCTGTTTTTTCTTGGTATTAATTGTTAGACCAAAATGAGCACAAGCAGCAGAGAATCCAACCATACTTTGCTGCATCTCAGCTTCAGAGGCTGCATTGAGTACAATCATCTACAAACAGATCATGCTCAACACTCCCTCCACTTTGGTCTTGGCTTGTAGCCTTTTCAAATTGGAAAGAATTTGCCATCAGCACAGTAGCTAATTTTAAGGTCATGTTCATCCTCAGTGTAGGTTTTTGAAAATATGGCTGGAGGGGCGGCTAGGTGGTGCACTGGGGTGGCTAGGTAGTGCAGTGGATAGAGCACAAGCCCTGGAGTCAGGAGTACCTGAGTTCAAATATATATATAATTACCTAGCTGTGTGGCCTTGGGCAAACCATTTAACCCCATTTGCCTTCCAAAAAAACAAAAAAAAAAAGTAAAAGAAAAGAAAATATGGCTGGAGACTTCTGGCCAAGATGGTGGAGAGAAGACAGACACTGTGATAGGTGCTTTCTCTTTCCCCTCAGAAATAACATGAGAGAAACCTCTTAATAGAAATTCAATCAACAAAACCCAGAAAGAGAAGCTAGGAGAACACCTACCAAGAAGGTCTGTCTCAGGGCACTGTGGATGAACTGGGAGATGGCAGCTGGGGGAAGCCAGAGGGCCAGACTCAGCCATAGACACTTCAGAGAGTGGCGGATGCCAGATCCAACTTTAGCTGTGGAGTCTTTGGCTGGGGGGAGAGGAGCTAAGGAAGGATGAGTTCCAGCACAGTCTCAGAGCACTCTTGGATTACAACCAGCTGGGTGGGGGACCTGAGCTCTATACTTTCAGCAGAGCCCTTTGCCCAGAACAGACAATAGACAATCCCCACCACCACTACCATCCCATCAGGACAACAAAGTTCATTCAACAAAAAGAGACGAACTCCCTCCCCCAGGGCCCAGCCCAGTGTTCAAAGTCAACTCAGACCCTGCTGCTGAGGACCTCATTCAAGAGAAAGCAACCAGCGCTCCTCTACTGGCTGGCCCTTGGAATTACTAAGCCAGGTGAACAAAGCCTCTAGGATCTTGGAAAGCAAGCCTCTGAGAGCCAGTTCCCCACACACACACACACAAGATGAAAAAAGGCTAGAGAAAAGGGGGGACTCATGGAGAAATACTTAGAAGAGACAGATTCTAACCCAGAGAGATCTGCTGAGGAGAATATGAATTGGTCTCCAGCCCAGAAAGACTTTCTTGAAGAAATTAGGAAGGAGTTTAAAAATCAGTTGGAAAAAATGTGAAATGAAACTCAAGAGAAAATGAACATCATGCAACAAGAAAACAATCCTTGGAAAATACAATTGGACAAATACAAAATGAGAATAACTCTCTCAGATCTTCAGTTGGGCAAAATGCAAAAAGAAAATGATTCTCTCAAAACTACATTTGGGCAAATAGAAAAATCCTTCAAAAATAGAATGGACCAACTGGAAAAGAAGTTGCAAAAGATAAATGAAGAAAAATCTTCTCTTAAAAAAAATGGAGGGGCGGCTAGGTGGTATAGTGGATAAAGCACCGGCCTTGAAGTCAGGAGTACCTGAGTTCAAGTCTGGCCTCAGACACTTAATAATTACCTAGCTGTGTGGCCTTGGGCAAGCCACTTAACTCCATTTGCCTTGCAAAAACCTAAAAAAAAAAAGAAAGAATGGAATCAGTGGACACTAATGACTTCATGAGACAATAAGATTATGTTAAAACTAAAAGAACTAAAAGATAGGAAAAAATAGAAAAAAATGTAAAATACCTCATTAGCAAAACCACTGACCTAGAGAATCAATTGAGAAGGGAGAGTCTGAGAATTATTGACCTTCCTGAAAACATTGAAGAGGAAAAAAAGCCTGGACTTAACATTACAGGATTTAGTGATGGAAAATTGATATCATGGAACCAGAGGGCAAAATAATTATTGAAAGAATATATCAATCCCCTTCAGAAAGAGATCCTAAAATGAAAACACCAAGGAATGTTGTGGCCAAATTCCAGGACTATCAAAGAAAAAATCCTACAAGCAACCAGAAAGAAAAAATTTAAGTACCAAGGAGCCACAGTAAGGATTACACAGGATCTGGCCCCAGTAGCATTAAGGGATTGAAGGGCCTGGAATGAGATATTCTGCAAGGGTGCTTGGAATGCTGCCAGGAATCCACTAACTGGCAAAGATGAGCCTTCTCTTCCAGGGAAAAAGATGGACATTTAATGAAATGGAAGACTTCCAAGATTTCATGATGAAAAGACATCAAACAGGAGGCTCAAGAGACACATGAAAAAGTAAAAAAAAACAAAAAAACTTCTATACAATAAGATGGAACTGGCTATATACTCACTTGGGAGAAAGAGTCTCATAACTCTTGAGAATTGTAACTCTATTAGAGAAAATATACATAGCCAGAAGGAATGGACACTCATAACTTTTCTGTGACTCAGGTAGAATGATTTAAAAAAACAATACCTTAATACTTCCTTAAAAAGGGGGGCAATAAAGAGAAGGGAGGTTGGAGGGAGACTGAATGGGGTAAATTTCATTACATCAAGAGGTACAAAAGACCTATTGTAATTTCGGGGAAGAAAGGAGGAGGTGAGGACCACTTGAATCTTCATCTCATCAGATTTGGCTTAAAGTTAATTTAGACACTTAATCAAGTTAAGAAACTTATCTTACCTTTCAAGCATTAAAAGGGGAAAAGGGGAGGGGGGGACAGGGAGGGAAAGAAAAAGGGGAACTAATGGAAGGGAAGAAGGGGAAAAAAGGGGAGGGGGTTGATATAAGAGGGAAAACACGTTGAAGGTGGTGTTATTCAGAAACAAACACTGGGGAATATGGATAAAGGGAAAAAAGGGGAAAAATACAAAGAGAAGGAAGATAGCCTGGAGGACAATAAAGAGTTTGTAATTATAACTTTGAATGTGAATGTGAAAAGCAGATTGGATTAAAAACCAGAATCTTACAATATGCTGTTTACAAGAAACTCATTTGAAGCAGAGAGATACATATACAGTAAAGGTAAAAGGTTGGAGTAAACACTAAGGAAGTGGTAAAGTGAAGTGAAAAAAGCAAGGGTAGCAATCCTTATCTCAGACAAAGCAGTCGAAAAAATAGATAGTGTTAAAAGAGATAAGGAAGGAAACTACAACCTCCTAACTGGTACCATAGACAATAAAGTAATTTCAATACTAAATATGTATGCAACCAATGGGACAGCATCCAAATTCTTAGAGAAGTTGAAAGAGCTTCAGAAAGATATAGACAGCAAAACTCTATTAGTGGGAGACCTCAACCTCCCACTCTCAGATTTAGATAAATCAAATCATAAAATAAACAAGAAGGAAGTTAAGGAGGTAAATAGATTGTTAGAAAAACTAAATATGATAGACCTATGGAGGAAATTGAATGAGGATAGAAAGGAATATACCTTTTTTCCTACAGTACATGGCACTTACACAAAAATGGACCATATACTAGGACATAAAAACCTAATGATCAATTGCAGAAAGGCAGAAATATCTTTCTCAGCTCATAATGCAATAAAAATCATATGCTATATTGGGCCAGAGAGATATAGACCCAGAAGTAATTGGAAACTGAATAATCTCTTTAAAGAATGAGTGGATCCAGCAACAAATTATAGAAAGAATTAATTATTTCATCCTAGATAATGACAATAAAGATACAACATACCAAAACCTATGGGATACACTCAAGGAGGCTGTCAGGGGATATAATATATTTTTAAATGCTTACATGAATAAATTAGAGAAAGAAGAAATCAATGAACTAAATATGCAACTAAAAAAATAGAGAAAGAACAAATTAAAAACCCCAATTAAATACCAAATCAGAAATTCTAAAAATTAAAGGAAAAATTAATAAAATCCAAAGCAAGAAAATTATTGACCTTATAAATAAAACCGAAAGTTGGTTTTATGAAAAAATCAATAAAATTGATAAACCTCAGGTCAATTTGATTAAAAAAAAGAAGAAAACCAAATTGCTAGTATCATAAATGAAAAGGGTGAACTCACCACCAGTGAGGAAGAAATTAAAGTAATAATTCAGAATTATTTTGCCCAATTTTATGCCAATAAATTTGACAATCTAAGTGAAATGGACAAATATTTATTTGGTTTTTTTTTTTAGGTTTTTACAAGGCAAATGGGGTTAAGTGGCTTGCCCAAGGCCACACAGCTAGGTAATTATTAAGTGTCTGAGACCAGATTTGAACCCAGATACTCCTGACTCCAGGGCCGGTGCTTTATCCACTACGCCACCTAGCTGCCCTGAAATGGACAAATATTTACAAAAATATAAGTTGACCAGATTAAATAAAGAGGAAATTAAAAATCTAAATAACCCTATCTCAGAAAAAGAAATTCAACAAACCATTATTGAACTCCCTAAGAAAAAAATCTCCAGGGCCAGATGGATTCACAAGTGAATTCTATCAAACATTTAAAGAACAATTGGTTCCAATTCTATATAAACTCTTTGGAAAAATAGATGAAGATGGAACTCTGCCTAACTCTTCCTATGACACCAATATGGTGCTGATACCTAAACCAGGAAGAGTTAAAATAGAGAAAGAAAATTATAGACCTATCTCCCTGATGAATATAGATGCAAAAATCTTAAATAAAATCTTAGCAAAACAATTACAAGTTATCACTAGGATAATACATTATAATCAAGAAGAATTTATTCCAGGAATGCAGGGTTTGTTCAATATTAGGAAAACTGTTAGTATAATTAATTATATTAATAACATACCTATCAGAAATCATATGAGGGGCAGCTAGGTGGCACAGTAGATAGAGCACTGGCCCTGGAATCAGGAGTACCTGAGTTCAAATCTGGCCTCAGACACTTAATAATTATCTAGCTGTGTGGCCTTGGGCAAGTTACTTAACTCCACTGCCTTGCAAAAACTAAAAAAAAAATCATATGAGCATATCAATAGCTGCTGAAAAAGCTTTGACAAAATAAAGCACCCATTCCTAATAAAAACACTAGAGAATGTAGGAATAAATGGTTTGTTCCTTAGAATAATTAGCAGTATCTAGATAAAACCATCAACAAACATTATATGTAACAGGGATAGGCTTGAGGCATTCCCAATAAAATCAGGGGTGAAACAAGGATGCCCATTATCACCACTACTATTCAATATAGTAATAGAAATGTTAGCTTCAACAATAAGAGAAGAAAAAAATTGAAGAAATTAGAATAGGGAAGGAGACAAAACTCTCAATCTTTGCAGATGACATGATGGTATAACTAGAGAATCCCAAAAAGTCATCTAAAAAACTACTAGAAATAATTAGCAACTTTAGCAAAGTAGCAGGTTATAAAACAAACCCTCATAAATCTTAAACATTTCTATCTATGACTAGCAAGATACAGCAGAAAGAGCTAGAAAGAGAAATCCCATTCAAAGTAACCTCACAAAATAAAACACCTGGTAGTCTACTTGCCAAGGGAGACTCAAAAACTTTTTGAAAACAATTACAAAACTCTTTTCACACAAATAAAATCAGATTTAAATACCTGGGCAAACACCAACTGTTCATGGATAGGTAAAGCTAATATAATAAAAATGACAATTCTACCAAAACTAAACTACTTGTTAGCACCCTACCAATTAAAATTCCAAAAAATTAATGATTTAGAAAAAGTCGTAAGTAAATTTATATGGAGAAATAAAAAGTCAAGAATTTCCAGGTTTTCAGAAAAAAAAAAAGTGCAAAAGAAGGTGGCTTAGCCTTACCAGATCTAAAATTATATCATAAAGCATCAGTCATCAAAACTGTCTAGTATTGGCTAAGAAACAGCATGGTGGATCAACGGAATAGACCAGGTGCAATAGCAGGAAATGATTATAGTAATCTGCTCTTTGATAAACCCAAAGAGTCCATAGCTATTGGGATTAAAAGCTCTCTCCAATAAAAACTGTTGGGAAAATTGGAAGTTAGTATGGAAGAAACTTAGACTAGACCAACACCTTACATCCTATACCAAGATAAGATCCAAATGGGTAGAGGATTTAGACATAAAAAACAATATTATAAGCAAACTAGAAGATCAAGGAGTAGTGTACCTGTCAGATCTATGGAAAAGGAAACAGTTTATGACCAAGGAAGAGATGGAGATCTTCATTCAAAACAAAACTAGATAATTTTGACTACATTGAATTAAGAATCTTTTGCACAGACAAAACTACTGTAACCAAGATCAAAAGAAATGTAGTAAATTTTTTTCAACTAGTATTTCTGACAAAGGATTCATTTCTAAAATATACAGAGAACTGAGTCAAATTTTCAAAAAAACAAGCCATTCCCCAGTTGACAAATGGTCAAAGGATATGCAAAGGCAATTTACAGCTGAGGAGATCAAAGCAATCCATAGTCATATGAAAAATTGCTCTAAACCATTACTTATTTTTTTAAATTTATTTTTATTAAAGATATTATTTGAGTTTTACAACTTTTCCCCCAATCTTACTCCCCCACCCCCGGAAAGTACTCTGTCAGTCTTTGCTTTGTTTCCATGTTGTACCTTGATCCAATTTGGGTGTGATGAGAGAGAAATCATATCCTTAAAGAAGAGAATAGAAGTCTCAGAGGTAACAAGATCAGACAATAAGATATCTGTTTTTTTTTCCTAAATTAAAGGGAATAGTCCTTGCACTTTGTTCAAATTCCACAGCTCCTTATCTGGATACAGATGGCACTCTCCTTTGCAAGACAGCCCAATATTGTTCCCCATTGTTGCACTGATGGAATGAGCAAGTCCTTCAAGGTTGAACATCACTCCCCTGTTGCTGTTTGGATGTACAGTGTTTTCTGGTTCTGCTCATCTCACTCAGCATCAGTTCATGCAAATCCCTCCAGGCTTCTCTGAATTCCCATCCCTCCTGGTTTCTAATAGAACAATAGTGTTCCATAACATACATATACCACAGTTTGCTAAGCCATTCCCCAATTGAAGGACATTTACTTGATTTCCAATTATTTGCCACCACAAACAGTGCTGCTATAAATATTTTTGTACAAGTAATGTTTTTACCCTTTTTCTTCATCTCTTCAAGGTATAGATGCAGTAGTGGTATTGCTGGGTCAAGGGGTATGCACATTTTTGTTGCCCTTTGGGCATAGTTCCAAATAGCTCTCCAGAAGGGTTGAATGAGTTCACAGCTCCACCAACAGTGTAGTAGTGTCCCAGATTACCCACAACCCTTCCAACAATGATCATTATCCTTCCTGGTCATATTGGCTAATCTGAGAGGTGTGAGGTGGTACCTCAGAGAAGTTTTAATGTGTATTTCTCTAATAATTAATGATTTAGAGCATTTTTTCATATGGCTATGGATTGCTTTGATCTCCTCATCTGTAAATTGCCTTTGAATATCCTTTGACCATTTGTCAATTGGGGAATGGCTTTTTGTTTTAAAAATATGACTCAGTTCTCTGTATATTTTAGAAATGAGTCCTTTGTCAGAATCATTAGTTGTAAAGATTGCTTCCCAATTTACTACATTTCTTTTGATCTTGGTTATATTGGTTTTATCTGTGCAAAAGCTTTTTAATTTAATGTAATTGAAATTATCTAATTGGTTTTTGGTGATGTTCTTCAACTCTTCCTTAGTCATAAACTGCTCCCCTTTCCATAGATCTGACAGGTAAACTAGTCCTTGATCTTCAAATTTGCTTATAGTATTTTTTTTATGTCTATGTCCTGTAACCATTTGGATCTTATCTTGGTAAAGGGTGTGAGGTGTTGGTCTAATCCAAGTTTCCTCCATACCAACTTCCAATTATCCCAGCAATTTTTATCAAAGAAGGAGTTTTTATCCCAATGGCCAGACTCTTTGGGTTTATCAAACAGCAGATTACTATAATCATCTCCTGCTTTTGCACCTAGTCTATTCCACTGGTCCACCATAAACCATTACTTATTAGAGAAATGCAAATTAAAGCATCTCTGAGGTACCACCTCATACCTCTCAGACTGGTCAATATGACCAGAAAGGACAAAGATCAATGTTGGAAGGGATGCAGTAATCTGGGACACTAATATATTGTAGGTGGAGCTGTGAATTCATCCAAACTTTCTGGAGAGCAATTTGGGACTATGCCCAAAGGGCAACAAAAATGTGCATACCCCTTGACCCAGCAATACCACTACTGGGTCTATACCCTTAAGAGATGATGAAAAAGGGTAAAAACAGCACTTGTACAACAATGTTCATAGCAGCCCTGTTTGTGATGGCAAAAAATTGGAAATTAAGTAAATGTCCATCAATTGGGGAATGGCTTAACAAACTGTGGTATATGTATGTCATGGAACACTATTGTTCTATTAGAAACCAGGAGGGATGGGAATTCAGGGAAGTTTGGAGGGATTTGCATAAACTGATGCTGAGTGAGATGAGCAGAACCAGAAAAACATTGTGCACCCTAACAGCAACATGGGGGTGATGTTCAACTTTGATGGACATGTTCATTCCATCAGTGCAATAATCAGGCACAATTTTGGGATATCTGTGATGGAGAATACCATTTGTATCCAGAGAAAGAATTATGGACTTTGAACAAAGCCCAAAGACTATTACTGTCAAATTAGGGGGGAAAAACATTATATCATGTTATTTTACTATCTTATACTTTATTTTTCTTCCTTAAGGATATGATTTCTCCTTCATCACATTCAACTGAGATCAATGTATAACAATGTAAAGACTAATAGAATGCCTTCTGTAGGGGTGGAGGGAAGGAAGCAAGAATAGGGGGAAATTGTAAAACTCAAAATAAATAAAATCTTTCTTAAAAAAAAAGAAAAAAAGGGGGCAGCTAGGTGGTACAGTGGATAGAGCATTGGCCCTGGAGTCAGGAGTACCTGAGTTCAAATCAGACCTCAAACACTTAATAATTACCTAGCTGTTTGGCCTTGAGCAAGCCATTTAACCTCAATACCTTGCAAAAACCTAAAAAAAAAAAGAATGAACAACAATAAAAAAAAAAAGAGAAAAAATGGCTGAAAACATCATGCTAAAAAGTATGGGAAAAGGATACATCCTTGTTTTATTCCATTGCTGCCTGGGAAATCTCAAGAGCATTGTCCACTATCCAGAACTCAGGCATGCATGTCACCATGAAATTGAAGTATAATACTGATGAACTTCTCTAGGCAACCAAATTTTGACATAATTTTTCATAAATCCTCATGCCTGACAGTATCAAAGACCTTGGTCAGATCTACAAGTGCTGTATATAGACCTCTATTTTATTCCTGCCATTTTTCCTGGAGTGTTGGGCACCAAACACCAAACTGACTGTTCCTCAACCCTTTCTGAAGCCACACTGGCTCTCAGGGAGGTGATCATCTTCCAGGTGAAGGATCAGCCTATTGAGAAGGACTCTGGAGAGAATCTTATCAGCAATGACTAAAAAAGAAATACCCTTGTGATTGTCACAGAACAATCTATTCCCTCTACCTTTGTAGAGATGGACAACGGAGGCATCCTTGAGTTCTTGGGGGATAACCTCTTCATGCAATATAACTTGGAAAATTTGAGTCAGTTTTTGGATGAGCAATGGACCACCACCCCCCTTTGTAGATCTCAGCTGGAATAGAATCAGCACCAGGTGCTTTACCACTTGAAAGGAGCCTAATGGATTCAAAACTTCTTCTTCAGTTGGAATTTTAGCTAGGGACTGATTGACTTCAACTTGAGATAAATGGTCAATGGTTTCTACATTTATTGATGATGGTCTGTTAAAAACACCTCTCAGACTGGCCAACCTGACAAGAAAGGACAATGATCAATACTGGAAGGGATGTGGGAAATCTGAGACACTAATACATTGTTGGTGGAGCTGTGAACTCATCCAACCGTTTTGGAGAGAAATTTGGAATTATGCCCAAAGGGCAACAACAATGTGCATACCCTTGGATCTAGCAATGCCACTACTGGGTCTATCCCCCTGAAGAAATCATGAAAAAGGGTAAAAACATGATTTGTACAAAAATATTCATAGCAGCCCTGTTTGTGGTGGCAAAGAATTGGAAATCAAGTAAATGTCCATCAATTTGGGAATGGCTTAACAAACTGTGGTATATGTATGTCATGGAACACTATTGTTCTATTAGAAACCAGGAGGGATGGGAATTCAGAGAAGCCTGGAAAGATTTGCATGAACTGATGCTGAACAAGATGAGCAGAACCAAACATTGTGCACCCTAACAGTAACATAGGGGTGATGATCAACCTTGATGGACTTGATTATTCCATCAATGCAACAGAGACAGTTTTGCTATCTCTTATACTTCATTTTTCTTCCTTAAGGATATGATTTCTCTCTCATCTCACTCAATTTGGATCAATGTACAGTATGGAAACAATGTAAAGACTGGTAAATTTCCTTCCATGGGAGGTGGGGGGGAAGCAAGATTAGGGGAAAAACTGTAAAACTCAAAATAAATAAAATTTTGGGGAAAAAATAAAAATAAAAAAATACCATGTAAGTTTTCAGCCCATCTCTCTAGGATCCATCAGCACTGTGTAGTTGAAGTGCACCATAAATAGCCTTCAGGGCATCATAAAAGCATTTTGGTTTGATAGCATCTGAATAAAATTAATTTCACCTGCCTTCATACTGGGCCAAGAGTCTTATATTTCTCTAAGCTTCAACTGCCTTTACTTAAATGTTGCTTTCTTAGAAATGGATGAAAATATCCTGCCGGTAAACCCTGTGGAGTTCTTGCTTTTCAGCTTCATTTAGCAGTTTCTGTTTTTCCCCCATCAAATTCATCAAACCAGTCTTGATGTTTGCCAGTGTTCCAGCCTAGATGAGAAATGCAGTGCTGTACACCAGATCTCTGAAAGCTACCCTCTCTTTTTCTTCTGCTCCACTGTTGTCAAACATGTGTTGGCTCGGTTTTCCCTCCAAGGTAGCAGCAAACTGTTTCTGCTCATAGAGACACTCTAATCTCTTGGCATTAATTCTTTTAATATTCATTTGGCCTTTGGGCCCCTACTTTGGTTGAATATGATATTTAGCTTAGAGAGGATGAGTCTGAGATCATTCCAGGACTCTGCACCACACATTGCCTTTGTCACTCTCACATCCTGTCTGCCTCTTCTCTTTATAATCACATAGTCTAATAGATGCTAATGTTTGCTATGAGGGAGCATCCAGGAAGTTTTATTGTGTTTAGGTAAATGGAAGACCATGTTTGTGATGAGAAGGTCATAAGATGCTCAAGTCTTCAGTAGAAAATAACCATTGCTATTGCTGTTTCCAATTCCATGCCTCCTAAGGACTCCCTACAATGAATGTCTCATAATCTGAGCCTACTCTAGCATTAAAGTCACCCAGAATTATAAGCTTGTACTCTTTTGGTAAATTGATGTTAACAGTCTCCAGGTCTTCATAAAACTTTTCTTTAACTTCATCAGTGTTAGTCATGGTGGGAACATAGGCACTGATGATGATGATGGCATGGCATTTTCCTGGAAGTGGCAATCTTATTGTCATATGCCTCCTTCTGGTAGAAGAATGTTGACTAGATTAGTTTTGATTGCAAAACCTACATCAGCTTTACAATGTTTCCCTTCACTTCGGCCACTCCAGTTCCGACTTCAGTAAGCTGGTTTTTATTTGCTAGTCTTGGTTCACTCAGAGCTGCTATTTGGATACCATACTTGCTGAGTTCTCTTGCAACAAGAGCTGTTCCTCTTTCAGGTCTATGGGATCTTATGTTGTTTGTAAGTGTGCACGCATTCCATGCACCATGGAAGAAGGTTTTATAGATTTTTTTTTTGTGTCTTGATTGCCCTATGGGATTCCCCACCTTCTGAGGTAATCAGGCTAGGTTTGGGTAAGCAGACAATTTTTAGGGCACCACTTCTAGCCCCTTCCTCATACCAGAAGATGAGCAGTGTGATCCTTAAAAGGACTGCTCAGTCACCCAGGGGGCAGCTTTTTCCAGTGGGGAAACAACCCTATGTCCTGGGTCACCAATAAAAAAAATTAAACATTTTCATTTAAGGTTTTGGGTTCCATTTTACACATTAATAGCAACATAGTGTGATGATCAGCTATGATAGATTTATCTCTTCTCACTAATACAGTGATCCAAGACAATTCCAAAAGACCATGACGGAAGATGCTACTTCATCACTTGACTGTCACCACAGGACTTTGAGGAATGGTTATGAATGATGTCTTTTGATACCTGTGTAAACTGGACTTAAGTGAAGTCACAGGCCTCGCTCTCTCCTCCAAAGTCATTATGATCCAGCAGAACAAGACAGAGCAAAGACAACTGGTGATGACTCTAGATGCAGTGGATGACCTTGGTGTCTTTGATGTCTAACCAAGCGCTAAACCCTCCACACACCTGCATGAACTGCCTTCATGGCCGTTGGAATGAAATGTTCTCCTCTGCCCATTCCAGTAGTGGAAGACTTCACATGCTTGGGGAAGACATCTCCCACTACTCACCGATGAATTTGAGACTCCAGTTACCCTCAACCTGGTTTAGCCCCCCTGCCAAATCGGTTTACCAGGTATGGCTGCTGTGCATGCTACAGCTTCTTGGAGCCACAGATGAGAGGTGGCTCAGGTGGACATCAGAGGTGAAAAGAAGCTCTGAAGAGGGTCAACAGCCCTCATCCCAAGGTACTAGTCTTTCCTGAACACACCCTACACCCCTGAAGAGCTAGTCAATGATGTTCTGGCTAAGCTTTCCCTCCAAGTTTAGCAACTAGGGCTTTAATCTCTAGACATTGTCTACTAGTAATTATTTTGTCTTGACGCTGCAGCTTTTGTTAAATGGAAATGTTTAGCTTGGAGACAATAAATCTATGATCAGTCCAGCAATCTGAGCCATCCATAGCCTTTATCAACTTCACCTACTTTACCTTCTGTCTTTCTCTTCCTATAATGGCATAGTCTATTAAATGCCAATGTTTCCTGCAAGAGGGGATCCATAAAGTTTTATTGCATTTAGGTAAGTGGAAGGCAGTATTAGTGAGGAGAAAGTCATGAGATACACAAGTCTTCAGTACTAAGTGACCTTTGTGGTTCCCAACTCCATTTCTCCCAAGAACTCCTTGCCTTGTCTGTGTAGAGCAGGCTGTGCCTACTCTTGCATTAAAGTTACCCAGAATTATAAACTTGTTCTCTTTTGGCACATTGTTGATGAGGGTGTCCAATGTTTTTTCCTTTCTTATCAGGGTTTGCCATGATGGGAATATATACATTAACAATGGTGGTGTGGCACCTCCAAGTGGCATGAGCCTGTTGTTTACTACTTTTGGTACTCATACAAGTTTACTGACTAGATTAGTTTTGATTGCAAAAACTAAATCAGCTTCACCATCACTCCAGCCACTCCAGAAAAACATATCTAGCTCTGGCATTGTAAGCTGGCTTTCATTTGCAAGACTTGTTTTATAACAGCACTTCTATTTGGATGTGATATCTGCTGATTTCTCTCACAACAAGAGCTGTTTGTCATTCAAGTTAACTGGATTTCATCTTGTCTATGAGTCCATGGGAGTAGAATCAACTTCATAAAAGTTTTTGTACATTTTGTGTATGTGTGCATATGTTTGTGTGTGTGTGTGTTTGTGTGTGTGTGTGTTGACTATAAGATAGAATCCCCACCTGCTGCAGTAAGTAGGCAAGGCTAGGTTAGATGAAGCAGAAAATTTTTAGGATACCTTTTCTAGTCCCTACCTTACCCCACATCTTTAGCAGTGTAGTCCTTAAAAAAGACTGATTGAGATAATCCCAAAGTACTAATGATAAATTACATACTATCTGCCTCCAGAGAAAGGACTAATATTGACTGATTACAGATTGAAGCATGCTATTTTTCACTTTGTCTTCCCTTTTTAAAATTTTTATTTGTCTTCTTGTACAAAATGACAAATATGGAAATTTTTACATAATTGAGTATGTATAGTTTATATCTGATTGCATACCATCTAAGAGAGGGGGAGAGTAAGGAATAGAATTTGGAATCCAAAACTTTTTTTGCACTTAATAGTATTTTATTTTTTCTAATGATATGTAAAGCTAGTTTTTAAAATTCATTTTTGTGGGGTGGCTAGGTGGTGCAGTGGATAAAACACCAGCCCTGGAGTCAGGAGTACCTGAGTTCAAATTTGGCCTCAGACACAATAATTACCCAGCTGTGTGGCCTTGGGCAAGCCACTTAACCCCATTGCCTTGCAAAAACTAAAAAAAAAATTCATTTTTGTAAGATTTTGAGTTCCAAATTTTTCTCCCTTCCTCCCTTCTCCTCAAGTCAGCATGTAATCTGTAAGAGGTTATACATGCATAATCATTATGGAATGCCTGCTCCATAAATAACAAATATGCTTCTGTCTTAAAACGTTTCCCTCCATCTTCTGACTCTAACTGAAACCTGACTCTCTTCTATGACATTACTACATACTAGGGTAGATGAGGATTCCCCATTGGTCATGTTGTGAAAGAAGAATCAGAGCAAAAGGGAAAAATCATGAACATGAAGGGAAAAAGTGAAAGTAGCTTACCTCAATCTGCATTCAGACTCCACAGTTCTTTCTCTGCATATGGATAGCATCTTCCGTCATGGTCTTTTGGAATTGTCTTGGATCACTGTATTAGTGAGAAGAGATAAATCTATCATAGTTGATAATCATACAATGTTGCTATTAATGTGTGCAATGGAACCCAAAACCTTAAATAAAAATGTTTAATTTTTTTTTTAGGTTTTTGCAAGGCAATGGGGTTAAGTGGCTTGCCCAAGGCCACACAGCTGGGTAATTATTAAGTGTATGAGACCGGATTTGAACCCAGGTACTCCTGACTCTAGGGCCGGTGCTCTATCCACTGCACCACCTAGCCACCCCTAAATTGCTTTTAAAAAAGAAGGAAATATAAACTTCTCCTGGAGGGGGGGGAAGGCTGCCAAATTCAACTTCTGCTTCAGTTCAGTAAGAAGATAACCCTATGATCTGAACCACCTGTGTGCAAGATTGTGACTTGCAGCTCCCTATATATATATGCACTTGCTGCTTCTTCATTTGCCATCACCACAAGATTTTGAGGTAGTTAAAATTGTCAAAAAGGTATGGGTGTTATCTTTTGATTGTGCGTAAATTGGATTTAAGGGAGGCAATGTTGTAGAAGTCATCAGCCTCACTCTCTCTTTCAGAGTTTTTAAAGTCCATTGGCAAGACAAAGTCAAGACAATTGGTTTTGGCTCAGAATGCAGTGGATGACCTTGGCATTTTTTTTTTAGGTTTTTGCAAGGCAAACGGGGTTAAGTGGCTTGCCTAAGGCCACACAGCTAGGTAATTATTAAGTGTCTGAGACCGGATTTGAACCCAGGTACTCCTGACTCTAGGGCCGGTGCTCTATCCACTGTGCCACCTAGCTGCCCCCCTTGGCATCTTTGATGACTAATTCAAACTCTAAGTACTCCACAGTGCCTACTTCAGCTACCTTCATACCACAGGAACAAATTGTTCTCATCTGCCTATTCTACTTGAGAAGTCTTTGTGTGCTTGGGGCAGACATCCTCTTAACTCATTTAACTAACCCTCTGGTTACCTTCAACCTGGTTTAGCCCATCTGCCAAAACAATTTACGGGAGTGTGGCTGTTGCTCGTGCCCCAACTTCTTTGAGTCACAGGTGAGAGTTGGGTGGTAGGTGGACGCCAAAGTTGGAAAGCAATCATGAAAAGGGCTCAGCAGCCCTCAAACCAGAGATTCTAGTCTTCACTGAACACCCCATGTACCATAGTATGTAATAATGTCATAGAAGAGAGTCAGGTTTCAGTTAGAGTCAGAAGATGGAGGGAAAAGTTTTAAGATAAAAACATATTTGTTATTTATGGAGCAGGTATTCCATAAAGAGGTCAGCTAGGGGGTTCAGTGAATAGTGCACTGGCCTTGGAGTCAGGAGGACAGGATGGAATGCAGCCTCAGTCACTTGCCAATTATTAGCTGTGTGACCTTGGACGAGTCCCTTAACTCTGCCCCACATCCAGGTTCATCTCCAGTTGTCTTGATTCATATCTGGTCACTGGACCCAGATGGCTCTGGAGGAGAAACTGAGGCAGGTGGCTTTGTACAGCCCCCTCTAACTCAAATCCAATGCATGTGCTTGTCATGGCATCACCTCCCTGATGTCATGGTCTTCTTCAAAACTAAAAGACAGGGGGCAGCTACGTGGTGCAGTGCCTGACTCCAGGCCTGGAGTCAGGCGTATCTGAATTCAAATCCAGCCTCAGACACTTAATAATTACCTAGCTATGTGTGTGTGTGGGGGGTCCAGCCTCCTCGGGGTCCTTGGAACCTGACAGGAGGGATAGAGTCGGTGAAATGAGTTGTCAACAAGTGGGTAAAGGCAGGAGCAGGTTGATTGACTGTCAGCTGCTTGGATTTATTTTTATAGTCTCAGAATCATGTATGTTTCAAGAAAGCTAAGATCATTTCCTTGGTTACCAAAGTGTACAATTTTCATCATTAATCATATAGTTCATATGGTTACAAGTTTGATCATGTAGTGGTTACAAGTGTGATTATCAATCATGTAGTTAATTTTCTCGTCCCTGCTCAGACCATGATGACCTCAACCTGCCTGTTGCCTAGTTTGTTGCTGCATAGTAAAGTTATTAATTAAACAGAACTTTCCTGATAATAATCTTTGATATAATTTGTTTAATGGAATGCTTTTATGTTTTTGTGCTGCATATGTAATGTTTTTTGATATGCTCCCTTGACAACCTATAGTGAGGGTATTTATGTTTGTCCACCGGTCTGTTGACTCCAATAACCAATTTTCCTTTCAGCCCTTGTTGGTAGACGCTAGAGTTTCTATGACTTTTTATTCTTTTCCAATACTGAGGCTGTTAGAGTTCACATATTGGTCACCTATACTAACTATTCTTTCACCATCTTTATCATATATTCCTCTGTATGGTAAGGGGGGCAAAATTGTTAATTTCCCTGGAATTCTATCTGACCCACCTTGTATCTGGTTTCCCTGTATATATTCTGACATCTTCCTGGAACTCCCAGTGCTGTATCTTCCAAAGATTTCATAATGTTGAAGCCTTTTGTATGCCTCAGGGAAGAGGCAGTCCTATTAAATTTGGACAGAGTTTACAATATGTTTTATTCAAGGTATTTCTCTGAAATCCTTCCTTTATAGTCATTCCACTATTAGGATGAGTAAGTTTTGCAATCAATAATAGACCTCTAAATATGGGTATACATGGAATCCCTATTATATATTGAAGAAGGAAATGTTGGTCCATCAGGCAGTGTGACTGCCTTGAGTCTTCTTGCTGCGACTGTGTCAAACAACTTAGAGACCCTGGCTCCCAACAGCTGTGTAGCCTTGAGCAAGCCACTTAGCCCCATTGCCTTGTGAAAGAAAGAAAGAAAGAAAGAAAGAAAGAAAGAAAGAAAGAAAGAAAGAAAGAAAGAAAGAAAGAAAGAAAGAAACTGAAAGACAAACATTATTCCATAGAGCACATAAGAAGGGGTGGGAAACTGTGGGGAGAGGGTTGAGACAAGGGAGTAAACAGGTAGGGGTATGAAATGGGGGTTGTATGTGAGTAGCTGAGGGTTCAGAATCAATGAGAGAAAACAATATAAAGATGTAGGAAGATACTAACTATGAGGAATGAGTTATGGCAGAGAACCAGTGCTTGGAGCCTTGATTGTTCAAACTTATTTTACGTCTTTGACTCATTGGTTAATTCAATGAAGCTGAGTTGGCCTTCTAAGATAACATTATGTGGAGCAGGAGTGGAAATTTCACCTTTTTGAAGAACTCCAATATATTGATTTCCTCTAGGACCAATAAGGAAATTGGTGCTGGACAGCAGGGACCTTCTTCCAAGTGAAAGATCAACCAATTAAGGAGGACTCTGGCAAGAATCTTGTTTTAGTCATTTTTTGAGTCATATCCTACTGTTCATGATTCATTTAGATTTTCTTGGCAAGGATACTGGAGTGGTTTGCCACTTCTTTTTCCAACTCATTTTACAGATGAGAAACTGAGGAAAATAAGGTGAAGTGACTTGTCCAGGGTCATATACCTAGTAATCATCTGAGCCTGGATTTGAACTTGGGAAGATGAGTCTTCCTGACTCTATGCCCATCATTCTATCCATTATACCACCTAGCTGCCCAGATTGGGTACTAGAGAGAATCCAGATGTAGTTTTTATACTGTCAGCAAGTAAGTAACTAGATCATTACAGAAACACTGGTAGATTTGATCGATTTCTCATCTATTTGTTGTATTTATAATTTCACCTATAAATACTCTTGGCATGATCTAGCTTAGTTTTTGATAGGCTCCTTTTCCTCTACTGGTTTTTTTTTTCCTGTTTTGTGAGGCAATATTACTATTAACCTTCACCATCTTTCTCTATAATCTTTGACAAATATGTGAGAGACATGGATTTTTTGCCTTGCTGGCATTGTTTCTGACTGCCTACTTGACCAAAGCTTCAGGGTAACTTATAGGACCGATGTAATCTGCATCAGGAGGCACATTGGATTAGAGTACCATCCCTGGAGTCAGGAGGACCTGAGTTCAAACATGACCTCAGATAATTACCACTTAAAGATGTGTAATCCTGGGCAAGTCACTTAACTCTTATTGCCTCACACCCAGGGTCATCTCTAGTCATCCTGATTCACATCTGGCCACTGGGCCCAGATGTTTCTGGAGGAGAAAGTAAGACTGGTGACTTAGCACAACACCCCCTCATTCAAATTCAATTCACCTGCTTTTCATGGCATCACCTCCCTGAAGTCATGGTTTTCTTCAAGAATGAAGGATAATCGGGGCAGCTAGGAGGTACAGGGGATAGAGCACAGGCCCTGGAGTAAGGAGGACCTGAGTTCAAATTTGACCTCAGTCAAAATTAATAATTACCTAGCTCTGTGACCTTGGGCAAGTCACTTAACCCATTGCCTTGCAAAAACTAAAAAAAAAAAAATAATGAAGGACAATCAATACAGGGTAGGAAGCAAATTGTTTAAGAGCTGGAAGGCAAAGGAAAAGTAATAGGTGGGGGCCAGAGCCAATATAACAAATTACAGAAAGCAAAGAAATTTAAAAATCACACCTCAAGGGGCAGCTAGGTGGCATAGTTTATAAAGCACTGGCCTTGGAGTCAGGAGTACCTGGGTTCAAATCCGATCTCAGACACTTAATAATTACCTAGCTGTGTGGCCTTGGGCAAGCCACTTAACTCCATTTGCCTTGCAAAAACCTAAAAAAAAAAAAATCACACCTCAATACTACCTCACACCTATCAGATTGGCTGAAATGCCAAAAAAGGAAAATGATCAATGTTGGAGAAAATGTGGGAAAACTGGAACACCAATGCTCTCTTGGTGGAGTTGTGAACTGATCCAACCATTCTGGAGAGCAAATTGACACTATACCAAAAGGTAATAAAACTTTGCATACCCTTTGGTCCAGCCAATATCATTTCTAGTGCTATAATCAAATTCAAACTTTACAGAAAAAATGAATGTTGAAAACTACCTTTGCATTTGATTGGAAAAAATACAATAAATTAAATAAAATTTCAAAGTTATAGAGCCAACAAAAGTTCAGGATGACGTATTTTTCTAGTGTAAGAAAACTTAGGAGGTCTTCAGGAGAGGTCTGTAACAAAAAAGTGGAGTTGCTGTCTGAAGTGGACATATCCAGCAGCAGCAGCAGCAGCTTCAGGAACTCTCACTATGAAGATGGTAAGTGAGTCCAACAACTGGTCAGAAAGAATTTACAGGTGACCCCTTCCTGATACTGGGTACAACTGGCACAGATTGGCTATCACCCCCACACAGCTCCAAGTTACAGCTCTGGGACTAAGAGGAGTGCTAGTGCTGGTAGCTTCAGGGGAGGCAAGATCAGAAAACAGAGCCAGAATGTAGTGACCATATGTCTCCCTGAATCATACCATCTTCAAAGCACTGGAAATTTGCAGAACCCTACAACTAGCTCTAAAAACAGCAGCAGGAAAAAACCTAAAACTTGGGATAGTGCCTCCCCACCCATAGGTGAGCAGTGCCCAACTTTAACATAAAGTTCAAATTTAAGAAATAGTTGGGAAAATGAGCAAATAAACAAAAGAACTTAACTATAAAAGATGGTGGCAGGGAAAACCAAAACAAACTCAAAAGAAGACAATAATGTGAAAACAGCTACAACCATAACCTCAAATAAAAATACTAATTGCAGCTCAGGAGTCAGGAGGATCTGAGTTCAAATATGGCCTCAGACATTTGACACATACTAGCTGCATGACCTTGGGTAAGTCACTTAACCCTGTCTCACAAACCAAAACAACAAAAATACTAATTGGATATAAGCCCAGTAAGAATTCCTGGAAGCATTAAAAAGTATATAAATCGAAGAAAATTTGGGAAAAGAAGACTAATGCAACAAAATTATGAAAAAATAATAAGCAGCCTGGTAAAAGAAGTACAAAAATTATTGAAGAAAATAACACCTTTAAAAACAGATTTGACCTAATGGTAAAATAGGCCCACAAATTCACTGTAGGAAAATTTTTTTTAAAGTATAGAGAAAAGCTAGGAAGCTCCTGGAAGCTTTTCCAAACCAACTTTTAATGAAGCCTCTAAACAGAGTCTAAAGTGACAGAAGCCACACACACACACACACACACACAGACCGAAACTGTTCCGTGAGATATCTTAGAGGAACTTTAGGAAAAGAAATATTTGTCTCAAGGGTAGTACATCTTAGTGTAGACAGGAGAGCTGAGAAGTCAGCAAGAGTCAGAGAGCAATCAAGGTCGCCATGAAGCCCTGTCAGCCGTGAGGTCCCAACTCAAGATTAGAGAGCAAGGTTTCAAGTCCTGGGAAGCTGATGTGGTGTTGGGTTACTCTAGTGCAGGGAACAAACAAGGAGCAGAAGTCAGGGACCATAACCCTGAAAAAAAGAAGCTTGGGAACAGAGCTCAACTGACAAAATAACCAAAAAAAAAAAACAAAAACCCAAAAATGCTAAGAGGAAAGGAGTGACAATATTTCTATATGTGAAGCCTCTAAGGGATTGATGACTGGTTTCAATTACAAAAAGACCTCTTGGAAGAACTCAAAAAAGGATTTTAAAAACCAAAGAAGAAAGGAAGAAAAAAAAACAGATAAAAGAAATGAGGGTCATGCAGAAGTATGAAAAAATTAACTGAAGAAAACAATAATTTTAAAAGTAAAATTTATCAGCTGAAAAATAAAATTAACCAATTGGAAAAGAAAACAAAAATAGTAGCTGAAGAAAAATAAAACCTTAAAAACTAGAATTGAACAAACTGAAATGACTGATTCTATGAGACTCTAAGATTCCATTAAACAAAACCAAAAAGCTGAAAAAAAAATAGAAGAAAATGTAAAGTGCCTCTTATGAAAAACAACAGAACTGAAAATTAGTTCCAGGTGAGATAATTTTCAAATTATTGGTCTACCTGAAAGCTACAACCAGAAAAGGAGCCTAGACAATATCATGCAAGAAATTATCATGAAAAACTGCCCTAATATCCTAGAACAAGAAGATAAAGTAGTCAATCATGTGCAAAATAAAAATTATACGGAACACTGTAGCCAAATTTCAGAAGTCTCAACCAAAGAAGAAAATGTTGCAAGTAGTCAAAAAAAAGCAATTTAAACACCAGGGATCCACAGTTATATTATGCAGAACTTTTCAGCTTCAACATTAAAGGATCAAAAGGTCAGGAAAATATAATATTCTGGAGAACAAAGGAGCCTGGATTATATTACAACTACCCTGCAACATTCAGCATATACTTTCAGGGGAGAAGAGGGCTTTTCAATGAAATAGAGTTCTTTACTGATAAAAAGATCAGAACTGAACAGAAAATTTGATCTTCAAATGAAGACTCAAGAGATGCATTAAAAAGGTAAACAAACAGGCAGAAAATGTTAGTTAACTCTTAAAAACCATAATTCTCTTAGGACAAAGAGTGTGGCTATAAACTGTGATGTGATCAAACTTTTAGTTCTTGAGTGATTTTGATTTACATGATATTTTAGCTCATGAGGATTGTATTTCTATAGAAGGAACTTGAAAAGAAGGTATGGTATAAATTGATTATAATTTGATGGAATTTATGGCTGTTGAGAATTGTATTTCTAATAGGATACATGGACAGGGTATACTTGGTCAGAGGCTGGGGAATGAAGAGACTCTGAAGTAATATCGCTTATAAATCAAATAATCAATCCTTGAGAATTGTATTTCTATCAGGATAGATAAAAGGAGTATATCTTGATAAAGGCTGTGGATATAAGACAGGTTTAAAACAATCAAAACATGAAAAGAAAGATTATATTCAAAGAAGGCAAGGCTTTAGAGGATAAATAATACTACATGAAGAGGTACAAATACCTATTAAAGTAGAGGGAAAGAAGGGAAGATGTGAACACTGAGTAAATTTTATTCTCAACAGATTTGTCCCAAAGAGGGAACAACATACATTCCCAATTGGGTTTAAAAGTTTATCCTCTGAGTTCAAATCCAGCCTCAGACACTTAACAATTACCTGTGTGGTCTGGGGCAAGCTACTTAACCCCATTGCCTTGCGAAAAAAAAACCCTAAAAATTTTTTTTAAAAAGAAATCTTGAGGGACAAGACTTCAGAGTAGCCTGGAAAGACTTACATGAACTTATGCTCATTGAAATGAGCAGCAAAAGCAACATTGTGTGATAAGCAACTATGATGAACTTGCTCTCAGCAATATAATAATCAAAGACAATTCTAAAGGACATGTGATAGAAAATACCATCCTCATCCAGAGAAGGAACTTTGGATCCTGAATGCAGACCAAAGCTTACTTTTTTCAATTTTTCAATTTTGTTTTATGTATTGTGGACTTTTTCTCCCTCTCATGGTTCCCCCTCCCTTTTTGATTTGATTTGTTTTTCACAATGTGATTAATATGGAGATAAGTTTAATGTAGTTGTACATGTATAACTCATATTACATTGCTTTCTTTTAGGGAGAGGAAGGAGGAAAGGGAGAGAGTGAGAAAAATATAAAATTCAAAATCTTTCAAAAAATATTTGTTGAAAACTATCTTTGCATGTAGTTGGAAAAATAAATAAATAAAATATTTATTTAAAAAAAGAGGGGGCAGCTAGATGGTTAAGTGGATAGAGCACTGGCCCTGGAGTCAGGAATACCTGGGTTCAAATTCAGCCTCAGACACTTAATAATAATTACCTAGTTGTGTGGCTTTGGGCAAGCCACTTAACCCCATTTGCCTTGCAAAACCTTAAAAAAAAGAGATACAAAAGCTCACTGAAGAAAATAATTCTTAATTTTTTTTTTTGCAAAGCCCCCCAGGGCACACAGCAAGCAGCTTGGTCTTTCAGCAGCCTAGAACCGGAAACAGAAGCAGGTAGAGCAGGTAAGCAGGAGCCCCCAGGGCATGAGCCCATTGAGCTGAGGGAGGGGAGTGAAGAGAGAGAGACTGCGGAGCTCTGTCCTCTGCCTCTGGAATAGGACTCTGGGGCTCTGAACACATTCAGATCCTGATCCCAGTCTAGGCCCCCCCCATAGAACAACAGGGCCCCCCCCACCTCGGCCCCATGGCAGAGGGGGGCGCTTATGGTCATTCACAGACCAGGAGGGAGGACAGAACCTCACACACTGAGACCCTTGTGGGAGTGTCCCAAAAGCTCAGGAAGCACCCCCAAAAACAGGCTTAAGCTGGGAAAATGAACAAGCAAAGAAACAAGAGGAAGACCATTGAGAAATATTTTGCAAATGAGCCCAAAAAGGATCAAAATGCTCAGTCTGAAGATGAGGAAGCACAAGCTCCTGAATCTAAAGACTCCAAGAAAAACAGAAATTGGGCTCAGGCTATGACAGAGCTCAAAAAAGACTTTGAAAATCAAATGAGGGAGTTGGAAATAAAACTGGGAAAAGAAAGGAGAGAGATGCAGGAAAAACATGGAAATGAAGTCAGCAGCTTAGTCAAGGAAATCCAAAAAAATGCTGAAGAAAATAGCATGCTAAAAAACAGCTTAGGTCAAATGGATAAAACAGTTCAAAAAGTTATTGAGGAGAAGAATGCTTTAAAAAGCAAAATTGGCCAGATGGAAAAAGAGATAAGAAAACTCTGAGGAGAACAAATCCTTCAGACAAAGAATAGAATTCAGGGAGATTGATGAATTTACCAGAAATCAGGAATCAATACTTCAAAACCCAAAAAATGAAAAATTAGAAGAAAATGTGAAATATCTCATTGAAAAAACAACTGATATGGAAAACAGACTTAGGAAAGATAATGGAATACCTGAAAGTCATGATCAGGAAAAGAGCCTTGACATCATTTTCAGAGAATTACTACAGGAAAATTGCCCTGATATTCTAGAAGCAGAGGGCAAAATAGAAATGGAGAGAATCCACCGATCCCCCCGAGAAAGAGATCCCCAAAAACCAACCCCCAGGAATATTATAGCCAAGTTCCAGAACTCCTAAGTCAAAGAGAAAATATTACAAGCAGCCAGAAGGACACAGTTCAAATATAATGGAGCTGCAGTCAGGATCACACAGGACTTAGCAGCAACTACATTGGAAGCTCGTAGGGCTTGGAATACAATATACCGGAAGGCAAAAGAGCTTAGAATGCAGCCAAGAATGAACTACCCAGCAAGGCTGAATGTCCTCTTCCAGGGAAAAAGATGGACTTTCAATGAACCAGGGGAATTTCAAAGGTTCCTTTTGGAATGGCCAGAGCTGAACAGAAGGTTTGATCTTCAGATACAGGACTCAGGTAAAGCATGGAGATTGGAGGAGAGAGGGGAAATATGAGGGACTTAATGAGGATGAGCTGCATGTATAGAAAAATGATACTGATAATATTCATATGAACCATCTCCGTTAATAGAGCAGGTAGAGGGAGGTTTTATAGTTGAAGCACAGGAGAAAGCTGAATTTGAAGATAAAATATGGTATAAAAATGGAGTCAATAGAAAAAAGGGAAATGTAATGGGAGAAAGGAAAAGGAGAGAGGGAATAGACCAAGATACTTCATATAATAAGATTTTTCTTTATTACAATGAGCTATTGCAATGATATGGAAGGGGGGAAGACAAGGGGGAATGAGGGAATCTTCGCTCTCATCAGAGGTGGTTAGGAGAGGAAACAGCATAAATACTCAATGGGGTATAGGCATCTGGAGTAAGAAGGTGGGGGACAGAGGGAAGGGGGGGATGTGAGTGATGGAGGACAGGATGGACCATGGTGGGAGAGTGGTCAGATATAACCCATTTTCTTTTTTTTACTTCTTGCAAGGGGCTAGGATTGGAAGGCCTGTCTGGGACCATAGGGCCGGGTGGATCTTGGGCCTAAGGGGTGGTAGGGGGGCTCAGGGCCTCTTGGCCCCAGAGCCAGGTATCTTTCTGCTGCGCCACTCAGCTACCCTACAGCAGAGTCAGAGTGAAAGGAGAGAGAAAACATAGTACATGGTAGTGGAGAAATATGAAACGAGGGAGTTGCGATCAGCAATGGCAATGGTGGAAAACTATGGAAGTAACTTTTGTGATGGACTTACCATAAAGAATGTAATCCACCTGTGACAAAGTTGTTGGTGTTGGAACAAAGACTCAAGCACATTTATTATTATTATTATTATTATTTTGGGGGGGTTCAGGGCAAATGGGCCTGGGTGGCCTGCCTGGGGCCACATAGCAGGGTGATCGTTGGGTGTCTGAGGCCAGATTTGGACCCTAGTCCAAGGGCCAATGCTCTGTCTGCCACCCAGCCACCCCTACTATTATTACTATTTTATTTTATTTGGGGTCTTTTTTTCTTTTTTTTTTTTTTGGTGTTTTCAGGGCAGTCGGGTTCAGGTGGCTTGCATGTCACACGGCTGGGTGATTGTTGGGTGTATGGGGCCGGATGTGGGCTCGGGTGCTTATGGCTTCAGGACTGGTGCTCTGTCCATTGCGCCACCTGGCCATAACTACAATTATTAGTATTATTAATTTTTTAAAATTTTTTTAGGTTTTTGCAAGGCAAATGGGGTTCAGTGGCTTGCCCAAGGCCATACAGCTAGGTAATTATTAAGTGCCTGAGACCAGATTTGAACCCAGGTACTCCTGACTCCAAGGCTGGTGCTTTATCCAGTACGCCACCTAGCCGCCCCTTATTATTTTTTTTTATTTTAATTTTTTCTCTCCCCTTTACTTTATCACTCAAGCAAGTCTATATATATATATATATATATATATATATATATATATATATATATATGGGGGAGGGGGTATTTCATTTACTCTTAAACAAGAATATTTTATTAATGTATAAAAACCATTATTTGCACAAAATGAGAATAAATATTAAATAAAAAATAAAATTTAAAAAATAAACTAAAAAAAAAGAAAATGACTCTTTCTGACTCTAGGATGGGTGCCCTGACTACTGCACCATGTAGGCAAATTACCAGATGAAAAGAATCTCTTACCTCCCCTGGGAAAACACTTGAGAATCAGATTCTTAATGTTTGAAGGGACAATAGAAGAGACCTAATGCAATCCCTTCCCCTTCGAGGAGTTTGATCTACCATTTCTGTGCTACTGTAGCTGAGGTGTGGTAGACAGAGCTTTACTTTGATACCTACACTCCCTACCTCACAGGGACAGTGAGGAAACTTTAAAGTACAATAGAAATATAAGTTGTTTTATATATATATATATATATATATAAAACTTACTTAAATATAAGCTGAAACAGAATACTTCTAAGCATCTCACTATTTCACAAGACTATCCAGTTTCTCTTCTAGATAGCTCTCATTTCTAGAAAGCCCTTCCTTAGATAGCAACATGGGGCAGCTGGTGTCAAAAGTGAATGGAATAGCAAAAATGGAGAAGAATTATCTTTCTGAGTTTATGTCTGGCCTCAGACATTTAATAGCTATGTGACTCCAGGCAAGTTACTTTAACCCTATTTGCCTCAGTTTCTTTTTTTATTAATATTTTATTTGTTTTCCAAATATACAAAAGTAATTTCTACCTATCTTTTTTGTAAGGTTTTGAATTTTACAATTTTTCCCCCACCCTCCCTTCCCTCCCCACCCCCAGAGAAGGTAGTCTGATAGTCTTTACATTGTTTCCATGATATACATTGAATGAAACTGAATGTGTTGGGAGAGAAATCATACCTTTGAGGAGAAAATAAGATATTAGAAATAGCAAAATTATCTAGTACATAAGACACTTTGATCTTTCCATCACATGTGATCCACCTGTGACAAAGTTGTTGGTACTCTAGGGTACTCTTAAAATTGTCCCTACTTATTGCATTGATAGAATGAGCAAGTCCATTAAGGTTGATCATCACTCCTATGTTGCTGTTACAGTATACAATGTTGTCTGGTTCTGCTCATCTTATCTAGCATCAATTCATGCAAGTCTTTCCAGGCTTCTCTGAATTCCCATCCCTCCTGATTTCTAATAGAACAATAGTGTTCCATGACATACATATACCACAGTTTATTAAGCCATTCCCTAATTGATGGACATTTACTAGATTTCCAATTCTTTGCCACCACAAATAGGGCTGCTATGAATATTTTTGTACACGTGACATTTCTACCCTTTTTTCATGATCTCTTCAGGGTATAGACCCAGTAGTGGTATTGCTGTATCAAAGGGTATGCACATTTTTATTGTCATTTGGGCATAATTCCAAATTTCTCTCCAGAAAGTTTGTATGAGGTCACAGCTCCATCAACAATGTATTAGTGTCCCAGATTTCCCACATCCCTTCCAACATTGAACATTGTTTTTCTGGTCATATTGGTCAGTTTGAGAGGTGTGAAGTGGTACCTCAGAGATGCTTTAATTCGCATTTCTCTAATCAGTAATTATTTTGAGCAATTTTTCATATGACTATGGATAGCTTTGATTTTCTCATCTGTATATTACCTTTGCATATCCTTTGAACATTTGTCAACTGGGGAATGGCTTTTTGTTTTATAAATTTGACTCAGTTTTCTATATATATTTAGAAATGAGTCCTTTGTCAAAAATACTAGTCATAAAATTGTTTCCCAGCTTAAATTTCTTTTGATCTTGGTTACAGTGGGGTTTTTTGTACAAAAGCATTTTAATTTTATGTAATCAAAATTGTCTCATTTGCTTTTCTTTTTGCAAGGCAATGGAGTTAAGTGACTTGCCCAAGGTCACACAGCTAGGTAATTATTAAATGTCCAAGGCCAGGTTTGAACTCAGGTACTCCTGACTCCAGGGCTGGTGCTCTATCTACTGCACCACCTAGTCACCCCCCTAATTTGTTTTTAATGATGTTCTCCATCTTTTTCTTGGTCATAACTGCTTCCCTTTCCATAGATTTGATAGGTACACTATTCCTTTAACCTCCTAGTTTGCTTATAATGTTGTCTTTTTTTTTTTAAGATTTTTCAAGGCAATGGGGTTAAGCGGCTTGCCCAAAGCTACATGGTTAGGTAATTATTAAGTGTCTGAAGTCGGATTTGAACCCAGGTACTCCTGACTCCAAAGCCGGTGCCCTATCCACTGCGCCACCTAGCTGCCCCTAATGTTGTCTTTTATGTCCAAATCTTGCACCCATTTTGATTTTATCTTGTTATAGGGTATGAGTTGGTCTAATCCAAGTTTCTGCCATACTAATTTCCAATTTTGCCAAGTTTTTATTGAAGGGTGGCTAGGTGGCACAGTGGATAGAGCACCAGCCCTGGAGTCAGGAGTAACTGAGTTCAAATCTGGCCTCAGACACATAATAATTCCTAGCCGTGTGGCCTTGGGCAAGCCACTTTAACCCCATTGCCTTGCCAAAAAAACCAAAAAAGCAAAGAAAAAAAAAGAGAGAGTTCTTATCATAGAAGCTGGATGCTGGACTCTTTGGGTTTATCAAACAGCAGATTATTATAATCATTTCTTGCTGTCTCTTTTGTACCTAGTCTATTCCATTGATCCACCACTCTATTTCTTAGCCAATACCAGACAGTTTTGATAACTGATACTTTATAATATAATTTTAGGTCTGGTAAGGCTAAGTCATCTTTGTTTGCACTTTTTTTTCCCATTAAACCTCCAGATATTCTTGACTTTTGGGTTGTTTTTTTTTTTTTTTAGATTTTTCAAGGCAATGGGGTTAAGTGGCTTGCCCAAGCCCACATGGCTAGGTAATTACTAAGTGTCTGAGGTTGGATTTGAACCCAGGTACTCCTGACTCCAAAGCTGGTGCTCTATTCACTGCGCCACCTAGCTGCCCCAACTTTTTGTTTCTCCATATGAATTTAGTTACAATTTTTCTAGCTCATTAAAGTAATTTTTTGAAAGTTTGATTGGTAAGGCACTAAATAAGTGGTTTAATTTAGGTAGAATTGTCATTTTTATTATAATAGCTCAGCCTATCCATGAGCAGTTGATATTTGCCCAGTTATTTAAGTCTGATTTTATTTGGGTGCAAAGTATTTTATAGTTGTTTTCATAGTTTCTGAGTCTGCCTTGTCAGGTAGACTCCTAAGTATTTTATATTGTCTGAAGCTACTTTATTTATTTATTTATTTTTTAGGTTTTTGCGAGGCAAATGGGGTTAAGTAGCTTGCCCAAGGCCACACAGCTAGGTAATTATTATGTCTGAGACAGGATTTGAACCCAGGTACTCCTGACTCCAAGGCCAGTGCTTTATACACTATGCCACCTAGCCGCCCCTATGAAGCTACTGTAAATGGGATTGATTTCTCTTTCTAGCTCTTGCTGCTGTATCTTGCTAGTAAAATATAGAAATGCTGAGGAGTCTAATGAAATCAACTTCCAGCACTAATGGAATCAACTGCCAGAATTAATCAGACCTGCAAGATTGTGCCAAACATAAGGAGCCACCAACACACACCTGCTTTCTGGTAGCTTAGAATGAGACTTGAGGCAACAGAACCAGGGCAATGAATTGGGGGGGAGAGATCTGAAAGAATTGGAAATTGAAGGAATTCCCATCAATTGGAGAATGACTAAACAAGTTATGGTGCATGAATACTATGGAATATTATTATTCAAAAGGAAAACATAAATGGTCAGAAAAGCACGGAATGGCTTATGGAATCTGATGCTAAGAAAATGGAGCAGAACCAAGAGATCAATGTACACATCAACAACATTATGAGATGAACAACCTTGATGGAAGTCCAGAGATCTAGGACAACTGTATTTGACTGGTTATAGACTATATTATCCCCAACCAGAGGAAGAAAGACAAAACAAAACACACAGGAAAAAAAACAACCCTTCGGATTCTGATGAACACTTTACACAAATTATCTCTTATGTATCTCTTTCCCTTAATCCTAATTCCTCATGCCAAAAAATTACTAATTTGTAAATATGTTTAACAAAATATGTATGTAAAATGTTAACCTGATTATTCCCTGCTGAGGGGAGGGGGGTGGGATAGAAGGGTGGAGGGAAATTTTGTAACTTGGAAATATGCATGTACAAATGGCTGATAATAAATAAATAAATAAATAAAAATAAAAAAAAAGAAATCCCTGGAGGCTTTGCTCACTGGGCTTAGTAACTCCAAGCGGGCCAACCAGTAGGGAATGCTAGACACTTTCTCTGGAGTGTCTGTGGCCTTGATTTGTGGCACAATCCTTAGGCCTGGGGGTGGTGGTGGTAAGGGGCAGCAGGATCTGGATTAGCCTGGCACAGTATGGGCTGGGCCCTTGGGATATATAGTTAATCTCCTTATTCTACTGAGATCTGCTGCCCACACCTGAGCCTGACTGGGGTGGGGGAAGGGGGAGGGATGTTACTGTGCTTGTTCCTGGAAAAGTCGCTTTCTCCCACAGGAATGGAGGGAGGAGACTCAACTGGAAACACGGGGGCTCCCTGAAAATACAAAAATATGGAGCTTGGGTCCTGGTCTTCTAACCAAGCTGATCAGATTGATGTCTAGCCACTGCTGGAGCCCCTCTGCTGCTCACACAGACTAAGCTTCCCTGGCTGTTCTTAGGTTAGTCCTTGGGCCTCACCCCACTGCCCCTGGGCTGGCTCTCTGCTCTCTGCTCCTACTCACCCACGTTCCCCTGAGATCTTACTGGTAGATTCTTCTCCTTTGTTCTTCAATGGATTTTGTGGATCTGAATTCTGTTAAGAGGTTTGATAAATATTAGTTCTGAGGGAAAGCCAGGAGACTTTAGGACAGTGCCTGGCTTCTCTCCACCATCTTGGCCAGAACTGCCTCAGTTTCTTCATCTGTAAAATGAGTTGGAAAAGGAAATGACAAACTACTCCAGTTTCTTTGCCAAAAGTTGGACACAAGTTGCACAACATCAACAGATGGTGGCACAAACTTCATCATCTGTCCTCCCATAAGCCATCTCTTCTAGATCTCCTTTCATCTCCTTCCACAGCTTGGGATGAACACAGTGGTTTCTGTTCTCCTTTATTTCTCCTTTCCCTTCTCCCCTCCTCATCCCCAAAAAGTTCCTCTCTAGTTGTCCATCTGGTAATATCTACTTGACTGAGTTGTTTACTACTTCTACTCTCTCTTCTCTGTAAATTACCAGAAAAGGGGAACCCAAACTGGAAGAAATTAACTGATTTATAATAGGTGATTTACTCTAGATTTTTTTTTAGCAGGAAGGTAGATCTCATTATGTGAAACTGGGTTTGTGGGAAGAGGATTCTCAAGGAAATACAGAAGTCTACCATGTCCAGTTCCCTTGAAGACATCATTTCCTCCAGAATAATTTCCCTCTGCCTCCTTCCAAGGTAAAGTGAAGCAAAATGTCTCTCTCTTCAAACTTCAAATAGATTTTTGCCCATGTCTCTACTTTGCATGGCTTTTAAAAAGTATTTTGTTTAAATTAATAAGCATTTAGAATTTTGTTTTGCAATATATATATATATATATATATATATATATACATGTAATAAGTTTTGCTTTTCTTGCCTTCTCATTGGGTGGGGGAGGGGGTGAAAGGGAAGGAGAGAATTTGGAACTTTAAAAATAAATAGCAAGCATCTTCATTCTACCATTCGATACCTAAATATTGGGTCAGCATTTGACAGTCTCCCCTGTTACTCTTGGGAGCTGGTTGATGTTGTAATGGGATGGAGCTGATCTAAATCATAGATATTCAAAGTGGGAAGAGGGGGAGAGGAGAAGTCTGTGTGTCAATGGGAATTCCATCAGAGAGCCAGATTTCCCTTACTCTCCCTTATCCCCCACCCCTTGCCAGTTTTATAAAGGGAAAAAAATGCTCATGCCCCCAGGAGAGGTGCAAGAAATAGAAAGAAACTTTCAAAGAAGGGTTACAAAGAATGAGGCTGTTCCTTGCTTTAAACAGTGGCATTTGGAAAACCATGCCCTTTAGATGAGTTATGTTGCTTGTATCCTGAGTCTGAAAAGAAATAATAAAAAAATACTTGTCAACCCACTTGGAAGTAAAGATAGTACCCTAAGAGTACAAGCATTTATGGAGTACTAGGAAGCTTGAAAAGTATCATTTAATACTCACTGCAGCCCTGCAAGGGAGATGCTATTATTATAGATGAGAAAATTTAGGCTAAAGAGGTTAAGTAACTCTGGTTACCCTAATTCCAAATCCAGCAAAATGGCACTTGTACCACCTTGAGAGGATGAAAAGGCCTATGGCTACTAGATCAGCCTATTTTTGTCACTACCTTGGACAGAGCTCTTCATCCAAAAAGGAAATTGCTGAAAGGAATTTGTGATTTAGGAATTTGTAGAACACCTAGGTGAGGATAGTTCAAATCCAGCTACCAACACTTACTAGCTCTGTGACCTCAGGCACCTTTAACTTTTTGGGTACATTTAACTTTTGAATGCCTCAGTTTTCTCATTTGCAAAATGGAAATAATAAAAGCACTTACCATACAAGTCTGCTGTAAAGATCAACTAAGAAAATATTTGTAAAATCTTAAGAGGCTATGTAAATTTTTTTTCTCTTAAAAAATCTTAAACAATTAGATCTGTCCCAAGTCCAGGTAAAGTGCCCAAACTGAAATAGCCTTGTGGTTCAGAAAGCATCAACTTCTCCTTTGGAGGTCTTAGGCAGAGAGGCTAGATGAACTGCTGCAGATGTTGTAGAAGAAATCCTTGTGCTTTCAATTCAGATTCTTTGATTCTATAAAAACCATTTGACTTCTCTGGGCCTCAGTTTCCTCATCTGTAAAACAAAATAGCTGGGCTAATTTGATATTTTCTTCTTGGATCTTAGATATAGAGCTAGAAAGGACCATAGAGACCCATCGAGTCTAATTTTCTTATTTTACACTGTGGCACAAAGACGTTAAGTAACTTGCAGGTAGTAAGTGGCTGAGAGAATTTGTATCCAGATCGTCCTTACTCCCATGCTGCTGTGTCCAGCTCTAAATCCTCTGATACTATGAATTAAACATTTGGGGAAGAGAAAAGGTGAGGACCGATTCTCTGGTGGACACCTTTCCCTTCCATATCTCCTGACCACATTCAACTTTTGAGGGGTTTGCTGTGCCTCAGCACCTCAGCCTGGTACCATCACTCTTTACAGAAAATCTCATGAGAATATCCTAAGGGAGACATCACCCATTCTCCCCAAGTGTAATCTTGGTGTTCTAAACCTCGTTGCACCACTCTGTAATCCTTAAAGCCTCCCCTGTGAATGTTTAATCATTAGATTAATTACACAAAGATCAACCACACAATTCCCACAGATCCAAGATGAAGCAAGCTATATCCTAACAGATTTAGGACTCAGGGTGCAGATTGAGACATATGAAGTTGTGTATATTTTCCCTAGGGGAATTAACTTTTGCTTGACCATGCATATTGTTTCAAAGGTGTGTTTTTCCCTATCAGTGTGGGAAGAAAAAGGGAGAAGAGAAAACAGTTGGGTTTTTTTCCTTTATTTATTTTCCTTTGGAAAGAGAATTGGGTACAGGGGAAAGAGTATTGGAATTATAATCAGAGAATCTGAATTCAGATCCTCCATCTAATACTTATTCCCTGTCTAGTGACACTGGACATATCACTTAATAATTGCAGCAGCTTATTTTGTGGTGTTAGAGAGAGAGAGAAGATAAGAGGAAATCCACCAAATGGGGAATAGTCAAACAAATTGTGGCATATGAATGTCCTGGAATACTACTTTTCTGTTAAAAAATGACAAAGTGGATGTTTTCAGAGAAACCTAGAGAAGACTTGTGTGACTGATGTTGACTAAAGAGAGCAGAACCAAGAAAACAATGTATACAATAACAAAATTGTAATGACTTCAAAACTCTGAAGGACAATAACTCTGATCCATACTTTAATCAAGCACACAACTCCTAAGGACCCATGATGGACCATGTTACCCATCTCCAGCTAGAAAGATCATGAACTCAAATCCAGGTTGAGACCTGTAAAATTTTGGATATGGCAGTTGAGGGAAGTAGTTTTGTTTAACTCTTCCTATTTGTTACAAGGAGTTCCCCCAACCCCCTACACACACACACACACACACACACACACACACACACACACACACGTGTGCACACACAACACACACACACAGAGCAATGTAGGGCGAGATGAGAAAAAAAGAGGTTTTTTGTTAATTGAAAAAATACATTCAAAAAAATCACTTAATATTTCTTTGACTCAGTAATCCTTCTGGGAAGTCATGGAGTCAAGGATTCAAGTACCAGAAGTAAGGAGGGAGTATATTCCAGTCAATTTTGATCAAAAATCACATTAATAAGAGTGCCAAACTCAGCAAACCATCAGCAATTCAGTTCCCCTGCTAATATGCAAAATGGAAAAAGAATATGAAAAGTTGGGGGTCAGATTTTTTAAGGACTAAAATTTAGTCTGAGGGGGTCTGTGCTTTATCCTAGCAGCAATATTGGAACTCCTGAAACATTTATCAGATTCCAAGAATATGCTAACTTTTTTTTGGCTCATCTATTGAAAATCTACATTTTTTTCACATGTAGGCATGTCTCTCACATCATCACAATAAAGATAAAATATTTTTAATACATGTAATAACTAGCACTCTAAGGTATACAAAGCACTTGATGCAAGTTTTCTCTGATCCTCACAATAATAACCTTAGGAGGTGGAAGCTATTTTCGTTCCTATTTTACAATTTTGAGGCAGCTAGGTGGTGCAGTGGATAGAACATCAGTCCTAAGGTCAGCAGGTCCTGAGTTCAAATTTGATCTCAGACATTAGCTGTGTGACCTTGGGCAGATCATTTAATTTCATTGACTTAAATATTTAAAAAAAATTTAAAAATCCCATCTCCTGTGGTTATCTTGGTAATTTGTAAAATTCAGCTTCAAGACCCTCATTAAATATGTTCTTGGTTTTAGTCCTCTATCCCAGGAGGTCCATTACATTTTGAATTAACCCTGATGCAGTGGAAAGAACTCTGAATCTGAAGGAAGAGATCCCAGAAACTTACTTCATCTCAGTGGGTCTCAGTTTCCTCCTTTGTAACTATGAACGAATGGGACCAAATTAATGACTTTTATGATTCTTTTCAGCTGCAGTATTCTAGGATTCTGCCATTCCCTCATTCAGCTTATTTACTGTCCCTCCCAGTTTCTTACCATCCGGTCTGGGCTGCCCAGCAAGTCACTGATGAAAAGGCAGTTGGGAAGCTCCGTCTATGGGGGGCTCCGGCTTCTCTGTTCCTGTTTGTCTCAGAGCTGTTCAATCCAATCCCATGGTCCCTTGTGTCCCTCCCGCACCCCACCCCAATATCTCAGTGAAGCTGTTCAGAGAGCGAGTCAGGCTACTCTTCTCTTAATTGAACTAGGGCATAGGAATGCAGGATTCTCTTCCCTAGCTGCCCCAGTTTGGGGCCCTTCCTTCCTAAGGGCTAGAGAGCGAACTAGACCCAGCCAGGAGAACCACACCAGGCAGAGCCGTCTCAGCTTCCCTCCAGACCTCTCCTTCCAGGGGAGGAGTATTGGAGTCCCATGCTTGCAGGAAGTGGCGGGCCTTGCTCGTCACGCGCACCTCGGTGCCCTGGTGCCCGTCAGATGGCCTGGGCAGGGGCTTTGACTGATCTCTTCTCCCCAGGGATCCCCAGGGTCTACAGAAGTGAGGTCCATGCACAGATGTACATGCAGACATAGATCCCCAGATATAGACACACATAGACAAGACACAGACAGACACGGAGACACACCGAGACAGACAGACACAAAGGATCAGTAAAATGTGGGTAACGATATCTGCAAGAGAAGGCTTTAACCATTATGGAGAAGGGGGGCATCTACCCTCGTGGGGAGTCGGGAGAGGCCCCCTCCCAGGCTTTTCGGGCCGGAGGGGCTGGGGGGTGGGCCTCTGCGGCTGGGTCACGGGGGCCGAGCCCCGCAGGCTCGGACGGGCTCCCTGGCTCCTGCCCATCCCATGAGCAGCCCGACCCCGGGACCCTGAGCCTGGCCGGGCTGGCGGACCGCGCCATCTGGGCCTGGCCTTCTCCTGGGGCGCCCCGGGCCTCGGTGTGGATGGGAGGCTGCCCTGGCAGGGCCGCCGACCCGCAGGTGCTGCCGACGGTGCCCCTCGGGATGGCGAGGCCCGCGGGCGCCAGGTGGCCGGAGCCTGTGCTGGCCGGTGCGCCCCGGCCTCAGGCCTGCCCCGGATCACGCTGCTGAGCACCGAGCGCCCGGAGGGCCCGGCCGTCTCTGCTCCCAGGGGTGCGCGGAGAAGGAGCCTCGGGCCGGCCAGGACCGGGAGGGCCCCCGCGGAGCCTCGAGTCAGCGGGCCAGGCCAGCTCGGGCGGGCACACGCAGCTCTCCTTCAGCCCCGGGTGTGTGTGTGTGTGTGTGTGTGTGTGTGTGTGTGTGTGTGTGTGTGTGTGTGTGTGCAGGTGTTGCCCCCCTCCCAGAGGGGAAAACTGAGGCTTCAGAGCCTTGACCGAGGCCTCCAGGCTGCTGCGGTCCCAGCTGGGCCCCGGGCTCGCTTTGGCGCCATCTCATCCTGCAGAAACTCATAGGAAGGAGACGCGGGAAGAGGAAGGCATTGGTGACAGGGACAAGGCTGCCCTCGCTCAAGAACGTTCTGCAGGGGGTGGCTAGGTGGTGCAGTGCATAGAGCACTGGGCCTGGAGTCAGGAGGACCTGAGTTCAAAAGTGACCTCAGACACTTCATAATGACCTAGCTGTGTAGCCTTGTGCAAACCACTCAACCTCATTGCCTTGCAAAAAAAAAAAAAAAAAGAATATATTTCAACCAAGCCTGGAGGGATTTGCATGAACTGATGCTGAGTGATATGAGCAGAACCAGAAAAACACTGTACACCCTAACAGCAACATGGGAGCGATGGACACGCTCATTCCATCAGTGCAACAATCAGGAACAGTTTGGGACTGTCTGCGATGGAGAATGCCATCTGTATCCAGAGAAACAACTGTGAAGTTTGAACAAAGACCAAAGATTAATATCTTTTTTTAAAAAGTTTTTTAAAAGTTGTTTCATGTATTACATAATTTTGCTAACTCTAATTGTTTCTTTCTTTCTTTTGAATCTGTTTCTTCTCTCAACACATTCAATTTGGATCTATGCCTATCATGGAAATGCATGTAAAGACTTTATCAGATTTCCTTCTGTTGTGGGGGAGAGGGGAGGGAAGGGAGGGAGGGAGAAAAATTGTAAAATTAAAAATCTTGCAAAAAAATGATTGGTAGAAACTACCATTGTATACTCTTGGTAAAAAAATTAAATATATATATATATATATATATATATATTAAAAAGGAGAGGTGCAGGGGAAGTAAACTAGAAAACTCACAAGATATCTTCCAGCTTTAAATAGAAGCTATAATAAATCTGTAGAAAAAAGAATACAATTCAACAAACATGATTAAACATTTTAGTTTTACCATATTACATGTAAAAACACTTTTCATCATTTTATTTTAAATTTAGAACTCCAAATTCTCTCCCTCTAGCCTTCTTCCCTTTCCCTTTCAGAAGACTAGCAATTTGAAAAAGATTATATATGTGCAATCATCATCAACATACATTTATTATGTATATTGGGCAGCTAGATGGCACAGTGGATAGAGCACTGACCTTGGAGTCAGAAGGAGAGGAGTTCAAATCTGGTCTTAGACATTTGACTCTTACTGGTTGTGTGACCTTGGGTTAGTCATTTAACCTTAATTGCCTTACATTCAGGGCCATCTCCAGTGGTCCTGATACATATCTGGTCACTGGAAAAGGATGGCTCCAGAGGAGAAAGTGAGGCTGGTGACATAGACCCCCCCCATTCAAATTCAATTCATATGCTTGTCATGGCATCACCTCCTTGATGTTATGGTCTTCAAGAATGAAGGATAAACATCCATCAATCACATCTATTATGAATATAAAATTGCTGGCCACTGGAAAACAGAAAGATTAAAATTACCTAAGTTCCTAGCTATAAAGAGTTTACATTCTGATGTAGGGGAGAATACCACAATATAAGAGGACAAATATATATATATATATATATATATATATATATATATATATATATATATATATATATGAAATATAACAGGAAACAGCAAAGGAGACAAAGAGAAATTCAGATTAACTGCTCTAGGATTCAGATCAACAAGATGACCAACCACAATTCCAGAAGAACAATCAAAAAGCAGGATACCCATCTCATGAAACAGAAATGATGAATTCAAGGTGCAGAATGAATCATAGATTTTTTCAGAAATAGCCAATGTGAGAATTTATTTTAATTACATATTTTTTAAAATATTTCTATTTCATTAAATATTTCCCAATTGAATTTTTAATTTTTTTTTGCAAGGCTTAAGTGGTTAAGTGACTTGCCAAAGTCACACAGCTAGGTAATTATTGTGTCTGAGACTGAATTTGAACTTAGGTCTTCCTGACTCCTGAGCTTGTGCTCTATCCACTATACTGCTGCCCCAATTTTTAAAATTTTCACATTCATTTTTTAAAATTTTGAATCTGGGGGGCAGCTAGATGGCACAGTGGATAGAGCACCGGCCCTGGAGTCAGGAGTACCTGGGTTCAAATCCAGCCTCAGACATTTAATAATTACCTAGCCGTGTGGCCTTGGGTAAGCCACTTAACCACATTGCCTTGAAAAATCTAAAAAAAAAGATTTGAGTCTGAATTCTCTCTCCCTTCCTTCCCTCACCCCCTTGAGAAGGCAAGCATTATAATATCAATTATATGTATGAAGTCAAGGTATACATTTTTTTTTTTAAACAAGGCTTGTGTTTTCAGTTTGGGAGAAGGACCTATGGGACCCTTTTCCCTCTCCCTCCTCAGAAAAGGGAGAAAATGGAAGGAAACACAGACATGCTGGACAGGTTTTCCAGACAAAAGAAAGACAAACCCCACATCTCATAGATTCTGTTTCATGTACAATCCTCTCCTGTTCCACAGTGTATTTATGATATTTTTAAAGGCAATAAAAAAGTGGGTAGGGGGTAGGGAGAGGGAAGTACATTGGGAAAATTTGGGGCTTTTCACCAACAAGGAGGAAGGAAAGTTAAAAAAGGTTCACCTGGGTTGAATTTTGCAAGAAGAGATGAATTCTGAAGGGCAGACATGAGGCAAAAGTGCATTTTAGAGATGGAAATACTAAACTAAGGCAATCTGCTTGAGGAGCAGTCTGCTACAGACTGGAATCATGTTCTAATTTGTTTTTATCTTGACCCCAAAGCCAATTCTCAAACTTCATCTCCAAGGAATCCAAGTTCAAGGTAGGAAGCAACAGGTCTTTGTTGTTGTTCAATCTTTTCAGGTGTGTCCAACTCTTCATAGTCCCATTGGGATATCCTTGGCAAAGATAGTGGTATAATTATTACGGATAAGGAAACTGAGGCAAACAGGGTTAATCATCTTGCCCAGGGTCACAGGATTAAGAAATGTCTTAGATGGAATTTGAACTCAGAGAGCAGCTAGGTGGCACAGTGGATAGAGCACCGATCCTGGAGTCAGGAGGACCTGAGTTCAAATTTAGCCTTAGACTCAATAATTACCTAGCTATGTGATCTTGGTCAATTCACTTAATCCCATTGATTTGCCAAAAAAAAAAAAAAAAGACATTTGAACTCAGGTTTTCCTGACTTCAAGACCAGCAGCAAAACAGTCAGTTTAATAACTATGGGGTTGAGGGAGTCAATGAGGTAGATAGAAGATAATCTGACTGGGTTCTCCCAATCTCTAATGGGCAGTATGAAGTCAAAGACTCTAATTCCTAATTTTTTTCCAATTACAGGTAAAGTTTTCAACTTCCATTTTTTTATAAAATTTTCTCCCTCCATCCTTTCCCAAGCCAGTAAGCAATCATTTCAAACATATTTCCACATTTCTAAATATGTTATAAAAGAAGAATCAGAACAAAAAAGAAAAACCATGAGAAAGAAAAAGCAAAAAATCAAATTTAAAAAGTGAAAATCACTTAACTCATTTCTAATTCTTTGACAGAGCTCAGACGCCCTTCAAACTTAAGGAGGACAACCGGAAGGTATGAGAAAGCAGGGAAGATCAACTCTACAGTATCCAGGATTCCCAGTAGGAAAAATCCATCACCTTCACCTCATCACACATACATACATACATACATGCATACATGTACAAACAATTCTTTTATTGCAGCCTTGATTGGCCTCCTTGTGCTTCAAAGGAGAGAAAAAAACTTGCAAAAAAGAAACATTTTAAAACTGAGAAGATGAGCCAGGCAGTTCCTCCTTCTGAGGCCTTTGAAGAATCCTGGACCCAATAATGCCTCATAATGTGTGTCTGTCCACATAGCTGGCACACATTCAAGAAGGGGGGGACTCAATCTTTCAAGAACAATGCCCTTTAACCTAATCCTCCACACTTCTAATAGCACAATGCCTAGTACCCTGCTGTTTTTTAATCATTTTCATGTCTGAATTAAGTAATTAATTTTTCCAACTACATGAAAATATAGTTTTCAACAATCATTTTTTATAAGGTTTTGAGTTATACATATTTCTCCCTCCCCCTCCCCCTGGCGGAGAGCAATCTAATATAGGTTTTACGTGTATAACTACATTAAACATATTTCTTTATTAATCATGTTATGAAAGAAGAATCAGAACAAAAGAAAAAAACATGGGAGGGGAAAAACCATAAAACATAAAATAAATTAAAAAAATTGAAAATAGTAAGCTTTGGTCTGCATTCAGACTCTATAGTTCCTTCTCTGGATATGGATGTTACTTTCTAACATAAATTCCTTAGAATTGTCTAATTTAATCTGCTGAGATGAGCCAGTCCATCATAGTTGAGCATCACATAATGTTGCAGTTATTGTAAACAATGTTTTTCTAGCTTTGTTTCACTTCACTCAGCATTTGTTCATGGGAATCTTTCTCGGCTTTTCTGAAATCCTGCCCCTCACCATTTCTTATAGAATAATAATACTCCACATTCATATACTACAATTTTTTTTCAGCCATTCTCCAATTGATGGGCATCCCATTTGGGGTTTTCTTGGCAGAGACCCTAACATGGTTTTCCATTTCTTTCTCTAAATTCATTTTACAGATGAGAAAACTGAGGCAATCAGGTTAAATGACTTGCCCAAGGTCACACTGCTAGTAAGTGTCTGAGGCCAAGTGTCTGACTTCAAGCTTGGTGCTTCAGTGCACAATGGTGCCACCCAGCTGCCTCATGAATCTCCTTCCTCAATTACAAAACTAATACTTGTAACAAATAAATAAAATCAAGCACAATAAATCCAAACATTTGCAATGTTCAGAAACGTATGTCTCACTCTCCACTTTCAGTTCATCACTTTTCTGTCTGAAGGCAGGAAGCAATCTTTCTCTTCAGTCCATTTGAACCATGGTTACTCAAAACACTGATCAGAGTTTTTATATCTTTCAAAGGTGTTTTTCTTGGCTATATTGTTACTCTTGGTTCTCACTTGACTATGTCTCAGTTCATACAAGTCAGGCCAGATTTTTCTGAAACTCTCATTTTTAAAAAAACAATAATATTCTATTAATTCATATGCGTAATTTTTTTCAGCCATTTCCTGTTTAAGGGACATTCTCTTTACCTTCAGTTCTTTGCTACTATAAATAATTTTATGAAGGCTTTTAGGAAGACCTGAGTTCAGATCTGGTCTCAGGCAGCCATCCTGGGCAAATCACTTAACCTAGATTGCCTCAATTTCCTCATCTGTAAAATGACTGAAGAAGAAAATGGCAAACCACTCCAGAAATTTTGCCAAGAAAACTCCAAATAGGATCACAGAGGTGATGCCAAGACAAGCACATGAATTGGATTTGAATGACTCTTGTCCTCCTGACTCCAAGGCTGGTGCTCCATCTAGGTAAGGTAGGAAGGGATTAAGGAGAGAGTAGCATATAGGCTGTGCATCTTCAAGGAATTTCTATAAGGTAGACAATGGAATGTGAGTATGGACAGATTTCAAAGAGTTTTGATAGTACTGAATGGGATGGGAGTAAGTGCAATAGCTCAAAGACTTAATCCTTTCAGGCTAAGGCAGGGATTTATAATTTTGTTAATAGGAGTTTATCTTGTACCTGGGGCAGGGATTTATCAAGTCCTTCACTGAGGCTCAGAGACCTCATTAAGTCAAGCAGAGAAGCCCATCTCAGTCCACCCAAAATTTCAGCAAGGAGCAAAGCAACAGGCCCAAAGCCCCAATTCAAGAACTAAAGTTAAAAGAGATGAGTAGTAGTGGTTAGGTGGCACAGTGGATAGAGCACTGTCCTGGAGTCAGGAGGACCTCAGTTCAAATCTAGTCTCACACTTAATAATAACTAGCTGTGTTACCTTGGGCAAGTCACTTAACCCCATTGCCTTACCAAAAAAAAAGAGAGAGATGAATACACCAAAGAAAACTTCAAGTAGTATCAAAAATTATAGCAAACAATCCCATAACAACTGTAAACAAAGATTCAAAGAAAAAGATGATTTTTTCCATAAGGACTACATGCATACCTAGTAGAAATGAATTAAGAATTAAAAATGAACAAAAAAATTGGAAGAAGATTAAGTAGCTTTGAAGAGAAAATGGCAAATTTAACCAAGAAATGGAATTCTCCCAAATTAGGATAGATTAAACAAATTAATGATTCCATGAGACAGAAATAAAAGAACAGGAAAAACATTGAACAAATAGAAGATATCTACTACCAAAAACAGATTTTAGAAAACAATTCAAGGAGAAAAAATTTAAGAATTATTGAATTCCATGAAAACTATGATTTTTAGTTATTTTTAAAATATTTAAATTTAAATATTATTTTTATTTTCAGTTTCAAATTCTCTTCCCCTCCACCACCCATTGTGAAGGCAAGATATAAGATACCCAATTTACATATGAAGTTAAGAAAAATATTTCTGTATTAGCCATGTTCCAGAGAAAAAAGCAAGAAATTTTTTAAAAAGAAAAAATATTTCAATGTGCACTCTGAACCCATCTCAAGTGGATATAATTTTATTTCATGAATTTTTTGGAGTTGTGGTGGTTCAATGTGTTAATCAGAGTTTTATTAAGTTTTTCACAATTGTTTATCTTTGCAGTTTTGCTGTTATTTTAATTCTGCTCACTTAACTTTGCATCAGTTCACATAAGTCTTCCCAGATTTTTCTGAAACATTGGAAAACTATGCTTCTTAAAAGCCTAGACACTTCATTTCAAAAAATCATAAATGAAAGCTATCCAGATGTATTAGAATTAGTGGTCAAAGCAAGGATAGAAAGTTTCACTAATTACCTAAAAGAAACCCCCAAAGGAAAAGCCCCAAGTATCCCAGCCAAATCCAGAGAAATATGTTTTTCATAACTTCATATAGTGTAAGCATTCAGATAGAAACAGTTCAAGGAAAACAAAACTGAACTACTATAAAAAACTAGAGGAAATCTTGGAATACAATATTCCAGAAGGCAAAAATACAGTCTTATAATTAAAAATAATTTAACCTACATAAATGAGGATAAATAACCTACAGAGGGAAATTTTCCTTAAGAATTTCTGATTGGGAGGGGCAGCTAGGTGGTATAGTGGATAAAGCACCTGCCTTGAAGTCAGGAGTACCTGGGTTCAAATCCAGTCTCAGACACTTAATAATTACCTAGCTGTGTGGCCTTGGGCAAGCCACTTAACCCCATTTGCCTTGCAAAAATCTTAAAAAAAAAAAAGAATTTCTGATTGGGGCAGCTAGGTGGTGCAGTGGATAGAGCACTGCCCTGAAGTCAGGAGTACCTGAGTTCAAAACCGGCCTCAGACACTTAATAATTATCTAGCTGTGTGGCCTCGGGCAAGCCACTTAACTCCATTGCCTTGCAAAAAAAAAAAAGCCTAAAAAAAAAAAGAATTTCTGAACAAAACTTTTAAGCATTTCTGATAAGACATGCAGAAACTTTGAGATACAAACACAAGAGTCCCAGGAAACTTAGAAAGGTAAACTTATTTGAGCAATTGAAAGGAGATATATGATGATAGAGTGTTCACATTCTAATAGGAGGGGAAATGTCCCTTAAGGACTTTAATGTCTTAGGGCAGCTAGGTGGAGCAGTGGATAAAGCATCGGCCCTGGAGTCAGGAGTACCTGGGTTCAAGACACTTAATAATTACCCAGCTATGTGGCCTTGGGCAAGCCACTTAACCCCATTTGCCTTGCAAAAACTTAAAAAAATAAAATAAAGAACTTTAATGTCTTCAAAGTATATTGAGAAAGTGAAATTGGGGTGAATTGGTTCTGTTTTGAGAATCTGAAAAGGGTAAACTGAAGGGAGGGTAAAAATAAGAAATATACCAGTAAAAGGAAGAAGACTCAGAACTTCCCTTTTCTCATAATTGAGATGCATGAGAAGACTATACAAACTTGGAGAAGGTAGTGAGGTTGGCATCATATGAAGTTCACTCTTATATGAGAGAGGAGAATTACAGATTCATTTTTTTAAAATGTTATTTATTTAAGGCAATGGGGTTAAGTGACTTGCCCAAGGTCACACAGTGGAGCAATTATTAAATTCTGAGGTCAGATTTGAACTTCTCCTGACTCCCTGACTCCCAGCTGCCCCAAGACTCACTTTTGAGGTAAAAATACAACAAACTAAACAGGGAAATAAGTTGGGATAGGGGAAGAGGTCAGTTAATGAGAGAGGATTATATTAAATGGAGAATACTCTCATAAGCAAAGCAAACTTCAGGATCCTGAAGAGGCTGATTAAAAGGGGATGAAGGAAGAAAAGGACTAGGATGTGAGGGATGCCTTAGATTTACAGTTGGGTTTTTTTTTTTACTTTTTTTTTAAGTTTTGCAAGGCAATGAAGTTAAGAGGCTTGCCCGAGGCCACACAGCTAGGTAATTATTAAGTGTCTGAGGCTGGATTTGAACTCAGGTACTCCTCTGACTCCAGGGCCAATGTTCTATCCACTGTACCACCTAGCAGCCCCCCCTTTTTTTTTTACTTTTAATACTGCTTTATGAAACATAACACTGAACATCAATACAACCAAACTTACTTAGTTACTACTCACATTTAATCTCAATATATAAAGTAATAAAACAGTTTCTCAGTCTCTGGAGTCCACACAGATTTTTGTCAGGTCCAAACTTCGTTTTTCCCTTTTCATCTGATGCAGTAGCAGCTGGGCACTTTGATGTACTCTTAAACAATCGGGGAATGACTGAACAAACTGTGGTATATTAATGTAATAGAACATGAATAAACATAAGAAATGGTGAATTAGACAATTTCAGAGAAATCTGTAAATGACCCAGAGTGAATTTGGTGAATTCAGCAGATTCAGGAACAGTTGTTACAAACTTTCTGTATTATAGGCACAGGCCTCTGCTAATCCTCAATCTTCTTGAAGTCTCTCCACTAGCTGTTTGTTACCCACTTTTCCTTAATAATTCCATTATTCTAGGTTTTTGTGTCTCTGCTTTTCCACCTACCTATTTGACTGTTCCTTCTCAGATTGCCTTGCTAGAGCTCCATTCAGGATATCCCCACTAAATTGGTTTCTTATCTGTTAAATAAGGAAAGGGTCACTAGATGGTGCCACAGTGAGTAGAGATTTGGGTGTATAGTCAGGAAAAATTATCTTCATAAGTTCAAATCTGACCTCAGAACTTGCTGTTTGCCTCAGTTTCCTCAACTGTCAAATGAGTTGGAGAAGAAAAGGGCAACGCTAGTCGGGGTCATGAAGAGTCAGGACTGAACCAACTGAACAGCAACAACAAAATGGGAAAAACAATTACATTTCACAGGGTTATTATAAAAGATCTAATAAGTCCCAAGGATCTCTGCCAAAATCCAGAGCTCGAATGTCAAAATGAAAAATAGTGTAAGCATCTAGATAGAAACTGACTATAGGAGTCCTATCATCATCATCATTATTATCATTATATCATTATCCCAGAGAAGATAAGTGAGTTAATGAATAGAGAGGCAGCTCTACTGTAAGTAAGTCTGGTGGTCAAACCTCTGACTCAAAACTGTATGGGTGTAACCTTGAACCAGACACATAAACTCTTAGGGCCCTAGGCAATACTCTCTTAAATGGCAGCCTTATTGTTAATCTGTATGTGTAGGCTGAATTTCCCACAGTAATGAAATAAGACTGGATTTACCATAAAAAAAATGTTAGCTGTTGTTAGTAATATCAGGTACTTTCTGGATCCTTCACATTTATAGTTGTTGAGTTGAGTGTGTTTCAGTTGTGTCCAATTTTCTTGATCCATTTGGGGTTTTCTTGGCAAAGAGACTGGGGTTGGTTTGCCATTTCCTACTCCATTTTATAGAAGGGGAAACTGAGGCAAACAGAGTTAAATGATTTGCCCAAGATCACACAATAAGTATCTGAAACCAGATTTGAACTTATGAAGATACTGTATTCATTGGGCCATCTGGCTTCACTCTCCTTTTACAAATAAGAAAACAAAAGTCTCTGAGAAGTAACAAACTTGCCTAAAATTACAAAGATGGGGGTGGCTAGGTGACGTAGTGGATAAAGCACTGGCCCTGGAGTCAGGAGTACCTGGTATCATCAGGAGTATCGGGTCTCAGATAATAATTACCTAACTGTGTGGCCTTGGGCAAGCCACTTAACCCCGTTCGACTTGCAAAAACCCCCAAAAAAATGGCAGAGTGGAATTAGAACCCGAGTCTTCCAAACCCAAACTGTGTGCTTTTCCTTCTGGAAAAGACTTATGTAGCATTTTCTTTCTTTTAAAAAAATATTATTTATTTTTCCAACTCCATGTAAAGATAGTTTTTATTTTTATTTTTAGGTTTTAGCAAGGCAAATGCGGTTAAGTAAATGCATAATTATTAAGTGTCTGAGGCAGGATTTGAACTCAAGGACTCCTGACTCCAGGTGCTATATCCACTGCGCCACCTAGCTGCCCCTAAAGATTGTTTTTAACAACTATTTTTTTGTAAAGTTTTGAGTTTCACAGTTTTCTTTCTCCTCCCCCATCTCCTGGCAGAAAGCATTTATGTTAACATATTTCCATGTTAATCATATATATATATATATAATTTTCTAGAGCACTTTCACAAGCACTATTTCATTTGAACCTTACTATTTTTAAAATTGTATTTTTTTTTTTGAATTTGACAATTTTTTCCCCTAATCTCACTTCCCTCCCCACCTCCCACAGAAGGCAGTCTATTAGTTTTTAAATTATTTCCATGGTATACATTGATCTAAGTTGAATGTGATGAGAGAGAAATCATATCCTTAAGGAAGAAAAATAAAGTATAACAGATAGCAAAATTACATAATAAGATAATGGTGTTTTTTTTAATTAAAGGTAACAGTCTTTGGTCTTTGTTGAAACTCCACAATTCTTTCTCTGGATACAGATGATTGAACCTTACTATTGATTGTGTGCATGTCAGTTATTATGATCCCCATTTTACAAATATGGAAACTGAGGCTCATGGTGGTTGTTACTCATTCAAGGACACACAGTAATTTGGAATTCTAAATGGACAATAATAACCTTGAAAGAGAAAAGTCCCCCTTTCAGTTTTTTTAATTTAATTTTTTATTTTTTTCCCCCTTTCAGTTTTTCAGTGTTTGAGATATCACCCTCCTTCACCACCTTGATTTGGTAGAAATCCTCCCTTTTTTTTTCCTTCTGTTTTTTTTGCAAGACAGTGGGGTTAAGTGACTTGCCCAAGGTCACACAGTTAAGTAATTATTAATTATTAAGTATCTGAGGGTTAGATTTGAACTCAGGTCTTCCTGACTCCAGGGTCAGTGTTCTATCCACTGCACCACCCAGCTGTCCTATTTTTCCCATTTTTTAACACCAGTCTCAATTACTTCTTCCACCCAGAAGCCTTCTCTGATCTCCTCTGTAGTAACAACCTTTCTTTACCTCCTAATGTCTTATACAGCACTTTGGTATTTCTCCAATGCCTTCAACCTTTGTTAAAAATTGTATATTCTGGTTACCATATATGTACCTTATATGAATATCCCTTTACTTATCCCTTTACTAGTCTCTAAATTGTAGGAGGGTCGAGAATGTGTCTTAGCTAAGAATTGTAGCTCCACTCTCCTCCTCAACTCTTGGCACTGAATTTAAAAATACATCTCTGGAATTGAATTTTAAAAGGGCAAAAGCAAATCTTCTGAGAGCCAACTCACCTGGGTTCTTAGATTGCCCAAGAGGTGAATGACTGACTATTCAAAAACCTGCCACTGGTTTAGCTTGCTGGACTGTGAAATTCTGAATGTGATACTATGGAAAATTTATTTTTTAAAAATGTGTTTAATGAAACTGTTATTCACATATATATGTTTATTTTTGCAAAATAAATAAAATTTTCCTGTTACACAGACCCTGAACTTGACAAATACCCCAACAAAAGAATATTGAATTAATATTGCACCTAATATTGAAGGAAAATGATACAGATGCCAGTTTCCTAATTCTTCTGTAGTGTGATCAATTGAACTTCCTCACAATAAAGAAAAATATGCCATGAGCACAGTTTGGGGCCATACAGTGGATGCTTAATAAATGCAGAAATTTTGTATCTCTAGGACTTAAGACTTGACCTATAGTAGGAGCATATTGGATATAATTAGGATGGGAATAATCCCAATTAGCCTGGCTTTGGGCTCCACTGTTATGAAAAGGAGTTAAAACCTGAATGAAGATGGAATTTTGCTTCTAACCAGAGTGGTCATTTTTAATTTCTAGGCCAAGATTTAGTCATTTGTAGATAACATCCAAAAAGGATTTCAACTCTGTAATTCTACAACTTCCCCAGGTCAGAGAAAATAGCCTCTTTATTTCTCCCTTTCCCCAGAACTTGTCTCTGGGTGCTTCCTTCCTTCCCTAACATGTCTCTAAGTTGGGGTTTGGATAGACCCCCTGGGTACTTTGGAATTGGATGGAGGGGGGAGGAAGGAGAGGGATGCAGGCTGTTGCTTTGTATCAACTTCATTATTTTACCATTTTCCTCCAAGGCCAACCCACCTCAGGAAATAGGCCATTTCCGAATAAAGGATGAGAGGGGAATTCCTTAGAAGAGCCACTTTCCTGTTCAAAGAGATATTTTTCAGAGGACACAGTCTGGAAGAAAGGAACTGAAAGCAAAGTTAGGCTGAGTTTGAGACAAGTGGATGCTTAAGTTTCCTTATGAAAGGGCTGTTGGGAGTTGATATTTCTTTTTGCAAAAGAAGATTACACAATATCTTAAGATATCCTTCATTGAATGAGCTAAAAAGATGAACTCTCTTAGATTTGGAAAACCAGAAACAGTGAAGGGGGGTTTGTCTTATGATTCCATTCCTGAGTCCTTTAATTCCCATAATTATTCAAAACTGAGATATATTACAAAAAAGGCAACTCTATGAGCCTGTTTCTTCATTTGCAAAATGAAAATAATACATGTTTCACTTCCCTTTCACCATTATGAGGAAAATCCTCAGTAAACCTCAGTTTCATATAAAAAATTATTACTAATTATAGTTATCTTTCAATTAAACAATTTATTAAAAACAACATTGAACACCAATTAAACTTGTTTGGTAACTAAATTTAATTGGTAACAAGTATTTATTAAGCTTGTTTCAATGTTCAAAGTATGACTATTTTTTAGTCACTCCCTCTAAATCTTCTACTGGATGAATTATTTTTCAAATTCCATTCATTCTGTCTCTGTATAGCCATAATGACTCTGATTTCCATTGTCTGTCTCTGCTTTTTTCCCCCCTCCTCTGAATCATTTCATAAAGCTCTTACTAGATTTCTTTGCATTCCTCATATTTTTTGGTCTAAATTGCATTATAAGGGTATATTACATTAATATTCTACAATTTATTTCACCATTTCCTTATTGGTTCTCCCAATAAACTTGTTTCCAATCATCTCTTTATCGATTGCTTTTAATGAATGATATTTCTTTCAGTTTGTTTTTGGTAACTCCTCTCAGGGGCTTTGATCCAACCATGGAAAGATTGGGTCAAAGGTATGATTATTTTTGTAATGCTTTATAGGATCTACCATTGCTCTCCAAATTTCTAAAAACTTGCAATTCCATCAGGAATGCATAAGCATATGTGTTTTTTCACAATCCAATCAGCATAGAGATTTTAACTTTCATTTTTTTCAGTGTGATGGGGTACCTCAAAGTTGTCTTTGTGTAACTTTGATGTTGAGTTGGGTTGAGCTTTGCTCAAATTGTTCCAATTCAAATTTGTGTTCCCTCTACAGGCGCTAGGTGGCACTGTGAATGAAGCACCATCCCCAAAGTCAAGGATATCCAAATTCAAATCCATCTTCAAATACTTAATCGCAGATCTCAGGGACCTCGTTTAGTCTCAACTGTCAAATGGAGATGAAAATATTATAGTTAGGCTACCTACCTTCAAGGATTGTTGTGAAGATAAAAGGAGATATGATAAAGTGTTTTCAAGAACTATGTAATTTATAAAAAAAATGCTTTCAGATACATTGTGACTTGGAAAGTTTCTTAATATATTTAGATGTTAGACACATTTGCAGAAAACATTTTCACCATTTCGTTACTTTTAATTACATTGTTTTTTAATTTGGAAACTTTTTGATCATATAGTCAAAAGCAGCTCTCTAAGAATCCCAACTGTTATGTTGTGAGGTGGATAGAGCACTTGTCCTGGAGTCAGAAGGACCTGAATTCAAATTTGATCTCTCACACTTGATACTTACTAGCTGTGTTACCTTGGGCAAGTTACTTCACCCTGTAGTCCCACAAAAATAGACAAAGAAAAAAAAAAAGAGTTCCTTCTGTTGAATAGGAAAAAGAAAGGTACATAATCCTCATCTGCCTCAGTTTCTTCATCTCTAAAATGAGGTAGCAATACCAAATAAGAAAATCATAAAGCATTTTGCCCACCTTAAATCACCCTCATAATAGATAAATATATTCCATTTTCTTCCAACTTTTTGGTATTTATTTTTATAATAATAAGGCTAAAGTCCTTTTGTAATGCTTCCTGTTGGTGTAGGGCTGACCTACCTGGCAGGTGCTAAACAATGGGAAGGTTTACAAAATTGGGTGGGGGGGTAGGGTGAGGTACACAGACTGTTCAGCCTGGCTGAGTGATGAGAGACTCATCACCTTGTTAAAGGAGGATTTTTTTTGGAAACCGCATGAAGTGAATCATGAAATAATCCACTGGGGCAGTGACCAAATCGTTTCTCGATTTGGCATCCCCAGACCCAGCACATAGCAGCCCCAAAACAAAGCCTTGCTGAAAAGAGGATGCTACCAGAGCTGGTGGAGGGACCCCAGGATTCTTGAAGTGCTGCAATGAGAGAGCTGTGAAGGAAAGACCCCTGATGTGGAAACTAAAGATCTTTGCCCTCCCCCCTGACTTTAGTTTCAAACTCCGTTTAAAAAAGGGGGAAGACGAGATGATGGCCAAGGACCCTTTCAACTCTAAGGTTTTACCTAAGTTTAAGGCTAAGTCCTTGAAAAAAGCCATCATCATAATAACTAGCATTTATGAAGAAACTTAGTGTGCAAAGTGCTTTGTGATTTTCTCATTTGACCCCTAGGAAAGGAGGTGATAGTGCCACCCCATTTTAGAGATGGGGAAACTGAGGCAGAGGGGGCTTATGCATCTTGCCTGGGGCTCCCCGGCTAGTAGGTGTCTGGCCCTGCCAAGAACACAGGCACGCGGAGATGACAAGAGCTCCCCTTCTCCCTCCTTTGCACCAGTGAGGGCCATGGCTGGGAAACGTTTTTAAGGTCAGATCTGATCGATATTCTTGATCTGTTTTGCCGAGTTGTTTTTTTTTCTGGGAAAAACAAAAGTGATCAGTAAAAATCTATAATTAAAGTACAAGTATCCCCCCAACCCTCCCTCCCCGCCCTCCTGAGTCTGGGCTCCCACTGCGGGTCCCTGGGACCCTCGGCACCTGGCCCCAGCTCTGGGCTTTCTTCTAGGAGTCCCAGGTAGCAGCTCAGAAGCCTGGGGGGAAGGGGGGGGCGGTCTGAGCCCCCGCCCCGCCCCCCTGGCTTCCCCACCTCTCTCACTCACCTGCCCAGAAAATTAGGGCAGGAGAAGCGGCCCCGCCCCTCGTGCCTCGCCCTCCCCGTGGGAAGGGGGTGGCTGCTAACTTCCTGGAGTGGGGGGGACGGCCCTCCAGGGAGACGGATCCCCCTCTTCCACTCCCCGGCCCGCTGGAGTCCCACCCCATGTGTAAATATTTGACATTCCCGAGTTATCGGGGAAAGGTTGGGGATGGAAAGAGGGAACTGGGGCGCAGGCCTGTGACCGAGGAAGGCCAGCCGGCCCGAGTGATGCTGCCCTGGCCCCGCTAAGGGGGTGGCTGCGGGCCCGAGATGCCATGCCCCCATGTCCCCCTACCCCATCCCCAGGTGTACAACCCTCACCCTCAGTGGAGGGGCAAAATGATGACTCAGTATTTGATTTGATAATCCCGAAGCAATGACATCTGCTAAGAGAACAAGCCTGGGGCACCAAAAGAGGGGGTGGGGGAGAAACCAGAAACCAACCCGACCCTACCCTAGAGAGGGAGAATGGATCAGAGATGGCCAAATGTGGCAGGAAGAGATGGAGAGAGACAGAGGCGGAGAAAAAGTGGCATAAAAACATCAGATGGAGGCAGGAGCATTGATAGACTCAGACTCGGAGAGGGAGGAATGTGAGTCCCATCTTTGCTACTATAATAACCCAGTCTCTCTTTGGGGAAAAAAATAACATAACAAAAACAAAAAACTCTGTTATTTTGGAATAATTGCTCTTTCTTTGTCCCCTGGATCTAATCACCAAGCCCTGTGAAATTTTACTTCAAAACTTCTCAGTGGGAGGACTGCTGTCTTCTTTTCACAAGTTCAGTGATTTTTCAGTGTGTCTGACTCCTTATGACCCCATTTGGGGTTTTCTTTTTTTTAGTTGTTTTTTTTTTGCAAGGCAAATGGCGTTAAGTGGCTTGCCCAAGGCCACACCAGCTAGGTAATTATTTAAAGTGTCTGAGACTGTATTTGAACGCAGGTACTCCTGACTCCAAGGCCGGTGCTTTATCCACTAGGCCACCTAGCCGTCCCTGGGGTTTTCTTGACAAAGATACTGATGTGGTTTGCCATTACCTTTTCCAGATCATTTTACAGATGAGGAAACTGAGGCAGAGTAAGTGACTTGCCCAGGATCACCCAGATAGTAAGGGTGGAGGCCAAATTTGGACTCAGGTCTTCCTAACTTCTGGACCAGAATTCTATCTACACAAATTTGCTTCAAGAATTGAATTCAAATCCTTACTTCTGTGGGTCTTATTTTCCCCTTCTGTAAAAATGAGAATGTTGGACTCTGAAGTCTTTTAGCTTTAAATCTGTTCCATTTCTCCAAGTTCAATCTGACCCCCCCCACCTTGAGAACTCAATAGTCTTTTAACTTGGCCTCTGAGATCTCTTCATTCCCAATCTGGGAGGTCCACAGTGACCCAATCCATTAAAGAGGATTAAGGATAGATTTCAGGGTATCAGTAAATGTGGAGAGGGGAAATTGCATCTTTATTTCAATACAGTAAAATTAGTATCCTTTTTAATCTTGGGCAGTTAAACAATTATTAAGAGAAGGGGTCTATGAGCTTAACCAGAGGCCCAAGACACAAACTCTTTATACATGCTATACATCACCGAGGAAATTAATTCCTTACACACCCCATGAGATTTTTAAATGCTTTCCATATATTATCTCATTTGGGGTTAATCCTGAGATTTCAAGTATTATTTCAATTATGAGGAAACAGAAGATCAGAGAAGTTGATATCCAGCTAATACATATCAGAGGAGGGTTTAAAGCCAGCCTTTCTAGATTCCAGGGCCAGTCCTTTATCACATTGTCTATGTTGCATTTCATATCCTTCTTAGGCTAAAACAAACAAACAAACAAAAAACCTAAGCCTCATATGAAATGCAAACTTCTTAGGTTAGCATTCAAGGACCTCTACAATCTTATTCTCAATTTATCTTTTTCAGATTTATCTCCTATAACTCACCCTGCAAACCAGAATTTCCAATTTACAGCTTGAACCCAGTCCAATCCAACATGTATTAACTGCTTACTATATGCAAATCTAATGGATATATATAGTCACATACACTCACTCCCTTGTCTTCCCTTTGAGTCTTTTATCAAAGCCACAACCCTATTAGATGCAATGGACTGCACTGGACACCCAGGGAAGAATGATGATAAATGATAGTTTTCTGAACTTTAGGGAGTTTAGCTTTTGTCTGTCTCTCTTTGCCTATTCATTTATTCTATATGTATGTGATTGGGTTAAGAAAATTTGACAAAGTCAGAAGGCTCAAACTTCTCAGTCATGGTTCCCCTATTTACTAGCTATGTCTTGCGTAAAGGTACTTTCCATGTGCCTCAGTTTCTCCAACTTCTAAATGGAGTTGAGCTTGATGTACTCAAAGGCCTCTACCAGATTTAAATCCTGTTTTTGTATTTTCTGACTAATAGTAATAGCAGTAATTGCTAGCATTTATATAGAGCTTCAAGGTTTGCAAAGAGCCTTAAAAATATTACCTTACTTATTCCTCACATTTGGAGGAATTATTATACTGCTATCATTACACCCATCTTACAGATGAGAAGCAAAATATTGATTAAGTGATGTGACCTTTTCCATAGAGTTAGTGTTTCAAAAGGTCACTGCCCAAATCAATGTTACCCCTCTTGATACTGAAGATGGAAGAGATCTCTCATTATGACCTCCAGAACTCTTGTAATCTGCTCCACCAAGTATGACTTTAGAACACACAATCTCAATCTCTTTTCTGTCCCATTGTTTTACCCTCCATGGTTTTTCCAGTTTATCTTTTCATGAATTCATATCCTCTCTCTCCAATTAGATCATAAAATACTCAAAGGCAGAGGCCAAATCTTCCCATACCCACCCCCAATCCAATGCCTTATAAGTAAAATAAAATCTGGCCATCACAGAAAGAAGTAAAACCAAATTAGAGACAGGTGTAGGTATCAGTCTAGGAAGGAGTTGGAAGTTTCATCACTCTCCCTATATGACCTAGGGCAAGTCATTTGTTTCTACATGTCACTGACCCTCTTGCTATGTAGGACCTTGAAATGGGGGATATATGGGGGAAAGGGTTTTCTTTTTTTTTTTAATTTTAGAAAGGTTTTGAGTTTTACAATTTTTCCCCAATCTTGCTTCTCTCCTCCCACACCCCACAGAAGGCAGTTTGTTAGTCCTTACATCACTGCAATAGTATGCACTGATCTAAGTTGAATGTGATGAGAAATCATATCCTTAAGAAAGAAACATATAGTATGAGATATAGCAGAATTATATAATAAGATAACATTTTTTAAATTAAAGGTAATAGTCTTTGGTCTTTGTTCAAACTCCACAATTCTTCCTCAGGATACAGAAGGCATTCTCCATCCCAGATATCCCAAAATTGTGCCTAATTGTTGCCCTGTTGGTATGAGCAAGTCCATTAAGGTTGATAATCACTCCCATGTTGCTGTTAGGGTGTGCAATATTGTTCTGGTTCTGCTCATCAAACTCAGCATGGGAAAAGGGTTTTCTAAGAGTTGGGTTCTAGTCTTGACTCAGTTACTTTCTGGTTCTGTGTGCCTGGACAGGTGACTTTTTTTGTCTCTGGACTTGTTTCCCCATTTGTTTTTGTTTGGTTTTTTTTCAAAGTTGGAATATTATTTATTGTTCAATAACAAACCATGAATGAGAGGCATTCAGAAAACAATGCAAAGATTTGTTTTACCTCACATGGTGAAATAAATTACAATCTCCATTGTTTCCCCATTTGTAACATGAGGAGATTTGGGTCTAGGCTCTTTATGATTCTTTTCAATTCTAAATCCTAGTTGGGTGATTATGGAGACATGCATTCTAATAATGAAGAGCAATGAAGGTCTGGGGGAAAAGGAAAATATGGAAAGCTCTCAGGCAAAAGTGAGAGCTTGGCAACTTTACAAAGAGAATCTGTCTAGAGCCAGTGAGGATGGAACTTCTGTATTCATTGAACTTTCTTTTATTCAATTTTTATTTCATTTTCATGAAGATTCATATTTCCCCCATCTCTATCTCCCACCCCCAGGCAAGAAAAACAAAGTCCATATTATAAACATGTAGAAACAAGCAAAATATTCCCACACGGTCCATGACCAAAAAAAAGTCATTTCAATCTGCTGAGTTCATCATTTCTTCAATAAATGGTGGGTAACATGTTTCATCATCAGCCTTCTGGAATTGTTGGTCACTGAAATGATCACAGTTCAGAGCTATATGTCTTTACAGTATATTGTTATTGTTTAAATTATTCTCCTGGTTCAACTCATTTCCCTCTGCATCTGTAAGATGGATTCAAATTCACACATAATATCCATCTCTAATGATACCACCTCCAAGGAAGTGCTCTCTGCCCTCTTAAGCTTAATTACCTTTCTCTGCTCAGAGCTACCATCCAGTTTTATGTGTACCTCCCTGATCAGTCCCTCAATCAGCAAACATTTATTAAGATCTCACCTTTTGACAGTCATGGGGATACTAAGTCACTGTCCTCAAATTCGGGGCGGCTAGGTGGCACAGTGGATAAAGCACCGGCCCTGGAGTCAGGAGTACCTGGGTTCAAATCAGGTCTCAGACACTTAATAATTACCTAGCTGTGTGGCCTTGGGCAAGCCACTGAACCCCGTTTGCCTTGCAAAAAAAAAGTCTTAAATTCTATTGGAGGGAAACAATATATGCAAATATAACCTAATATACAAAATAAAGGGTGGGGATCGATTGTGTAAATCCACCACATACAAACATATAATTAAACTAAATAAGATCTGGTTCATTAGCTGACAACATGGCTGGGATATCGCCTTGAATTAATCAATGATATTTCAACTAGATTTCATGAGAAAACTATTCAGATTAAGACTTTTTTTAGGGGTTTTTTTTGCAAGGCAAACGGGGTTCAGTGGCTTGCCCAAGGCCACACAGCTAGGTAATTATTAAGTGTCTGAGACCGGATTTGAACCCACGTACTCCTGACTCCAGGGCCGGTGCTTTATCCAACCTAGCCGCCCCTTAAGAGACTTTTTGCTGTTCAGTTGTGTAAGACTCTTAGTGATCAAAGATACTGGAAGGGTTCCTTCTCCCACTCCTTTTACAGATGAGGAAACTGAGACAAACAGGTTGAAATGACTTACTTGGGATCACACAGCTAGGAAGTGTCTGAGGTCGGATTTGAACTCAGAAAGATGATCCTTCCTGATTCTGGGCCCCAGCTCTCTATCCACTGCACCACCTAGCATAGAGAGGAACACTGCCCTTTAAGCTTCAGTCTCAATCTCTTCTCCCTTCCCCCACCCTTAGGCAGAGAATCCTTTTGAACTTCAAAGGATCAAAACAATTTAGACTTTTTCTACATTCCTAGCAGTATCTCAGAAACATCTGACAACAATGTTTGTACCAGGAGCCGAAGGAGTAGCTGAGATGAAGAAAATAGATTCAAGACGCTTTGAAGGGGAAGTTAGGTGGCACAGTAAAAAGAGACTGGCCCTGGAGTCTGGAGGACCTGAGTTCAAATGTGACCTCAAACACTTAACAATTGCCTAGCTGTGTGGCCTTGGGCAAGTCATTTAACTCCACTGCCTTAAATAAATAAAATTTTTAAAAAGATTTTATGAAGAACCCAGAAGAAATTCTACCTTATATCTAAGGGCACCATTTGATGGGACCCCGCCCCCACCCCAAATATTTCCAAGAGCTGTTACTCTTTGCCACAGACTATATGTACTTATTGGAGATCATGTCCTAACCTGTTTTGTATCAACTATACCACTTTATTTTTTTTTGTTTTTGCAAGGCAATGGGGTTAAGTGACTTGCCCAAGGCCACACAGCTAGGTAATTATTGTCTGAGGTCGAATTTGAACTCAGGCACTCCTGACTCCACTGTGCCACCTAGCCACCCCAACTATACCACTTTAGAAAGAGATTTTGCTGTATAACTGATAATCATGGTGCCAAGCACACTGGTGGGGGCTCATGAATTAGAATACTAGAAAACCAATCCCAATTCCAGAGAGTTAACCCTTGAGCTCTGGAAGGGATATAGTAAGTAGTATATTTTGGGGACTTGACAGTGAAAAAGAGCTCTGAGATAGTGCTTGGATAATGTGTTACAGAAAGCAAATATAAAGAAACTTGGGGGAGTGTAGACTCTAGTCGCTGAGATCAAGGAAAGCCTCCATGGAGGAGGTAATTGAGCAGAGCTTTGAAATCAGCTAGGGATTCTAAGAGAGATAGAGATGGGGGTGGAGAATGGGGGGGTGATCAGCTTGGAAGGACACTTGAGTCAGTCAGTGTCTGTGTGTGGGACTTTATGTGAAAAGATCATGAAACAAGTCAGTTTAGCTTGTCTGGAGAATTCTGGTGGGGAATCAATGTGGAATAAGTCTGGGAGGTCTTTGTAAAGGGCTTTAACTTTTAGATAGAGGAGCTTATATCTTATCCAAGAGAGACAAAAGGAGTCAGGAGAGGAACATAATCAGATCTTTATAAAAAGCCACACTATTTGCGTAGGCTATGTACCCTCCCCTTTTTAAGTTAGAAGCATCATAGCATGGTGGGGAAGTGTTAGAATTAAGAGGACCTAGGTTCATCTAGCCACTTACTACCTTGGTTTCTTCATCTGTAAAATGGGTTGGTTAGATGAGAAGCTCTCTGAAAGTTATATGAAACTTTCAGTATTTCTAGGCTCCTATGGGGCAAGATTTGATACATGGCACTCTGCTAAGTATATTGTCCATAGCAGGAGTTTAATGCCTGACTTTTGATCTTATGGAATTGAAGTGGCCCGAACACAAAAAGGATCAAAAAGATTCAGAGGTGGAAGTGACCTTAGCCATTTTGGAGCCCTCTTATTATGCTTGGGAGGAAAGAGGCCCAGGGAGGAGTAAAGATTTGTCTGAGGTCACTCAAGTAGTAATTACGAGCAGACGGATTTGAAGCTGGGTCATCTTATTCAGGTGTGTCTCTCTGAGGCCTAGCAGCCTAGGGATGGCTCCGGAGAACGTGGGGCCCAGGTCGGGGTCAGAGAGGCCTAGGTCCAAAGCCCAAGATGAAAACAAGTTCTCCCCCAGGCCCACCCCTAATGCGTGGAGGGGAAAAGTGCCGTGCTAATCCCGATTTGGTGGGGTTCTCTTCCACCCCACTCCTTAATACCTAGGCTTCTCTCCAGAGCCACTCCAGGAGCTAGTCATTCCAGGTCCTGTCTTTCTGCCTGTCCCCTACACCTGGAACGACCTCCCAGACTTCCTTTACGTCTCAACTAAAATCCCACTCTATAGAAGGAAGAAGCCTTCATCAGCGCCCTTTCATTCTGGCGCTTTCCCTGGGTTAATTATTTCCTATTCAACCTGAATAGTTTACTTTGCATAGAAATTTGCATATTGTCTCCTCAATAAGATTATAAACTCCTAGAGGGCAGGGATAATTTTTGACTTTTACTTTTTATTTTGGCTTCCTCAGAGTCTGGAGGTTTCAGTGTCTGTGCCTGGAATTTAGTAGCTTAATAAATGTGGCTTAATCCCGGCAGCAGCCACGAACCTCGCAACATTTACGCGCTGGGAGAGGCGAACAGCCACTTTCTCTTATCTGCAACAAAGCAGCAAGAAGGGCTGGGTCACCCCGCAGTCACAAGCGTCTGTCTCCCCCAGTCCCGGTGCCACTTCTCTATGTCTGATGGGGTGGGAGTTAACCCCCTCAGCCGCCTCAGATCCCCTCGGTCTCGTCTAGGAGACCAAGCCAGGGGGGGTCCCCGCCGGTCTTATTCCAGAGGCTTCTGCCCCCCCCCCCCCCCCCCCCCCAGCAGAAGGGTCTGGCCCGATCCCGGCTGGGAGCGTGAGAACCTGCAGTAAAGCCGGCTACCACATAAAGGCCAGGGGACCGGGGTGGGGTGGAGCCGAGATTTAAGGAGCCGGCCTCGGAGATCCCCAGATGAAAGCAGCAGCTTCTGCAGACTGTTATTAACCGGGAGGAAAGAGAAGAGCCAGCTGAGCGGGCGCGGAGTTGGTGGGAGGTCCCAGCAAAGGCCGGGCGCTCCAGGTGCTGGGGGCGGGGCCTCCCAGCCGGCCTCCCACACCTGCGCCGGCAGGTAAAGGCGGGAGGGGGCGTGCTCACCCGGGGCTCCCCGGCACTAAGCCAGGACGGGCGGGGGGGGGGGGGGATGGCGGAGTCCAGGCCTTTGGGGTCTCCACTGCCCCATCGTTCTCCACCCCCCCCACCCCAAATCTGGTCCTGCCTCCCATTCGGACTTCCTTCCTAGTTTATCTGGGGCCTCTCCACGCCCCGCGCAGAATTAGCCTCATCTGCCTCCGCTCTCCACACCTCCATGTACCTAACCCAGCTCACCTGAGCCGCCTCTCCCCCTTGGGCCCGGCTCGAGAGCCTCCTTCAAAGCACAGGAGTGCGATGACTTCCCTAGACCACACGCAAGTACGCTCCCTGAGCAAAACGGGCTGGAGGCGCTGGCCCAGAATCCGGGTCCCAAATAAGAAGGGAGGGCCCGTGGTTGGGGGAAACCCTGGAGTCAGGAGTACCTGGGTTCAAATCCGGTCTCTGACACTTAATAACTATCCAGCTGTGTGGCCTTGGGCAAGCCACTTAACCCCATTTGCCTTGCAAAAAAACCTAAAAAAAAAAAATCAGATTGTTGAGTTGACTTGTGCCAATATGCTAGTAACTGCATAGATGAGCTTTAGTAAAATGGAACTAAAAACTAGTACCAGCGCTTCTCAGGGTTATTTTGAGGAGATTGTTTTGCAAACTTTAATGTCAAATAATGACAACTACATTTGTCCGACTCCTTGCTACATGAAAGCCATTTTTAACTCGAATTCTGACCTGCCCTCTCCTAATGCTGAGCCCTAGCAGAGCCAGCCCTCAAACCCTCAAAGCCTTCTTTAATCACCTGAATCCTTTTCCCAATTCTTCAAAGGTAAATTCAGGTTCTCTCTGACTCAACTCAAAACTCTCCTTCATTAATTTCCCTAGAAAATTGCCTTCAGTTTGGAGCTTTCCTCAATCACCTGGTAGTAAAGCTGGCTGGGGACAGATCTAATCCTTCTCCACCCCCCTCCTCCAGCTGAATTGAATTTCATTTAACATTTATTAAGCTCCTTCTGTATGTATACAAAGATGAAAATGAAAACAACCCTAAAGAAACTTACCTTCTAGGAGAAAACTCAGTCTGAGCTTATGAGGGTGTCATTGATAGTATATAGAAGGTAAGTGAAGGAAGGAGATGCCATTGGGGGGGGGGAGGGCAGAGGGGGGAGATCAGGGAGGAAGCACCTGAGCTCTGAATGATCCTTAGAGGAAAGGAAGGAGGGTGGCTTGATACAGACAGTAGAATAGGGTGTAAAACGTTCAGAGATGGAAGATGGCTTATTCTTTGAGGAGGACAGAATCCAGAGAACCCCAGAATCCCATTTTCTGAAGGGATGGTGAGAGGGGAAGCAGTGGATTTGGAATCAATCAGAATTGGGCTTGAATCCTAAAGATTCTCAACTCTAGAACTCCAGTTTTATAAAAGAGAGCTAACAATGAGGTCTACATCAGAAGACTACTGTCAAAATCACATATAGTCAAGACAACATTTATTTATTTAGTGCCTATATTAAGCTAAAGGCAAAAACATTTAAAAAAATAAAAAATCCATTCCTGCTTTTATGCTCTCAGAAAAACCAAAATACTTACATGAACTGATGCAAAGTGTACTGTACAAAGGAAAGTCAATACTGTAGGATGATCAGCTGTGAATGATTTAACTTTCTCAGCAATACAGAGACCCAAGACATCTCTGAGGAACTTATGATAAAGAATGCTATGCATTCCCAGAGAAAGAGCTGATGGTACTGGTGTTTCTGTTAAAGTACTCATTTCTAAAAGACAGAATTGAGTCAGATTTATAGGAACACAAGTCATTCCCCAATTGATAAGGTCAAAGGATATGAAGAGACAAATTCTAATATGAAGAAATTAAAACTATCTATAGTCATATGAAAAAATGCTCCAAATCATTATTAACTAGAGAAATGCAAACTAAAACAACACTGAAGTACCATCTCATACCTATCAGATTGGCCAATAGGACAAAAAAGAGGAAAATGATCAATGATGGAAGAATGTGGGAAAACTGGGACATTAACACATTGTTGGTGGAGTTGTGAACCGATCCAACCTTTCTAGAGAGTAATTTGGAACCAAGCCCAAAGAGCAATAAAACCTGCATACCCTTTGATCCAATCATACCACTACTAGGTCTGTATTCCAAAGAGATCATAAGCAAGGATAAAAAGAAAATACATACAGGAGTTCTTTTTGTAGTGGCAAAGAATTGGAAATTTACAGGATGTTCATCAGTTGGGGAATAGCTAAACAAATTGTGCTATGTGAATGTGATGGAATACTATTGTTCTCTAAAACATCATGACTTCCAAAAATCTTGGAAAGACATGCATGAACTGATACTAAGAAGAGTAACCCAAATGATGATTTTGATTACATTAAATTAAAAAGCTTTTGCACAGACAAAACCACTGTAACCAAGATCAAAAGAAATGCAGTAAACTGGGAAACAATCTTTACAACTAGTGTTTCTGACAAAGGACCATTTCTAAAATATACAGAGAACTGAGTCAAATTTAAAAAAAGCCATTCCCCAGTTGACAAATGGTCAAAGGATATGCAAAGGCAATTTACAGATGAGGAGATCAAAGCAATCCCTAGCCATATGAAAAATTGTTCTAGATCATTAATTATTAGAGAAATGCAAATTAAAGCTTCTCTGAGGTACCACCTCACACCTCTCAGATTGGCCAATATGACCAGAAAGGATAATGATTATTGTTGGAAGGGTTGTGGGAAATCTGTGACACTATTAAACTGTTGGTGGAGCTGTGAACTCATCCAACCTTTCTGGAGAGCAATTTGGAACTACACCCAAAGGGCATCAAAAATGTGCATACCCTTTGATCCAGCAATACCACTACTGGGTCTATACCCTGAAGAAATGATGAAAAAGGGTAAAAACATCATTTGTACAAAAATATTCATAGTAGCCCTGTTTGTGGTAGCAAAGAATTGGAAATCAAGTAAATGTCCTTCAATTGGGGAATGGTTTAACAAATTGTGATATATGTATGTCATGGAACACTATTGTTCTATTAGAAACTGGGAGGGATGGGAATTCAGGGAAGCCTGGAGGGATTTGCATGAACTGATGCTGAGTGAGATGAGCAGAACCAGAAAAACACTGTACACCCTAACAGCAACATGGGGGTGATGATCAACCTTGATGGACTTGCTCATTCCATCTGTGCAACAATTGGGGACAATTTGGGGCTGTCTGCAATGGAGAATACCATCTGTATCCAGAGAAACAACTGTGGAGTATGAACAAAGACCAAGGACTATTAACTTTAATTTAGAAAAAAAAATCTTAACTCTTATTGTCTGATCTTGCTATCTCTTATACTTTGTTTCTTCCTTAAGGATATGATTTCTCTGTTATCACCTTCAACTTAGATCAAAATATATACCATGGAAACAATGTAAAGACTGACAAATTGCCTTCTGTTGGGGGGAGGGAAGTAAGATTGGGGGGAATTGTAAAACTCAAAATAAATAAACTCTTTATGAAAAGAAAAGTAACCAGGAGCAGAACATTGTACACATTAACAGTAACATTGTATGATGATCAACTGTGACAGACTTGCTCTTCTCAGCAGGATTAATCATCGACAATTTTAAAGGACTTGTGATAGAAAATATCATCCACTTCCAGTGAAGTAACTCTGGAGCCTGAATGCAGACCAAGGTTTACTGTTTTCAAATTGTTAAATTTGTTGTTTTTTTCCCTCTTGGTGTTTTTTTTTCTTTTTTATTCTGATTCTTTTACAAAATCATGGGTATGGAGGTATGTTTAGCTTGGTTATGTATGTATAGCCTGTATTAGAGTAATTTCTGTTAAGGGGAGGGAGGAGGGGGAAAATGTGGAACTCAAAACCTATTCAAAAAAATTGTTGAAAACTATCTTTACCTGTAGTTGGAAAAATAAATAATTTATTTTTTTAAAAGAGAGTTGATAGTGTCTGAATATAGATTGAAGGATACTTTTTTTTACTTTAATTTTCTTGAGGTTTTTTTTATGGGAGAGGTCCTATGGTTTCTTTCACAACATGATTTTGAAAATGTTTTGAATGACTATACATTCATAACATTAAGTTGCTTGATTTCTCAATTGGAGGAGGAGCGTGGGAAGAAGGGAGAAAATTTGAAACTCAAAAGTTTTAATAACGAATGTTTAAAATTGCTTTTACATGTATCCTGGGGGGAAAAGAAAATATAAATTTTAAGAAATAATCCCCACTTTCAAAGAGCTCACAATCTAACAACAAACAGGCACAAACAAGCTATATCCAGAACTGGTGACAATCTCAGAGGGAAAAGTACCAAGATTAAAACTGGGCAAGGCTTCTTATAGAAGGTGGGATTGAGGGAAGCCAGGAGGCACAGATGAGGAGGGGAGAACTTGGGGCATGGGAACAGCTAGTGAAAATGCTTGGAGTTGGGGCGGCTAGGTGGTACAGTGGCTAGAGCACGGACCCTGGAGTCAGGAGTACCTGAGTTCAAATCTGGCTTCAGACACTTAATAATTACCTAGCTGTGTGGCCTTGGGCAAGCCACTTAACCCCATTGCCTTGCAAAAAACTAAATTTAAAAAAAATGCTTGGAGTTAAGGAATGGTGTGTCTTGGGAGAAGAAGAGTCAGAAGATCATAGTTACTGGACTGTAGAGTACATGGCTGGGGTTATAAAGGTGTGCAAGAAGCCTGGAAAGTTTGGGGAGAGGCAAGTTATGAAGGGCTTTGAATGCCAAGTAGAAGAGTTTATATTTGATGCTATAAGTGATAAAGGGAACCAACTTCTGGAGTTGTTAAATGGGAGGTGATATGGTCAGATCTGTGCTTGGAGAAGTTGAATCTGACAGTTGAGTGGATGGAATAGACAGGAACTTATTATGGGTCACATTTACTGTTATTTGTCCCATAAATAATTATTTTGTTTTAAGGTAAATATGAAAATCACCAACCTCAAGGAATTTAAATTCTTATTTAAATGATGGAACAACATTTTTTTTTTAGGTTTTTGCAAGGCAAATGGGGTTAAGTGGCTTGCCCAAGGCCACACAGCTAGGTAATTATTAAGTGTCTGAGACCGAATTTGAACACAGGTACTCCTGACTCCAAGGCCAGTGCTTTATCCACTATGCTACCTAGCCGCCCCAGAACAACATTTACATGGAAAGTAACATGAAAAAATGTATAGAAAGCAATTTCCAGGAAAAAGGTAATTGTGACATCAGAATAGAATCTGTGTGATAATGGTTATGATGATGATGATGTTTGTCCTTTATCCTCGAAGAAGAGCATGACATCAGGGAGGAGATGCTACCACATGCATATGAATTGAATTTGAGTGAAGGGGGCTATGCCTTACTTTCTCCTCCAGAACCATTTGGTTTCAGTGACCAGATATGGAACAGGATGACTGGAGATGGCCCTGGATGTGAGGCAATCAGGGTTAAGTGACTTGGCCAAGATCATACAGCTAGTAAGAGTCAAGTATCTTGAGGTCAGATTTGAAGTCAGGTCCTCCTGACTCCAGGCTAGTGTTCTATCAAACTGTCCATGTAGGAGGTGGCAACAGAGATGCAATCTGAAGAGGTGAAGAGGGAATAGTTATAATAACAATTGCTATTACATTGTGTTCTAAGATTTTCAAAGTGCTTTATATATCATAACTCATTTGAATCCTACAGTAACCCAGTGTGGTTCTATGGTTTTTTAGTTGTATCTGACTCTCCATGACCCCATTTGGAGTTTTCTTGGCAAAGATGATGGTTTGTATTTCCTTCTTCAGCTCATTTTACAGACGAAGAATCTGAGGCAAACAGTTAAGTGACTTTCCCAGGATCACATAGCTAGGAATTGCCCAAGGTCAGATTTGAACTCTGGAAGATGAGCCTTCCTAATTCCAAGCAGAACACTCTGTGCACTTGGTGAGTTAGTGAGATGGTTGATATTAACCTCATTCTATATGTTACTGAGACATCAGAAATGTTAAGTGAGTTGCCCTGGGGTCCCCTAGCTATTAAATATCTGAGGCAAGACTTGAACTCTCGATTTCCTGATTCCAAGTCCCCACTATTTATCCACTCCATTACTTAACTTGCCTCTAAATCAATGGGAAGGGTAAGCAGACTCATTGGCTGGCAGGTAGAACTCATGAAGCACAGTAATATGTAATAAAGCTGGAAAGATAGACAGGAGTCAGATTAAGAACTTCAAAAAACAAATAGGGGAGCTTGTAGTTTATCTTTAGACATAAAATGAGCCAGTGAAGTTTCTCTATGCTTTAGGAATAGTATTTTTTTTTTTGCAGTAGGGTGTACAGTAGATGGGTAAGGGGTGAATGTGGAGGATGGAGACCAATAATGAGGTTGGATGAAAGGTGATAAGGTTCTGAATTACTGTATGGTGGTGACCATCTTGTCCTGAGCAGGAGATGTGTTAGTGAGTGGGTGGGGGTCAGAGGGCTGGGGGTAAGACTGTGCAGGTGGAGCCCAACCATTAGGATCTGAAGGTCACTAGCTGCTAGAAAGCATATCTGAATTATTTTCTCCCTTCAAGATTTAGCCAGGTTAGCTCTGCTTTAGGCTGATACTCCTCTCTTTCCAAACCCAATTACTCTCTCTTTCTTCATAGTAGTTCCAACTTCCTTTGTATAGATCTTTTGTGTACATCATTATTTGCATGTGATCTTCTTCATGAAACTGTGAAATCCTTAAGCCTAAGGAATATTGCCCAGACTTAGCATAGGACCTGGGAGCACTTAAACTTTTTTGGCAACTAGATAGATCAATGAATAGAGCAATGGGCTTGGGGGTCAAGAAGACCCCACTGTGTGACCCTGGACAAGTCACTGTCTGCCTCAAGTTTCTTTATCTGTAAAATGGAAATAATAAAAGTGCTTTGCTCCCAGGATTGTTATATGGATCAAATGAGATAGTAATTGTAAAGTGATTAGCAGAGTGTCTAGCACCCAGTAGGTACTCTATAACTACTATTATCAGTATTATTCTTGTATTTTTGTTTGCTATGCTTGGTTGTTTCCTTTAGAATACAGGTTTGTGGAGGACAGGGGTTATTTACTTTTTGATCTTGGCATCCCCAGGATGTGATTGATTTCCATTGCTTCTCCTGTAGATTGCCTCCCTCTCTCATTCCTACCCTCTCACTAAACTTTCAGTCTTTCCCTGTTGACTGACAATGCTCCCATGTCTCAGAGGTGACTGGAGCTCAAGGATCACCCCCTTACTAAACTGGTGACCTTGACTGAACAAGTCAGTTTCTGGCTCTGAATGTCCACTTCTTTGTTGGTAATAATGTCACAACAGACATTTGAAGAGTTACTTTGAGCGTCAACCAATCAGCCTTTATGAAGGCCCTCCTATACGGGCATTGTACTAAGTATAGGAGATACAGTCCAGAACACTCAGTCTAATGAGGCAGACCACATGCCGTCAACTATGTACAAACAAGATATCTACAGGATGAGTCAGGGGTAGTCTCAGAGGAAGGTGCTAAGATGGAGGAGGACTTGGAAAGGTTTACAGAAGGAGGTGAAACTAAAAGGAATTCAGAAAAGCCAGGAAGTGGAGATGAGACAGAATTCCAGGTATGTGTGTCTGTATATGTGTGTGTGTGTGTGTGTGTGTGTATGGGGGGGCAGTCAGCAAAAAATGCTTGTAATAAGGAGAACTTTCTTGTGTGAGCAACAAGGAGGACATCACCACCAAATCACAGAGAAGCTGGGGGTGAAGTGTAAGAAGCCTGGAAAAGGTAGGAAGGGGCCAGAATATGAAGGGTTTTAAAAACCAGAAGACTTTATACTTTGTTCTAAAACATTGTCATACAAATGTCATATGTAACTAATATCGAAATCTGTCAAACATGATTGTACATGTATAAACTTGTTAGATTACTGGCTATCTTGGGAATGTTCATGAATTTTTGTGTCATCCTTGCACAGGGGTCATGTTAACCTTCTCTGTATTGTTCCAATTTTAGGATTTGTGCTGCTGAAAGAAGCAAACTTGCTGTCTTGGGAAGGAGGGAGAAAATTTTGGAATTCAAAGTCATAAAAAAATAAATGATGAGGGGCAGCTAGGTGGCACAGTGGATAGAGCACTGGCCCTGGAGTCAGGAAGACCTGAGTTCAACTCCAACCTCAGATACTTAATAATTGCCAAGGTGTGTGACCTTGGGCAAGTCACAACCCCATTGCCTTAAATAAATTAAAAAAATAAATGATCAAAACTATGCTTAGCCTATAATTGAGGTAATGAGGGCAATGCATTTATATTCTGAGGGCTTACTTCAGAAGTATTTACACAACCCTAACTGGGCCCTCACTGCTGCCAGGCAATCTAACTCTACTTCCCTTATCAATTCACTCTCCCTCTCTCCACAGCAGTTTTTCCAAAACTGTCCCTCCTCAAACTTGTCAAGGCCCCTACTCCCCCTACTCTGAGCTGAGAACTTTGTCTCATCTTTTACAGAAAAAGTTGAGGCCATTTGCCATAAGCTGACTCTTCTTCCTTTCCTAACACTCCTGTCTCCTGTCATCCTATTCAACCATCTCACATGATGAACCATCATCTGTTCAATCATCCCATCTTCTCCAACAAGGTCATCCCTTGTTTTTCACTTAATTTCAAACTGTTTACCTCCTCCTTTCCTACTAAAAAGTCACTTAACCTTTTTTTGTTTAAAATGGTTTTTATTGAGATATCTTAACAAAATGGCACACCTCTCTCATGGTGGGAGAGAGGGATGGGGAAATTCCAATATACAAGCTCTTTTATGCACTTTGAAAGACTGTTCCTACTACCTACAAACATGCCCATGTTTCTCCTGTGCTTAAAAAATATTCACTTGCTTTTTCCACCACCAATAACTATCTTCCTACTTGTATTCTCCTTTTGGTGGCTAATTCCTTAAAATGGCAGTCTGCAGCAGATACTTTCATTTTTGCCTCTCTTTTTAACCCCTTATAAACCAGCTCTCTCCAAGAATCACACCACAATCCAACCAGTTTTTCTTCTACTGGACTTCTCTGCAGGCAACTTCTATTGATCACCCTCTCTTCTCTTTAGGTTTTTGGGAGATCACTCCTCTGTCTCCTTTGTTGGATCCTCCTCCAGATTGCATCCTCTTAATCATAGGTATCCTGACCTGGGTCCTCTTTCCTGCATCAGCTCTCTAGGATTTCATTATCACCCAGCTCTGCTGACCTTAAGGTTCACATCTCCCAATTGCCATTCAGACATCTTAAACTCAATAAGTTCAAAATTGAATGCATTAGTTCTTTCCCCAAAGCATTTCCCCCTCCTAACTTCCCTAGTATTATGGAGGGCAACATCATCTTCCTAGTTCCTCACCCAAGGGTCACCTTCCTTTACTCCCTCTCCCTGAATACTGGAGTGGTGAGAGACATGAGGCAAGAGATTCACTATTTTCTCTGGTTATTCCCAAGTCTGGAGTGCTTTCCCTTCTTATCCTCATTTACTGGCTTCTTTTAAATCCCAACTAAACTGCCATCTACAAGAAATCATTCCCGAGCCCTCTAGTGCCTAGCCTCTGTTAATTAATTCCTATTAATCTTATGTGTAGCTGGTTGCACATATTGTTTGCTTCTTGTCTCCTCCATTAGACTGTAAGTTCCTTAAGGGAAAGGACAATCTTTTGTCTCTTTATGGAGCCTCAGGGTTTATCACAGTGCTGGCACATAGGAGAAAATTAATAGTTTAAGGGGTGGTGAAGTTCATTGTGCCCTGGCCACAGAATGAAAATTCAGGGTGGGGGAGTGAAACCAAAGCTCCAGGCCTGGAATCAGGAAGACTATCTCCCTGAATTCAAATCTGGCCTCTGACACTGTGACTCTGAAAAAGTCACTTAATTTTTTTTTTTTGATTAAAATGGTTTTTATTGAGATGTCAACAAAATGGCACACCTCTCTCATGGAGGGAGAGGGGGTGGGGAGATCCCAATATACAAGCTCTGTTATGTACTTTGAAAGACTTTGTTCCTGCCCCTCATGCCAACCATAGGCTGGGGGTCACAAATCTGACTGATACATTGGTTCCTATACATTTCCCCACCCAGCTCGTTATACTAATGAGCAACGATAGATGGAACTCTTTCAGCCTGTGCAAAGGCGAAGGTCAAGACTAGGTTACTCTTTCTTGACCAGTTGAGGACTAGTTTCTTCTAGTCTAGTTTGTCATCTTTGGAATGGGATTGGGAGAACGCTCCCAGTTTTGTGATGGACTGGGGCCATTCCCCCTTTGTAATGGATCTCAAAGGGGCCCCCCTGCACCCCTGTGAAGACCAACCACGCCCTTCATTCCTCACAACTCTCTTTTAAATAACTGCTTGGTCTTCACCCTTCATCGGCAATGTCTTCCTCAAGTTCATTCATAATTTTCATCTTCACTACTGAAAAATCATTTAAACCTCATTTGCCTCAGTTTCCTCATCTGTAAAATGAGCTGGAGAAGAAAATGGCAACGTGCTCCAGTATCTTTACGAGCAAATCCCCAATGAGGTCATGAAGAGTCTGACGCAACTGCACAACAATAAATGTTTGTAGACTGTGTGGGGTGGTGGGAGTGTGAGAAGGTGGAAGCAGGAGGGTGGTTATGAAGGGAGAGCTAACGGGGCTTGCAAAATGATTCCTGATGGGGAGGGTATGACTTACAGTATTGGGGAAGTCAGGATGAGGGAAGGGCTGCAGAGGAGCATCCCGTCTTCAGTTTTGCGCACTGAGTTTTAGATGTCTACTGGTCTTGGGATAGGCAGCTGGAAGTTCTCGAGGGGAGATCTCCAATTGCGGATCTGGGGGTGCACGCTAGCTAGGCCCCCCTTGATGCGGGTGCCCCGGCGACCTTCTGAACCAGGTCCCGCATCTGCCTTGTTTACAAAGTGATGGCCTGGTGGCCTCTCCCGCGCAGGCCCGCGGCTTCGGATCAGGAAAGACTAGTTTCACTCGGTTTAAAGAAGGGACGAGGGGAGGCGCGCGGGGGGGGGGGGGGGGGGGGCTTTTCCTTGTCTCCTCCAAGTCAGAGGATGGGGGGCGCTTTTGGAAGGACAAAGGCCAGGAACTGGAGAAAAAAGGGCGAACTTCACGCCCCCATCAACGCCCCTTCACTTTCTGGAAGCCCCCGCCGGCAGCCGCGCCCCCCGCGCCGCCCGCCTTCCCGGGCCGGCGCGCTGCGGCTCCTCCCAGTTCCCAGGCAACCGGCGCCCTGGGATCTCCGCGCCCGGAGCCAAACAAACGCTCCCCGGAGGCCCCCCTCGACGCCCCCTCCCCCGGGCCCAGGCAATCCGCAGCCGCCGCCTCCGTCTGGGCGTCCGGGGCTGGAGGGGGCCCCGGGAGGGGCGGGAAGCGCCCCCCGGGGAGGTTCCGCGCGGCCCGGCCCGGGGAGGCGGGCGCAGGCTGGCTCCCGGCGGACCTGGGGAGGGGGCGCCCCGAGCCCTCGGCGCGGAGCACGTGCGCCGCCGCCGACCTTCCGGCCCGGCCCGAGGGCGCGAAGGTGGGGGGGGTCTCCCGGCGGCGGAAGCGGCGGCCCCGCCCCGGCCCGCCCGGCCCGGTGACACATTAGCCCGAAGTTTGGCGCCGCGCTGGGGCCGCGGCGGGGGAGGGGCCGGGCCGGGGCGGGGCGGCTCCCGGGGCTCCCAGCCCTCTCCAGGTGCGGCGCCGCCCTCTCCCGCCTCCAGGCCCGGCCCCTCCTCCCGGGCCGCGCCGCCCCGGCCCTCGCGGGGAGCCTTCCCGCCGCCGCGCGGGCCTCCCCGGTCCGGAGCTCGTCCCGAGGCGGCCCCCGCTGCCCTGGTCCTGGGCCGCCCCGCCTCCCGCGGGGCCCCTACCTTGGGAGCTCCCGCGCCCCGGGGCCGCCCGGACTCAGGCCGTGGGCCCGGCTCGGTCTTTGCCGCTTGCCGGCCCGGGTGACCTTGACCGAGCGCGACATCTCACGCCCCCTTTTTTCTGGGTTGTAAAATGGCCGTGGCGTTTACCTGTTGCGCCCCAGGTGTGGGGCCCCCCGAGCGGCGGGCAGGCGCAGCCCCGGCCCCGAGGGGCTGGCGAGAGAGGGAAAGCGTAGCAAAGGCAGAAAAGGCGCCCGTGGTCCGGAGTGGACAACCCACTAGTGGAGACGGGCGGGAAGTGTGGAAGCGCGCCCCGGCCCGCTCCGAGGGCTTCCCCGGGGCGGCGGGCGAGGGTGGCATAAACACGGGAAAACGAAGGCAGCGCGGGCCCTGCTGTGCGGGGGGAAGAGGGGTTCAGCAGAGGCAGGGATAAGTGCGGGGGAAACGGCCCCCCGCGGCCCGGGGAGCCGAGCGCACTGGGGGGGGGGCGGCCTCAGCGGGAAGGCGGCGCGATGGAGGAGGACGGGGGGCGCAAGTCAGGGAGGTTGGGGGGCGCGAGGGGTAGCAGAGGCCGAGAGCCAGGGGCGACGGAAGGCAGGGGGAGGCCGGGCTGTGGGGGGCCTGGGGAGTCCCGGGGGGGACGAGTGGGCCCGACCCCGGGGCGGCGCGGCGAAGGCATCAGCCGCCCCGGGCCAGGAGTCCTGGCCCGCGCGCCCCGGAGCGCCCCGACCCATGGGGGGGGGCAGGGGCCGGCGGGCCTCGGCCATGTGCTCCGCCCCGGAGTGCGGCGTCCGGCGGGAGCGGGCCCCGGGCCCCCCGAATGCGGCGGGAGGCGGCGGCGGGGGCCGCGCGCGGGGCTCCGGGTGCCGGCCCGACCCGGGGCTGGCCCCCCTCGGCCGGCGCCCGCGGGGCCGCCGGGCCCGGGCCGCGCCGGGAAGGTGGGCGCACCTGGCGGCGCGGAGGGGCGCGGCCGGGCGGGGGGGCGGGGCCGGGCGCGCCCCCTCCCCCTCCCTCCGCCCCTCGGCTCCCTCCCCGAGCCAATGGGGCCGGCCGCCCCTCCCCCGCCGCCCCCCGGGAGCCAATGCCCGCGCCCCGGGGGAGCCGCCCGCGGTCACGTGGCGCGCCGGGGCAGGTAGCCCTGGGAGGGCGGGGCGGGGGCGCCGCGGCGGGCAGGGCCCGGGCCGCGCCGCCACAGGGGAAAAGCGCGAGCGCGGCGGCCCGGCCCGCAGTCGGCCCGCAGTCGGCCCGGAGCGGAGCGCGCGGAGGGCAGGCGCACGCGGCCCGCCGCAGCCCTGGCTTCAGGTGGGGCCGCCCCGGCCCGCCGCCCCCCGGCCCCGCGCCCCCCGCCGCCGTGCCCCCGGCCATGACGCCGCCGCCGCCCCCCGCGCCCCCCGACGCGCTGGTGCTCTTGTTCGGGGCGACCGCCGGCGCCCTGGGGGCCCGGCTGGGCTCGGACGAGCGGGAGCTGGTGCTCCTGGTGTGGCAGGTGGTGGACCTCCGCAGCCGCAAGGTAGGCTCGGGCCGGGCCGGGCCGGGGGGCGCCGGGCCGCCCCCCGCCGCGCCGCTGACCCCCTCCCCCGCAGGTGGGCCGCCTGCACAAGTCCCTGGTGCGCGCCGACGAGCCGGAGCTGAGCCAGCAGTGCCGCGAGGCCAGCGGGCTGAGCGCCGAGGGCCTGGGCCGCGCCGAGCCGCTGGACAAGGTGCTGCAGCAGGTGAGGCCCCCGGGCGCGGCCAGTGCCTGGCCTCCTCCACCTGCCGACGGGGGGGCGGCCCGGGCCCGCCCTGGGCTCGGAGCCCGGCCCGGGCCGCCCCGGGACTAGCCCCCAGCAGCCGCCAGGCCGACCCCGGCCGGGATCGGGGGTGGCCGCAGCCCGCGCGCGGGGGGCAGCGTGGAGAGAGGACTCGAGGGTGGCCCCGACCCCCCCCCCCCGCCGCGGTTCCCCGGTGGGGGGGGGGGAGGTGGGCTTTTTAGGCTTTTCAGGCTTCTTCCTCCAGGCTTCCTCAGACTTGGCAGGCCCCGCGCGCCTCCCTCCCTCCGCCCCCTCCGATGGCGGCGTGCCCTGACCTCTGAACAGGGAGGATAAGGTAGGGACAGGTTGTTTGGGTTCCTGGCTCCCTGCTGACTGCCTGTGCCCGGAGGCTGGCTCTCGGGGGGCCCTGCCCCGCCTCGTCTGGAGTCCAGGGAGAGTGGGCAGCCCGCAGCTCCTGCGTGGAGGGACAGGGCTTGGTGTCCGGCCCTTAGCCTCGTGGGGGAGGCAGAGATGAGATCACCTGGGGAGCCGGCCCGCTGGGCGAGGGGCAGAAGTGGATGCTGCCCAGGAGGAGGATTCGTTGAATCCGGGGGGGGGGGGGGAACATGAGATAACTGAGCACCTGCACCTCTTCTGTCCACGAGCAGAGGGTCCTCCCTAGGAAGAGGAGATCTCTTTCTGGGGGTGGGGAGGGGGGGGATGGTGGCTGGTGATGGGCAAAAAGCAGGAAGGGTCAGAGGTAGTCGTTTGGTCTGTCTCAGCCATTTCCCTATGGACCCGACCCCCATTACCTTTTGCTTTTGGGAGCAGATGGGGCATTTAGTGGGTTTTCTAAGGGCTTGGTCTGGTTCCCTCATAATTCCCTTCCCACCCCTCAAAGTGAGGCTGCCACGCTGCCAGTGAGGCCTGTTCCATGACATTCCCACCGGAGAGTTTGGGTCTTGCTGGGTCCGCTGCTCCCCCTTTCCCGAAACCCCTTTCCCCTTCTGGGTTGTGCTTTGGAGGATAGGGGGAAAGTGACTCACTATTCACCAGCTTTCCTCTCCTCCCCTTCCCAGTGGAAATTGCTTGATCAGCACTGGGAGGTGGGGTGGGGAACAGGTTTTAGAGGGAGAAAAATTGGGTGTGATGGGTTCTTCCACCCCTACCGTGATCAATCTGAGGTTCTATGACCCCCCTCATTACTGCCCTTTCCTGATTTGAGTTCCGAGGCTCATGTGATCTTGTGGGAAATGGTGCTCTTCACCTCTGTCTCTACACCTTCCCAACCACACTCTATTACAGGGAAGGAGGACCATGGCATTGGCCCCAGGTGTGGGTCTGGGGTCAGAAAGAGGGTACCCTTGATAAAGTGGGGCCTGAGATGAGGGGAAGGGAGTCTTCTCCTGGGAGTCTAAAGTCCTTGGTTCAAATTCTAATCTCTAAAGTGCCCCCCACCACCCCATTTCCTGTGATCTCTCAGTAGATGTGAGGCCCGGCTGTTTGGGAATGGTCCTTGCTTATCTTAAGCAGACAGTTGGGGACCAAGGGTTGGTTCTTCTAGTCATAGGCAGGGCCACCGAGGCGTTCTGATGTCCTGTTAACCATTCCATCAAAGGGAGTCTTTGTGAGATATCCTCCTTCACCTACCTAGGAGGCGGTTAGGTGGCATTGTGGACATAGTGGTTAGGGAGACACTAGGTTGTGTGACCCTGGGCAAGTCCCTTAACTTCTTCCCTGGTTTCTCCAAGTTCTCTTTCGGTTGTAAAATGAGGATTTAATACTTGGACCCTCATCCTTACAGGGTTGTTGTGAAGACACAAGATGATATAAAGTACTTCTCAGGGCCAGGGTCCAGCATATAGTGGGTGCTTAATGAGCAATTATTCCCTCCTCCTTTTCTCCTCTCTCTCCCTGGGAGGGAACTTTCTGTGTCCTGGGTACCTGAGTCGAGAGCCCTTGAGCCTCAGCTTGCCAGGGAAGGTGTGTGGGCAGAGGCCTCCACCCTGAGAACGCTCCCTTTGCGGAGGCCGGCCCAGCCCAAACTCCCAACTGTGGGAGACGCCTCAGCGAGCCTAGGCCTGCCTGAGCCTGGGGCCCGCCTCTGCCCCGAGCCTGTGGCTTCCCTTGCTCAAGTCGGCCGCTGGGCTTTGGATCAGACTGCTTATTTAGTAAGTGATTGTTAAATGTATGCTCCTGTGCTGGGTGTCAGCAAGCATTAAGTTCCTGCTGTGTACCAGGCCCTGTACTTGGGGGACAAACCTAGGGATCCCTTTGTGTGGGGATACCAGGAGAGGAGGCCTTGCCTTCAGGGAACAGTGTGTGTGTGTGTGTGTGTACACACATGTATGGGCCTACACTTCCGTGATATGTAAACAAGTAGTATGACACTAAAGGTTCAAATGAGGAGCTTGGAGGAGAGCCCTTGTTCGTGGGGGCAGGGAAGGAAGGAGGAGAGGAGTTCACCAGAAGAGGCAGTCATTCAAAGCCTGGCTGGTGACTGGAGCAAGGGAGGAAGGCAGGAGAAACAGGGAATGACCAGCGACAAAGGAGGGTGGGAGGTGAAGTAAGGCCGGGCCTGCAGCCTCTCCCGAGCTTCAGCTAGTTAGCACCAGAGGCTCCGGTGGGCTGCAGTTTTAACTTCCCTCAGGATGGGGAGATGGTGGCATTGGGGTCTGAAGACCCCCAGGAATGGGTTGGACTGGGGGCAGAGCAGAGGAAGAAATGTCTTAGTCAAGTGGGGGGCCTGGTTCTTCTTCCTTCCCAGCTCTGTGACCTCCAGTTAGCCTGGGTAAACATCATACCCTAGTACCCTTTCTTGTGGCATTGCTGGAGGGATCTGGTGAGAGGGGCTGGGGGTCAGCCTTTTGTTTTTGTTTTGTATAAGCAGGAGGCCATTAGACCTAGAGGAAGGATCCTGTAACTTTTGCAGGGCCCAGGGTGGTCTGTGAAGGGGGAACACAACTGGCTGGGCATCTACCCAGCTGAGCCCTGGAAGAGAATCAGCTGTCTAGGAAACTGAGGCTCAAGAAAGGGATGACTCAGGACAGTTTAGTCTTTTTCCCCCTCCCTCTCCCATCCCCACCCCCAGCCCCCACCTCCAGTCTCCTAAGCAAACATTCCCTGGTGCTTGGTGGATGTCAATACAGCCAGGGCCAAAGCTCACTCTGCCCTAGGACATTTGTCCTTGGGGAAGGGGCAGTCTGCTGGCTGGCAGGCTTCTGACCAGAAAAAGGGCTCCAAGATGAGGCAGAAACTCCTGGAGTCTGTCAGACGACCTCCTTCCACTCCCCCCCAAGCCCCTGGGCTGTTTGGTGTAGGCCCCTAGAGAGAGGCATTGCCAGACTTTCCTCTAGTCTGTTTTCTGGTTGGACATAGGGTTGGTGTATCCAGGTTTTAGATCCCTGCCTGGGCCCCAGAAAGACCCAAAACTGATGATTTACCAGATAGACCCTAGAGGAGCACCCAGGGCTCCCTTCCCTCCTCCCTCAGTCCCTCTGGGGATGTTCTTAGGGTCTTTGCCTCCTGCTCTGGGTTCCAGAGTCCTAGGAATGGGGAAGGAACACAGAACAGTGACCAGTCTGCCTCCTCTCCATTTCTCAATTTCCACTTGTTGGGCTCATGATAGGAAGCATTTATGGCACTGTATAAGTGTATTAAGCTCTTTACAAAGGTCTCATTTAATCCTTGCCACAACCCTGGGAGGTTTTTAACAGATGAAGCAACTGTGAGGCTAAGAGACTTGCCTAGGGTCACACTGTTAAAGGAATGACAGATTTGAATTCAGAACCCCAGGGCTAGAGCTCTATCTACAGTGCTACCCACTGCCTCACTCTGCACCCTTCTAGAAGCTCTGCTCAGTCTTTGGTTCTTGGATTTCCTCAGGTCGTGTCTTCCCCATCTGAACTGGGTCCAGGGCAGTGGCCAGTTGGATCTCTGGAAAGGGGAGGGGGGGGGTCTAGTCCCAACCCCTCCCCTCAGAAATATGCACATTCTCTGCCATCTCTTCCTTCCCCCTCTCTCCTCCCCCTTCCTCCCCTTTCCCCTCTCTCTTTCCCCCCTTCCCCTCTCTTCCCCCTCCCTTCTTTCTCTCTCTTCCCCCTCCCCCTCCTCTCTCCCCCACCCCTACCCAACTCTCCCTTACTCCAGGTGTGGCCCAGTGACAGAATCTTGCTGGACCAGTTTTTCAACCTGAATGTTCTCTTATCCTTCCCAATCCCTTAGTTAATGTGGACAGATGTGGCCACGTGTCTCATACACTCAAACTTGAGTGTGCTCTCTCTCTCTTTCTCTCTCTCTCTCTCTCTCTCTCTCTCACACACACACACACACACACACACGCACACACGTGCCCAGAGACAGCTGGTGCCTAGGGTAGGAGACATGGGGGGGGGCAGGATATCTAAGATTCAACCTCCAAAAGTTTCAAGGCCCCCCCATCTGATTCTTCCCAGTCCTCAAATTCTTGGGGAGGAGGGAATTCTACCAGAGGGGAGGGCTGGGGTGGAGAAGCACCGGTCAGAGGCCAGAGCTTTGCTTGGGTCAGTTTTCCCCTTTGAAGAAAATTGGCTATTGTGTGCCAGCTTTCTTCTGGGCTCGGCCGTAGGTGTTGGGAAGCCTGGGAGTGCCCCCCTCCCCGGGCAGCTGGGGGGTTGTGGAGCCCCAGTCTCCTGGTCCTTGCATGCTGCCAGCCTGGAGGAGGGCCACCGGCCTTCTTCATCCTAGAGCATAACCGGTTACTCCGGTTTGGAACTTTGTTCAGCCCCCCTTCACCCCCACACCTCTCCCCTACCCAGATGGGGGGTGGAGAGTTGAGGTTGCACCCCAAGGGCTCCCTGGAAAGATCTGCTCTGGAATTAGGTAGATTTCTGAGGGATTTGTAGAGTGAGTTTTCCTGGTTTTGGGGGAAGCTGGCCAGTGAACCTCAGCTGCCGCTAACCCTCACCCACATCTTCCTCCTCTAGTTCTCACAGTTGGTATTGGGGGACGTGGAGCTCCTGGGAGGGGGCTCCTACACGCTCTGCACAGATGGGCCGCTCCTGGTTCGACAGGTGCTCCACCCAGAGGCTTCCAGAAAGGTGTGATGGGGACAGGCCGGGGTCCAGGGTGGGCGCTCTCATCTTGGGTGCTGGCAGGCCCTCGGGAGGGGCCGGCTCACCACCCCCCCCTCACCCCCAGAACCTGGTGCTTCCCGATGCCTTCTTCTCCTTCTACGATCTGCGTAGGGAGTTCCACACGTGTCGTCCAGAGGCTGGCCCAGCCCGAGACCTCACCGTGTCCACCATGGCCCAGAGTATCCTTACCCTCTCTTGATCTCTTTGGGGGGAAACTGAGTCAAGACTCAGTTTTTGTTGGGAGTATATGCATGTCTGTGTCTGTCTGCGTCTCCATAGAACTAGAAGATGCCTAGGTTCTCTGGAGAGGACACAGGGCCTGGATGTGTAGAGTGTGTGTGTGTGTGTGTGTGTGTGTGTGTGTGTGTGTAAAATGCATATTTATGTTGGGTTTAAAGTTGCATGTGAGGGTAGTTAGGTGGCGCAGTGGATAGAGCACCAGCCCTGGAGTCAGTAGAACCTGAGTTCAAATCTGGCCTCAGTCACTTAATAATTACCTAACTGTGTGGCCTTGGGCAAGCCACTTAACCCCATTGCTTTGCAAAAAAAGAGAAAAAAACCTAAAAAGAAATACTGAAAAAATAAAGTTGTGTGTGAGTGGGTAGAAACTCGACTTGGATTCTCAGGAGAGCCTTGGCCCACGGTGGTGGGCTCGTGCCTGCCTGCAGCCCTTCCCTTCTGCATGGAGGCTTTTCCTTCACGCGTCCCCTCCACCTCCCAGACTTGGGGCTAGACACAGATGCTGCTGAGGATGACTTTGGCGTGTGGGAGGTGAAGACCATGGTGACCATCGTTTGCCATCTCCTCTCCGAACAAAGTGAGTCCCTGCTCGGCCCCTCCCTGTGGCGGGCGACTCTTCCCTGCCCCCCTCACCTGCTTCTCTCCCTCAGATCACAGCTTCACGGAGCCAGAAATTGTCAAGTGCAAGTACGACTCCGGACCTTGGTAGGTGGTCGGAGCCGGAGCCGGGAGGGGCAGGCTGGGCGCTGCTCTGGGATGGGATTGGTCTCCTGAAGGGGCTGCACTTTTGTCCCTCTGTAGCAGCAAGGCTGAGGTCGTGGACAACGAGACCGTGGTCCGGGCCAGAGGCCTTCCGTGGCAGTCGTCCGACCAGGACATCGCCCGATTCTTCAAGGGGCTCAACATCGCCAAGTGAGGAGGTGGTGGGGGGCTGTGGAGGGGGAGGGGGCGTTGTCTCCTGCAGGGGGGACAGGGGAGCCCCAGAGCCCTGGGTGACCCTCTCTGACCCCCTCCCAGGGGGGGTGTGGCGCTCTGCCTGAACGCCCAGGGCCGAAGGAACGGGGAGGCGCTGGTGCGATTCATGGATGCGGAGCAGCGAGACCTGGCCTTGGAACGGCACAAGCACCACATGGGTGCCAGATACATTGAGGTGGGTGTGGAGGTGGCCAGTCTGGGGTCTGGGGAACAGGTAACCTCCTGCCAGGTTGACAGGGGCATGTGCGTGTTTGTCCCTCTTACAGGTGTACAAAGCCTCAGGGGAGGAGTTCCTCAAGATCGCGGGGGGTGAGTGACCCTGATGCTGGGGGCACTGGGCGGGGGGTCTCTGATCAGCGTATAACTGGGGAAGAGCAGTGGCACTTAGGTAGTGCCAAGTGCCTGATCTCACTTGAATCTCTCAATGGCCCTGGGAGTCCCATTTACAGTTGAGGAAACTGAGGTAAACGGTGACTTGCCCAGGGGCACCCAGCTCTTAAAATAGAGTTTGACCGCCATGCCCCAGCTGCCACCGAAGGCCCCGATGGCATTCTTGGTTGCTCTGCCCATCCCAGCGAGGCCCCCATGATGCCCCATGCTCCGATGTCTCCTCGAAGTCCCCAGGATGGCCTGTGCTCCCCCGCCCCTCCCCGTGTCTCCTTAGGGTCCCCGGGATGCCCCACACTCACCCGCCTCTCCCTCCCTGTCTGTCCTTCCTGCAGGCACGTCGCACGAGGTTGCTCAGTTCTTGTCTCAGGAGGACCAGGTGATCATCCGCATGCGGGGGCTGCCCTTCACGGCCACTCCTGCGGACGTCCTCGCCTTCCTGGGCCCTGAATGTCCAGTGACTGGGGGCACGGAGGGCCTGCTCTTCGTCCGCTACCCAGACGGGCGGCCCACGGGCGACGCCTTCGCCCTCTTCGCCTGCGAGGAGCTGGCTCAGGGCGCGCTCCGCAAGCACAAGGGCATCCTCGGCAAGCGCTACATCGAGCTGTTCCGAAGCACGGCGGCTGAGGTCCAGCAGGTACTGCTGCGGCCAACCTGGGCCCCGGGGCAGTCCTGGCGGAGGGGTGGCGCCCTCTCTGCCCCTTCTCTCTGTCTTCCATCAGGTTCTGAACCGCTACATGTCAAGCCCACTGATCCCCACGCTTCCAGCCCCCCTGATCCCTGTGCTGCCCGCCCCGTTCCCCTTGGCGGGGGGAGGTGTGCGCGACTGTGTGCGACTGCGGGGCCTACCCTACACCGCCAGCATCGATGACATCCTGGGCTTCCTGGGAGAGGTGGCCGGAGACATCCGGCCCCACGGGGTGCACATGGTGCTGAATCAGCAGGTGATGGGGGAGCCGGGGGCAGCCCAGGAGGGGAATGGGGGGTGACCCCAAGGAGGGGGGCAGTCCAGGGGGCAGCCCTAGGGTGACGCTGCTAGAGCACATTGAAGTGTTGGCATACACAGGGCCGGCCATCCGGAGATGCCTTCATCCAGATGAAATCTGCAGATCGGGCGCTTGTGGCTGCCCAGCGTTGCCACAAAAAGATGATGAAAGAACGTTACGTGGAAGTCTTTCCCTGCTCCGGGGAGGAGATGAGCCTTGTGCTGATGGGGGGCACTCTGAGCCGAAGCGGCATGTCCCCCCCACCCTGCAAGTTGCCCTGTGAGTGAACATCGTGTCGTTGCCCCCCTGTGGGGGGGCACTGCCATCCTGGGCCACCTTCAGGTGGGAGCCCATGGCCTTGGTGGGCACTTTTGGAGGCTCTTTTGCCTTGTAATGGGGAAGACGTTTGTACGGGCTCCTTCCTCTAGGGCTGACCCCTGGCCAGAAGGATGGCAAGCTGACTTCCCACACTGTTCTTTGGACTTTGGGGGAGTCGAGTTCCTTCTCTTGGGGCTTCTTGCTTTTCTTTCATGAAATGGGTGGACTGGATTCCATCAGAGTCTGTGTTTCCTGCCAGGTCTCTCGCCCCCCACGTACGCTGCCTTCCAGACAGCCACAGCTGTGATCCCCACCGAGGCTGCGGCTGCCCTGTACCCCCCGTCAGCCCTCCTCCCTGCGGCCCGGGCTCCCACCGCCCCTACCCCTGTCACCTACTACCCCCCGCCAGCCACTCAGCTCTACATGAACTACACAGCCTATTACCCCAGGTAGGAGAGGGGCTCCCCTCATCCACTGAGCGGCCCCTTCCTGGCCTCTCCCTTGATCCTGGGCCCCTTCCTCACACATTGCCGAGTTCCCTTTTCCCCTCTCTTGTTGCTTCCTCTACAGTGTCTCTGCACGTGCTCTGACAAACAGCCACCTCTGGTCCCCATTGGTGCGTCCTTCCTCCCCTGCCCCGCGTACCAAGTCTCCAAGGACTAGGGGTGTTTGTGGGCTGGAGGTGAGCCAGACCCTCTGGGGGACCGCCTCTTCTGAGACCTCTGCCACGTTTCTTCTCCTCAGCCCCCCAGTCTCCCCCACTACAGTGGGCTACCTCACCGCTCCCTCTGCAGCCGTGGCCCCGGCCCCTGCCTCAGTGCTACAGCAACCAGGGGCTTTGGTGAGGATGCAAGGGCTCCCGTACACAGCCGGCGTGAAGGACATTCTCAGTTTCTTCCAGGGCTACCAGGTGAGGGTCCCCCATAGCTCGGAGCCCTCCCTGTACGGAGGCTCCAGCACAGTGACCCCATCTCCTCGGCCCTAAGGGAAGGCTCTTTGGGAGGGAGGGGGTGGTCACTCCACTTGGATGAAGGGCTTGGAGCGCAGCCAGGAAGATCAGTTGACTTCTCACCATGTTCCTGTCTCAGCCCAGCCCTTTGAGGGTGGTCCTGCAGAGGGTTAGCAGCCTAGTGTGCAGTGAGGAAGCGGAGCCGGGAGCTGGCCTGCCCAGCCCTGACCTGTCTGCCCTGGGGCTGGCCAGTCTCAGTTAAGGGGGCCAGGATACACATGGGCTCTCTACCCTCAGGAACAGGGTTCCCCAACTCTGAGATGACCTGCCCCACCCTCAAATCTGCCCTTCAGACCTCTTCCCCCCTCCCATCTTCGCATCCTCCTTGACCCCCGTGTCACCCTCTGTAGCTTGCCCCTGATGACTACGCCAATTTGGTCCCAGTTGGTGACCCCCCCCGCCCTGTTCTACAAGCCCCTAAAGAGTGGGTGTGCTTGTAGCTGTGAGGGACCCCAGAAGGTAAGAGGCTGTGGGGGCCCCTCGCCTCCTGCCTGGCTGCACTAATAATCTGGTTCTTGCCGATCAGCTAACCCAAGGGCCTTGGTGGGCGTGCTGTGATTGTGGGGCCTGCTGGGATGGTGGGGTGGCTGTAGCCAGAAGCCGGGTTATCTCTTCTGGCTCCCCAAGACTCTTGCTCTGCTCTGACTCCCTCCTGCCAGTCTCATTCTGCTCCTTGTGTGATGGTGATGGCTGTGGTTATGATCTGTCTCTGCTAATGTTGGGCTCCGGAGGGTTGGCCGCCCAGCGTTGTCCTCTCTCACCGTCACCCTGGAACCACTCTGGACCGGAGCGGCTGGCTGGGTGACCTCTGCCTCTGGGCCCCAGCTCTGAGCCCACCCTCTCGTTGCTGACTTCTCCCCCCTGTGCCCCGCAGCTGCCGGCCGACTCCGTCCTGGTCCTCCACAGCTTCAGCGGACGGCCTCGGGGCGATGCCCTTGTCACTTTCCCCAGCCTGGATGCCGCACGGCGGGCCGTGGCCGAGGAGCACGGCCGGACTCTGGGCGGTCAGCGCGTCCAGCTCTCCCTGATCTGACCCGACATGCCAGGGGAGAAGGTCCAGACTCGTCTCTGACACCCAAGTGCCTTGAAGGGGAGAAGGGAGGAAGGGCTATTGCTTCCTTCCTCCCTGCTCTCAGCAAGCCCTTTGCCCTTGTGTAACCGGTGATCCTCGCCTCCTGCTCTCTGCTCACCCCGCCTTTGACTTCTGCCGAGGTGACCACCCCCTTCCTGTCTCCCCTCACTAGTGAAGGGTGGCCTTGGGCTCCTCGTCCCTGTACCCCCCTGAAGCTTGGCCTCGAGTTGTGGAGGTTGGGGTGAACAGCCCAACGCGGGACCTTTTCCCCTGTCCTCCACACTGCCAGGCTGTAGCCCTTTTTAAGTTATGAATTTTTTTTTTTAATTTAAACCAATGCAGAAGGGAGTCCCTGTTTACACATGTGTGTATGTTGTGCCTCTTACGTGGGACTGCTTGGTCAAGCATGACCGGGGTTGATGGGTCCTGGGCCCGTCTAGCCCCAAAGGTCAACACGGGCTGTGTCCATCCTGCAGTGGCTCTTTCAGAGACTGGCACTGACCCTTCTTCTTGTCCTTGACCTCCCTCTCCCCCTATGGGTGTGAGTATGGGCTAGGTAGGGCTGGAAGACCATCCCGGAGACCCACAGAACTGTGTTCCGTACCCTTCTCGTCCTGCATTGACCCAGACAGGCAGCCTTAGGCCTGAAGGGAGGAGGCCTTTGAATAAAAGATGGAAACACCAGCCCAACCTGCTTCTGTCCTCATTCTGAACCTGTCCTCTTGGGGTGGGGTGAGGGGGAGACTGGACGTCCTAATGATAAGTGGAATTGTGAGGCGGACCTTGGTTACCATCTAATTCCCCTTTACAATAGACTTTGAAGGAGGGTCTTGGCTCTTCCCCCACATCGTCAAATCTACTCCATTTAACACTTCTCCTGTTGTTGTATCTCAATTTTGTAACCAATCAAGGGTTTCTGCCCCATTCCCTCCCACCCTTAGAGCAAGGCCCCAGAGCTAGTGATTGGTGTGTATTGTTGATTCAGCAGAGGGCACCCCTGGATTATCCTTGCCCAGCCCTTCCAAAGTTGGCACTGTGTTGGGGCAAGCTGTTTATTGATTGGGTTTAGTTTGGAAGCCATTTGATTTAGATCTCACTGGGAAAAGCTAAGAAGGGTTTTATAAGTTTCTAGGGAAAGGGAACAGGGATAGAATGCCTCCTCCCAGGATTGGGAACGTGTTGTTTTTGTGGTGGGAATAACCAGTTATCTGCTTAGGACCCAGCTTTATGGGTTATTTGCCAGACAGAAGGTCTCAATTTCCTTGAAAAATCAGGGGGTTAGATAACCTAACGTTCATTTGAAAGTCTTATTTTTTTCTGAGGCTTCTTGGGCCACCTTGGCCTATCTGGGTTCAATATCTGCCAGACATTGTCATCCGCATTGAAAAAGTTTACTTGTATCTGGAGTTCTGTATATCAATGCAATCGAGGGTTGAAGCCAAAAAAAGTCCATTGCACACTAAATGTGCCCCTCCCCCAGGTGGGCAGGTTAGCAGGGCCCCAGTGGAGGAAGATTTCTCATGTCTAATTTCACTGGTGCAGCTGCTCTAGCCAGAGAGGATTTTTTCTTTTTTTTTTTCTCCACTTGAGTGTTGCTTCCCAATGATCCTTAACGATCATCGGACTTCCCCATAACAAAACCAAATTAAGCTCAAATAACCCAACACACTAGGCACGTCCAGCAACATAAAGCACATATCCTCCCTCGCGCAACCTCTCTCTAAAATGTGTTTTATTCTCAATATTGGGATTGGACACTGATGTCTTTATGTGATTTTGTAAGTTTGGTTTTGCTTATCTCACGTCTTCATAATTCATTTTCTTACAGTCTTTTCTTAGTTGGTTGACTGAAGAGGGCTAAGATTTGGGCAGAGGAATAGAGAAGGGTAGTTTTCTCTGATAGGCACAATTAGCACACAAAATATAATACACATACTCTCAAGATTGATTCTAACACCCTCTTGTGGGAGAAAAAGGCTATAGCAGTCTCAGAATAAAAGGGTAATGGATGTTAGGGGGAGATCGAGATGAGGAAGACAGCAAGGTGGAGTCAAAGATATTTGAGGATCTGAATTTCCCAAGAGAAAAGCTAAGGAAAAAAGGGTGACTAGAATACCAACAACAAATGCCTGGATAGAGTAGGACGGGGCAGCCACCTAGAGGCCTAGAGGCAAGATCAGGAGTTCGCTTTGGAATCCCACGGAGTCGGTTGAAACTTTCTTCACCAGTGTAAGAATGACCCTTCTACTTGCCATTTTTGAAAATGAATTTCATGAGGATTTGACAGTGTGCTGGGCTGTTTTTGATAGAAATAGCACCAGTTGGTCAAGATGTTTTGTTTTGTTAATGAAATGAAGCCAGTTTTGTTTGTAATCTTAACCCACCATATCTTTCTACAATGTCAATGAGGCAAGTAAGTCACTTGAGATATGTCAAATGTATACTGGTCAGAAGAAGTACAAGATGGTATCTATCATAAGGAGAGCTAGACAGCATAGAGGGTAATCAGGAAGGATTCAGCTTCCCTGGTTCAAATTTGGTGTCAGATAAGGCACATAACTGAGCCTCAGTTTCCTCAATTGTAAAATGAGAAGGAAATGGGAAACCACTCCATTATCTTTGCTAAGAAAACCCCAATGGGGTCACAAAGAATTAGAGACAACTGAGAATTATAAAAACCTGTTTTATGTTATTTCAGATTGTCTTTTTAAAAAATGCTCTAAATTTAAAAATAGATGGGTGGCTAAGGCAGAACCAGAAAAGAGTATAAGTTTAGCAGACTAGGAAAATGAACTCTGATCAAAATGACAAAGTTGTCACTAAAACCTGGAGCATCAGTGACATCATATGATCCACAACACTACAGGACCATCCCAAAGGGAGCATGGTATTTGATTCTCGGCTCTTATCAGGAAATTTCATGGGTTTTGATTTGGTGTGTATTTTCTTTGCTGGGAGGCTGTGGGGAAATAACCTGCCTGTGGCCTTGCGTTGTTAATTCAATGAAGACAACATTTGATCTTTCATCATTTATTTTAGCACTATGATTGAAAAGCCTCAAATACTAGGTTCTTCCCTTTGTATAATGCAAGTAGCACTGCAATCATAAAACTTACAAAATGGTTGAAATACAAAATGTACATGAAATTACAATACATAGCTCTGTAAACATAATCTAGCACAGTTTTATGAATCTTTTTTTTAAATATAAAAGTTTGCGGACCCATCTCTAAGCCTCAAGGAATGACGTCCATTCTGAATATCAAAAATAGTTTCAAAGCATGGGGGCAAGCAACACTGCCCTCAGTCCCTTTTTCTCTTTGGTTTGCCAAGGAGTTCCACTGACCTGGTCAAAAGGTTACCAGGAGAAAGCTAATGGACACTTTGGGGATTTGTTTTTCAGAAAATTCCTCACAGCCCGCCTGTCAAGTACACAGAAGATCCATGAGCTTCACACTTTTGTCCCTTCCCTCCTTCTCCCCTCCTACCCCCCCACCCCCCTGTCCCCCTAGGGTGGCTAATGTACCAATACCTGTACGAGGTTTGCCACCTCTCCTGCCGTGGCTGCCACCAGGCCCTATCCAGGGTTCTGTGAAGTCTTCACCATTTGCATAGCCCAACAATCAAAGGTTGTGTGTGCTTTTTGTACCATGACATTGCACAAGATTTTTTTTAACAGTCTTTTGGATACAAGCCACAAAAAATATTAAGACCCTTATACTGAAACTTTTAAAAGGCAGATACAAAATTGTTTACATAATATCCAAAGCTGTCTTTTTATTCTATGTAAGAAAGCATTTCTAGGTCTACAGGCATCAAGGTATGTAAAGGCATCAGAAAATTTAGTGCATAGCAACTTGGGATTGTACTGCAGAGCGCCTCATGGGTGAGGAACACCAAGAATTATTACTGTGGTCAACCGAGTGGGTTTGCAGTCACTTTCTGGGCTTGGGACTCTAGATAGAAGTCCGTGCACTGTTGACTCCAGCCGAGCTCACTAAAGGTCTTTACAGACACATGATTCAGTCATGAAACTTGCCAACAGGTGGTGAGGTTTAGGAGGAGCTCCAGGAAGCCACACCACGAGCAGGGCAGGGATGGCCACAGTGCTGCTAGCTGTCCCTCCAGCCACCTTCATCTGGAATCCTAGGACCAGGCTGACTAGTAGGGACCCATCAAAGAACCATCCAAAAAGCAAACCCTTCTTTAAGATTACAAAACTAATTTTAAAAAAATCTCCCCCACAATGAGTCATTAGTCTCATTGGGTCAATGGGTCTTTAGTTTGTGAATGATTACAATTCATAAGGGAAGTATATTTTTTTCTCCCTTGAATAGCAAAATACCATAGGAAACATGTTTAAAAATAGCAAACTTCTTTATCCTGAAGAGAGCTGAGGAGAGTATCTGAGAAACCTTAGCTTCAACACCAGGAATGTTGTGTCTACTTCTCTCAAAGTGCACTCAGAACCAGGTCAGATCGAGTTACTCTTCAAGAATTGCTTTGCCTCCTATCGAGAAGTGATTGGCTATCATATTAATTAGTGGTAATCACTCCAAAATGAAGTCCCTATCTAAAATTGTACTTACTTAACAGTGGAAAATAACTTATATTACATTCCATAGTAACTCAACAACCTGGAAACAACAGGGTCTTAGCTAAAGCCGGCTTTACAATGTGCCACCTATTGTCTATAAAAATGGTCTATTTTGTCCTATCAAGGATAAAGTTTACAAAGACCAGCTACTAATTCCCACCATGCCAAAGAAAAGCCCCTTAGATTAAAAGAAAAAATGAAGCCATTAATAGAAGTAATGTTGGAATTAGTTCAGAATATAGAATCAAAGTAAAAGGACTCATTTTCAAGCTGGCAGGGCAACTCTTGGCCTGCAATACCAGCTCAATAGAGAGTCTTCTAGGAGGCAATCGTTTTGTTGTCTTTTACACTTAAATTCAAAGGTAGACCAATCAAAACTGCCTTTCCATAAAGGGGAGGATAACACCAGAAAACTACTAAACGTAGAATTAGAATTAAAATTTCTGTGCAGCCTAGCTTAGAGAAAGCTAGGAATATCTGGAGAGGAGTGAAGTGCAAAGAAGAATTTTATCACAAACAGACCAAGAAATCATCTGCAAATACTTCCTTATTTTCTCTTTCTAAAGTGGCTTTGAAAATGAGATTTCAGTTAAAATCCCAATTTTCCAAGTAAGAAAAATAATTTCAGTATGAGTCTGTATGAGAAGAATATGGGAAGATTATCTGTAAAGTTATAAAAAGTTTGCATTTTGGAATGTCATTTCTATCCCAACACCTGAAATGATGGATTGGTCTCTTCTCAATGTATTAAACAATACTTTACATTTATAAAGAAGTACAGAGCTACATTTTGCTTTACTTCCTACAACATCCCCCATGACGTCATTTTATGCAGAGGCTTCAGCTGGTGGGTCTTTTTGCCCCTGGAAAGTTTTGTTAGCAAAGTTCTCTTTTTAAAACATCAGAGCTGGAAGGCCTTTCTAATGACAAGCAGAAGAACCATTCCTAACTATTCTATGAAGCTTGCCTTAAAAAAAAAAGCTGCATTATAGAAGGCGGATTAGATCTTTTCTTCAAATTCAGAGCAGCCTGGGATTATCAGAACACACCTTCACACTTTTAAAGCACCCCAATATAAAAGTATTCTCTTTAAATGCAGAAAAAGCAAAGCTCACTTTTAAATAGCACAAATATCCTATGTTGTTTCTTTTCATTTTTACAAAGTTCATTTATACACTGTCCAAGGAACAAGATTTAGAAATGCTGTCCCTATGTCAAAAAACAGCACCCACAAAAGGGGCAATGCAAAGAATACAGTTCCAGTTCATGAAGGCCACAGGATTGGAAGCACAATAGGTTAGAGAAGAGGTGACAGACAAGAGCGATTCAGGGAAATGCACTGGTGTGTATGAACATCTAATTGCAAGGGTCTTGATTCTTAGACTCCATCTGATATTCTTGAATCCAATGAGTCCGGGACCTCATGATGAGGCTGAATTGTCACTGCTGCTCCTCGTGAAACTGATATCTGGGACATATCTCTTCCTATGATCTCATTCACTGGAAAAGAAGAAAAGAAAGTGACGTCATTTTTGTGTCCTTATGCCGCAAGCCTTTGAGTGCTTTAGATCTTTGGAATTATTTTTGCAGTTGATCTGTGCACAGGTTTCTAGAAAAATGAACCCACATACCCATAAAGCCATGCAATAAAGAGGTTTAAATTCAAAAAGTTCAAATTATTGAACTGAAATATAAGAAAAAAGTGAACACCAGTTCCAAATAGAGTATTAACAGGATGTTTTTCCTCCAAAAAAGTCCAAGGTACTGTCTAGAAATAGTATGTACTAGATTACAACACAATTTAATCTATCCCCTATATTTTACAGATAGGTAGACTAAGGTCCAAAAGAGGGCCAGCAGAAGCTTTTGCTCAAGATCCTGAGGATAGTGCATAGAATATATGAGATTTCCACCTAGATCAGCTTTCATTTTATTTATGCACTGTAGAACTAAAGCTTCACCCCATTCCTCTGCAATCTATCACAGGACTTTTGACAACATAGCTTCTTCAGATTGCTTGGTCATGGATGGACACATTTCATGACAGTCTTTGATTTTATATTTTCTGTCCTCTTTGGGTTTGCAATACATACCCTTCCTCTTAGTGGTTCCTCTAGGTTATTATTGAGCTTTGAGCTAAGATGAGAGGATTTAGGCCAACAAACTGATATTTTACAGTTGAATAGCCCAGGGAAATACTGACTTGTCAGAGTAAGACAAGAGGTGAGCAGTGAAGTTGGGTTCAAATTTAGGTTCTGTCAACTAAATCTAAAGTTGTTTTCAAGATTATTATACTGCATCTCCTACTTGATACTCAAATTCTCTTTTGCATTTGACATAGATACTTTGAACTCAAAAATTCAATCAGTAGAACTTTTTTTTTTTCCAGGTAGTGGGGTTAAAGTGGCTTGCCCAAGGCCTCACAGCTAGGTAATTATTAAGTGTCTGAGGGCAGATTTGAACCCAGGTACTCCTGACTCCAAGGCCAGTGCTTTATCCACTGCGCCACCTAGCTGCCCCAATCAGTAGAACTTTAAAGAAACTCATTTGCCTGTTATTTCAACAATAAAAATGGATAGAATAATAGCACCTATCTTGCAGAATTGTGAGGCACAAAGGAGACTCAGGATGGCCTGTTTAATATAAATAATCTATAAATATTTATTCCCTGCTTCCACTGTCCTGAAATATAATTCTTGCCTGTAGTTGAACTTCAGCAATTAAGGACAACACCAGTCAGTAATTTCTTCAGTTTGACAGATACCATTTGATGCCAACATTCAAATGATATTATAAGGTATGGAAATTATGTCAACAAGACTCGGAATCTACTGATTTCTTAAATGCTATTAGATTTTTTTTTAGGTTTTTTGCAAGGCAAATGGGGTTAAGTGGCTTGCCCAAGGCCACACAGCTAGGTAATTATTAAGTGCCTGAGACCAGATTTGAACCCAGGTACTCCTGACTCCTGCTTTATCCACTGCACCACCTAGCTGCCCCATGCTATTGGATATTGAGATCTCCAACCATGTCTTGGCAAATATGGATGGATAGTTTTGGCTCTAAGATTTCCATGCTATTCCTTCCTTCCATTTAAAACACTTAAGTGTTTCCAGGCAAAGATATACTGAACAATGACAATAACTGACAGGAAAAAACAAAACAAAAGGATAAAACACTTTGGCCTAACAATGGGCTAAGAGAATTAAGAAATTTTTTCACCATTCTTGAAATGGGAACAGTATAGGAATACGGAAATAAATCATACTGCTCATGTTTTTCACTAGTGAGGGGCAACTAGGTGACAGTGGATAGAGCACTGGCCTTGGAGTCAGGAGGATGGAAGGAGTTCAAATCTAGTCTCAGACACTTCACACTTACTAGCTGTGTCCTTGGACAAGTCACTTAACCTGATTACCTCACATCCAGGGCCAACTCCAGTCATTCTGATGTGGCCACTGGACCCAGATGGCTCCAGAGGAGAAAGTGAGGATGGGGACTTAACACAGCAACCCTCACTCAAATCCGGTTCAGGTGCTTGTCATGGCATCATCTGCCTTGATGTCATGGTCTTATTCAGGAATGAAGGACAAACATCAATTATTTGTGACATGACATTCTGGCTATGCTAAATCCTAAGGATGTAACCCTTTGCTTAGGGGGCACATTTTTTTTCCTGCCATCTCAAGGTGCCACAAAAAAGCAACAAGTGTAGAGATAAATTGCCCAGGGTATTTAACATGCAATTTCCAAGACTGCTCAACATTCAACCACAAAAGGGACATTTCTAAGAAAGAAAACAGAAGGCAGGGCAGTCTGAGATCAAGTCCTGAATCCCAGAGTCTTGTTCACTTCTATGCCTCACCCCACTTTCACTGTCCAAACTTATCATTTATCCATGTAGAACTCCCCTTCACCAATGTAAACTTGTACAACTTCAAAACAAGCACCTATTGCTGTCTGGGATCACTCAGGCCAAGTTTTCTGTCCTGGGGTAATTCATGTTCTCGAGACAGGACAATGCCAGCACCTGAGGTTTCCAGCCAGGTTTCTTGCAGCAGCTTCTGACAATGTTTCAGTAAAAGCATAATGGATATAGCAAGATGGAAGAAAGTGAAGGGCAATCCCATATCAATGTGGTTATTAGGAAACAGAAGAACAGATAGCAGAGGTGAAATTTTAATTCTCACTAGGAATAGCAGCAACACTAAGAAACTGAGATTTCAGAATCTACCTAGGAGCAGTCGGTTTTTCAGAGCTGTCATCCTACCTATTTTTTGTAAGATGCAGAACATGCTTATAAATTTAATCTATATTGTTAAAATGTTCTCCACTACCTTCTTAACTCATGCCCCAATTTTTATATTTTTACAATGAGTACTGACTGATAGTGACTTTACAATCTATGATATTAGGCTACAAGGAGCCTTAGAGATCATTTTAGTATAATTTCTTGTGAGAGTGAGAGAGAGTGAGAGAGGAGAAAACTAAAGATATATAGTAAGTGGCAGGATGGCTTGTGGTCAATTGTTGTTCTACTGTTCTTTTTTGTTATACCAATGATTTTCAAATAATTTATATTGAAGTCATCCCATATCTGTTATTCGGAAAGGTTTACTACCATCTTCAATGTAATTTCATTATAACTTAGGATTAATTTTTTTTGAATTAGGGGGAACAGGACATATACTAATTTTAGAGTAATGAATACAAAAATTCAATAGAAATTTACTTTAGCAGTTTTTAGATATCTACTAATCACCAGAGATCTTCAAGTCTTGTAGTGAAATGGAACTATGTAAATACAAGCTCTCTCTGACATGCTCTAGTATGACCAGTTATGAGGATTCACAGATATCCCTTGATATATAAGACAAACAGACTCCAGCCAAACAGTGTAAAATGAAATTCTGTATATTAACCCTCAGAATACACAGTGAAATACTAAGTCATTCTGGGAGGCTTATGCAATGCCTAGACCAAGTATATCATCTTGTATAATTTATGCCGATGGCGCCAGGTGGCGCCCTAGGGTGGAGCTCGGGGCCTGGAGTCTGGAAGACTCAAATCTGGCTAGGGAGTTACATCCTAGCTGTGTGATCCCCCAGGGCAAATCACTTCACGCTGTTTGCCTCAAGTTCCTCATCAGTAAAAATGAACTGGAGAAGGTAAACCATCTCTACCAAATGGGGTCACAGAGTCAGACAAAACAAAAATTTATAAAATTTTATAGTTTTTTGATAGCATAGCAATATCATTTCTTGCTTTATCAATTCTGTAATTTATAAATGCTACCTGATCCTATCTATCTTGTCTTTTCCAAAAGATGCCTCCACCATCATTCTCACTCACTTTTCTTTCATCTCTCCTTGTTTATCAGTTGCTTTCTTATTGCCTATAAACATGCTCATATCTCTCATCATCAAAAATCTTCATTTGATTCATTCATCTCCACTAATTGTCATCCCAATCTCCTGTCTTTTGTGGCATTAACTCCTTAAGAAAGTCACCTACAAAGGCCTCCCACTCTATTTTCTCTCACTTTCTTAACTCTCTAGAATCTAGTTTCAAAACTCACCATTCAACTAAAATTATTCTCTCCAAAATTACTTACTATGTTTCTTAATCACCAAATCTAATGACTTTTTCAATCCTTATTCTTCCTTCCTTTTTTTTTTTTTTTTTTTTTTTTTAGGTTTTTGTAAGGCAAATGGGGTTAAGTGGCTTGCTCAAGGCCACACAGCTAGGTAATTATTAAGTGTCTGAGACTGGATTTGAACCCAGGTACTCCTGACTCCAGGGCCGGTGCTTTATCCACTGCGCCACCTGGCCGCCCCCAATCCTTATTCTTCTTGACCTCTTTTCAGTCTTGACACTACTGATTAACCTCTTCTATTCAATATACAATTCTCTCTAGGTTTCTGGTACACCATTCTGTCTTAGTTCTCCTACCTCTCTGATGCTCCTTCTTAAGTCTCCTTTGCTGGATAGGCACTCGGGTCACACATGAATCCCAGGGCTCTTTCTTGGGACCTTCCTCTTCTCCCTCTCTACTATTTCACTTGGTGAACTCATAAGTTCCTTTAGATTCAATCATCACTGCGTGGCTGATGACTTCCCAATCTACTTACCTGAGAATTAATTGAACTTTTCTGCTCTCCTATCTCCTACTGTTTACTGGAAATCAAAAACTAGCTAGACACAGAAATCTCAAACTCAACATGTCCACAAATGAGCTCTTCTCTTCCCTAAAAGTGGAGGCTCTGTTGAGGGCACCAGTCCCATAGGCCTACAACCTACATGACATTCTTGGCTTCTCTCTCCCTCCTTCCATATCTAATCAGATGCCAAGTCCTCTCAAATGTAACATCCCTCATATTTCCTGACACTACCACTCTCTTGTGCAGGCCCTTACCACTGCAACCACCTGCCTCAGGTCTCAACACGACCGCAGGCCATTCTCCATTCAGCTCTCAAAGTAATGCTACTGAAGTGGAGGTCTGAGCATGTTATCCTCTATGCAAGAAATTCCGGAGGTTCTCTAACTTCTATGATCAATTATGAAAATTTCACTTGGAAGTCCTTCATAATCTGAGGCTCCTCCCCATCCCCCTCCCCTGGACTTTTTCTAGTCTTCTTTATATCTGCCTTATATCTGATCCAAAGTCACCAGTCTCCTTTTTTGTTTCTCCAACATGATCCCTGATTCTCCCCATTGCAGGCTTTTTCAATGACCCTCCCTCTTTCTTATTCCCTTCCTTCAGGATTTAAAATCAATTTTTAATGTTAAAAAAAATTGAGTTCCAAATTCTTTCCCTCTGGATGGTAAGCAATTTGCTATTATACATATGCAATCATGCAAAATATTCTCATATTAAGTCATGTTGTGTAAGAAAATATAAAGTGAAAAGCAATCTATCTTGATCTGTAACCAGACTCCAGCAGTTCTTTCTCTGGAGGTTGATAGCATCTGTCATCAGAGAGTCCTTTGTTTTGGTTAACTGTATTGCAAGAAGAGCTAAGTCATCCCTATTTCTTCAAGGAACAATACTGATGTCACTGTGTACAATGTTCTTGTAGTTCTGCTCTCTTCACCTTGTCATTAATTGATGTAAATTTTCCCACATTTTTCTGAAATCATTTTGCTTTTCAATTCTTTTTTAATACGATTTTTTTTTTTTGCAAATGTGGTTAAGTGGCTTGCCCAAGGCCACACAGCTAGTTAATTATTAAGTGTCTGAGGCTGGATTTGAACTCAGGTACTTGGGGATGGAGCCAAGATGGCGACAAGAGAGGATCCTGTCTTAGGCGCTCTCTTATAAAACTTATAAACTAAGGACTCTAACTAAATTTTCCAGAGACAGAACCCACAGAGGGACCCAGTGAGGCAGTTCTCCTACTCAATGTAACCTGGAAAAGAGCAGAAAGGCTCTGCTCCCCGGGGTCAGAGGGGCAGCCCGCAGAGTGAAAACTTCAGCCTCCCGGAGGCAGCCCCAGGGTGCTGGGAGCCGCGGGGGAGTTTCCTGAGCTACACCCTGGGGAGCACCGGGCACAACTTGGGGGGAACAGCGGGGGACCTCTGCCACAGCGAACACATGAAGCCCAGCCCTCAGGGCACACAGAGAGCAGTGTGGTCTTTCTGCAGCCCAGATCCAGGAACAGAAGCAGGCGAAGCAGGTAAGCAGGAGCCCCCAGGGCATGAGCCCATTGAGCTGAGGGAGGGAGCAGAGAGAGACTGCCTAGCTCTGTCCTCTGTCCCTGGAACAGGACTCTGGGGCTCTGACCAGATTCAGATCCTGATGACAGTCTAGGCGCCCCCTCAGCCCCATGGCAGAGCGGGGCACTTATGGTCATTCACAGACCAGGAGGGAGGACAGAGCCTCTCACACTGAGATCCTTGTGGGAATGTCCCAAAAGCTCAGGAAGCACCCCCAAAAACAGGATAAGTATGGGAAAATGAGCAAGCAGAGTAAAAAGAGGAACACCATTGAGAAATACTTTGCCTGTAAGCCCAAGAAGGATCAAAACACTCAGTCTGAAGATGAGGAACCACAAGCTCCAAGAAAAACAGCAATTGGGCTCAAGCTATGACAGAGCTCAAAAAAGACTTTGAAAATCAAATGAGAGAGATAGAAGAAACACTTGGAAAAGAAATGAGAGAGATGCAGGAAAAACATGGAAATGAAGTCAGCAGCTTAGTCAAGGAAATCCAAAAAAAAAATGCTGAAGAAAATAGCATGCTAAAAAGCAGCTTAGGTCAAATGGATAAAACAGTTCAAAAAGTTATTGAGGAGAAGAATGATTTAAAAAGCAGAATTGGCCAGATGGAAAAAGAGATAAGAAAGCTCTCTGAGGAAAACGAATCATTCAGACAAAGAATAGAACTCAGGGAGACTGATGAATTTACCAGAAATCAGGACTCAATACTTCAAAAGCAAAAGAATGAAAAATTAGAAGAAAATGTGAAACATCTCACTGAAAAAACAACTGATATGGAAAACAGATTTAGGAAAGATAATTTAAAAATTATTGGAATACCTGAAAGTCATGATCAGGAAAAGAGCCTTGGCATCATTTTCAAAGAATTACTACAGGAAAACTGCCCTGAAATCCTAGAAGCAGAGGGCAAAATAGAAACGGAGAGAATCCACCAATCTCCCTGAGAAAGAGATCCAAAAAAAAACAACCCCCAGGAATATTATAGCCAAGTTCCAGAACTCCCAAGTCAAAGAGAAAATATTACAAGCAGCCAGAAGGACACAATTCAAATATCATGGAGCTGCAGTCAGGATCACACAGGACTTAGCAGCAACTACATTAAAAGCTCATAGGGCTTGGAATACAATATACCGGAAGGCAAAAGAGCTTAGAATGCAGCCAAGAATGAACTACCCAGCAAGGCTGAACGTCCTCTTCCAGGGAAAAAGATGGACTTTCAATGAACCAGGGGAATTTCAAATGTTCCTTTTGGAATGGCCAGAGCTGAACAGAAGGTTTGATCTTCAGATACAGGACTCAGGTGAAGCATGGAGATTGGAGGAGAGAGGGGAAATATGAGGGACTTAATGAGGATGAGCTGCATGTATTCCTGCATAGAAAAATGACACTGATAATACTAATATGAACCTTCTCAGTTAATAGAGCAGGTAGAGAGAGCTTTTATAGTTGAAGCACAGGAGAAAGCTGAATTCGAAGATAAAATATGGTGTAAAAATGGAGTCAATAGAAAAAAAGGGAAATGGAATGGGAGAAAGAAAAAGGAGAGGGGGAATAGTCCAAGATATTTCACATAAGATTTTTTTTTTTATTACAATGAGCTATTGCAATGATATGGAAGGCGGAGGCAAGGGGGAATGAGGGAACCTTTGCTCTCATCAGAGATGGCTAGGAGAGGAAACAACATATATACTCAATGGGGTATAGGCATCTGGAGTAAGAAGGAGCGGGGAAGCAGGGGGAAGGGGTGGGGATGTGAATAGAGGAGAGGATGGACCATGGGGGGAGAGTGGTCAGATATAACACATTTTCTTTTTTACTTCTTGCAAAGGGCTGGGATTGGAAGGCCTGCCCAGGACCATGGGGCCAGGTGGATGCTGGGCTTAAGGGGTGGTATGGGGGCTCAGGGCTTCTTGGACCCAGGACCAGGGATCTGTATGCTGAGCCAGTCAATGACCCTACAGCAGAGTCAGAGTGAAAGGAGAGAGAAAATAGAGTACCTGGTAGTGGAGAAATAAGAAAGGAGGGAGTTGCGATCAGCAATGGCAACAATGGAAAAATATGGAAGTAACTTTTTTGATGGACTTATCATAAAGAATGAGATCCACCCATGACTCAGTTATTGGTGTTGGAACAAAGACTCAAACACATTTTTTGTTATTATTATTTGGGGGAGGGTGCAGGGCAAGTGGGGCTGGATGGCCTCTGGGCCCACATAGCAGGGTGATCTTTGGGTGTCTGGGGCCGGATTTGGACCCAGGTGCTCCTGGCTCAAGGGGCAATGCTCTGTCTGCCACCCAGCCACCCCTACTATTATTACTATTTTATTTTATTTTGGGTCTTTTTTTTCTTTTTTTGGTTTTTGCAGGGCAGTGGGGATCAGGTGGCTTGCATGTCACACGGCTGGGTGATTGTTGGGTTTACGAGGCTGGATATGGATTCGGATGCTCGTAGCTCCAGGGCTGGTGCTTCACCATTGTACCACCTGGCCATACCTACAATTATTACTATTATTTTTTTATTTTAATTTTTTTCTCTCCCCTTTACTTTTTTCACCTAAGCAAGTCTATCTATATTCATGGGGGAGGAAGGGTATTTTGTTTACTTGTAAACAAGAATATTTTATTAATGTAAAAAAAACATTTGTACAAAATGAGAATAAAAAATAAATTAAAAAAAATAAAAAGCAGAATTGGCCAGATGGAAAAAGAGATAAGAAAGCTCTCTGAGGAAAACAAATCATTCAGACAAAGAATAGAACTCAGGGAGACTGATGAATTTACCAGAAATCAGGACTCAATACTTCAAAAGCAAAAGAATGAAAAATTAGAAGAAAATGTGAAACATCTCACTGAAAAAAAAACTGATATGAAAAACAGATTTAGGAAAGATAATTTAAAAATTATTGGAATACCTGAAAGTCATGATCAGGAAAAGAGCCTTGGCATCATTTTCAAAGAATTACTACAGGAAAATTGCCCTGAAATCCTAGAAGCAGAGGGCAAAATAGAAATGGAGAGAATCCACCAATCTCCCTGAGAAAGAGATCCAAAAAAAAACAACCCCCAGGAATATTATAGCCAAGTTCCAGAACTCCCAAGTCAAAGAAAAAATATTACAAGCAGCCAGAAGGACACAATTAAAATATCATGGAGCTGCAGTCAGGATCACACAGGACTTATCAGCAACTACATTAAAAGCTCGTAGGGCTTGGAATATAATATTCCGGAAGGCAAAAGATCTTGGAATGCAACTGAAAATCAACTACCCAGCAAAACTGAACGTCCTCTTCCAGGGAAAAAGATGGACTTTCAATGAAACAGGAGAATTTCAAAGGTTCCTTTTGGAATGGCCAGAGCTGAACAGAAGGTTTGATCTTCAAATACAGGACTCAGATGAAGCACAGAGAGTGGAGGAGAAGGGGAAAATATGAGGGACTTAATGATGATGAACTGCATGTATTCCTGTATAGAAAAACGATACTGATAATACTCATATGAACTTTCTCAGTTAATAGAGCAGGTAGAAGGAACTTTTATAGATGAAGCACAGGAGAAAGCTGAATTCGAAGATAAAATATGGTGTAAAAATGGAGTCAATAGAAAAAAGGGAAATGTAATGGGAGAAAGAAAAAGGAGAGGGGGGGGAATAGGCCAAGATATTTCATATAATGAGATTTTTCTTTATTACAATGAGCTATTGCAATGACATGGAAGGGGGGAAGGCAAGGAGGAATGAGGGAATCTTCACTCTCATCAGAGGTGGCTAGGAGAGGAAACAGCATATATACTCAATGGGGTACAGGCATCTGGAGTAAGAAGGGCCGGGGACAGGGGGAAGGGGTGGGGATGTGAATGGAGGAGGAGAGGATGGACCATGGGGGGAGAGTGGTCAGATATAATACATTTTCTTTTTTACTTCTTGAAAGGGGCTGGGATTGGATGGCCTGTCTGGGACCATAGGGCCAGGTGGATGCTGGGCCTAAGGTGTGGTATGGGGGCTCGGGGCCTCTTGGGCCTAGGGCCAGGGATCTGTCTGCTGCGCCACTCAGCTACCCTACAGCAGAGTCAGAGTGAAAGGAGAGAGAAAATATAGTACATGGTAGTGGAGAAATACGAAAGGAGTTACGATCAGCAATGGCAATGGTGGGAAAATACGGAAGTAACTTTTGTGATGGACTTATCATAAAGAATGTGATCCACATGTGACAGAGCTGGTGGTGGTCAAACACAGATTGAAGCACATTTATTATTATTATTATTATTATTATTTTAGTGGGGGTGCAGGGCAAATGGGGCTGGGTGGCCTGCCTGAGGCTGCATAGCAGGGTGATCATTAAGTGTCTGAGACTGGATTTGAACCCAGATGCTCCTAGCTCAAGGGCCAGTGCTCTATCTGCCACCTGGCTGCCCCTACTATTATTACTATTTTATTTTATTTTGGGTCTTTTCCCCCCTTTTTTTTTGGGTTTTTGCAGGTCAGTGGGGTTGGGGTGACTTCCATGTCACACAGCTGGGTGATTGTTGGGTGTACGGGGCCAGATGTGGGCTCAGGTGCTCCTGGCTCCAGGCCTGGTGCTCCATCCACTGCGCCACCTGGCCATACCTACAATTATTACTATTATTTTTTTTAATTTTAATTTTTTTCTCTTCTCTTTACTTTATTGCTCAAACAAGTCTCCATTTTTTTGGGGGGGAAGGGGGTATTTTGTTTACTCTTAAACAAGAATATTTTATTAATGTATAAAAAAATACCAAAACATTATATGAACTCAGGTAGGTACTCCTTACTCCAGGGCTGGTGCTCTATCCACTGCGCCACCTAGCCATCCCCTGCTTTTCAATTCTTATAGCATAATAGTTTTCCATTATATACCACAACCTCTTCCTAGATTTTTCCCAAAATGATGGGCATCCCTTTAATTTCCAATTTTCTGCTACTACGAAAAGAGCTGCTTTAAATATTTTTGTACAAATAAGTCCTCTTCCTCTCCCCTCCTCCCATCTCCCCTTTTTAAATCTCTTTGGGATACAGCCCTAGTAGGGGTATTGTAGGATCAAAGGGTTGTATAGCCCTTTGGACATAATTTCAAATTTTCTCCATAATTAATGGATCAGTTCATATCTCCACCAACAGTATGTTAATTAGTGTCCCAATTTTCCCTCATTCCCTCCCAACATTTATAATTTTTCTTTTCTGTCACATCAGCCAACTTGATCAGTATAAAGTGATATCTCAAGAATTATTTTAATTTACATTTCTCTTGGGTTTATTAAATAATTATTCCAGCTGTTAAGAAACTACTATTCTTTGTAATACAGTACTCAAGGAAGACTCATTTTAAACCAAATGCAACTATATAAAAACTATTTAGTGTTTATAATATTAAGCACATGTTACATATTGAGAAAGTGAACTCCAGAAAAACATCTATTTCTGCCTCATTGACTACATTAAAGTCTTTGATTATATGAATTAAAACAAAATGTGGCAAGTCCTTAAAAAGATGGGAGTACCAGATCATCTTACCTGAGTCTGTATTTGGATCAAGAAGCAACAATTAGTACCAAACATGGAACAACCAATTGGGTTAAGATCTTTGACAAGGTTGTATATTGTCACCTTATTTAACTTATATGCAGAGTAAATTATATGAAATGCCAGGCTGGATGCACCAAAACTCAGAAAGAAAGTATTGAGGAGAGATGTCAACAATCTCATATATGCAAATGATACCACTTTGAGGGCAGAAGGTGAAGAAGAATTAAGAAACATCTTAATGAGGGTGAAAGAGGAGAGAGAGGTGCCAAGCTGGCTTGAAGTATAACCTAAAAAAAAGAAACCCAAAATCAACCTAAGGGTCAAAGCAACTGGTCCCATCACTTCCTGGCAAATAAGAGGGTGAAGAAATGGAAGTGTCAGATTTTACCTTTGGGGGCTCAAATATCAATGCAGACAAGTGATTGCTATTATGAAATTAAGAAATGTTTGTTCTTTAAAAGGAAAGCCATGAAAAATCTGGATAGCATATGAAAAAGCAGAAACATTACCTTGGCTCATCTAATTTTTTTTTTTTTTTAGTAGTAATGTAAGCCTCTAAGGAAAGCAGAGCACTAGAGTATTGATGCTTTTGAATTATGGTGCTCGAGAAGATTTCTGAGTTCCCTGGACAGCAAAGAGATCAAATTAATCAAAATTTAAAAGAAATTCATTCAGATTACTCTTTGGAAGGACAAATACTAAAGTGGAAGCTTAAATATTTTGGATATATAATGAAAGCTAGTACTCGACAGAAAACAATTTGATGTTGGGAAAGATTGAAGGCAAAAGGAGACGAGGATAAAGTAGATAGACTGTGTCATGAGAACAAAGAACAAGAACTTGGACAGACTTCAAGAGATAGTGAAGAGTAAAAGGGCCTGGCATGCTAGAGTCCATAGAGAGTAGGACACAACTGAAAATCTATATAGTATAAGGTATAAAATTTCCCATTACACTAATTTAAAAAGAATCTTACTTCAATTTTTTTTTTTTACTTTCCCAGAGCTTTTGCTATGTTAAAAATGTTTTAGGTTTCAAAAACCTTTCAGTATGGGGCAACTAGGTGGGTCAGTGGATAGAGTACAGACCCTGGAGTCAGGAGACCTGAATTCAAAACTGACCTCAGACACTTAATAATTACATAGTTGTGTGACCTTGGGCAACTCACTTAATTCCACTGCCTTGCAAACAAAAACCAAAAAACCAAAACCTTTCAGTATGATTTTAGGGAACTGATTCAAACTCCATTTCTTCTGGCCATAAAATGTCCAAGAGGAAAAGCACACATTGTACCATTGTACCAGGTCAGTAAATACTAATAAAGTACTAATAAAGATTAGGTAGGAAACAAGAGTACAATATCTTGTCAGAAATAAAGTATCATTAAACTATCAAAATCCCCTAAGTCTAGAAGAGTTGGCCTCATCATGCTATCCAATCTCAACACTTTGCTTTATACTTACTTCACACGTAACCCTTACTTCACACATAACCTTGCACAAATCCTCATCTGTAAAACAAGGATAATAATCTCTGCATTACCTGGCAGGGTTCTTGTCTGAGATACTGTATTTAAAGTGGCTGAGAAGATTGCAAAGGCCCCCTAATTGAGGTCTTAAGTCCTTTCCTATTACACTCTATCCTACACAGTTCCTGCCAAAATAATTTTCCTAAAGGGCACACCTGACTATGTGATTCCCCTTAATCAATTTGAGAAATTTCTTATTGCCTCTAGAATCAAATATAAATGCTTCTTGTTTAGCTTTTAAAGACTGAGGCAACCAGGCCCAACTTATCTTTTCAGTATCATTAGATATTACTTTCCCTCTCACACCATAGCATACACCTCCTCACAACAATCCTGGGAGGTGTATGCTATTATTACCCCATTTGAAAGAACAGGAAACTGAGGCAGACAATAAGTGGCTTACTTGTACAGGGTCACACAGTTAGTAAACATCTGAGACCAAATTCCACCTCAAATTTTACAAATTCTAAGTCCAGGGCTACTTGATCAGGGAAAGCTTCCTAAAGTTGAGGACCTTAGAGGAGGGAGATGGATATGAATTAGCAGGGAAGATGGAAGTTCACCTGGCATAGTAGGCTGTCAAGCACTGAAGGAAACCATATCTATATCTATATCAATATATATTATATAGAGAGAGCTTTTGCTTACACAATCACAGAATTGGAGAGTGGAAAGGGTGCAGCCATTAAGGCTAATCCATACCCAAAAGTTATCCCCACTATCAGATACTTGAAAGACACTTCTCTAGAATTTGCTTGAAGACCTTCCAGTTGCTAAGGGGAACTCTACTATTCTACTTGATATAAAGCCTAAACTGAACTCTTTGTAAATTCTATCCTTGTTCTAACTCTAGGACCAAAATGAGACCAAATCTAACCCCTCACATGACAGTCCATTTATTTGAATGTTGTCATCCCCCTTCCCACTTCAACCTCCTCAATCTTCTCTAGGTAAAACATAATAGCACCTCACATTTATGCAGCACTTGAGATTTGCAAAGTGCTTTACATACATTATTTCATATTTGATCCTCCCCCAAACCCTGTGAGACAGGTGTTATTATTATCTGCATTTTATAGATGAGGAAAATGAGTAAATTATTTGCCCAGAGACACATGCTAAATGTCTGAGGTAGGAGTCAAAATCTAGTCAATCACTGACCATGTAGTTGGCCTACCCAGAGTCTCTGCAAAGAAGGGAAACAAAGTGGGTAGCACTGTGTATTATTAAGAAGACATGAAAATCCCTTTAGATGACAATTCCTTTGGTAGAACTTCTAACATGGATCTACCCTATCTTCTTCATCAGGGATGTTCTCTTTTGGATGTTCTTCTAGACTGTCCTACCCACAACTGAACATAATATTCCACATTTTTCTCCTTGTTGGAGAAACCTTTGTTTCTTTACAATTTCATTCTTAAGAGTTTCCCTCTTGAGCTGAATTGATCTATAGAATTTTAGTCCAAGGATCCTTTCTATTTTACTTTCAATCCTTTGAAATCTATTTTCCCCAAATATGGGTTTTATGTATCAAACTCTACCCCATTTTCCTCTCCTCTCTCATGAACTCTAGGAGAGTATAGTCATTCCCCTTCCCACTCTGATAAGGTTCTTATTATTTAAGAAACACTATGAAAGAGTGGGGGAAAGGGGCCCCTGGAGTCAGAGGGCCCTGACACCTGTGTGATGATAATGTATAGATTACTTGCCTTTCTTGGGTCTCAATGAGAGAGTTGGACTATCATGTCCACTGAAGCCCCTTTTGACTCTAGACCTTAGAAACCACTTCCCGGTTAATGAGAATCATCTCCAGAACTCGTTACTCTACTTTTCAAAGGAAGAAACTATTAGTAAGGCAAATCAGGACATTATTAGCTCCTATTTTTTTTTGGTAGAGACCATTCTAGGACTAGATAATAAAAGATCCCCATCATTACTATATCAGATTTGTTTCTTGAATTCATCTATTTCCTCCTTCTTTCCAGTGGGTGGCAGTATATTCTGAAGACAAAAATGTTTCTTTTTGGATTTCTATGCCTTCTTAATATATATGATGCTATCCAGTGCTTTTCTATGCAGAGGAAGTGGACAATGGATGTGGGACACTGCTTACATACAAGACATGATTCATGTATTAATTTTGCTGAATTGCCTTTTTTCCTCTTTGTTTTAAGGAATAGCTCTCCAGAAGAAGAAAAAAGGAATAAATAGAAATGAAAGTGATGTAAAAATCTTAAGATATCAACAAGCATTAGGATTTAAAACAGACATAGAAATATTTACCCCTTTCCTTTTAACTATCATGATGTTCCTAGCTTCAGATTTCATTCTACTAAGTCTAAATGATACTCAAATTGTTTCCCATGGTTAAGGCCACTGGTTATTGTTTGGTTGCCTAAACTTTGGGGTTCTTCCTGTATTACAGTTATTCCCTGTTGTATTTATCTAGGTCAATTCTCTAAATGTGATAAAATAGCTAAGTCACTTGGGTCCAAGGTCATAGAATCACTTAGTAGTAGACCATGTACTAGAACTCTGGTCTCTTGATTACTTGAGTCCAATGCATTCAATGCTATATCCTCACCTTTAAATCTATTAGTGCTCATAAAGACTATATAGAAAGGGAAGCAAAAATTAGAAAAGGATTCTGAAACTTATGCTTCATGAAGTCTATGCTGGGAACTCCAGGGTACATTATTTGTTTGTTTTTAGGTTTTTACAAGGCAAACAGGGTTAAGTGGCTTGCCCAAAGCCACACAGCTAGGTAATTATTAAGTGTCTGAGACCGGATTTGAACCCAGGTACTCCTGACTCCAGGGCCGGTGCTTTATCCACTACACCACCTAGCCGCCCTCCAGGGTACTTTGACTATAGCATTTTAAGTTTTTTTTAAACAGTCTATGCCAGGTGGCATCCTTTCAATACTCAAATGGATCATGATCTCATTCCCTTGTACCATTCCTCTAACAGGGCAGAGCATAAATCACCTAGATCTTCTTACTACTTTACACACCCCCTTTCCTCTCCCTTCTCATCTCCTTTCTCCACCTTTAGCTGAGTATTGCTGACTCATGTAAGACACTCAGTAACTTGACCACTGGCATCTTCACTGTCTGTAATTCATGCTTGAAATTTTGCTCCTTTTCATCTGTGCCTCTCGACTTCCTTCGAACTAACAGTAAATTGTCTTTTTTTCCTTTGTTTAGTACTTGTTAACAGAAAGGAAGAATATGTACTTTAATTTGAATAAATTTCCAACAAACAATGCTTTTTATTGTCTTCAGGCAAGATAAACTCTTGTCAATTTTTAAAAACGATTAAGGAGATCCTGGTGAGTCATTAATGTTTAAAATTTAAACCTTTTCACTTGTTTTATATTGAAAATGTCAGTAATAATTTGATTCAGTTCCTTCAGTGGCATATCAATATGATCATCTGACAAGCATCTGTCATATATATATATATATATATATATATATATATATATATATATATATATTTTGCAAGGCAAATGGGGTTAAGTGGCCTGCCCAAGGCCACACAGCTAGGCAATTATTAAGTGTCTGAGACAGGATTTGAACCCAGGTACTCCTGACTCCAGGGCTGGTGCTTTATCCACTGTACCACCTAGCCGCCCCATGACTAGCATCTTTTAAATAGAATGTCCACAATAATTAAAATATATCTTTGAACAAGCTAACTGATCCACTTCCTCCTTCAAGTTTCAAGATTGGAAAAGGATATGATGACAACTCAAAAAAACTATTAAAAAAACGGAGCTTATTTTTTGGTTTTCTTTTCTTAATTGCTGTATTATGCATTATTAAGTACTTAGAGTAGATGAGAGGATTTATTTGAATGGTAGATGCCATTCAACATTATTATACAATTCAATAAGTAATTATCAGAGGAACTATAAGGCCCCCAATAAAGAATCAGTTTTTCTGAGAGTCTGACAGTACAAATATCCTATCACTAGCTGATACTGCCTCCCTGTATGACAAACGGTACATTCATCTGACCCCTTTAGACTATAATCTTCCTTCTCTACAAAATGAGGGCAGATAAGATACTATTTAGGGTCCCTTCCAACTCTAACATTCTATAACTGACAACATTAGATTATCTTAATTAAATTAACTTTCTCAGCAGTATTTAGTCTGAAATAAGATTATAGACCAGAGATTGCTAGAGTTTTGTGTAGTCCACACAAACCTGCTGAAGGCAGCAGGCTCTCCTGAGAAAGCCTAAGAGTGATCAGAAGGTCTGGAAATGGTGAACTTGGGAGGAGACTAGAATGTAGCTTTAGAGCAGGATATTCCAAGGCTCTAAGATTTCTGGCACTCTGAGATACTGGAGAGAGCCCTGAAAATAAAGCACTTTGAACCCCAAAGATGTAGGGATGGCCTAAGCATAGGAGGGACTGGACACTGTGGTGGTACATAGCTGTAATCCTTACTACTGGGGAGGATGAGTTTTGAGCTACAGCAGAAGGCTAAGCCAATATCGTGTAAATACTAATTTCAGGATGCAAAAAGAGGCAAACTAGTTCATGTAGGAAATGGAACCAGTCAACTCCTGTATATAGCAAATCCTGGATAAAATAAAGCACAGAGGGGGTCAAAAGGTTAATTAAGAGGGAAGATAATAAGGTAGGGAATAGTTGGAAGCAAAACAAAACTTCCTCATCCTGAAGGGGAAATTAAAAAAAAGAGAGGTAATAGATACAAGTTGCAGACATAGATTAAACAAATGACCAGTAAGAATATTCATTTTGCTTGACAATACTTATTATTTACAAAAGTCAGTCCTTCCTCCCCCTCCCTTTTGGTGAGAGTGAGTTAGGGATGGGGAACTTCAGCAATAGTGACACCACAAAAAAAGAAATGGCTACAAGACATTATAAAAAAATGCACAGAGGGCGGCTAGGTGGCGTAGTGGATAAAGCACGGGCCCTGGAGTCAGGAGTACCTGGGTTCAAATCCGGTCTCAGACACTTAATAATTACCTAGCTGTGTGGCCTTGGGCAAGTCACTTAACCCCATTTGCCTTGCAAAAACCTAAAAAAAAAATACACAGAAGAGAAAGGAAGTTCAGACAGAAGGGCAGAGAAACAGAATAGTTTTGACATTCAATTTATAGAATTTACTTTTTTTTTTTTTTTAGGTTCTTGAAAGGCAAATGGGGTTAAGTGGTTTGCCCAAGGCTCCACAGCTAGGTAACTATTAAGTGTCTGAAGTCAGATTTGAATTCAGGTACTCCTGACTCCAGGGCAGGTGCTCTACCCATTGTGCCACCTAGCCGCCCCTTAGAATTTACTTTTTAAAAAAGCAAGCAATTTGAAATAAAGCTTCATGACTCCATATAAAATAATCTTTTTCTGTTTTGCTTAATATAAATATAAATACACACACATTTTTGGTTTTGGTTCAGAAGGGAAAAATTAAAATATTAAAAATACATCATGAATTCTGAAATCTTTAAATCTATAGTCATTTAGGCACTTATAAAAACTACCATGGGACAAATGATAAATGAATCAAAATATATAAAATTTACATTACAGCATCACTCAATACAAAAACATTCCATTAGGGTCCTGAGAAAGCAGATTCTTATTATTACAGTTAACAATAGCTGACTTTCTATAGTACTTCAAGGTTTTCAAAATGTTTTACATATGTAACATATGATCCTCACAATAACCTTATTTGATAAATACTATCAGCACCATTTTATAGAGGAATATAGAGAGGTTCAGTGACTTGCCCAGGGTTAAAAAACTAAGTGTAAAAAACAAAATCCGAAGTCAAGCTTTTCTTGTCTCCAAGTCAGGAACTCTTTTCACTAAGTCAGATGGCCTCTAGAATTAGTAACTAATTGCTAAGTTCAAGTTAATTTAAATTCCAGCATCTTTCTTCAAAGCCTCTCAGCTTCTAAAAATCATTCTTGTTCTGTGGTTTGTGGTGGGGTTTTGCAGGGTGGGAGGTTAGGACACTCAAACACTGAACCCTCCCTAGGAACTGACCTTAAAGAAAATCTCAATGTCACTCGTTTTCTTCATTCTAACAGCAGTTTCAATCATGTTCTGTTATATCTAATATGGTTGGAGATCTATATATACAGTGAAGAAGAAAAACCCTGGGAAGAAACATTCCATCTGGAGGGAAAGGGTATAGTAGGAATCAGCCTAAACCAAAAAAGTCATTCCAGACTGGTACTACCATCTCTTTCAGAGAGCCAAAATATAAGGAGTTGAGATTTAATTGAGAAATTAATTCCAGGAGGTTAGGTGGTCAGTAGAAGATCAGCAAATAAGACACAGAGAATGGAGGAAAACTGATGGATTCCATCAGGACAACCAAGGCTTTAGGTTTAGGGAAGAGGTCTGCACTGCCCTAACTGATCTATTAGCATGCTCATCGACTACATGTCTCCTACCCTGCATCATTAAAGCCATGGACACAACAAATTTCACTTTAGTCTTCTGGATCAAGATAGAAAACTTGGAATGAAAAGAAGGCAATACTTACTAGCCTTTTCTTTAAATTAATCAATCAAATATCCGTTGAATAGTTATGTGCCAAGTATTGTGCTGGGCTAAGCACTGGGGAGGAATACAAAGATGAAAGCCCAACAGACCTTTGCTATGAAGGGGTTCTTCCAAGGGCTTCTGTTCTAGCCAGGGACAACAACATGCATGTCAATACACATACCCAAAATAGGTACAAAGTTAATTGTGGGGTAAGGTATCTGCAGCTGGACGGATCAGAAAAGGTTTCATATAGAAGATGGTACTCAAGTGGAGCCTTGAGGTGACAAGGGGGAGAAAGAAGGGCATTCCAAGCTCAGAGAAAAGTCAGGGCAAAGTCAAAGAGATTCCTGATGGGATACCATGTGTAAGAAACATGTGAAAAAACTATTTAGGCTAAACTATATTGGATGGGAAGGAAGGTCTAATAATATGCCTGAAAAGGTACAGTGGGGGAAGCTAGGTGGCACAGTGGATAGAGCACTGGCCCTAGAGGCAGGAGTCCCCGAGTTCAAATCTGACCTCAGATACTTAATAATTACCAAGCTTCGTGGCCTTGGGCAAGCCACTTAACCCCATTAGCCTTGCAAAAAACCTTAAAAAAAAAAAAAGGTACAGTGGGCAAGTGGCAAAGTCCCCACTGAGGGCAGGCAGTATTTAAGTGGAATTTGGAAGAAAGCATAGATTCTTTGTAAAGTACAGAGTAGTTAGGAGGAAGCCTGTGTAAAAGAAAGGAGCAGAAAATGCAATGTCCTACAAAAAAGTGAACAAATGGGATAATCTGGCAGGGAGCGCGGGGATAGAGACAGAAGACTATTGGGTGCAGTAAGCCTAGAAAGGTAATTAATCCTAAAGGAAAATGGGAAACACTGGGGGTTCTTTAGAAGGAAGTGCTTTAGGAACATCAATTTTTGGCAATTCTGTGATTTGAAAGGGAAAAGACTGGAAGCAGGGAGAAAAATTAAGTGGATAGTGTAAAGTTCTGGATGAGAGTCATGAGCTGAGCTAGGATTGTGACAGCATGAGAAAAGGGAATGGATGAAAGATATGTTGTAATAGAAATGATAAGATCTGCTAACTAACTTGATATGAAGTATAAATAAAAGGAGTCAAGAACAATTCTGAGGTTGTGAATCTGGGACAATTCTGAATTACTGACAGAAATAGGGATAGGTTTTTAAGAGAACGACAGTGCTTGGACATGGTCATGCTGAGACTGGCCTATTGGCACCCAATCTGAAATATCAAATAGGCAGTTAGTAATATGGTATTGAAGCTCAAGTGAAAGACTAAGCTTGACAGTTAGAACTGAGAGTTATCAGCATTCATAGGAACTGATGAAGTTATGGACAAAGAATGTAAAAATAAAAACCGAAAAAAGTCTTAGAGTACACTTCACAGTTTGGTGGCATGATAAGAGATGATCTAAGAACAAAACAAAGTCAAGAGAGGAGGAAGAGAATCAAAGTGCACCATCAGGAAAACCAGGAAAAAAGAGAACATATATATATAATATGTATGTGATTAAATGTCAAATGCTATAGGACTGGCTTGGTCTTCAATATTTCTGTTTCCTTCAAAGCTCGCTACTTTAGCTGACCTAGGTTATTATTTCCCTACAATTATTTATTTCAATACTTCAGAAGAACCATGATTTTAATCGGCATAGGTAATTTTTCCTTTTACCAATGTAAATTAATACCACCTAAATTTTAATCTTACTAAATTATGGTCTGAGTATGCCAACACCCATCTCCTAATAACCTTCAAACTTCTGGTAAGGAGCTGCTCTACATTTGGACAAAAGAGTAGATCCCTGGACCCTAGACTATCACTGGTCCCATATGGCAGGGCCTGTCACAGAATTTGAACTCTGTTGTCCCAGGCTTTGTAAACTCAACAATCAGAACCAAATCAATCAAATTAAATAAAATTTATTCTTAAGTTTGTTTGACAAAGAGCCTTGGAGTCTGACCCTTCTGGTACAGCTTTTTCTTCACAAAAATCCTGTGACATATTAACCTCAAAAATGCCCTTAAGGGAAGAGATTGTAATCTTAGGATTCAATTAGTAAAGATCTTGGGATCAGGAGGGAGGGGGAAGAGAAAGTGGTAGCTTCTTATTTTAATCAGCTATTGCTCACTTGGTGCTAAACTAAATCTTTTCTTTGTTCTGTAGGAATATTTTTTTTTATTTAGGTTTTTGCAAGGCAAATGCGGTTAAGTGGCTTGCCCAAGGCCACACAGCTAGGTAATTATTAAGTCTGAGACCAGTTCTGTAGGAATATTAATACTGGCAGAAGCTTTTAAATTTCAGGAATCTGAACCTCCCTTTTCCAGGTCTAAGGAAAGTACTACAGATGTGAAATGTTGTGATCCACTGATGAGATCACCACATTGGCTATGCTTAATGGCTTTTCTTTGTCTTCAGAGAGGTTGAAAAGGTGAAGAAGAGGAAGGGAAGGGTATTCAGAAATGACTGGTATACAAAATAAAACATAAAATTTTATGTTTGGGGCAAAACTCCTAAATTTCCTTGTAGAAGTTGTGACTTGCTCAAAGTCACATATCTGATGAGCAGCACCACTGAACTTCCCATCAGGTTAAACCCTATCTTTTTGATTACAAATCCAAATTTTTTCCTAATATACCAAGATACCTATTAGATTATTTAAAATACTTCCAAATTTTTGGATTTTTTCCTTTTACTATATAAAGCAGAATGCAGTCTCTTATTCTTTTCCCCCTGAGGACCCTGATTAAGATAACTTACTGAAATACCCTTTCTATTTTGAGATCAAATGTATGCAGTAGCTAGGTGGCACAGTGCTTAGAGTGCCAAACCTAGAGTCAATATTAAAATTTGAGTTAAAATAATTTTAAGAGATTTATCTGCTAGGTAGGATTAGAGTGACATTCAGAAGATGGAGTTGGAATCTGATCTGTAACATTTACTGTGTGACCAAGGGTCAAGTCATTCAGCCTTTGAGCTTCAGTTTTGTCATCTGTACAATGAGGAAAATAATATCAGGTCCTCCTGACTCCAGGGTTGGTGCTCTCTGCAGTGCGCCACCTAGCTGCTCCATTATTCAGTTTTAGACAAACAGAATATTTTTCATCTATAGCTCACATGTTTTATGGTTGTTGCTTGGGTCCAGATCTGTTATTTCATTTCAGTCCAGAATGCTCTACTGTTCTACAACTGGGTCACTGAGAGTTCAAGTGACTTATTTAGGGTCAATACTGGCAGCACATGTCAAACACTGGACCTAAACATAGATCTTCTGGAATCTGAAGCCCAAGCTAGTTCTTGTAGTTTATAATGTGATACACACTATAAACTTAACAGTAGCTGACATTCAGAGAATACTTTCCCATTTACAAAGTGGTTTTGGACAGTTGAGCCTCACAACAATTCTGTGAGTATCTACTCATATTTAAAAAAATTACCTAAGGTAACTCATATGTTACAGAGCCCCAACTTTAACCAAGACCTTCTCAACACCAATTCAGTGGCTTTTCTCTGACACCATAAGCAAGAGATACGTATGAAATCGATGTTTATATCCTTTTGTGTGTTCAAAATTACATGCTCTGAGGTGATAGGCAATCTGTACTTTTAGTTAGTAAGGGAAAGGGCTTGGATCCAAAGATCCAGAGTCTTAGAAAATCACAGAAAGAAGAGAATTTGGCAAAATGGGAGTGGGTAAGTTGATGAATATCTAAGAGAAGAGTTCAAAGTCATGATGATCATAATATGGGAACAAGAAGAACTACAAGGGGAGGATAAAATAAGGGGGTTCAGGTAGTACAAATAAACCTGGGCATCTTGTAGCTTAGGAATTTGCTTCTGACAAATAATGAAAGTTACTGAAAATGACCACCTGACAAATTTAGAAAGTCTGATAAAAAAAATTAAGAGGGTGTCAAGTGGGGATTCTAGTCTATGGGGGCTTTTATCAAAACATGGTTCTTAAACCCTTAAGGTAAAAGCCTAGCAGTTCCAACTTTCTAAGGTGAAGAGTTAAGAAGAAAGGAGTTCTTGTATCTGTAGATTTCTTGTTTCTCTCATCTTAAAGTACTAAGAAATTCCCATAGTAATAACTGTGGAAATAGGTGGAGTCTAGACTTTGATCTGCTCCATCTCTAAGCTTCCAAAGACACATACAGTGTGTTTGATTAAAAATAGTGTTCAGCATTTTTAAGATCTTTCCTCTTCCTTCCTAGAAGACTATCATAAGATAGCACAAGGGGTTATTATAACACTAGTGCATTTTATTCATCCACAATTAAGTAGATATAGAAGGGGAAAAATTGTTTGGAATCAAACAGGATCTGCCATGAAAAAAATTATTAATGCCTTTATTTGTTATCAGAGTCACAAAATAAGCCATCTAAAGCCAGTCCTCTGCTTTGAATTTCCATTTAGTTTAGTTCCTAAGAGAAAATTAGCAGGTGTCTTTCCAACTAATTAGCTGCTGCAAGAGAAGATCAAGGGATCATTCTTCTGGTTAAACAGCAAGACTTGTGACATCACAAAATATAATAATATGGCTGAATTTGGGCAAGAATTTCTGATGACAATGCACTTATTAAAAATAAAAATGAAGTGAGAACATGACAGAAAATATTTAAATAAAATATTTAAGCAGCTCATAAAGGAAAGGCTAAGTAAAAAGGACAACTTTAGTTAGATTTGTACTTGTTTTTGTACACTGTTTTCTAAAAACAAACCACCTAACAGAAAATAAATATTAAGAGCACTGAATGGGAAACCATGGATCTGGCTCCACCACTGTTTGAAACTTGTTTCCACATTTGTTAGAAGTGATTCTAATTATTCAATCTACTAAAAAGATTTATTTTTTTTAATTTTTTTTATTTTAGGCAATGGGGTTAAGTGACTTGCCCAAGGCCACACAGCTAGATAATTATTAAATGTCTGAAGCTGGATTTGAACTCAGGTACTCCTGACTCCAGGCCGGTGCTCTATCCACTATGCCACCTAGTCACCCCATACTGAAAAGATTTAAAAATAATTTAAGTTAAACCTCAAAAGGCACTGTCAAAAATCCCCCCACAAAATTTATTCTGATAATTGCACTTCTACAATATCTACTAGGGTCTTGGATTGAGAGAGTACAGAAGGGCAGATAATAACTTCCAGAAAAGCTCCCTGGGTAGAACTGGGCATCTAACACATAGGTTAAAGCTTCCAAGCACTTAGGCTTGTCTGTCTCAGCTAAATTGCTAGAAGGTCAAATACTCTCTTCTGAAACTATTTGGAGTCATATTTTCTTACTTCATAGTGCCATACTTCTCTATATTTGCAGTCCTCATTTAGCCTTAGATTGGGTAGTTCACATACCTTATTAGCCTTCCTTTTAATTTTACAGATGAAGATACTGATGCTCAGAAGTTCAAATTATAGAGCAAACAACCCCAGGTAAGAGTCACAGATGTTATATAGCTGGGTTTCAGAACTGATTCTCAGTTCAATGACCTGGCTCTGACCCAGTTTACCTCAAGAATTTTTAATCAAAGCCCTAGACAAAAAAGCAACTTGGATTGCCCTCAGCTTAGTTTAATAAAGTGTTTGCTTTTAGTTAAAATTTTCACTCTACTTTAACAAGAGCCTTTGAGGTTTAATGTGGTTAGTTTTAAAAGCTGAGTGTCTCAGATAAATTTGAGCTCTGAGAACAATGGCTACAACTTACTACTGCACATGCACACCCTCACTTCTGCGCATGCAAATCAGGTAATTGCATGCGGAACTACCTGATCTGTGCATGCAATTACCAGATTTGTGCACACCAAAACTGAAGCCATTTAATGAACACTCACCCTTCTAGGTTCTCCAGAAAGGAGGTGGGAATGAGAGCTGACTGGGCTGAATCCATTTCTTGGCTGAACCTGATGGCTGGTATTCCAAGTCAGAAATAAAATGGTCTGTGTCAGAGAAGAAGACATAGCTACTGAATGGAGCACACCACAAAGCAGGGTCATGTATTACAGAGCCTCGCCTAGTGAAGAACTCAAAGAGAATTTCAGGTTTAGTTCATTTTTAATTGGAGTCATCCTTTATTGATCAAGCATCTTGGTTATTCCAGCATATTGAGTAGTAGGGATTTAGTAGCTCTATACCTGCTCCTCAGGTTCTCCACAGAATGGATGACTGTGACATCAGAATGTGACTAAATAGTCCCCAGATCATCAAAGACAAAGGAGAACAGATGCTTGCAATTTGATCCACAACAAAGCTGTAGAGGAATTCCTAGAGGCATTACCACCATTTCACTGTCATTAAAGAGCTGACTTTGCCCACCCTCACACAAGAGGAATTCCAATCCCAATCTCTTTTGACTTCAGGCCCAATATTTTTTCTACTACACCAGAGAACCACTGAATCTATTTGAGTAGGGATGCCAAGGGACAAAAGTTTATTTTTCTTATTTATCAAAGGTATTTTTCCAGCTAAAACAATATTATATGATGATTTTAAATTATTCTAATGGATGCTAAGGTTCAAATTTATAAAGGATTTTAAATTTATCTAGAAAATATAATTATAACCTTCTAGATAGAGACTGAATCCTCTAGATAATAGACACCACTGTTTGAGATTTGAAATATTCTAAACAACTCCATAGGTAAATTTGGTTGGGGGTTGGGAGGAGACATGAGGTGGTTGATGGTAGTATGCCCTTCACAGATGCAAACACAATTCCCTTAGTTTAATCTCAAGGAATTGCCTGAGCACTGACAAGTTAATCATAATAGCTAATATTCATACAGATCCATAAAGTCTATAAAAGAACTTTGCACAAGTAACCTCATCTGATCTCACAACCACCCTGTGAGGGAGATACTAGAATTATTCCCATTTTATAGATGAGAAAATTGAGGCTAGGTGTCTGCTAGGTGGCACAGTGGATAGAGCACTGGCCCTGCAGACAGGAGGACCTGAGTTCAAATCCAGCCTCAGACACTTAATAATTACCTAGTTGTGTGGCCTTGGGCAAGCCACTAAACCCTATTGCCTTGCAAAAACTGAAAGAAAGAAAGAAAGAAAGAAAGAAAGAAAGAAAGAAAGAAAGAAAGAAAGAAAGAAAGAAAGAAAGAAAGAAAGAAAGAAAAGAAAAGAAAAGAAAAGAAAAGAAAAGAAAAGAAAAGAAAAGAAAAGAAAAGAAAAGAAAGAAAGAAAGAAAGAAAGAAAGAAAGAAAGAGAATTGAGGCTAGGAGACTTTAACCCCAAAAGTCACACAGTTTATGTGGGTAGCAGAATTTGAACTCTGGTCTACTTTCACATATAAATGCCAGAGAAAGGACTTAAATCCAGGACTCCCTGACTCCTACATCAAATTTCTAATCACTGCCCTATGTTTCCTGTACACAAATCCTTATCCATAAAAAAGTAAAAATGACCTAAGTAATTCTATACATCAGGCAGTCAAGTTTTCTTAAATGTGTTGGATCACTCTTTATTGTAGGGGCAGTGGCTTTTCATCATTTTGACATGAGGTTCTATAGCTCCTAAAAGAGTTCTTGACTACTACAAGTGTAGTCAGTAATCAGGATCAAATGAGGTAATATTTGTAAAAATAAACTCAGTAGGGTGCCGATAGACAGCAGGCATTTTGTAAATGCTTATTCCCTTTTCCCTGTATCCAGGGCACAACCCATCCCTTATTCTAGCTCTCTTCTAGACCTAGTCTCATAAGCATTATACCTTTAAAAAAAAAAGTTAAAAAAAATAGGAAAAAAGGAAACCAATCTTTCAAGAGTACAGTGTAAAGTAGAAATTCAATGGAAATGCTGAGCCTGGGCAAGTTATTCAGGTTTTCTCACTTCAGATCCTAGAAAGAAAACTTTAAAAGAAACCTAGCTTTCAAGAGCATCATCAAGATAAATGTTTTCTAAAGAATTCTCAAATTTTCCCAAGTAATACATTGTCACATGATATTGTTATTGTGGACCTCATAGAAAACCCTCATCTGGACTTGACTGTGTGGATGTTGGTGTCTGTGTGTATATGTGTTAGAAGTTGAAGGTGATCTCAGAATGGTTAATATGATTAGAAAGGATAATGATCAAAGTTGGAGGGGATGTGGGAAATCTGGGACACTAATGCATTGTTGGTAGACCTGTGAACTCATCCAACTTTTCTGGAGAGCAATTAGGAATTATGACCAAAGGGCAATAAAATTGTGCATATCCTTTGATCCAGCAATACCACTACTGGGTCTATACCCTGAAGAGATCATGAAAAGGGGTAAAAATTCCACATGTTCAAAAATATTCACAGCAGCTCTTTTTGTAGTGGCAAAAAATTGGAAATTGAAGGAATGTGCATCAATTGGGGAATGCTGAACAAATTGTGGTACATGTATAAGTAATCAAGAGGGACAGGATTTTAGAAAAGCTGGAAATCTGCATGAAATGATGCTAAGTGAAACCAGAACAACATTATACATACAAACAACAATATGGGGTGATGGTCAACCACGGTGGACTGGTTCATTTCAACAATACTATAATCAAAGACAATTTTAAGGGACCTGTAATGAAAAATACCATTCATATCTAGATAAAGATCTGCGGAGTCTATGTTAAGACCAAAGTATATTATCTTCAATTTCTAGAAGTTGATTTATGGTTATCTCTAAAGTTTTCTTTCTTCTGTTTGGATCTGATTTTTTCCTCACAAGACATTCAATCTTGATCTATGTTTAGCATGGTTAGAAACATGGAGCCTATATCTGATTGCATTCTGTTGGGGGTGGGGAAGGAGGGAGAAAAATGTAAAACTCAAATCCTTGCAAAAATAAAAATGATTAGTAAAAACTACCATTATATGTAGCTGGGAAAACAATAGAATTATTATATAATTTAAAAAAGTTGAAGGTGACTTATCCATGAGAGTGGTCTCAAAGTCAAATTTATTTTTTAAAGTTTTTAGCATGAATCCAAGAACCTTTTTCAATTTCCTCTTATTAACAACTTCCAGTTTATTTGCTTTATGGATGTTGGTCCCTTTTTCTGTTGTGCCTCAGGTGACAGAGGAGACAGAAGTGTTCTAAGAATGTTATATGTTGGGGCGGCTAGGTGGCACAGTGGATAAAGCACCAGCCCTGGAGTCAGGAGTACCTGGGTTCAAATCCAGTCTCAGATACTTAATAATTAACCTAGCTGTATAGCCTTGCAAGCCACTTAATCCCATTTGCCTTGCAAAAACCTAAAAAAAAAAAAAAATGCCAACCCTTTGCCTACCTTTGACTTGTTAAGAAAATAAAAAGAATGTTATATCTCCCTTTTAATACAGTTCAGTACTATGCTTTCTTCACTTTCCCCATTTGTTAAGAAATCTCCTCTCTGGGTACATGACTTTCCATTCTTCTGAGTAGCAGCAGGATTCCCTTTCTCTCAAGGCAGGATAAGTGGTTTCTCTAATCACCAAATTTATTCAGATTATATCCACTATTAGGTCCCCAACTCCTATTACTAAATACTTCTCTTTTCCTATGGGAAATATTTTTCAGTGAAAGCCCCTCTTAAGAGATTTCATTCTTTCTTTCCTCATTTCTTTCTCTTTCATTGCCTCCTCACCCAATCTTCTGTAGGTTCTCTTCTACTTAAGAGACTACCTAAGCTTTTTTATTCATCTCTATTTTTTTCTATTTGACTTCTACTTTCAACCCTTGTTTTCTTATGTATTTTTAGGGGAAAAAAATCTTTTAATGGTTTCTGTTGTTACTTCTTAACCCCATAGATCTTATTTTAAAGTCATCCCTCTATCTTTTTTCTCCTGGGACAATTTATTTTATTACCTATGCCCTCCCTGGTAGCTTTATTTGTCTTTCTATATTTTGGTTGACTTGGATATTTATAAAGCACATAGTTTACTTTGCAAGAATGCTTCAATTTTTTTTTATTGAATGTCCATGGTTTTCATTATTAGTTAGGCTCAAGTTTGCTGAGTATTATTATCTTTGAACTCCTTTGCTCTTTGGAATACATTGCTTCATTGCCTCCTGTAGTTTCTGGTGAATACAGAATAGTCACACCTTATTTAAATTCCTCTTTATTTATACTGGAAAGACTTTCTCCTAATTTCTTGTAGAATTATAACCATAATATATAATATATAACCATAAAGGCTGCAGCACAAGGTATTTTCACGGAGGTAATCTGTAGATTCTCTTGATTGGCATTTTGTTGTCTGTGTTCATCAGTTCTGAGAAATTTTCTTATTTCTAGCATTATGGTTTTTGGGATTTTTGACTTATCATTTCTGGGGAAGATTCATAATCCTTTATTTCTACATCTTCAGACTAATATATTTTACTTAAATAGACATCAGGTTTTCTTTTAATAGCAATGTTTTTTGGGGTGGCTAGGTGGCGCAGTGGATAGATCACTGGCCCTGGACTCGAGAAGAGTACCTGAGTTCAAATCCAGCCTCAGACATGTAATAATTACCTAGCTGTGTGGCCTTGGGCAAGCCACTTAACCCCATTTGCCATGAAAATACCTAAAAAAAAATATTAATGCTTTTTTTGTTTCTTTTCTTTCAGATGGTCCTTTGTTTCTGTGTCCTTGCATTTCCAATAAATTGTCGTTTCTTTGGAGAGTTTTGCCATCATGGATCCAAGTTTTTCTACCGTTAATTATTTCCACTGGACAGGCTATGAATTTAGCTTTCACCATTACTTTTATTTCTCTTTTATATCATTTGGAATCATCCTATTGTGGTTCCACGTTCTCTTGAGAATTCATAAGATCCTCTGCCTCATCAGGTGATGATTCTTTCTCTTCTATCTTGTAATATTTGTTCTTAGATGACTGGAGGTCATCTCCTTGTTCTGTTACTGATATTCTTGTCTTGTTGCTTTATCTGCTTGAGCTCAAAGTCAATAGAGTTTTATTCCTCCAATGAGTTTTGATCTTTTTCCCTCTTGAAATCAAGTACAGATGGGATGATGGCTTCCAGATCTTTTTTCCTCTATTGTTGACTTTCTGACTCATTCCTTATTAATTCCTACTTCTGGGGGGAGGGTGGCTATCTTAGCCTTTTTTTTTTTTAAAACAATTCACATTTCACTGCCCTCAGTCTCTGATTCAAATGTCTTCTGACAGAACTGACTACAGTTGGAAATAAAATTCCCTTTCCTACAGGCCTGGTAGAACCACACATGGTAGCTTTCTGTTCCTGCTTCTGCTCCACAATGTTGTGAGAACTGCTGTGCTGCAGTCCCAACCAGAACAAGCTGGTGCCCTTTGGTTTTTATGGGAGGGAGAAGAGAATTAAATCCTGTGATGACCCTATGGATTGCCTCCAGCAGCTCTGCCATGAGATGGTAAGTGATAGAGAAGGAAGGGTTCTGTCAGTCTTCTCTGCTATTAGCTCATCCTTGTTAAGGTTCTTTGTGAGTGTCCTTGCAAACAGTTGAACTATTTTCTCTCTTGGGAATAAATCTTAGTTTATAGATGTCTGAGAGGTCACAAGGAATCTGAGCCACCATGCTGTCAGTCTATAACATTCAATTATCTGAAGTATTACTATAGAAATCTTCGTTCCTCTTCACAATAATGTCTTCAGGGGCAGCTAGGTGGCAAAGTGGACAAAGCACTGGCCCTAGAGTCAGGACAACCTGAGCTCAAATCTGGTCTCAGACACTTAATAATTACCTAGCTGTGTGTCTGTTGACAAGTCACTTAACCCCATTGCCTTGCAAAAACAAAAACAAACCAAAAAACATAATAATGTCTCACTTCAAATTCTTAATTTGTCTCAAGAAAAATATGGCACTATTTGGGATAGAAGAGCTGTTCCCTGCTCCCTTTTTTCCATTGCTACAGTATGTCCTTCACTCCCAACTTTTCTCACAATGAATGCCCTTTTCCTTTCACTACTGACTTCCCTTTAATGAGCAGGAAAGGAAGTGGGGAGGACCTGCTAGTTTTATACACTCTGGACTCCCAAGTACTATCAGTTGATTTGCTGATGCAACCCAAGGATCTGTGGATCTTTCATTCACCCTGTTGCATCAACACTAGGTCTTGTAGGCTTTTCTATCTGCTCAGTATCTGTGATGTTTCTCTCCCAATATAGAGCTTGAGCTCCTTGAAAAGAGCAGTTGTCTATTTTTTTTTTAAAGTTTTTGCAAGGCAGTGGGGTTAAATGGCTTGCCCAAGGCCACACAGCTAGGTAATTATTAAGTGTCTGAAGCTGGATTTGAACTCAGGTACTCCTGACTCCAGGGCCGGTGCTCTATCCACTGTACCACCTAGCCGCCCCTGTCTTTCTATTTATAATCCCAGCATTTTCTATATTGTTTGTCTTACAATAGGGGCTTAATAAACACGTTTTCATCCTTATTCCCTGAAATCCTATGGCATAGAATTTCATGAAGGGGATAGTGAGCATTTCTCAAATCACTTATTCTCAACTCCTATCCTCTCCCTTTTCTACTTTATTCTATTACTGTGCTCCAATTTGCAAAATCTACTCTCAAAGTCATAATTTTTTTTTTCCCCGCCAACCATTTCAGGATGATCTTGGATCCTCTGAAATTTATCTGCTGATTCCAGGTTAAACACCCTTGGCTGAGACCGGGGCAGGGAACCTGTGACCCACAGGCCACATTGGTTCTGACACTGCCATAAGCAACCACAGGCATGACTTGATATTCAATAAATTTGGGAGTTTTTAAGGAGTGAATTAAGTATTTGACTAAATATAACCTGTGAATGATGTTATAAATACCCAAATGGTCCTTGGCTGAAAAAAAAGTTCCCCACTCCTGGCTTGGAGGGGAACCTTCTCAGAGTTCTAGAATTTCTTTTCCTATTAGACTTTAAAGTTTGTTCCTCTATCCCAGAGCCTGGGAAACTATGGCCCACAAATCGTGGACTATGAATAGCCAAGAACTAAGAATGATTTTTTCCATTTTTAAAAATAATAAAACTTCACTTAAAAATGTAAAAACCATTCTTGGTCTACAGGTCAATATAAAAATCCAGGTTGGATTTTGCTAACTCCTGCACACCTCACAAAGATTTCTCCATTAAATATTTAATTGTTTGATGTGTTTCACATGTATTAACATTGTCTCTGTGATCAGCATTCTGCACGTTTTTAAATGGAAGGACAGGACTAGTCAAATCCAGAATGCAGTTTTGTCTGATATAATTCCCATACAGAAGAACCTGGGGGAGCCAGCAGAAAGTCTGACAATGTGTAATAGAGGGGCCTTACTCTATTATTCCAATGATGAACAGGTATTGTTTCTGATCTGCTTACCACATGAAGAAGATGAGCATTTTTATCTGCTGCTGAGCTTATCAGGGAAGGCATTTTTCTTTTCTGCCTGGCTATGTCTCGGTAAAACATCAAGGAGTGCTACAAGTCTTCTGGTGGGGAGACAGGTCCCAAATCTGTAAGCACATGGCCCTGTGGCTGTTTATCTATTGTGTCTCATCTTTCATGCTTTCAGGTAAAGGAAAATAGAAATGTGCTAAGACTTCATCAACTAATTCAAAGAATTTTGTTTATGTTGAGATAAAAATAGCATACTCAGAATGGACAGATGACAGAAAATCAGATAATTTTTCAAAGAATAACAAGTATGTTCTCACAGAATCATGAAATCACAGATTCAGAAGTTAAAAAAGTTACAGAGAACACTTAATATGATCTCCCAACCTAGTGATGAGGAAACTGAAGCCCCCAAAACTTTCATGACTTGCCCAAAGTCACACAAATGGTAAGTAGAAAAGCCAGAATTAAAGCTCAAGTTGTTTGCTTCCAAATTTACTTCCTTTTTCTGCTATGGCTGTATCATCTTTCTGGCTTTACAAGAGAAATTAGTTTCTCACTAGACTGCCATATCCCTGAATTCCTGTGCCATGATAAGAAATATTTTATATATTTTCATTAGGTGCTCCATATAAATGATTCAGCTAAAACTAATGTTTATAATCTGTCACAAAAAGCTACACTTATCGAACAGTCCGGCCATTTGAGAAGCATGACAAAAGCTATATAGTAATGGTTCTAACTTGGTTTCTTTACCTGTAAATGAAGGGATTATAATAAGATCAGGTAGTGTCCATTCTAGGTCCAATATTCTAAAAATCTAATTAATGTTATGATTTTCATGATATATATATATATATATATATATATATATATATATTTATTAATGATATAACTATCTAGTATCCATGTTACAAAATTAGAGTACAACATGTATTTCTTTAGATGAAATATTCTGTGTATTATATCAAGATTCACTTTAATTATACAAGATGAATTAGTGTAATATATTTAGCTTTGACTGTGACTACATATAACCTACAAGTGGTATAGTGTCAATTTTCACTACACCAGCAGGGCAGGCTATATTTAACACAATACTATCTCTCTCTACAGCAGGGATGCAGCTGTGATTTTGTGATATAAGGGGGGCATATGGCAGGCAAGGTATCTTCCCTATCAACCCACACACTGAGATGGCTGACTATTTATACAAATTATTTTAAACCTTTAGATCTGGGATAGGCCAACTTCACAACTCTCAAATCACAACTAAAATATTTAAAATAGGAGCTATTTATAGACACTAAATTTTTTATTATTATAGGAAAAATAGGTCTAAATGTATGATACTATGGTTCCAAGAAAAAGGAGGAAGTCATTCCATTGTATGATACACACACACACACACACACACTTACAAAAATTCACAATTCTCAATACAAGGTCAATTACAGAGAATGAAAATTCAGTGCTAATTTGGCAGATATAAAGTAGATTATTCAAGGTTAGGCAACGATATTAGAGAAAACACAGAATATGTAGAGGAAGATGTGAAAGTAAGTTAAAGATGAGATCTCCAAAAATTATTTGAGCACTGATATAATGAAGGCCTCTCATGTTAACTGTTTTGAATGATTGTTTAAATAAAATTAATTCCCCTTATAATTCTGGACAAGATCTTTTCCCTGAAACGTGCTAAGAAGCTTTATAGCTATCCAAGAGATGCTGCAAATAGGACTCGCTGGGATTAAATTTCTAGTTTTAAATTTTTGTCCCTTAAATCATTTGTTCAACAAGTATTTATTAAGTAACCAGGAGGTGATATAACAAATAGACACTGGGATATATGCTAGGCCAAGAGTCATAGAAGTGGAAGTTTCTGACTTTAGGTGCTTACTTGGAAAATAAAAATATTCAAAGAATATAGAAATAGAGAATATATACAAAATAAATTCAGAATACATACACATGGAGATGAGGTGAGACTAGTAACCAGGGTAATTAGAAAAGGTTTTTGTCAATATTTCATTCAAGTGTCACCTTCTTCAAGGATGCCAGGGGTTCTGAAAGGGAGAGGCATGGGAGATTTCTTGTACAAAGGCAAATAGGCAGAAAATGGAAATATAAGTGATGACTAGCTTAAAAGGAGCATACAGCAGATATGTGGGAGTAATGTGTAAATGGCCTAGAAAGGCAGGTTGGGACAGACTGGCTTAAAAATGCCAAAGGAGTTTATGGTTTATCCTAAAGACAGTGGGGAGCTACAGAAGCTTCTTGAGCAAAAGAATGAAATTGCCAACCCACAAACACTACAACTCTGAATATTTAGAAGCTGTGGGGAATGAATTGTAATGAACATCTTTTCTATTCAGAACTGAATAAAAGTTTGCTAAATTTAATCCCATACAGCAGAAAACTAGAAATAAAGTATATTCCCCAGTGACTTGAACAACTGAAGACACTCTGGTATCTAAATGTAATGGAATGACTTAATAGGAAGAATTCAGAAAAAGAGATATGATTTGTGTTGACTATGTAGTCAATATTAAGAAAGCATCTTTGCTCCAGTGAAATGAAGTGACCGTTCTTGGTTTCTGAGGGCAGATCAAACATATTTTCCTTCTATGACTGCAGAATCAGATGATGCATACGGTGTCAGAAGAGTCCTCTGCTGGTTGGTTTTGCTTGTCTCTCTGTTACAAGGGAGACAAGAGGAAGAAGGGAGTTCACTAGAAAGTGAACACAGTATAAAAAAGTCAAAGGGATGCCACCCATTCTCATGGGATTACCAGTGTCCCCTCTCTAATAATAAAATACCCTACACTGACTGGTCAAAAATATGATTCTTTATTTAACATTCAACTCTACCAAGATTGTGCATATTTACATTTCTCTGCTTACTTCCTGTTACAAAAGGAAGCAAGGTTTTTTGGTTTCCAACTGTATAAGACAGGAAGATGGCAGGATCATTGAACTCTACTGTTGCCCCTCACAGAGTTGGGAAAAAGCAAAGGTTTCTACCACACTGAGCGGATGCCTCCTCTAACTCCTTCATGTTGGGGAGTTCCATGGTCAAGAGTTGCCAGGATGGTAGGTAAAGTTTTAGTGTTCAATGCTGGAAGACTTTTGAATCAAGAAGATCACAGATTTAATTGAATATCAGAATTTTTAAGAATAATAACTTATGGGGTGGCTAGGTGGCACAGTGGATAAAGCACTGGCCCTGGAGTCAAGAGTACCTGGGTTCAAATCCGGTCTCAGACACTTAATAATTACCTAGCTGTGTGGCCTTGGGCAAGCCACTTAACCCCATTTGCCTTGCAAAAACCTAAAAAAAAAAAGGTAACAATATTTTATTCAATTCCATTTTAAAGTGGAGAAAATAAGGAAGAGAGTGGAGAAATAATCAGAAAGAGAAGCCAGGTCTCCTGTTTACTACTCTATCATTGACACTGTAACAAAGAATCCTATGGAGTATTCTCTACATTATGCCACTCACAGACCTAACCTACTTTTCAAGATACTCCCATTCTGGACTAAAGCACTGGAACACTACTAAAATAAAACTGAATGCAAAAAGTTTTGAAAGCTGACTCAATCTACATTTTCCATAATCAGACTCTGATAGATTTCTAATTGGACTCATGTCTAATTTCAATTTTTTCATTTAGTGACCTGACAATCCACTGCAATGACAAAATTAAACTGAACCTTCCATACAACTTCCTCTGATACTACACCTTACCTATTACATAAACTGTTCATACTTCATCTAGATTTAGGGGTAAGGATGTTCAATTATATGAAAATCTAACTTACTTGTCCCATGAACAGCTCTTAATTCAATGCTGGACTAATCAAACTATCAAAGGATTATTTTTCTGAGTCAGAAAAAATAATGAAATTCATACTGTGTGGCAAATAATCAAAAATCTCAAAGGTACTAACAAAAAAATGTAAAGGAAGGAGGTCTATTAGCACTAGCCCTCAAATTATACTATAGAGAACCATTAAAATGATTTGATAGTAGGGGCAGCTAGGTGGTGTAGTGGATAAAGCATCGGCCCTGGAGTCAGGAGTACCTGGGTTCAAATCCGGTCTCAGACATTTAATAATTACCTAGCTGTGTGGCCTTGGGCAAGCCACTTAACCCTGTTTGCCTTGCAAAAACCTAAAAAATAAAAAAAAAAAAAAGATGTTATTTATTAGGGGTGGCTAGGTGGCGCAGTGGATAGAGAACCAGCCTTGGAGTCAGGAGTACCTGGGTTCAAATTTGACCTCAGACACTTAATTACCTAGCTGTGTGGCCTTGGGCAAGCCAACAACAACAACAAAAAATGATTTGATAGTGGTTAAAAATTCCTTGTCTCTCTCCAGAGTGTACTTGGAAACTTCTCTACTAAACCTCTTGAACCTATAAGCTCATACCAGGCCAAGAAGAATTCAAACACTACAGTACCTCCCCATTCCTCTGGTCCTTCCCTCTGATTGGAAAGCTACTCCTAGAATCTTTATTTAATACTTAAGCCAGAGTCTGACTCATTTAAGTCCAATTCACCTCCAAGTGACCTGAATTCACCTGAATTGACACACACTCATATGGTCCACTTCAGAAACTAAAGACCAACAACAACTACAAGTCATTCTTTTCCAGAATATTCTCCAAATACCTTCTTTTTGCACCTCATCCCTTCCCTTTTCCCTTTGCCCTTAGAATGAAAGCTCCTCTAGGGCAATGGCTATCTATTTCTATTTCTATTCCTACAACTTATCACTGTGGTTGGCACATAGTAAGGACTTAATATGTACATGCTGGGCAGCTAGGTGGAGCAGTGGAACAGAATACTGGACTTGGAATCAAAATCACACATCTAGATTTCTACTTGCGTCTTTCTGACTCCAATGTGTCACCCAGCTGAATCTGATAGTCTTTGTCCCTATAGACAATACTATTAAATATTTTCCTTAGCAACTCACCATCCTACTCTTCACAGCGGCTCTCTCAAAAGTTTTCATTATTCCTCCAATGTCTTAAGGTAACCCATTCTCAGCTGCAAACCTTTGCTGAGAGCTCCCCATTCTCCCTTCTTTCTTATCTCCTATCACTCAGATGCCTTCTCCTACTCCCTCTTTCTTCCTGGTCTCAGGTGAACAAGTGATTTTATTCTTTGCCAAAGCAGCCTTCCCTCCCTGCTCAACTGATCTCATTCCATCCCATCTAGTTCAACAGATTACCACCTCTCTCATCCCTATTACCATCTTTAATCTCTCCTTGAATAGTCCTAACTTACTGATTACAGATGAACCCATGTCTCCCTCACCTTCAAAAATCCTTTCACTTGATCATCTCATTCCCACCATTGTCCTATATGTCTTCTGCCCTTTAAGACTAACCTCTATAAGAAGGCTATCTATATAACAGATGACTCCACCACCCATCTTCTCTCTTCTCTTAAATTTCCTACAATCCAGCTTCCAACTTCCTCATTCCAAAGAAACTGCTGACTCTAAAGCTAGCAGAGCTCTCCTAATTGCCAAATCTTGTGGGTTGTTTTTTTTTAGTTTTTGCAAGGCAGTGGGGTCAAGTGACTTGCCCAAGATCATATAGCTAGGTAATTATTATGTGTCTGAGGCCACCTTTGAACTCGGGTCCTCCTGACTCCAGAGCCAGTGTACCACCTAGCTGCCCCCTCTAGTGGCATTTTGTCAAATTTCACTCTTCTTAACTCGTAGGCAGCTTCTGATACTATCAATTCACCAGCTTCCCCTTGATAAATTATGTTTTCAGGATATAAGTTTCATTCTCTTCCTACTTCTCAGACCACTCCACAGTCACCTTTGCTGGATTCTTATCCAGTTTAAAACCATTAACAGTGACTATCCCATAGTTCCTCTGTACTCCTTCACTTGGTCATCTAAATATTCAGCCTTTCCCTTTGCAAATTTATAGGTTCCCATCTTCAACTATCTTTTGGTATCTCAATATTACAAGCCCAATACACATCTTAAACTCTATCATATTTAGAAACTGAACTTATTATCTTTTCCCCTAAACTCTCCCTCCTTATCCCCTTCTGCTATTACTATCAAGTATTTCACCTTTGTAACACCTGGAATATGTCCCCTTCTCTGCTCTGACATTGTCAAAGCTGGGAACAGGTCTTCACAATGGACTATTTCAAACTTGTTACTGGTTGGTCTGCCTGCCATGAATCTGTCCCTATTCCATCCTCCTTTCAGCTACCACAATGATTCTTTCTGAAATTTGGATCTAACCATGTCACCCCCCCCCAATGGGGCTCCCTCTCATCACCAGTATTCAAAGTACTTCATAACCTACACCCTTTTCAGTCTTCCTATACTTTACATTTCCCCCATTCTCTTTGATGTACTGACAGTGACCTTCTGGTTGTTCCAGAAACAAGGTATTCCATCTCTTAGCTCTGGTTATTTTTCCTCTGGCCTGGAACAGCCTCCTTCTTCATCTCTGCCTTCTGGCAGATCAATTCTTTAAATACCAACTAAAAGCTTCTAGAAAACATCTTTCTCAACTTCATTTAATTCTAGCACCTGCTTCCTATTCATTATTTACTATTTATCCTACACACTGCTTGTTTGTACATATTTGTTAACTTGTTGTGATTGTGAATTCTTTGCAGGCAAGGTCTGTCTTTTGCCTCTTTTTGTAACCCCTTCACTTAGTTGTACTTAGCATATAGTAGTGATTAATAAATGCTTAATGATGGTCTGATGGTTCTAGTTTCTTGTGTTTACATGTTAAACTTTTAAAATTCTTATGATGATACTAAGAACTAGTCTAAGAATTATGCCTTTATGATGAAAATAAGTGAAATGAAGGAATGAATCAAAGTTGATGACGCATAATAATGTAAACTTTTTTACCAACAATTCATCGTAGTTTCAGTGCCCTTGCCTCATTTGGATGTCTGAATGGCAGAGCAAAGAATTCTTTCCAAAGACTATTAGGCTCAAGTTTAGCTAATTCTTCATTTCCCATCAGATGTGCACTTTGTCCTGAAATCCATCACACCTTTTATCAAAGACTTTCTCCACCTTCATCCCCAATACAGTGTTTTAGCTTTCTTTTGGGTGTTATCTTCCCCTATCAGATGATAAGTTCCTGGAAGGTAGGATTTTCTTTTCTTTTCCTTATTTAAATCCATAACACTTAGCACTGTTTTGCATATAGCAGCAGCTACTTAATAAATGTTTTAAGGTAATAATCTAATGTTTATAATAAAACTTGACTAAATTTAAAATAAGACTTATGAGCTTTCCCATAAAAGGGTTAAAAAATTAGCTCAGGGGCCAGAAAACTATTGTCTAAAGATTAGTCACCTGTTTTAGTACTATCAGCAAGCTAAGAATGGCATTTATTTATTTTTTAAGAGGTTCGTTGAATTTCATCTGCAGGTCATAGTTAGCTAACCCCTGCACTAGATCACTAATACTTAGATAACATTTTTTTCTAAGATTATTCATTCACAATGAAATTCAGAATGTCAGAGATGCAAAATATTATTGGTGCACAGTTTTCTAAGCATTTTACCAACAGATTTCATGAAATACGTGCATAATGTAGACTTTTCTAAACTATGTTCAGCAAGATTTTCTAAACTAGAAATATTTTCCATGCTAAAACATTAAGTATGAAATTACATTTGTATATAAGAATAATTCTATGTAGCAAATTTGGGCCTATTTAGAAAGTGACTTAATTTTATCCATTTTACTCCAAAATGTCCTCAACCTGGCTCTTTAGCTGTTATTCCTTCTCTTTCTCTACTTCTAAGATAAACACTTATGGGTTCCTTAATAAATTTCAAACTGATCTTCACTTAAATGAGTCTAGAACACATTGAGATAATAAATATTTCTTGGGGCAGCTAGGTGGCACAGTGGATAGAGCACTGACCCTGGAGTCAGAAGGGACCAGAGTTCAAATTTGAACTGAGACTTTTAATAATTATCTAGCTGTGTGACCTTGGGCAACCCCTGCCTTGCAAAAACCAAAAAAAATTATTTCTTTAGAGACTTGAATATATGAGGGTTAGTTAGGTGATGCTGTGGACAGAGCACCAGTCTTGGAATCAGGAGGACCCCAGTTCAGGCTCGGCCTCAGGCACTTAATAACTATCTAGCTGGTGCCTCAAGCAAGTCACTTAACCCCACTGCCTTGCAAAACAAAACAAAACAAAAAAAAGAAAAAAAAAAAAGAGAGAGATTGAATATGGTCTCAAATCTTGTTTTATATATTTGATCCTAGGCAAGTCACTTAACCTTGTTTGCCTCAGTTTTTCATCTGTAAAATGACCCAAAGAAGGAAATAGTAAACAACTCCCAGGAAAATCTCAAATGGGGTCACTTTAGTAGACACAAATGAATTGGTCAAATGAGTCGGACACAACTAAAAGGACTAAAACAACAATACATGAGTACATAATAATTTTTTATAGTTTCTTAATCTTAACAGCTTTAATACTTTCAGGCCAAGGAATATTTTAATAAAAAACTTAAAACAATCATATTTTTCCCAACTTCTTAGATTTGCACACCATGAGAGGTATACTATCTGTCAGCAAGGTAAACATTTTCCAAACTTGCAAAAAAGATAATGAAACAATGATCTTCATTTTTAACCTATCAGTAGATAATAATCTGAAGCTCTATGGCTCAGTGCAGAAAGTGCTGAGACTGGAGTCAGGAAGAACTGAGTTCAAATCTAGTCTCAGATAACTTAACTTTTGTTTCCCTTAATCCACTGGAGAAGCAAACCACTCCAATCTTTGCCAAGAAAACCCCATGGACAAAGTTGATATGCTATAGTTCAGCGGCTTAAGAGCTGGATATGACTGAACAACAAGATAATAAGCACTATACAGACTAATCTTATTAGATAATGTAATCATCAGAGTGGTTTAACACAAAAATCTGTCCTTTTTCATAAAGTTTCTGGGAAAATTATATTCACAAAAATTTTCTAAAAAAGTATAAGAGTAATTTTTTTTTTTTTTTAGATTTTGCAAGGCAATGGGGTTAAGTGGCTTGCCCAAGGCCACAACGGCTAGGTAAATATTAAGTGTCTGAGGCTGCATTTGAACTCCTGACTCCAAGGCCAGTGCTCTATCCACTGTGCCACCTAGCTGCCCCTAAGAGTTAATTCTTTAAAAATTAAAAAAATATTAAACCAAGTTATAAAAAATCCTATTTAAGTATTTTAAAGCCTATGCAATCCAGGTAAATGTACTCACACAGGATTTAAAGGTACTGAACTTAGATTTTAAAAGTGTTCTCTTAATTTATAAAATTTATCCAGTGGTTTGGTATTAATTTTTTAATATTCTCTTTTAATTGGGTTATCAAACAGGGATTATCAAAATGAAAGAACACTATTAGAGTTTTCAAAGGGCAATGTTTTATTTCAGATTGTACTTTAAGTCAAGTTACTAAAAATTTACATTCACTTAGGGTCAGGTAGTTATGGTATATTCTTCTCTTGAGTTCTGGTATCAAATTAAAACTATATTTCAGTATCTGATTTTTTTGGACTTTTAAATTTGGGTTTTATTTTTATAAGTGCTCTTGATCACACTCATCACATATAGCTACTCAAAATATAGAAGTATTTTGTTTATTTCTTTTCTTATTCTTTTTTAAAATTTTTATTTATTTAAGGCAATGGGGCTAAGTGGCTTACCCAGGACCACACATCTAGGTAATTATTAAGCATCTGAGGTCACATCTGAACTCAGGTCCTCCTGACTCCAGGGCTGGTACTCTATCCACTGCACAACTTAGCTGCCCCTGTTTTCTTATTCTTAATACATGAAGAGACAATCACTATAATAATAATGTATCATCCCATGTGATACTCACAAAACCCACAAGGGAGGCCAACAAGTATTATCCTTATTTTACAAAAGGAGACTGAAGCTCAAAAACTTGATGTCACTTATTCAAGAAGACACACTCTGGAGAAATGAGCCTCGACTTAAACCCTGACATTCTGACTCCCAAGTCCAGTTTTCATTCCAGGGACTATTCTATCAATGACAAAGATATTAATAGCTTGTTCCCTAGTATATATAATTCATAAAACTCAAAATTCAACTATTCAGTTTTTGTCTAAACAGTAGAAGGACCAGGTTTTTAACTTGTCATTGAAATCTGGTCTTTCCTCCTTCTGCTGCTTCTATTGGGGACAGCAGGTTGATAAATGGCTAAACCAAATTATATGTATATTCTCTCCCAATGACTATGTTAAATGATTAATAGAGCATTGGTCTTGGAGTCAGGAGGACCTGAGTTCAAAGACAGCCTCAGACACTCAATAATTGCCTAGCTGTGTAACCTTGGGCAAGCCACTTAACCCCATTGCCTTAAATAGATTAAAAAAACTTAAAAGAAAAAAGAAAAAAAGTGCATTCTCAGTATTGCTGTGTCAAGAGATACATCAATATATACACACACACTCACTCACTCACTTTATTTTACTAAACTAGGTTATTCTCAACCAAGACTGAGTTCCAACTTATCAGTCTTGGAGAGATACACAGGGCTCTGAAAAGTGACAGCACTTGAGGTTCACACAGTGTCAGAGTTGGGAACTAAGCCCTGATTTTCCTAACACTGAGGTCTATTCTTCACCTGCTCCAAAAAGCTGCCTATCCACAATAAATTTAAGAGAAATTAAGGTCTTTGAAAACCTAGACATGGTATGAATATGGTACGCAAGGCAACTAACAACTTTTCAGGAAAGATGGTTTCAGATTTGTCTGAATGACAAGAATAGACATATAAACTCACCATCATCTAATGTGATATCCTGGAGACCAATGGTTTCAAAATTCAACTCCTGATCCTCAGGTTCAGGTTTGATGTTCATGGCTGCTCCATCAGGCGAAAATGAAGTTGAATCACAAGTATGCTGACATACTAACGATGGCCGCATAGAAATAGCTCCCACTCCAGGACTGTGTGCTTGAGGTGAGGGTTGTTCAGAGTGAGTGATGGTGGTTGGAGATGGGGATGAAGCAGGTCCTGAGCTCGGAGACTGATAAGGCATAGGCTGTAACTGAGGAGATGGGGGTCCTGAGAGTGGTGAATGGACCAAGGGATGAGAGGCTATTGGTGAGGAAGTTGTAGTAGAGCCAGGATTTGAAGTATGGTATGTTCCTGGTTGCGACTGGGGAGAAGGCTGTCCCAAAGACTGGCTGGCTGTAGAAGTAACAGGGCCTTGTCCTACATTTGAACAATGGTATACCACTGGTTGCAGGTGAGACAATGACTGCCCTGAATGAGTTGTATGCACTAAAGGATGACCTGCTCCTGTAGCAGGTGTTGACAGTGAACCTGAATCTGAAGAATGAAATTGTATTGTTGGCAGAGGTTGACAGCTAAGATTTATTAAATTAGGGAGAGCTGTATCCTGTTGAAATGAATTTGCATCAAATCCTTGACTAGAGGCAGCATTAATGGGAAGACAAGTCTGTCCATTGTACATAACATTAGTTTGCATAGGCTGGTAGGAAGATCTCACAGGAGGTGTTGATGAGGTTTGAAAAGATTGATGTAGCCCAGAAGGAATAACATGACATTCTTCACCAGGACTAATGTTCCTACTTTGCAGAGGGGACAGATGGGATGCTGAGGAGGTGACCAGTGATGTATATGGTGGTTGGATGGGGCAAACAAGACTTCTAGGCAATAAACTGTCATGTGGTTGCCCTGGATCTGAGGAAGGTGATGGTGTCTGAACAACATGTAGTCCTTGAACACTGCCACTCTGAGGCACAGACAAGGATGGAACTGAAGACAAATCCATCTCTTCTCTATGCTCCTGTTTCATCAAAACTGCAAAAATAAAATAAAAAAATCACTTCATAACTAAGATGTTTGTCACTAGTAGCAAAAGAACTATACATTGTAATCCAACCCATCCAATCATACTGCTGTGAAAGTGGTGAAGGAAAAAAAAAAATCACTGCTACCTCCCTTCATTTAAGTTTTGCTATTATGAAATCTTAACATTTATTTAAGGCAGGGCTTCTGCTTTTCCAGGGCTTATTCCATTCTAGTAAAGGAATGTTGAATGCATAAATTTTTCAAAATTTTTTTCATAAATTTTAAAAAATCTATAATACAAAATATAAATACCTAGGAGAATTTGACAAGAAATTAAAAATCAAGAAAAACACCCTATTAATTTTGGGAAGGGGTAGTGAATTCTAGAAAAGGTGTTTGAGTTGGGGTTTAAAACTCTTAGGGGGGCAGTTAGGTGGTACAGTGGATAGAGCACCAGCCCTGGAGTTAGGAAGACCCGAATTCAAATCCAGCCTCAGACACTTAGCTGTGTGACCTTGGGCAACATTCAAAACCATTGCCTAAAATAAATAAAATTTAAAAAAATTAAAAGCCTGATAGGTATTCATCAGGTGGGGGGTTAGAATGAAAGGCAGAAAAACGGGTTATTTGGAGGTTGTGTCAAGAATGGTGAATGTGTGATTTAGTTGGTGCAGAGTGTATAGGTGCAGAGCTGAATAGAATGACATATTTGGAAAGGTAGGGTAAGTATGTGTCTCAGGAGGGTACTTAGCATGTAGCAAAGGAATTAATGAAAGATAATTAGAAAGTCAGAGAAAACAGAGATAATAAAGACTCTTTGAGGGGAATATTTCAAAATTCCAGGCAGGTGGCAAGGGTATGCAGTGCTAGAGTAGTGTTGGACTTACTGTAGAGGGAGAATTGATATGGTTTAGTAACTAGCTGAGTATGTGAGAAAATGAGTCAAAGGCAACAACAAGGTTATAAACTTTACAGAACAGGTGAATGTCAATTATTGCTTTTTCTTTTCTTTTTTTTTTTTTAAAGGTTTTTGCAAGGCAATGGGGTGAAGTGGCTTGCCCAAGGCCACACAGCTAGGTAATTATTAAGTGTCTGAGGCTGGATTTGAACTCAGGTCCTCCTGACTCCAGGGCCTGTGCTCCATCCACTGCACCACCTAGCCACCCCAAATATCAATATTTCTAATAGAAAATGAAATAAAAAAGTTTGAAGGACTTCCAGGAAATTCAATTAAGCAGCTGTAGATGAAAATCTGAGGTCTGACTAGGTCAGGGCTGCAAATACAAGTGGGAGTTCTTTTACAGTTGAAGTTTGGAAGTGAATGCAATTTCTAAATTAGTGTAGAGAAAAAAGAAGGCTGAAGGCAGGAACAAAAGGGGACATATAATTTAAGAGTGTTCAGAAGAGGATGAGGGAATAGGAGAAAAAAATAAAAAAATTAGGAAAGTGAAAGTTGAGGCCAAAGCAAGAAACAATATACAGAAGGAAGGGGTAGTCAATAGAGTCAAATACTTTAAAGGAGCTCAGAGGAGGAAGGCTAAAATACATTGTAGTCATTGTAATAAGGTAAATTCTGATAAAGTCTATTAAGTGAAGAGAGAGAGAGAGATTAGTTTACATTACAAAGACTGGGATCTGCCTATATTGTTGCCTATGGGCAGGGAGCCACAATCTGATCAAAAACTGAAATTAAGCCAGATCCTCCCACCTATTTTAAATTAACCTAGGGTCTAGACCTTCTCCTTTGTACATTCTCAAGGAAATAGCTGTTCTTGCTCATTAGTATATAAGCAGGGTGGGTGGGTGGGGGAATGTAGGGGATCAATGTATCAATTAGATTGTGAATCCAGCCTATGATTGGCATGAAGGGGCAGGAACAAGCCCTTTCAAACTGCATAGAAGACTTTCCATTTCTGGAATTTCTTGAAGCTCTCTCCCACCTTGAGAGAGATTTGCCATTTTGTTAAGATAACTTAATGTTGCTATTTACAGGTGACACTATGGTAGTTGCATCAAATGTATATAGCATAAATTTTGGACTTCTTTCCTTATCCCAACTCCCACTAGTAAGGTCTGTTTAGATACCCAATGGGTGGTCACTACTTCTTGCCACAGAATTCTAGGGATGGGTTTCCATCAGTATAACATCTATTTTCAGTTGAGTGATGTGGAGAAGGTTAAAGTTGTAAGAATCAGGAAGCAGCTAGGTGGCTCAGTGGATAGAGCACTGGCCCTGGAGTCAGGAGTACCCAAATTCAAATATGCTCTCAGATAATTATCTAGCTGTGTGACCTTGAGCAAGTCACTTAACCCCATTTCCTAGCTCCACCCCCCCAAAAAAAGTTGCAAGAGTCAGGGAAAGGGGAGGAGAGGCTGTGTTAGAAAATAGAAGTAGATGGAGACAAATGTTGTAAAGGTAGAATCAAGAAGATTTTGCAATGGAATGAATATTCATGATGAGATTGACTAACAAATCAAGGATGACCAAGGACTTGAACCTCAGAAGGAACAGGGTGTTTTTGATAGGAAAAGAAATCCACATAAGGAATGGGTTTGGGGGCAATGTATACATTCTAGTGAGGGAAATGCTGTATAAATTCAGCAGATGCAGAAACCAATGGGTTGTCTGTCTGTGAGAGCTTGCATTTGAGCTGAGCTTTAAACACAAAGCCAGGGATTGTACAAGACAGAGATGAAGAGAAAGTACATGTTCATTCTGTCCAAAGCCAAAGAGATTTAAGATGGAATGTCACATGAATAACAGTAAGAAATGAAGTTCTAGAGGGCCATTGGGAGATCTCTAGAATAAGCAAGAATAGCCTTTTTAACCTGCACTTAGTATGATATCACTATGGATAATTCCCTACAACATCTTGTCTCTATGGATAGGTTCTTGAATTGCTCTCGCAAAACTGAATCATTTTTAAGTGATCTTTTCAAACTTCTGATCACCTCCAAACCATTACATGTAACTTTACCTTTCTGTTCTCAGTTCATCTGTAAAATGAGGGATTTGGAGATACCCCCTAGAGTCTCTTCCAACTCCAAATCTATGGTTTATACAATCCTCCAGTTTAATCTGTAATGCAGGCGAAAAAGTCATAATGGTTGCTCTAAGCCTCAACTATGAGCTCTGCAAGTTCATGACAGTCCAGTATTTGGTCTCTCATAATATCAAATCTTGAGAATAGAGGTAGGAACTGGGTAGTAGCTCTAGCAATAAGAAGAAAACCTCTGGTAGATGGAATGCAATGATACAATAGCTACTTTATCAGCATGACAATTTGTGAGATGAAACAAGGTAAAGTGACATAATATTCTAAGTATTGAAGAAAACTCATCATCTAAAATTTTAGCTCTTGAAAAAAACAAAATTACTTTTTCAAGAGAATTCTGTACTTGAATGTTCTCTCCTAAGACATCAATTCCTAGTTGTGTGAAGTTATCATTTCAATAATAGAATAAACAAGGCTGGCTACATGCTACAGTCAAAAGGACAGCCAGATAGTACAGAAGCACTGACCATGGAGTAAGGAGGACCTGAGTTCAAAACCAGGCTCAGACACTTGACACCTAAAAGTTGTGTAAACTGGGCAAGTCACTTAATCCCATTGACTTGCAAAAACAAATAACACAAATTGAAAGGAACTCCAGGTTAAGTCCACCCCCCTTTCTCACAAGAACAATCTGATTTATTTTTGTTCTCTTAAAAAAATGTTTTAGGGGTGACCAGGTGGCGCAGTGGATAGAGCACCAGACCTGGAGTCAGGAGAACCTGAGTTCAAATCTGGCCTCAGACACAACTGCCTAGCTGTGTGACCTTGGGCAAGTCACTTAACCCCATTGCCTTGCAAAAAGAAATAAAAAAAATAAATGATATGCACAAAGAAAAGTTTTGAACATACAAATCTGTTGCAAAAATATATATAATTCCCCAGGAAAATAACTGAAGATGAAGAAACAAGAAATTAAGAAGGAAATAATCAGTGGTGTACTGCAGCATATTTCTTTGGGAGAGTCAATTGTTCAATTTCCAGTCTGAGCATTTTACACCTTGGAAATTTTTTATCGCTACACATCAGTGTTTGATTTTTTGTTATTTCATTGATTATCTACACTTATGAAAGTGATGGACAATTGAAATAATATAGCTCAAACTTAAAAGAGGGAAGGACACTCCAACTCCCAACCATTTACAAAACACCACTGGAGAGAAACAAAATAAAAGTAAAACACTAAGTAAAATAGACATAAGGATCCTAAAGAAGGGATTAGGGGCTGCTAGGTGGCTTAGTGGATAAAGCACCAGCCCTGGAGTCAGGGGTACCTGGGTTCAAATCCCTGGTCTCACACACTTAATAATTACCTAGCTGTGTGGCCTTGGGCAAGCCACTTAACCCCATTTGCCTTGCAAAAAACCTTAAAAAAAACCCCACAAATAAAGAAGGGATTAAAAAGGGAACAGAAAAGAACTGGTTGCCTAAGCCTTAGACAATTGGGTCTGACAAAGTGGTATATGACTGGAATGGAAGAAATAACTTCTAAGAACCTTGAGTTGAATGAACTGCCATGGAGCAAAGTGAGCAGAAGTAAAACAATTTATAAGGTACAACAACATGGTAAAGAAAAACAATTTTGAAAGTCCTAACAACTAGATCAAAGGAATGGTCAACCACTGTCTCTAAGAACAATGAGAAAAGTATGCCATCTACCAACTTGTAACTGTCCAACAGGTGACATACCTTTTTGGACATGGCATCAATGTGGGGATTTACGTTGCTTCATTATGCTTCTTTTTTAGGAGGAATTTTTTTCTTCCTTTCATTTTACTGGGGGGGGCATGGGGTTGTGGGGGAGAGTAGGGTGGGAGAGAGCAACACTGATATCAAAAAGAGTCACTGTGACATTTTTTAAAATCAGAGAAAAAACAGAAGGAAATTCAGAGCACATAGAGAGTAGAATGAATTTCAGATTAATAAATCATAAAGTTATAAAGTTAAAATAACCTCTATGTACTTTGGAGATCCATGACTTCAATTCTGTATCTTCTTTAGTCCTAACTGGGTATATGGAACTGCTCTTTTTTTTGGCTATGTTAAATTTAAATAAAAAAAACATTTAAAAGCATGTGTCTGATTTGAATGGTAGATAAAAGTCTAATAATGGAATCTTAATTCCAAAGTGTTTGGATCAATAGATCTTCTGTAGACCACATTTTAGTGGTGGCATCCATAGCCACACAATTTTCCTCTGAACTCTGCCCTTATAATTAGTGTGTGTATACATATTTGATCAGCACCTGAAATTTCATTGGGGTAGTGAATTTCTGTTGAAGAAATGTCTGCTACTAAAGCAGATATATAAGTTTTGTATAATTTATCCTCTTGGAGAGTTGTCTAATAGTCACTGAGAGGTTAAATCCTTGTTCAGAGTCAGAAGATCAGAATGGTCAGGGGCAAGACTAATATTTAGGCCTTCTTTACTAGAGGCTAGCTCTGTATCTGTCAGCATTTATTAAATACCTATATATGTGTGTAAATATTAAAGATATAAGAAAAAAGAAAAACAGGACTTATCTTCAAGTAGCTTCTCTTCAATTGGGGAAACAAAAATGGGGTTATAAAAGACACATTTACAAAAAATGCAAAGAAAAGGGAGGTTATGCCACAAAAAAAGAGATGAACAATTATGAGGACTAGAAAAGGTCTTTAGCATTAAGTGGTGTTTGAGTTCATTCTGATTCTGTCCTTTTCTTTTTTCTTTTTTTTTTTTTGCTAGGCAATGGGGTTAAGTGGCTTGCCCAAGGCCACACAGCTAGGTAATTAAGTGTCTGAGACTGGATTTGAACTCAGGTACTCCTGACTCCAGGGCCGGTGCTCTATCCACTGCACCACCTAGCCACCCCTGATTCTGTCCTTTTAAAAGTACACTGAAATCAGTATTGGCTTTAGTGGTAAGGAGGAGGAGGAGGTGGTTAGATTTCCAGTTCAGAACTTAACTAGGGATTTTAAGTCTGGCACTATCATAAGGCTATTGGGGGCAATAGTTTTTGTAAATGTTAACATAAAGTAAAATTGTAAGATTATGAGCTCACAAGGGCAGGGATTATCTTTTGCCTGTCTATATAAACCAGTACTTTATAAAAGTTTAGACATATGCATCCACTCAATTTTGAATTCATATTTAGATTCAAATTTTGGCTTTGCAACAGAACTCCCTGGGTACCTTGAGCAAATCACAAACCCAGATCTCACTTATCTCACTCATAAATAAGTAGACTGAACTAGATGATCTCTAAAATGCCCTCCAGCTCTAAAATCTATGTGATAGGGAGGGTTTTTTAAATAATATTTAACACAGGAGTGGCTAGGTGATGCAGTGGATAGAGCACCGGCCCTGGAGTCAGGAGTACCTGAGTTCAAAACCGGCCTCAGACACATAATAATTAACTGGCTGTGTGGCCTTGGGCAAGCCACTTAACCCATTGCCTTGTAAAAACCTAAAAAAAAAAAAATAATAATATTTAACATAAGCACTTTTAAGGTCTGTAAAGTGCTTTGCATATATTATCTCATTTAATCCTCCTATCTACCTAGGAGGTAGATGTTATTATTTCTCTATTAAAATTTAAGCAGAAAAAGAGACTAAGTGACTTGCTCAAGGTCACAGAGTTATTATTATTAGTAAATGTTTCTGGCAGAATTTGAATTCAAGTCTTCCAGACTCTAGGACTCTAGTTCAGCACTCTATCTACCTACCAAATAAAGAAGGGAGACTTGAGTATCAGTGAAAGAGCCAGCACACAGGGAATTATATATAATGTAGAATAGAGCTGGGGAATAATAGTGTTGATTCTATTCTACAATAGTATATTTAAGTAATTTTTTTTCTAAAACAACAAAATATTAACTTTCAATTTAAGTAAAATAATTCAATTGAAAAACATGTTTTGTCTACTATGTATAAGACATCAAGGATACAAAAATTAAACCATCCTTGCCCTCAAGGAGTTTTCATTCTATTGAGGGTTACATAACATATACAAAGTAATTTCCAATAAAGAGAGCATAAACTAGAGAAGGGTCAGCAGCCACAAAAGGCTTTTTACAAGAAGCATTTTGTTTTTATTTTTGCAAGGCAATGGGATTAAGTGACTTTAAGTGACTTGCCCAAGGTCACACAGCTGGGTGATCATTAAGAACTCTGGTCTGTCTCCAGGGCTGGTGCTCCATCCACTGTGCCAAGTAGCTGCCCCACAAGAAGTACTTTTAAGTCAAATCCACAAGCATTTATTAAGCACCAAATCTAATTCACTTGCAAGTTATCACCCACCTGCAACCCGATGTCACTGAGGAGCCTCTTCAAAAAGGATGATAATCTGTGAGTTGTAGTAGCCATCCCCCACCTCACCATCCCAGACCAAACAGGCTAGTATGAGGCCTCTTCCCCCCCTTCTTCTCCTTTGTTCACATGGGGAGACATATCCTTTCATATGGGTGCTCTGTCCAAAGGAATGCATTTTGATAGCAGATACTTCACAAGGTATCTTGGAATTTGGGGGCTAGATTTTTTTTCTTTCTTTTTTTTAAAACTGGGACAATTAAGTCTTTTGTCCAAGGCTCAGAGTGAGTGTTAACAGTAACTGTTTCTGTTTTAGCCAGAAAAATCTGAGAATCTTTCTGTGAAGACAAAGTGGGTCATTTTCTGCCTCAATTCTTACCTACTATAAACTAGCAATTAGGTATTGCCTCAGACAAAATGAGACCTGGAAACAACCTTAGCTTCAAGGTGTCCCCCTGTATCTGAGGTTAGCACCAGTCATCCTAACTTATGTCTTGCCACTGGATTCTGATGACTGGAGGACAGGATGAGGTTCATGACTTTGCACAGCACACCTCATTTAAATCCAATTCACTTGTAAGTCAACACATCACACATTCTCCTGATGTCATTGTTTTCTTCAAGAATAAAGGAACATGGGGTGGCTAGGTGATGCAGTGGATAGAGCACTGGACCTGGAGTCAGGAGGACCTGAGTTCAAATCCGGCCTCAGACCCTTAATGATTACCCAGCTGTGTGGCCTTGGGCAAGCCACTGAACCCCACTGCCTTGCAAAAAAATAATATTACTAATAGTAGTAGTAGTAGTAGTAATAATAATAATAGTAATGGAACACAATTCTATGCCAAGAACTATGCTAAGCACAGAAATATTAAATAAATGCAAAAAAGTGTCTTCTCTTAAGGACTTCACAAACAAAGATAATGACAAAGACAATTTGCAAACATCAAATGGAAAATGGTATTTAACTGTTGTGGCATATGATTGTGATGGAATACTATTGGGCTATAAGAAATGACAAGCAGGACAGTTTCAGAAAAATGACTGGGAAGACTAACATGAATTGATACAAAATAAAGTGAGCAGAACCAAGAGACTATCATACACAGTGACAGCAATATTATTCTGATATTTTACATAAGAGGAGATAAGGCAGTTCAGTGTTAAATAGAGAGGGAAACTTGATTCTATGAGACTTGGCAATTTATTTTATATATATATATATATATATATATATATATATATGAAGAGAAAGGGATTTACAAGACTGAAAAGGATTACTGTGAAGTTACTTACAAACCTGAGTAAAGAAATGAGTTCAGTTGGAGGAAGATAATGAGATCCATTTAATATATATATATATATATACATATACACACACACACACAAACACACACATACATATAAATTTAAGATGAGGACATAACATTTGGTTAGCAGGAAGTTAACAGAAACAAGACTGGAGTTTAGGAGAGAAATGAAGGCTAGAAACAGAGATCTAAGAGATATCTATACAGATTGTGATTCAGTTTATGAGAGCTAATGAGGAAGCTAATCAAGGGAGAATATGTAGAGATCAAAGAGGACCCGAAACAGTGTTTCATTTATGAGACAATGATTACTGGGTGTCAAAAAATAATTACTTATGCCTTGTATTTATCAGATCACTGAATTTGAAAAGAGAAAAAAAAGATTTTCATTGCTTTTAATTACTCTGTTCTGAGTTTAATTTCACCCAATCGAAAACAAAAAAAAAAGCTTCTATCCAAGCAATTTTATAAGAAACCATTACAATAACTCTTTATACCTGGTGTGTAAGTAAAACGTTGGGACTGGCTTTTTTTCCTCTTGCCATTACAAAGATAAAACTGCACCTGCACCGCAGCTTTAACTGTTCTGTTATGGTATGGTGGAACTTCAAGGACAATGTTCGCCTAAGTGAAAATTCAAACAAGATAATATTACACTTATAGCTAAAAAAATGAAAAGCACCTGTTAAATTTAGCAAAACAAGGTGAAAACATTTTAGTTAATTTGGTCCAGTGATTAAAAATGCCCTACTAAAATATATTGCAAAAGAAAACATTTAATCTTTCTATATCAGGGAGTAAAACACAAACACAATTGTTCTCTCAATAGTGCTATTTTATTAAGAAATAAAAACTCATTCTATTACTACATGGTACTTGCCAAGGAAATTTGAACTATATGTAACTATATCACTAATAGTTTAAACTTGCATTTTTCTCCTTTAGCTTAATGTAAATTTAAAATTCTTATGAGAAATCTTCTAAATTAGAAAATAACCAATCAACATTTATTAAGTTCCTGCTCAGTGTCAGGCACTGTTGCTAAGCCCTGGGGATACAAAAGGAGATAAAATATAGTCCCTATCTTCAAGGAGCTTACAATCAAATGGGAGAGTTAACATGCACACTAATATATACTAAGCAAACTCCATACAGGATAAATAAGAAATAATTAACAGAGAAAAAGCACTAGAATTATGGGGGTGGGAAAGACTGTAGAAGATGTTATTTTAGGTGGGCCTTAAAGGAAATCAGTAAGGAGAAGTTGAGGAAAAAGTACATTGTAGCCTGGGAACAGCCAGAGAAAATGGCTCCAGGTGTCTTGGGTTCAGTGGATCAAAGAGGTTGTGGTGGTGATCTAAGACAGAACACTGGAAAGGAAAGAGGAAGTTAAGTTATGAAGGCTTTGAATGTCAAAGAGAGCATTCTTTCTTTGCTTTTAGAGGCAATAGGAGCCACTGGAGGTTAATGGGGAGGGGGTGATATGAATGGACCTGTGCTTTAGAAAACATCTGTGGTGACTGAATGGAGGATGGACTGGAGTGGGAAGAAACTCAAGGCAGGCTGACCCACTAAAAGGTTATTGTAATAGTCCAAGGCATGAGGGAATGAGGGTGATGGCACTGTCAAAGGAGAGAAGGGGGATTGTTTGAGAGATTTTGCAGAAGTGAAATCTAAAAGCGCTAACAACATATTGGAGATGAGGGATAAGACTACTAGGTTGTGAAGTTGTGTCCTCTAAAGTAATGGGAAGGGGGTGGGAGGAATGTTTTAAAGGGAAAGAAAATGAGCCCTGTTTGAGATATGCTGAATATAAGATGCCTACTAGACATCCATTGTAAGAGGTCTGAAGGCTGCTAGACATGCAAGGCTGGTATCTCTATGTTGATGCTAACTTCTATTTCTCGGTTTAAACTTTACTGGGATCTTAGAATATGCTGTACAAATAAATAATGGAAGTTCTTGACCTAGCCTCAGTGCACTTGGTCCATGCTTTCTGCTTATCTACAGATGAAAGTTCAAGGAATAAATACCCCTCCATTCCCAACTTAAATCCCAAAGAATGAAATTTATGAAGGTAGGATAAGGTAGCTGAAGTGCTGTGAGTCAAATAAAATGCTGTGATTTTTCATAGTTTTTGTTAGAAAGGAAAAGAGCTTACAATATATTTTCTCAAATACAAACTTACTTCTGAAATAATCTCTTCCCTTCCTTCAACCCAAAGTAGGTATTATACTGAAATAAAGTTAATTTTTATTACTTATGTAAAAGTTTCTTTCTCTACTTTTACCCAAATAACCCTTTTTCACTTTTGTATATGAGGACCAAGCCTGTTTCAATAACTCTTTATTCCCAATATCTAGAACATTGTTTTGTACAAAGTTGGTATCAAATAAATGTTTGTTATTAGACTTATGTTTTAAAATACTTTAGTGTTCTCAAGAAAAAAAGTTTCCCACTGACTTAAAAAGAAACGCATGTAACTAATTCAGTTTTCCCATTTAAAGATATTAACCAAAAATATTTTCTAAAGGAAGAAAATTAAAATTCTCACCCCTTGACACTTTTCCCTAATTATTTTTCCTTCTACTTCCCACTGAGGACGTCCATCTGTTGAGAGAAATGATTCAGTTTACAAATAATTCAGGTTATAAGGCTTATGAAAGCATTCAATAAGACTATTATTAGAGGTTTAAAAATTAAATTTTAATTAAGATATAATTATGTAGATATACACCAATGTTACAGAGAATGTATTTATTTCCCCTAAAAATACTAAAGCTCCTTAAATAATTTAATTTATTCATATTCTTGACCTGCTCTGTTAGGCAACCTGGTGGTCCCCTGTTCCCAGGGGATTGCCATATTGATGCTGAATTTAGTGCGGACACTGGATCAGCATAGCACACAGCAGCCCAGAGCTCCTGGGCCCAAGGGATCATCCAACCTCAGCCTCCAGAGTAGCTAGGACTACAAGTACAGGACAACACATCTGGCAATTTATCCATTTCTTTTTTTTTTCTTTTAGGTTTTTGCAAGGCAAATGGGGTTAAGTGGCTTGCCCAAGGCCACATAGTGAGGTAATTATTAAGTGTCTGAGGCCTAATTTGAACTCAGGTACTGCTGACTCCAGGGCCGGTGCTCTATCTATTGCGCCACCAAGCTGCCCAATTTATTCATTTCTTAAGCCAAATGTGCAGTATTTTAGAAGGCTGTTACAATGCTATTTCAGTGCCACATCAGGACCCTAGTGGTACTGAAAATTTGGTGTAGCTGGAGGAATAAAAGCTTTAAAAATCTGTAGAATATGCCCAATAAACCACTTTTATGATTTAATAAGCAACAAGCTTCAAAGGATAAATTCATTAAAAGTTTGGAGATGAATAAAATCACAAATATTTATTTTTGAAGATATTTTCAGAAAACTGAAACTATATTAAAGTCTCAAATCTTACAAATAGAATTTTTCTTATTTTTGTAAATTTACACCATTTGGACAATTTACTTAATCCAAGACAAAGTTAACAGAACATAGGATAACAGAAATTAGAACCAGAACGGACTAAACCCCCATTTTACAAATGAAGAAATGGAGGCCTCAGGAGAATAAAGTAACTTGTTCTACTTTTCAATCAGAGGCAAGTAACTGAGCCAAGGATTCAAATCCAGGCCACAATCACAAATCTAGCTTTCTCCTCTGCTGTGTGGCTTCTTCATAATATTATTCTCAAAGTTGTCTTTCTATTACTTATCACTATGATTCTTTCTCCAATCCTGTCATCTACCACTTCTGTATTTGCATGATGAAATGTATTCACAAATTCATATCTTTCAGAATCCTCATCTTCCTTCAAGGTTAAAATCAGGTGCTACTTCCTACCAAAATCTTTCTAAATCTTTTTCTAAGTGCTTCCTCCCTCCTCAAATGACCCAATGTTTGCTTTTGCTGTCTAGTGGTATTCCTCAGCAGAATCTGAGTTTCTTGAAGGCAAGGACTATCTTGTTTTATATCTGTATATGCTTAAAGGCACCTTGGACTTAGTAGGTACATTGTTGATGTGAAAAGAATCATGCATGTTTAAATTTTTTAAATCATTATAGCTTACAAATTAAGAATCAAATTATTGCATTCATTATCTCTAAAATGAAAAAAATACATCAGATACTTTCTAAAATCCATTTTCACAATGAATCTATTAAAGACATCTCTGTAAGTAAAACCCAAGATGAAGAGAAAATCATGGAACACAAAACAAATACTTAATTTATATGTATTGCTTTTATGATCTGATCTTTAGTGTAATGAAGAGGTTAGTTGAAAGTGAATTAAGTTGGACTATTTTTCATTTTATACTCTTAAAAAAAATCTGTAACATGATTGAATTGAGGGGCAGCTAGGTGATGCAGTGCACAGAGAAATAAATGGCCCTGGAGTCAGAAGGACCTGAGTTCAAATTCTAAGTTAAAGCCTCAGACACTTGATATTAGTTGTGTGACCCTGGGCAAGCCACTTAACAAAGCTGTCTCAGTTACCTCATCTATAAAATGGAATAATAGCACCTGTGCCTGTGTTCTACAGTTTTATTTAGATGAAATGAGACATTTTAAAAACACTTTGCAAACCTTAAAGTACTATGTAAATACTTTAATGTCATTATTATTATTAATCATGTCATATAAGGTAAGCAGAAGGAAATGGGGATGTCTAGCCTGAAGAAAAGATGTTCTGGTAGAACCTAGTAGTTGTCTTCAAATATTTGAAGGATTTTTCTGTAGAATAAGATCTAGAGATAATCTTTTTCCTTCTAAGTCAAAGAGATAGGAACAATGCAGAAAATATAAATAGGAACATTTAAGCTTGACATAAGGAAAAATTTTCCTTATAGTAGTTGCTCATCCATTTTTCAGTCATGTCTTTGTGACCCCATTTGGAGTTTTCTTGGCAAAGATGCTGGAGTGCTGTGCCATTTCCTTTTCCAACCTTCAACTCAAAAGTTGGAATTGGCTACATTATGAGGTAACATACATTCCCTCTCATTAGAGATCTTCAAAGCAAAGGCTAGATTCCTTGTTGTCAGCTATATGCTATAACTAAGTATGGATTATTTAATTGTTTTTCTATTATGGACCCATGTGATGGTTTGGTGAAGTCTCCAGAGCTCTTTCTCAGAATGTTTTTAAAAATTTTAAATGAGAGGGGCAGCTAGGTGGCGTAGTGGATAAAACACCAGCCCTGGAGTCAGGAGTACCTGGGTTCAAATCCCTGGTCTCAAACACTTAATAATTACCTAGCTGTGTGGCCTTGGGCAAGCCACTTAACCCCGTTTGCCTTGCAAAAACCTAAAAAAAAACCAAAACACACAAAAAATTTTAAATGAGATAAATAAGTTTATAAAGGAAACTAATTCTATTGAATTAAGTCATCATCTGGATCCATAGACCCTAGTTATTAATTCTTTTCTTTAAAGAGAGTTCTTGCTAGGATACAGTTTTGACTAGATGGCTTCTAAGATTAATCAAATAATCAATAAGAACTTAGTAAATATCTACTACATGTTAGGTAAGGTGCTAGGCACATGGAAAGAATTGAATTAGGAAAATCATTTAAGAGCTAGGCAGAAGTTAGAATGGATGAGCAGGGAGACCAGGCCACTGCAGTAGTCAAGGTGAGATGGTGGCCTTGGGAGGAGAAATAAAGTGTCAGGGAACTGAAGAGCAATATTTGACAAATGACTCCTGGATATGCAGAGTTTAAGGGAGAGGGAGGAATCATAAATCTGGAAGTCTCAAAACATCTCAGGGACATCTTGTTTGAAATGCTCAATAGACAATTGGTGATGTAAGAATGACACTCAAGGGAGATCCTGGGGTTGATCTGTGGGTCATCTGCACAAAGATGCAAATGATATATACGGAGTTGAGAATGTGGAGAAAGAAGAGAAGAGATGTGAAGTAATAAGACAGAACTTTGGAAGACACCTACAGTTGGGGGATGCAAGATGGATCTTGACCAAAGAAGATTAAGAAAGTCAGATAGGTAGGAGAAAAAACAAGAACAAAACAAAACAAAGACACAACAACAAGGTGGATGAGGACTGAGAAAAGATCATCAGATTTACCAATTAAGGTATCACTGGTGATAAGCAGGATGATTTTAGAAAAGCCTGAAAAGACTTATATGAATTGAAGCAGAGTGAAGTGAGCAGAACCATAACACTGTACATTGTAACAGTAATACTGTATAATAATCAACTCTAAATGACTCAGTTATTCTCAGCAATACAATGATTTAAGATAATTCTTTTATGGGGGGGGAGGCAGTAGGATTAAGTGACTTGCCCAAGGTCACACAACTAGGCAATTATTAAGTGTCTGAGGCCAAATTTGAACTCAAGAACTCCTGACTCCAGAGCCATTGCTCTATCCACTGCGTCATCTACCTGCCCCAATTTTAAGACAATTCTAAAGGACTCATGATGGAAAAAATGCTATCTACCCTCTTGACAATCTATTTTTTCCACTATTTTTTTCTTGATCTGTGTTTTCTTTCACATCAAGACTAATATGGAAATACATGCATAAACTATAGCATGTATAACATGTAACCTATAGCAAATTGCTTGCTGCTAAGTGGGAAGAATTTAGAAGTCAAAATTTTTTTAAAAAATGAATATTAAGGGGCGGCTAGGTGGCACAGTGGATAGAGCACAGGCCCTGAAGTCAGGAGTACCTGAGTTCAAATCCAGCCTCAGACATTTAAAAATAAAATATTTTAAAAACACTTCATTGTTGACATCATAAAACAACACAATTTGAGGACGAAGAGAAAAGAGAGGAAATGAGGAAATTGTAGGTGGCATGATGTTAAGAAATGGTAAATCTAATAAAAAAATTAAGATTAGAACCAGGGGCGGAGCCAAGATGGCAACAAGAATGGATCCTGTCTTAGGCACTCTCTCATAAAACTCATAAGCTAAGGACTCTAACTAAACTTTTGAGAGACAGAACCCACAGAGGGACCCAGCGAGGCAGTTCTCCTACTCAAGGTAACCTGAAAAAGAGCAGAAAGGCTCTGTTCCCCAGGGATGGAGGGGCGGCCCACCAGAGGGAAAGAACTTCAGCCTCTCGGAGGCAGCCCCAGGGCGCTGGGAGCCGCAGTGGGGGAGTCTCCTGAGCTACACCCCGGGAGCACAGGGCACAAAGTGGGGGAACAGCAGGGGACCTCTGCCAGAGCGAGCATGTGGAGCCCAGCCCTCAGGGCACACAGCAAGCAAAGTGGTCTTTCTGCAGCCCAGATCCAGGAACAGAAGCAGGCAGAGCAGGTAAGCAGGAGCCCCCAGGGCATGAGCCCATTGAGCTGAGGGAGGGGAGTGAAGAGAGAGACTGCTGAACTCTGTCCTCTGCCCCTGGAACAGGACTCTGGGGCTCTGACCACATTCAGATCCTGATTGCAGTCTAGCCCCACCCCACCTCAGCCCTGTGGCAGAGGGGGGCGCTTATGGTCATTCACAGACCAGGAGGGAGGACAGGGCCTCACACACTGAGACCCTTGTGGGAGTGTCCCAAAAGCTCAGGAAGCACCCCCAAACCAGGCCTAGGCTGGGAAAAGGAGCAAGCAGAGAAACGAGAGGAACACCACTGAGAAATATTTTGCAAATGAGCCCAAGAAGGATCAAAACACTCAGTCTGAAGATGAGGAAGCACAAGCTCCTGCATCTAAAGACTCCAAGAAAAAACAGAAATTGGGCTCAGGCTATGACAGAGCTAAAAAAAAGACTTTGAAAATCAAATGAGGGAGTTAGAAGAAAAACTGGGAAAAGAAAGGAGAGAGATGTAGGAAAAACATGAAAATGAAGTCAGCAGCTTAGTCAAGGAAATCCAAAAAAATGCTGAAGAAAATAGCATGCTAAAAACCAGCTTAGGTCAAATGGATAAAACAGTTCAAAAAGTTATTGAGGAGAAGAATGCTTTAAAAAGCAAAATTGGCCAGATGGAAAAAGAGATAAGAAAACTCTCTGAGGAGAACAAATCCTTCAGACAAAAAATAGAATTCAGGGAGATTGATGAATTTACCAGAAATCAGGAATCAATACTTCAAAGCCAAAAATATGAAAAATTAGAAGAAAATGTGAAATATCTCATTGAAAAAACAACTGATAATGGAAAACAGACTTAGGAAAGACAATTTAAAAATTCTTGGAATACCTGAAAGTCATGACCAAGGAAAAGAGCCTTGACATCATTTTCAAAGAATTACTACAAGAAAATTGTCCTGATATTCTAGAAGCAGAGGGCAAAATAGAAATGGAGAGAATCCACTGATCCCCCTGAGAAAGAGATCCCAAAAATCCAACCCCTAGGAATATTATAGCCAAATTCCAGAACTCCCAAGTCAAAGAGAAAATATTACCAGCAGCCAGAAGGACACAATTCAAATGCCATGGAGCTGCAATCAGGATCACACAGGACTTAGCAGAAACTACATTGGAAGCTTGTAGAGCTTGTACCGGAAGGCAAAAGAGCTTAGAATGCAGCCAAGAATCAACTACCCAGCAAGGTTGAACATCCTCTTCCAAGGAAAAAGATGGACTTTCAATGAACCAGGGGAATTTCAAATGTTCCTGTTGGAATGGCCAGAGCTGAACAGAAGGTTTGATCTTCAGATACAGGACTCAGATGAAGCATGGAGATTGGAGGAGAAGGGGAAAATATGAGGGACTTAATGATGATGAACTGCATGTATTCCTATATAGAAAAATGACACTGATAATACTCATATGAACCTTCTCAGTTAATAGAACAGGTAGAGGGAGCTTTTATAGATGAAGCACAGGAGAAAGCTGAATTTGAAGATAAAATATGGTGTAAAAATGGAGTCAATAGAAAAAAAGGGAAATGTAATGGGAGAAAGAAAAAAGAGAGGGGAATAGGCCAAGATATTTCATATAATAAGGTTTTTCTTTATTACAATGAGCTATTGCAATGATATGGAAGGGGGCAAGGCAAAGGGGAATGAAGGAATCTTTGCTCTCATCAGAGGTGGCTAGGAGAGGAAACAGCATATATATTCAATGGGGTATAGGCATCTGGAGTAAGGGGGGGGAGAAGGGGGAAGGGGTGGGGATGTGAATGAAGGAGGAGAGGATGAACCATTGGGGGAGAGTGGTCAGATATAACACATTTTCTTTTTTACTTCTTGCAAGGGGCTGGGATTGGATGGCCTGTCTGGGACCATAGGGCCAGGTGGATGCTGGGCCTAAGGGGTGGTATGGGGGCTCAGGGCCTCTTGGCCCCAGGACCAGGGATCTGTCTGCTGTGCCACTCAGCTACCCTACAGCAGAGTCAGAGTGAAAGGAGAGAGAAAATAGTACATGGTAGTGGAGAAATACGAAAGGAGGGAGTTACGATCAGCAATGGCAACAGTGGAAAAATATGGAAGCAACGTTTGCGATGGACTTACCATAAAGAATGTGATTGGAACAAAGACTGAAGCACATTTTTTATTATTATTATTTGGGGGAGGGTGCAGGGCAAATGGGGCTGGGTGGCCTGCCTGGAGGCACATAGCAGGGTGATTGTTGGTTGTCTGAGGCCAGATTTGGACTCGGGTGTTCCTGGCTCAAGGGCCAATGCTCTGTCTGCCACCCAGACACCACTACTATTATTACTATTTTATTTTATTTGGGGTCTTTTTTTCTTTTTTTGTTTTTTTCAGGGTAGTGGGGTTGGGGTGGCTTGCATGTCACACGGCTGGGTGATTGTTGGGTGTATGGGCCGGATGTGGGCTCGGGTGCTCCTGGCTCCAGGGCTGGTGCTTTGTCCATTGCGCCACCTGGCCATACCTACAATTATTACTATTATTTTTTATTTTATTTTTTTTCTCTCCCCTTTAGTTTATCACTCAAGCAAGTCTATATCTATGGGGGAGGGGTTATTTCATTTACTCTTAAACAAGAATATTTTATTAATGTAAAAAAAATTTGTACAAAATGAGAATAAAAATTAAAAAAATAAAAAAAAATTAAGATTAGGGAACCTTGGTTTAAAATAAGACAGAAGGGAAAGAAGAGTAGATAAGAAAAGTATGAAAATTGGACGGGGATAGGATATGACTAAGGGAGAAAAACTACTGTTCAAGACATTAGGAGATAGGATCAAAGGCATAGTTAGAGGGGAAATTTTTTGTCAAATAGAGATCACATTATTAAGAAAAGAAGATTTGGAATAGCTTTTGTGGAAAATGAGATATAGAATCAATTACAGAAGAAAGATTTGCTTTGGTACAGTGAGTCCAGTTAAGGTACAATAACATAACAGTTGTAGTATTTCCATTCTATAGCAAATGAGTAGCAATGAAGAGGTAGAGAATGAGAGTTAAGTCAGGGCTAAAGTTTAGCAAAAAGTGCCCTGCAAATGGACAATGAGGTATAGGACCGAAGAATAGAAGGCACCATAAAGTTGAAATGGTTACTATGTTGAAATGTTAAGATTGGGGAGGAAAGGGGCAGCTAGGTGGCACGGTGGATAGAGCACTGGCCCTGGAGTCAGGTGTACCTGAGTTCAAATCCAGCCTCAGACACTTAATAATTACCTAGCTGTGTGGCCTTGGGCAAACTACTTAACCCCATTTGCCTTGCAAAAACCTAAAAAAAAAAAAAAAAAAAATTAGGGAAGAAAGAAAGCCAAAAGGTAATGACATAAAAAAGTACTTAGGGGCGGCTAGGTGGCACAGTGAATAGAGCACCGGCCCTGGAGTCAGGAGGACCTGAGTTCAAATGCGGCCTCACACACTTAATAATTACCTAGCTGTGTGGCCTTGGGCAAGCCACTTAACCCCATTGCCTTGCAAAAACTTTAAAAAAAAATAAAAATAAAAATAAACAAACAAACAAATAAATAAATAAATACTTAAGGGTAAAAAATAGGTCTGGAAGGAGTGAGTAAAAAGGAGGGATGGGTTTATAGAAGAGAAATCATTTAGAGGAATGTCAGTGTTTTTGATCAAGCTGGATACTTGTCTGTAATGTTTGTAATGAGATTCAGGGTATGACCATCCATGTGCATGGTTAAGGCGGAGTGGGAATCAAATAGATTGAGAAACTGAAATGTCTGGATGTTTAAAGAAACATCAAAAGGAATACTGAAATTCCTTTGTAAGAGAGGCAAGGAAAATAGTCAAGCCAGGTGGCCAACACCCACCATGATCCATGGAGAGTGAAAATATTTAAGTCTTTCCTACTCCTTGTGATTTTGTAACTTGGCTTGAGACTAGGCCAGGGGTTCTCAAATTTTTTCTTTAGGCTTTTGAAAGACAAAGTGGCTTGCCCAAGGCCACACAGCTAGGTAATTATTAAGTGTCTGAGGCTAGATTTGAATTCAGGTACTCCTGACTCCAGGGCCAGTGAGTGCTCTATCCACTGCGCCACCTAGCGGTCCAGGTTCTCAACTTTAACAATGTAAATGAGCAATGCTTATTTTGAGGCTACAGATTATATTAAAATTAAAATTTATTACATCACAGAACAATGCTACAAAATAATTGATCTATTAGGAGCCAGTACAAGTCTAGAACAGACCTGGACTTTTCTCCTGCTCAGGAAAACCTTGTATTGTAGAAGTTGATGCACTAGGAACTCAAAGCATTCATATAATTTCTTTTTTTTTTAAGGTTTTTGCAAGGCAAATGGGGCTAAGTGGCTTGCCCAAGGCCACACAGCTAGGTAATTATTAAGTGTCTGAGACCAGATTTGAACCCAGGTACTCTTGACTCCAGGGCTGGTGCTTTATCCACTGCGCCACCTAGCCGCCCCAGCATTCATATAATTTCAAAGAACGTTCTGTCTCTTGAAGGAGGGGCTGAAAATGTGCCTTAGAGTAGTTTCTACAACAAAGTTGAATATGTTGGAGAGCAGATAATTTAGGTTATACTTAAATCAATCCTAATTTATGAACAAGTTTCTCTTAATATTCTATATACCCCTTGAGGACAGAGAAGTCATCAAATAGCACTTTCTACTCCCATGAATATTTCAAAAACAATCCATAGAATATTTATCCAATTTTCTGATTATTTTTGGCAAGGCAATTGGGGTTAAGTGACTTGCCCAAGGTCACACAGCTAGGTAATTATTGTCGAGGGTTGGATTTGAACACAGGCCCTCCTGACTCCAGGTTCAGTATACTATTCACTGCACCATCAAGCTGCTCCCTTTACCCAATTTTCTGAAGACAATCTGTGGCTACCAATGCAGCACTTGGGTAGTCCATTATATTTGTGTTTATTACTGTTTAAAAAATAATTATGCTTAATAATTTGGCAAGAGGAATGAAACAGATAGAGTCATATAACACATCTTGGCTAATAATATTCATCTGAATTCATTCCAACTTTTCCAATTTTGAATCTTTTTTTTTGCAAGATAATGGGGTTAAATGACTTGCCCAAGGTCACACAACTAGGTAATTATTAAGTATCTGAGACCAAATTTGAACTCAGCTCTTCCTGATTCCAGGGCTGGTGTTCTATTCACTGCACCACCTAGATGCCCCAACTTTCAATCTTTAGCAGAAATCTTTTATTATAATTTATGAGTGTTTTAATGATTTATACCTGATATTAACAGATTAATTTAACTTAAAGACCATTTTTTTTTAAATTCAGAATTTATTATAAAGCTTATTACATGTCCAATCCTGTACTGGGTGATGAGAAGAAGCAAAGACAAATAAATAAGTGTCTTTTCCTTTGAAGTTCTTATAATTTAGTCAGTTAAGTTGTACTACAGGTAGCTATTACATAAAATAGAACATTATAACTGTACAGGAGTTGTAGTAAATCTTTTATCAAAGTTCTAAATAATGTGAATCAGTATTATTTTTCCTTAATATATCTGCTTTACATTTTTTCCCAGAATTTTAAAAAATATGACTTCTTATATGAAGTGGCCAAATTTCATGTGTACTAACACACTTTTTAGAAACATTCAATAAATTAGGTACATACAAATGGATTTGTCCTTTATAATTATGTTCTAGTCAATTTTAATAAAGCACTAAGGAATAAATAAAAATTTTCAACTTTAAAAAAATTGCTACTACTACCTGGGCATGGTGGTCCTTTCCTATAATTCCTACTACATGGAAGGCTGAGACTGGCAGATAATTTGGGCTCAGGATTTCTTAGATATAGGAGATATAAGAATATTAGAATATTAGGCACCAATATTGTGAATCTCTGCGATTGGAGGCGTCACCAGGCTGCTTTAAAAAGGAAAGTACTACTTCAAGTCAGAAATGGTTAAGGCACCCAGATTGATCAGCACTGAGCATGATTTCTACACTTCCACAACCTTAGGTGAATTCCACAGAAGTAGACTTGGTGTCCAAAACTTTAAACAAAACAAAACAAAAAGGGTCCCCAAAGCACAAGCTCCTCTAAGCCTGCCTAGAGATGGAAAACCACTTGTAAAACATAAGAACAATTAAGCAGTTAACTTTGAAAATCTTGGAGAAAAATATCCTCCTCTTCTATCACCCGAATCCATCAATATAAATATTCTGTTACCTTGGCCTTTTTCAATAAAAATGATTTTGGATTCTGGAAGAAAATTGGATCCAGTCACCACCATTTCGTGACCTCCGTTTACTGGACAACTGTTGATACTGTACTTCTCAATCTGAGGGAGCTCTTGAGCGGATCGTTGTGCTATATTTCCCCACAAAGAGTTAAATAAAAGCTTGTATTAATATGCAAACTTTTAAACATAAAGAATATATTTTTAAAAAATGGAAAGAAAAATTCCATCACATTTAACAGACCAACATTTCAGCTGAGTCATATTTCACTACCAGACTTAAAAGAATTTAAAAAATAGCTTAATATTACTTAATTACAACAATCTACAATGTAATTTAGGGATACTGTTATACCATCATTATAATATTACGACTTTTTATGGATTCAGAGTCCAATGTGCTTTTCACTATCCTGTCTCATTTTTATAATCCCAACATAAAAATTAGTTTGCTCACTTTATTTTCACACCAGGATATTTAATTTCTGTATCTAAATTTGCTCTATCAAAATGTAGAGAAGACAATCTACTGGTTATTGTTAAAAATTTTTTTAAATAAATACCATCATACTCACTTACAGCATTCAACAGGTATGGAAGCAGTCTGCAGAGATAAGACTTTTCCACTAGGCTGGGGGATGTGTACACGAAAGACAAGACGTACTCTAGTATTCTTTCTGCCAATATCAGTCTCTCCTTTTCGAAGTTCTATATCTGAATTGCGAAGTTTTAAAATACCTGCACAATCAATACTAAGAGGGAAAACAAAATATTTTACTTCCTGATTTATAAACAACAGTTCTAGAAAATCCAGCAAATTTAGATTTATATTTTTAATCTATTTTTTATAGGTTGCTATAACCAAAAAAAGGCATCATCTATCTTCTGATAAGTCTTTCCATAATTAGCTAGGCTAGTCCTAAGGCTATGGACAGAATATGCTGCAGCTGCAATCACATTCGAAATATTAATAGAAAAAGTTAGAACATCTTCTTTCCACTGTTACAGTCTTTGAAAATCCATGGTTATCTCTGCAGCATGATTAAGGTATCAGAATGAGAGTTTTATGGAATAGGAATAGTTCCCCCCCCCAACTACTTTTATATACATGTGTTAGAAAGTATGATGGCAGTGATCTTCGTAGTCAATTATATAATTTATATTATATACTGCCAAGGATGTATATCAATTAATACCATTCCATTATACTAAAACTCAATTTTCTAAATAATTTACATTTATGACTGTTATAGACAAGAATAGTACTAAATATTATTAAGAATATGTCCTGAATGAACATATATTACCAGCCAAAAGCATATACAATTAAAAACATCCATAACAAATCTCTGTTATTCACATAAAAAATAGGAATAATAGAATATTGGTCAAAAATCAGATAAGTTAAATTTTCATTGCTCTAAGTTGTTTCTGATTATGGCTTCCTTTTGAAGGATGATAATTGGAAATGAAAATTAAGGTAGAGATAAAGTGAAAGAGACCTGCATAGACAAGTTGTTTTGTATTCTAATGTGAATTTCTAAAATCTAAAGGCATTTTCAAAGATACAGATAAAATGCACAGGAAAAAAATGAAGTTTTCAAATAAACCATTTGAAGCAGAGTGAAGTTTTATAAATAGAAATATTGTTCTTCCAGTTCCAGAGATGCTTATTAAAATGATTACCCATGGAAATATGACAAAATTCAGCTCATAGTTCCTGCTATATAGACTCTTATACTTATAAATTATTTTATAAAGAATATTGGCCAGGATAAGGCAATGATCATAGTTTAAAGCATTTAGATTCATTTCAGTTCAAAAGCTTTACTTTACAAAAAGAAGAAAAACTGAATATTTATAATGAAGTCATCAAAAATACCATTTGCTTTAGTCTTCTGAACAAAATGCCAAATTATACCGCTTGTATGTATTATTGAAGAAAAATTATATATTAAATGCTATTTTTAAAAAACCACTATAACTTCTCCATTAACTTAAGGGAAAATATCACTCCCATATTTAAAAAACAATGTTCATTCAGTTTGACTGCAATTATAAAAAGTGGTAAGGGGAGAAAAGGAGTAAATCCCAAGTCCACTTGGTACACATGCTCTTTAATAAAGAGTTTTATTTAAAATGTGCCTCAGACTTTTTTTTTAAGTTTTTGCAAGGCAATGAGGTTAAATGGCTTGCCCAAGACCACACAGGTAGGTAATTATTAAGTGTCTGAGGTCAGATGTGAACTTAGGTCCTCCTCACTCTAGGGCCAGTGCTCTATTCACTGCACAACCTAACTTAAAAGTCTTGGACTTGTAATATGACAACTTCATCCTCAGACAAGACAAATTTGTCACAGGTTATCCCTAACTAAAATTTCAACTTCCTAAGCATAAAAGAAACCTGTCCTGAGTTCACTTAATGCTAGTACCTAGTATTTAAGACTCTCTAATCTATACTGTTTATATCTTTTTTGTACATGGCTATCTGAAGTGCAAAGTATTTTTGCCTCAGTAGTTGGCATTAATTTCCCCCCCATTTTTTTAAGGTTTTTTCTAGGCAAATGGGGTTAAAGTGGCTTGCCCAAGGCCACACAGCTAGATAATTATTAAGTGTCTGAGACTGGATTTGAACCCAGGTACTCCTGACTCCAAGGCCAGTGCTTTATACACTATGCCACCTAGCTGCCCCTAGATGGCATTCTAAATTACAGAAACAGAAGGGAGGAAGTTTGGGATCTTCTTGCTATAAGATGGGGAAAGAACCAGTTAATCAGAGCTATCATCAAATCATGTCCTATTATAACACTGGAACAAGATCAGCTTCCTGTGTTACCCTAAAGAGAGGTCCTTGGTTTCCAGCACTAGCAACAAAGAGAAGGGAATAAGCATTTATTAAACATTAAACATCTGGGGCGGCGGGGGAGGGGGGGGGAGAACGACACACACAATGATGAAGATGACGATAGGTGAGGTTTGATTTAAACTCTCTTCCTGACTCCAGACCCAATATTCTCTCTGCTGTACCTCCAGGTCCCTTCTATAGGTTTCTTAACACTCTCTGGGTTTCAGTTTCCTTATTTGTAAAAGGAAGAAGTTGGACTAAATGATCTCTAATTCTAAGTATACTGTCTTTTTTGCTTTCCTGCCAAGTTTCTTGGATCTCTTTCCTGAAACCTCAAAGACTTCAGCTCTACAGCAGGGCCTAAACAAGCAAGCCCAATTAAGGATAATTCAAATTTATAACAAATTGGCTGACTAGAGCTGAGAATAGACCAGAATATTTGAGATTAATTTCTTTTAGAAAAAGATCCTCTAATGTGTTATTAAGCAAAAATTAAGTCCCATGTTATCATTAATTTGTATCTCTCTTTTTCCTCACACTTTTTTCCTTTATTATCAGAGAATTTCCAGTCTATGTAGGGTTAGGTAAACAACATACCTGGCTGACATATTATTTTCAGGAAGAAGTGGAATTTCTAAAACTTTTGTGCTGGCAATTATTATTTCTTGGCTAGCAGTAGCAACAGTCTTCCCAGTGATTCGGTGCACTTGGTAGAATGCATGTGGTCGTAGGTAGCGATCATCTGCTGTTCCAATGAACATCTGTAGATTTACGGGTTTTTCATTATAGCCCAGGAGCTAATAAAGGGGAAAAAGTATACATTTGTGTTTTCAAAGCATAATAGAATTGATATTTCATTCTTTTTACTTATATCCCCAATTCCCAGCTCAGTGCTTGACAAGTAGTAGACACTTAATAAATGCTTGCTGATTAACTGCTCTAAAGGTTATATTTGTTGCATATGAATAAAAATGTCATTAAAGTAAATTAAGAATTATGGATTAATTCCAAATTTGGGTTATTTCTTTAAAGTGGTAAAGGGCTTACAACATCAGGAAAAAGCATCATAAATCCTAAGCACTTTATTTCTAAGAAGCTGGATCATGTTTGGGGTAAATGGTAAGTTGGATTTTCAATACATATTTAATAAAAGAACATGCAAAGAAGATAGAAAGTGGATTTGGAGAAGTCAGTACTAGAATTTTATTGCAAACTCTTTGCAGGCAGGAATCACAATCTGTACTCTATTTAGGACCCAAGTTTAACACACAGAAGGTACTTAAAGATTTCTTATTTGACTATCAGGGAAGTATATTCATGAGTCAATAAAAAATAAATTTACTTGTTTAGTTTGAGACAAGTCATTTACTATTCAATAATACAGTGAATAACTATAATGACCATCCTTTGAGATTTTTGATGAACATTACTGCTGAGCTAACATTCTGATTAGGTTCTGGCACCATATAACAAAGAAAAGCACTTTGCAAAAGAGCAAAGTGTTTTTTCTATTTAAAGATCAGGTTATTTAAATTAAATTATTTTAAAAGAGGTACGCTGTTTTTTTTTTTTTACTCTAATTCAAGTATTACATATTTTGGGGGAAGCAAAGTACTTCAGTTCTGAAAGTCAATGCAGTGGGGCAGGTAGGTGGCTCAGTGGACAGAACACCAGCCCTGGAGTTAGGAGAACTTGAGTTCAAATCCAAGACACTCTTGGGCAAGTCACTTAATCCTAATGCCTTGCAAAAAACAAAAACAAAAACAAAAACCAAAAAGAAAGCCAAAGCAATTTTCTTTGCTTAAGAGTGATTTTAAACTACTACTTTTCTACATAAAATATACACTAACTCTTTTTCCTCTCTTTGCATTATTATTTTTAAAATAATTTTAGCAACAGATTTCCTGCTTTCCTATTCTATTACTTAACTCTGGGATTTTTGGCTTTAGGCATAGTATTTCAGAAGAGGACACAGAGCAATAGCTAGGGAATAAGGCTAAAATACTTCAATAATGGTACAGTAACTTTACATTGATAAAAGTGACAAATCTACAATCAATCAACATTCACTTACTAAGTTTCCCATGTGCCTACTATAGTGTATGTATCTAAACCCTAATACATTCCAGTTTTCAATTTTTAACTGTTTCAGATGTATCTTCCTCCTTCAATACTGTAGAACTGGACATAATCATTATAAGGTAACAGAAAGTAGGAAGTGAGGCCCTACAGGTAGGCTAAAAGGGTGGTGCAATGGATAGAGCACTAGCTTTGGAATCAGGAGGACAGGAGTTCAAATCCAGCCTCAAAACACTTAACTCTTACTAGTCAACAAGTGACCTCATGTAAGTCACTTAACCCTGACTGCCTCTCATCCAGGGTCATCTCCAGTTGTCCTGATTCATATCTGCCTAATGGACCCAGATGGTTCAGGAGGGAAAAGTGAGGCTAATGACTTAGTACAGCCCCCTCCACTCCCCACTCAAATCCAATTCAGATGCCTGTCATGATATCACCTCATGGACATCTTGTCATGGTCATCTTCAAAAATGAAGGACAAAACATTAAAAAGGGTAAAAAAGGCTGAGAAATAACAAGCATGTCATCGACACTGATTCAGTCTTTGATGGGGAAAAATCTAAGGCCTCTGTCTTTAAGGAATTAGCCTAGATATCTTTGTTGAATTACTCTGTGCTTGAATTACTCTGTACTCCATGCTGTTTCACTGCTCTATCTCTATACTTTGAGAAATTAAGGTGTAAGGTTGGAAGAAAGTAGGACTAGAAAAACCTTCATGTTCTCTCTTGTAAGAAAACACTCAAAATAATTATCTGTTAGGAATAACCTGCAGTGAAAACATGGCATTTACCATTTTATACACTTACCTAACTACCAAAAAAGTTTAAGGATAAGCTAGTATGTAAAGGAAATACTTAATCATAACAGCAGAGCTGTTGAATCTCACTTCAAGGAATTATTTATAGAGTGCTCTTACATCATATCTTATGAAGGAGATAGCACAGGTGTTACTATAAAGGCCATCTGAAAGAAAATGCAGTTATTCATTAATAACAAATCTTTATTATTGCACAATCAAGGAGCTCAGAGTACAACCATGTTTCCTTTACTAGTCTCTCCTTTCTTCTTCCAGGAATGTCTTGCTGCCATCTCCAGGGATAATTGTATCACCTCCACATCTATCCATAGCACCCATGAGCTCCTCCTCAACTTCCCTCTCTCTGTCAAGGGCACTTCCAGTCTTTCAGGCATCACATCTTCAAATCTTGAAATCATCTTTCACAAAGATTTCTATCTATCCGTAGCTATGCCTATTTACCATTAAGCAGACTAAACAAATATTAGTACCGCTATTTTTAGATGAAGAAACTGAAGGTCAGATGTTAAGTGGTCAACCATATCAGATAGCTAATAAACAGCAAAGCTGAAACTCAACCTTAGTTTTTGGATTCTAAATCCTGTGTTTTTTTCCTCCTGTGCTATGACGGTCAATCCTTTTCCTTTTATATGCTACTGTCAATTTAATCAATACCAAATTTGCTAATTTTTCCTTAAAAATTCATTTCCTCAAGATTAGGGGAAAACTGTAAAATTCAAAATAAGTAAAATCTTTCTTTTATTAAAAAAAAGAAGCAAATGGGACCTATATATTATTCAAGAAAAAATCAGATATGAAATTTAATATATTGAAGAAGTGTTGAAGATATTGACAGAGGAGCTTATATTTGATTTCAATAATCCAAGAAAGGTGGAAACTCAATGCTATCTATGTAATTTTTTTAAAGGAGGAAATAAGAATTTTACCAACAGTATTGTCTGGATTAAACATTGTTGTTTTTTTGTTATTGAGTAAAAAAAAAAATTCATTTCTTCAATTTCACCACCACCAACCTGGTTGAGGTTTTATGAACCATGATTTCCACTTGCCCTCTAAGATACCATACTGGAAAATCAATCTTAAACACTGTCTTAATTAAATTGCTCCAATGTTTAAAAAAAGTTTCAATGGCCTGCAATTTCTGAAGACACGAAATCGTAAATTTTCTCATCCAACTTTCAAAGTCCTGAATGATTTAGCCCCAACTCAAATCTCCACCTCGGGTGTCATCAAGCTAGTCCAATAACAACACGATGCTCATTCTTACCAATATACATTTGTTCCTGTTCACTACTCTGAAATGTACACTCTTTTCTCTATCCAACTTCTCTCTAGTTCCCAGCCTTAAAGGCAACATAGTAGAAGATGAACTACTTGAAGTTGGAACTTGATTAGTTAGTGAACATAAGTCAATCAATCCAAAAAACACATTTATAAAAGTACCTGATATATACCAGGCACTGTGCTAAAATACAGGGATATTAAAGAAAAGACAGCCTCTACCCTTGAGGAGGTTACAGTCTAATGGGGGAGATGACATGCAAACAATTATATATAAAGCAAGCTATATAGAAGACACATAGGAAGTAAGGAACAGAGGGAAGACACTAGGATTAAGAGGATTTGGGGAACATTCTCAGAAGATTAAGATTTTCATTGTGACTTGAAGGAAGCCAAAGAGGTTCAGAGTCAGAACAGAAGGAGGAGAGCATTCTGAGTCTGGGGGATGCCCAAGAGAATGGCCAGATCCTGGAGATGGAAGCCAGGATGTGTGTAAAAATGTGTAAAAAGACTGGAAAAATAGAAAGCCAGATAACAAAGAGCACTTTGCATTTGCTCCTGGAGACAACAGGGAGCCTCTAAAGTCTACTGGGCAGGAGAAAATCATTTCAATAGCTGAGTGACAAATGGATCTGAGTGGGGAGAGCCCCCTGGTAGGCACAGAGTGACGAGGCATGCAAGGGAGGCTTATAACAGATTGGATATGAGGGGAAGAAGAGTATGAGGTTGTGAGTTGGAGGGACTGAGAGAATGCTGCTGCCCGCTAGAGTAACAGAGAAGACAGAAGGGGGGACAGTTTTAGGGGAAAAGGTAATTAGCTTCACTTTGGATATATCTCCTTTAAGATGGCTTTTTAAGACTTTTTTTTTCAGGATAGAGGAGATGTGAGCATGTTTGTAGATAGCAGAAAACAAACCAGGGGATAGGGAGAGACTGAAAATAATCAAAAGAGTTGACAAATGGAGGAGATAGGACAGAAATGGATCAATTGAAGAAGCTGCTTCATCATGTGAGATGGTGAAGAGGGTAGTAAAGGGCATCTGAGTGATGGGAGAAGAGGAAGAAGGGACCTCAATTTTTTTTAGGTTTCTTTTTTTTTTGCAAGGCAATGGGGTTAAGTGGTGTGCCCAAGGCCACACCTCTAAGTAATTATTAAGTGAGACCGGATTTGAACCCAGGTACTACTGACTCCAAGGCTGGTGCTTTATCCACTATGCCACCTAGCTGTCCCCACAGCTAGGTAATTATTAATTGTCTGAGGCTGCATTTGAACTTAGGTCCTCCTGACTCCAGGGCCGGTGCTCTATCCACTGTGCCACCAAGGTGCCCCACCCCCTCAATTTTTATTTCAGTAAAATAAAAGGCTAGCTTCGAGGCTGTGAGGTGGAGGAAGAGAAGACTTTGGAGATTTGAGAAACATGAAAAAGTTTGGAAGAGCCACTACAGAGAATGGGATAGTAAGATGATGACAGAGGTATAGGAGGACTGCCTCAGCTCAGTGAATATCCAAATGAAGTCACATAACATAAATAAAAGTGTTAAATACACTCAGAACAATTGCATGAGACTGCAGAAGACATTGAGAAGGAGCATCTATGTAGCACAGCGGATAGAGTACCTGCCCTGGAGTCAGGAGGACCTGAGTTCAAATACAACTTCAGACACTTAATAATTACCTAGCTGTGTGACCTTGGGCAAGTCTCTTAACCCCCAATGCCTTACAAAAACCTAAAAAGAAAGAGGGAGAGAGACTGAGAAGACAAGCAGGAGGTGAACCAAAAAAAAAAAGCAATATCACAATAACCTTGACAGGGAAAAGTAACAAGGAGAAGAGTGAAAAATTATCAAAACTTGCAGAGAAGTCAAGAGAAATGAAATAAGGCCACTAGTGATGTCAACTGAGAGATCATTAGATAACTTCAGAAAGAGCAGATTTAGTTGAATGATGACACCAGCAGTCAGAACAGAAAGAGTGGAAGCTGATGAAGATAGTTCTCTTAGGTTAGCCACAAAAAGGGAAGAGAGACGAAGAGATGGGGGGGGGCTCAAGGAGAGAAGAAAATATTTAGAAGAGCAACTATAGTGAATGGAATTGTGAATCAAATAGGGAGGTAATAGAAGTATTGTCTTGCTTCAGTGAGGATACATTTGAGATTATTTAATATATGCTGTAATGGACCACATCAGAATGATTTTATGATTTCCCCAGCTCTATTCAACAGTGGACTAATACAAAATTTGGCAAAAAGACTCAATGTAATAGATACTATAAAATTTTATGTTCACTAGTTCCTCACTAACCATGTTTTTTTTTTTAGGGGGGGTTGGGTTTTTATTGAATCACCAAAAGATTAGGATATAAAAGGAAGAAGAGTGCTGGAATAATGGCCTGAGAAAGAACTAAAGGTGAGATTAGATATTACAGTGAGGATGAATAAATAACAAGATTAAGAATTGTAAGGTAGAGAGAAACATGGAGTGATAAGAGACTATGATAAGATAAAGAATTTTCAGAGTTCAAGAATTTAAGGAGAACACTTGTGGTATGGGCAACATCAAAGGTATGACCATCTCTTTGTGTAGTTTAGGTGGAGTGAAGATGTAAGTCATGGAAACCGAGTAGACTGAGGAACTGGAAAACTAGCTATGTGAGGAATTATTAATATACATGCTGAAGTATACTAGGATGAGGGCAGGAGCTGGGGCAGAAAAACTGTGAACTGGCAATGAACTCACTAAGAAAGGAAGACCTATGTCCAGGGAGGGGAGAAAAGAGGGGGCACTAAACAATAGAAATCAAGATCTAAATTGGACGATCAATTATTTAGATAGTGTGAACCTTAAAAGAGAAGAGGAGGCTGAATGCTAATGATAGAGGGAGGGCCTAGAGATAGCAAAGGAGAATAAGGAATATTTTACTTTCCCCTCCAATAATCCAACTGAATCCAGGGGATATTAGTGAACATAAAGTAGCATTGCAAAGGATGGTCAATGATACAATATCATCAGGAGGAAGTTAGGTCTCAGTTTAAACCAGAAGACATAGATAATGGAAAAAAGAAAAGGTTTCATTTCAAAGAGAAGAGGGGAAAGGATAGATGGAGTTGATCCGAGAGTAAGATTCAGGGGAATGGGAAAGGATAGATGGAGTTGATCCGAGAGTAAGATTCAGGGGAATGGGAACAAGAAAATGGTCAGTGGAATGGGGAATAGGAGCTGTAAAGTAATTCTGACAATATCATTAAAAGCATGGTTAGTGGGGCAGCTTGGTGACGCAGTGGATACAGCACCAGCTCTGGAGTCAGAAGGACCTGAGCTGAAAGCCGACTTCAGATACTTAATAATTGCCTGGTTGTGTGACCTTGGACAAGTCGCTTAACCCCATTGCCTTACCCCCCCACCAAAAAAAGCATGGTTAGTGAACAACTAGTTAACAAATAGTGATCACAACATGGCTTTATAAACTAAAAATCAGGGGTGGCTAGGTGTCGCAGTGGATAAAGCACCGGCCCTGGAGTCAGGAGTACCTGGGTTCAAATCCGGTCTCAGACACTTAATAATTACCTAGCTGTGTGGCCTTAGGCAAACCACTTAACTCCATTGCCTTGCAAAAAAAACCTAAAAAAAAAATAAAAATAAACTAAAAATCATACCAAAAGAAACAATATGGGAAATCATTTAGTAAGACCTAAAAAATAAATGAAAAAGTCTTTCATGCTATTCTTAAGAGGTAGGTGCAGGGAGGAAAGAGAAATGTGGGTTAAAAGACAGAAATAAATAGTTGGCTGAATAACTGAACACAAAATATTAACTCTTAAGAAAGTCTGCAATGGAATGCTGAAGAAATCTCTGCTTGGACTTGTTCTATTAAAAAAAAAAATTTTAAATCAATGACTTGGGACAAAAGCATACAGATGGTCTGCTTATCAAATCTCAAAAGAATGTAAAGCTGGATAGATTAGCTAACATACTGTAGAATAACCAGTTTGTTTGTTTTTTAATCTAAATAGGCTAAATTCATATCAGGTCAAACCAAATGATTTAAATTTAATTAGATTATCTAAAACTTTACACTAGGATTAAAATATCAATTTCATAAGTATATAATGGGAGAGACACAGTTACAAATCAGTTTGACTGAAAAGATATGAGAGGTCAAGGGGATCATAAAGTCAATGTGAAATTCACAGCAAGATATGGCAAACATAAAAGGCAAAAGTTTATACTGCATTGAGAGGCATAACTTTCAAGAAAAAGCAGGAAAGAAGCAATACTTCCACTTAGCTCTGTCCTGATCATACTACACATGTAGTTTTGTATTCTATTCTGGGCAGAACACTTTAGGAAAGACGTGGCTAAGTTGTCCAAGAAGCCAAAAAGTATAATAAAAGGCCTTCAAGATCATGCCACAAGAAAACCAGCAAAAAGGTCTAGGGATGTTTAACCCAGTGTACATTAAGTTGACTTATAAGGACTGGACTTGTTTCTCTTGGCTCCAGAGGGCAGAACTAGAAGAATGGTGTGCAAGTTGCAAGGAAGAAAATTTAGGCTTCAAATTGATGAGATCTATGCAAGAATAGAATTGTTGACCTCAGGAAGTTCCACATTGAAAGTATTAAACAGGGGCCAGCTAACATTTAGGTCTCTTGTAAAAGAAATTCCTTTTCAGGTATAGATAAGATTAGGTAATGAGATCCCTTTCCAAATATGAGATTCTGTGATATCAAGGTCCAATCTTCTGGCTTCCAAGTATTTTATGCATACCAAAGTCAAAATCAAAGTACCCTTGCTTGCAAAGTGCTCTTAAAAATGAAGCAATGGTTAAAGTGCCAGATCTAAAGTTCAAACCTAGTCATATGCATTTACTAGTGGTGTGACCCTGAGAGCAAGTCATTTAGCCTATATCTGCCAGTTTCCTCATCTGTAGAATGGAATAAGTCTTTCCTAGGAAATGACTGAGTTAATATTTATAATATATTATTGGGACTAACACATATAATATTTTTTCCTTCCCCTTTGATATGCCAAACTTTTCTGCATCTAATTTGCAAAGGAAGAAATTGGGGCCCTGGCATTAAACGACTTTATAGACACACAAGTCACAAAAGCATTTATCATGCTGCTATTTTATACTAGGCATAGGGTAAAGCACTGGGATATAAGGCAGAAATGACATGACTTGGCAACTGATATGTGAATGAGTGGGTAATGTTATCCTCAATAGCAAAAGGTAAGTTAAGAAGAGAAAAGGTTTTTAAAAAAGAAATTTAAATTACTTTTATTATCCTATTTAAAAGGAATTTGTACAAATATTATTTGTTTTAAATATCAATAGCCTATAATAGATATTGTGATATAAAATGTAATAGTCTGATGATACAGTATGATTATGATCAGCCAGAATCATTATCCCTAGAAATTCAAGGCAGTTTCAGTGCAACTGTCCTTGATGATGTTATTCACCTTTCTTTCAGTTTCCATCAATGATTACAATTTTTTTTGCTACAATGTGAACAACTGTTTCCAAGAGAAAGGTTTTAAGGGAAAGACAATGAGTTCCATTTTGTTTGTGTTGAATTTAAGATAACTACAGGAGTTATTCAACAGACAAGAGGTGATTTTACTCCTTACCAAAGCAGAGTCCTTCCTACTTGAACAAGCAATTCCTTTACAGTTCAATTCCTTCAATGGATGTTCCTTAGGTAAATCTCACACTCTATCACTTATCTTCAATCTTTCCCTGTAAACACACACACATCTTTCCCATTCTTAAAAAACCTTCACGTAATACTTCCATTCCCACTATCATGCTGTATATCCTGTTCTGCCATTTGGGAACAAATTCCTTGAGAAAAAGTTATCTACAACAGTTGCTTTCCACTTTCTCTCTTACTCTCTTCCTAATGCCTCTCTTATAATTCAATTTCTAAGTATCATTCCAACAAATTTGTTTTCTCCAAAGTTATGATCACTTAGTTGTCAAATTCCATGGCCTCTTCTCAATCTTCATTCTCCAGTTTCTGATTCAGTTGATATTCTCTTCTTTCTAGAGTTTGGCCACTTCTCTCTCCTGGTTATCCTTCTATTTGTCCATTCTTTTACAGTCTCAGACCTCTGTGGTACCATCCAGATGCTTGCCCCTAAAGAATCATCTTAAACTCAATATGTTCTAAACAAAAATCCCCATATTTTCTCCTATATCTTTTCCTGTTCCTGATTTCCCTATTCCTAGAGATAGCACAACCATCCTCCCAGTCCCAAGCTAGGGGTGACCCTCAACTCTTCACTATCTCTCATCCCCACCCCGCCTTCAAACTGATACCAGGCTTGTCAACTTCACCCTCACTGCATTTCTAAACAGGCCTTCTCCTCTGCCATTTGCCACCACCTCGTGGATGGTCTACTGCAAAGATCCTGCATCTGCTGCCTCAAGGCTGTTCCCATTTCAATCCATCCTACATGCAGTCACAAAAGTGATTTTTACTAAAGCACAGGTCTTCCCATATCAATCCCCTACTGATAAACTCCAGTATATCTCTATAGCTTCCAGAATAAAATACAAAATGCTACACCTGATATTCAAATCCCTTCATAACTTAGTGCTCTTCCACCTTTCTAATCTTATACCTTACTTCTAGCACCATATCCTCCTAAATCCTGTGACAATCTCTGATAAATCAAGTATATAGACAACTGAATCAAATTTATAAGAATACAAGTAATTCCCCAACTGATAAATGATCAAAGGATATGAACACAGTTTTTCAGATGAAGAAATTAAAGTTATATATAATTATATAAAAAGATGTCCTAAATCATTACAAATTAGAGGAATGAAAATTAAAACAACTGTGAGGTACCATCAGATTGTCCAATATGACAAAAAAAAGAAAACGATCAACATTGGAAGGGATGTGGGAAAACAGAGACTAATGCAATGGGTTTTTTAAGGATTTTTTTTTACAAGGCAAATAGGGTTAAGTGGCTTGCCCAAGGCACACAACTAGGCTGGATTTGAACTCAGGTACTCCTGACTCCAGGCCGGTGCTCTATCCACTGCGCCATCTAGCTGCCCCACTAATGCAATGTTGACAGAGTTGTGAACTGATCTAATCACAGAGCAATTTAAAACAATGCTCAAAGGATAATCAAAGTGCACATAACTTTGATACAGCAATATCACTACTGGATCTGTTACTCAAAGAAATCACAAAATATTTATAGCAGCTCTTTTGTAGTAGAAAAGAATTAGAAATTGAATGGATGCCCATTAATTGTGGAATGGCTAAACAAATTGTGGTATTTGATTGCAAGGGCCTACTATTGTGCTATAAAAAATGATGAGCAGGCAGATTGCAGAAAAACCTAGAAAGACTTACATGAACTGATGCTGAGTGATTAGAATCAGGATAATACTGTACATGGTATTAGCCAACACTGTACAATGATCAACTGTGAACAGCTTAGTTATTTCAGTAATATAATGCTCCAAGATAATTCCAAAGGATACATGATGGAAAATGCTAACTATCTCAAGAGGAAAAAACTATTAAGAGTCTGAATGAAGATCAAAACATACGATGTTCACTTTATTGTTTTTGTGGTTCTTAATTTTTTTTTTATTTTAATTCTTTTTTATTTAAGGCAATGGGGTTAAATGACTTGCCCAAGGTTGCACAGCTAGGCAATTATTAAGTGTCTGAAGTCAGATTTGAATTCAGGTACTCCTGACTCCAGGGCCTGTTGCTCTATGTACTGCACCACCTAGCTGCCCCTATTCTTAATTCTTTAAGTGTGTTTCTTCTTTCACAACATGACTACATGATTACCTTCTTGGTGGTAAGAGGGAGAAAATTTTAAAATAAAGGTTCAAAATAGTACACATACAATTGGAAAAAAATAAAATACTTTAAAAAAAATTCAATAGTTCTGGCTTCCTGACTGTTCCATTAATATGCTACCTCTGGCTCCAGGCATTTACTCTGGCTACTATCATTCCTGGAAGGTTCTCACTCTTCATTTCTGCCTAATGGCTTCTGTGGTTTCCTTTTTGTCTCAACTAAAATGCCATAATCTATACCAGAGATGGCAAACTCTACTAAAGGAATCCAAACTAGTTAAGATATAATTGAGAAGGGCATAACTGCTTTAACTTGTGGCTCAGGGTTGGCAGGTCCATCTTTTAAGAATCATCCAGGAGTATTCAATGTGCCCAGTGAATGAGCAGGTGACTCCTTCCAATTCAGAGAACATTTTTAAGACTAACAGGCCACAGCTTTTCTATCTAGCCCTGACTTTTAAGGACTCTATCTACTGGATAAGAGATGAAACAAATACCTATTCCTATTACCCTATTCCCATTACAAATAAATGATGTATCTCTTAAATCTAATGCATGAAACTAGAAACATCTTAGAAGTGACTGATTTATTTAGGTACTGCAGTAGATAGAGCCCTAGACCTGAAATCAGAAAGGTCTGAGTTCAAATCCTGCCTCAGATATTAGTTGTATAACACTAAGTTACTTAACCACAACCTGCCTAAGCCATAAAATAGTGGTGTTATATAATAACAGCATCTACCTCTTTTAGGTTTTTTATAAGGATCAAATGAGAATTTTGTAAAAACTACCTTTCAAATTGTAAAGTGCAATATAAATGGTATGATGTTGATGATGATGACAATGATAATAAGTGCCGCAGTGAGAACTGAAATTCAGATCTTATGACTCCAAACCAATATCTTTATGCCATATTATGATTGTTTCTCATGTGGGTCAAAGGTAACTTTGAAGTTTCCAATATAGGGGAAGGAGAAGACCTAAGATAGGACCATAACCCTCAAGAACAATAAGAAATTAATTCAAAAAAGCTTCAGGCAAATTGAGAAAAGACGAAAGTTTGAAGCAAGCATAAATTTCAACAGGAAATGAACACATAAAGTTCATTCCAATAAAGAGTTATAGACTTTGGCTAATGTAGAGTATGTGAAAACATTAGTAATATAAGAGAAAGCTGGAAGGTTAAGCTGGAGCTAGACTCAAGAGGACCTTGGTTTTTTGTTGGGGTTTTTTGCAAGGCAATGGGGTTAAGTGGCTTGCCCAAGGCCACACAGCTCCCAGGGCTGGTGCTCTATTCATTGTGCCACCTAGCCACCCTGAGATTTTTTTTTTTAGTTTTTTTTGCAAGTGAAGAGGATCTTGAATGATAACATGTTAATATTGTTGCTCTGTTCAGTCATTCAATTGTGTATGATTCTTTGTGATCTCATTTAGGGTTTTCTTGGCAAAGATACTAAAGTAGTTTGCCATTTCCATCTGAGATCAAACAGAGTTAAATGACTTGCCCAAAATCACAGAGCTAGTAAAGGTCTAAGGATAAATTTGAACTCGAATCTTCTTGACTCCAGGTCCAGCACCTATCCATTAAGCCACTGGACTTAATATATAGTAAGTAATAGAGAACCATAGTAAGTTTCTGAGCAATAAAGGGATATGATAAGAGGTATTACATTAGGCTAAAAAAAATCAATAGTGTGAAAATTGAATTGACATGAGAAAGCAGATGAGGGGAGACAAATTAGAAGGTGGTTAAAATGAGCTTAGTGTCAGATTGGGCTAACACTGGCAATAATAATGAAAATCAAAACGAATTTATAAAAGGGCAAAAAATAGAAAAAAGATTGTAAATTCAACTCAACTGCAATGGATCCTTGTTTCCCTCAATATATATTTTAACTGAATCATGGCAGCCCCTAGGAGATGAATTAAGAGGAATCTGTACAATCATAATTGATATTTATTTCTAAGTATACATGGTTCAGAAAAAAAAAACACAAAACTATTTATGTATACAGAAATTTGTGGGCTGGAAGCAAGAAGCCTTGAAAGCTGGCATAAAAATTTAGTGTAGGACTATTAAAATGTGTGTTTGCATCAAAGTTGATCTGAGAAGTATTACACAAAAGGAAAATGAGCAAAGATATAGAGGTTAAAAAAAGGCATACGTGGGGCCAGTGAAGAGATAGAATTGATTAAAGTGATTGATATGTAACAGAGAGTAATGACCAAATTACTCGTCCACGAGCCTGGTCTCTAGGCAATATGTGAATCCATAGACGACAGGGAACCATCACTATAGATTAATAATAATAGATTATTAGATAACAATAATATAATATTAGGTAGGTTCTATAATTATCCTTATTTTACTGACGGGGAAACTGAGGTTGAGAAAGGTTAAAGTACTTTGAGCAGAATCACATAAGCTAGTTAACTGGCTAGATTTGAATTCAGATCTTCCTGCCTCGAAATTCAAGGCATGATTACAGTAGTAATTTAAGAAGATTATTCTGACAGTAGTATGCAGAATGGATTAGAAGAGGGGCAGCTAGGTGGCGCAGTGGATAGAGCACCGGCCCTGGAGTCAGGAGTACCTGAGTTCAAATCCGGCCTCAGACACTTAATAATTACCAAGCTGTGTATGGTCTTGGGCAAGCCACTTAACCCCATTTGCCTTGCAAAAACCTAAAATGAATAGAAAATTAGATGGAAAAACAGATCTTTTAGAATGTTGAGCCACAGTGTTTAATATATATCCTTTAAAGAGCTGCAAAACTGATATTCCTAAAAGGTAGATCTGATCCTTGACACTACCCTATTAACACATTTTGAAAATGTGCCCTCTTACCTATGAGCTACTGAAAAGTAGATAGAGAATTCTCTGATTAGCATTTAAAGCATCCACAATATGGTTCATACCTATCAATGTACCTTTCCAATTTCCAATTTTATTTCCTATCACACTCTCTCTTTTTTAAAAGGTTTTTGCAAGGCAGATGGGGTTAAGTGGCTTGACCAAGGCCACACAGCTAGGTAATTATTAAGTGTCTGAGGCCGGGTTTGAACTCAGATACTCCTGACTCCAGGGCCGGTGCTCTATCCACTGTGCCACCTAGCCGTCCCCATATCACTCTCCTTAATTCATTCTAGAAAAAAGAATCCATTAGTATTCCCCCTTAAATAATATTTCATCTTCCACCTCTGTGTCTTTAAAAACAAAGAATTCTTCTCCCATCTTTGGGAATATTTCATGGATTCCTTGGTTTCCTTCAAAGCACAGCTCAGGTACCAAATGCCACAAGAAATCTTTCCTGGTCCCCTTTAGATATTAATTGATATTCTATCTCTCTTGAAATTACTTGATATATACTTTGCATTTTTTTAGGTTATATTCATATCCACTTTACTCTATCTTCCAATAGACAATAAGCTCCTTAAGGACAGGAACCATTTCTTTATTTTCTTTCTTTGCCCAGTGCTTATAATAATGCCCTGCCTTATGTTATGAATATTATAGTTTATTGACTGTGTGTGTGTGTGTGATGTTTGAAATGGAACAAACAAGTGAAACTTTCAAAAAAAAATTTGGAAATGCAGAGATAGAATTTGGGAGAGAGATTAGGGGCAAAGATAGAGATTTGTAATCTTATCCACATAGGAATAGAAAGTCAAATGAAATAATATTTATAAAACACCTAGGTATAAGGAGGCATTGTATAAATGCTAGTTATTGGGGGGAGGGAGTAGCTAGGTAGAGCTGGGTGGTATAGCACAGTATTGTGGTCAGGAAGAACTGAGTTCAAATATGATCTCAGACATTCATGAGTTGCGTGACCCTGGAAAAAACTGCCTCAATTTCTTCAACTACAAAATTGAGATAATAACAACAACTTCCCTCCTTCCCCCAGTTGTTGAGAAAATCAAAGTACCATTTTTCAAGCACTTACCACAATGTCTGGAATACTGTAGCACTATAGGAATGCTAACTATTATTAATGTGAAAGTAAGAAAATGGACCAAAGTGTCAAAAAAGTGAAAAGAAAGAAGAGAATAGGGGAGGGAAGGAGAGGAGTACTAATGGTTAATGTCCAGATTTAGGGCACTGGAATAAGAAGTTACCGAAAATCAGTGTGGCTAAGAAAACCAAGACAGTAGAATTTCACTGAAGCCAAGGAAAAAAAAGTTTCAAGATAAAAGGAATAATCAATAAAATAATAAAATCTAAGATAGGATAAGGTCCTGTGTATAAATACAAAGAATGAAACAACTGCTATTCTGGAGAAATAAACATTATAAAAGGTAAAATAAAAAATACATATATAAATATATACAGCAGAAATACAAACATATACAAAAATATACAAGGTAGTTAAATATGTTAGCTTAGGAGGGAAGACACTAGGTTCAGTTTCTTATATATAAACATATTTTCTTTCTTTATTTTTTTGGTCTTCATAACAGCAATTTCAATGTTCCTTCATCTCCAAAACAAACCCTTCTCTTGTGACAAAGATCAACCATAAAAAGCAATGAATATACTGTGACAAGTATACAATATTCTTTTGTAATCCCTATTTTTCTACCATGAAAGGAAAGATGCATTTCATTATCTGTTTATAGCAGCAGTTTCTACTGCTAGAGTAGAAGAGACAGAAGGCAAACCACAGTGGGCTAAAGATAGATAAGACAGTCCATAAATGGAAATTGTCTGGTTGGAGACTAACCAACTATAAGACAGAAAGAGAAAAAGAGGCTCATGGTTAGCCTGTCTAGGAGGGGCAACAATGTCATATGAATGTGTTATATGTGGGAGTTTTGTTTTGAAAATTTGGATTCTCTGCCCCCTATCTCCCCTATCTCTTCAGTTCTTTGGGCCTCAGTCAGGTTCCTCATCTTCAAGGTGAGGTGTAGAGCCAAGATCCTTTTCAGCTTTGTGTGTGTGTGTGTGTGTGTGTGTGTGTGTGTGTATCCTATAATTCAATTCTAAGTATCATAATAGCTTTATTTTTCTATGGGAGGAAAAACTCAACTATTTAGAGTAAATTGGATATTTACTCTATTTGATCACTTACTATAGCAAAAGACCATTTTCTAGTTTAAACAAGACTTATGGCCACTAGTATTTTCTCACAATAATTACACATTAAAAAGCAACATGAATAAAAACATCCCTGGCTGTCTAAACTATCCATATCCTAAACAACATACGTGTAAGTACTATACAGCCAATGAATCTTCAATCATATTGGACTACTAGACTGGCAAAGATATAAGACTCGTGTCCTTTATACTTAGAGAGTAAACTGAACCGATGACTGGGGGAAGGGAAATTTGAGTATAGTATTACAAAAGGAGCATACTTTAGCACAGGTATTTTTTTAAACATCTGCTTCATTCATACATAGGACAAAAAACTTGCTTCTCAGATACTATAAAAATGCCAAATAAACCTAACCCCAGAAGGAATAAGTTTATTCTATATAATGAGCAAGTGTCAGTACAGAACTCTTGCAGGCAGGGTGAAGGGGGAAACAAACCCCCCATCTAGTAATAGTATACTGAGACACACCACCCATTGCTTTGTTAAGGGAAGCACAGCCAAGTTGTTTTGGTGTTTCTGTACTGTTTCCATAGCAAAGGTCACTGCCTGCGTAAGTTAAAATAAAGCTGGAAGGCTGAAGACTGAAGGTCACTCACTACAGGATAAGCTAGAACAACTTCAACACAAAGTAGTTCTATCATCAGTTCAGCTAAATTAATTGTGAGATTTTATGAATATACTAGGAATGAGAAAATATATTGTAAAAATACTGTGATGTTATTTAAAAATGAAAAATTTACACAATTATAATACAGTCAAAACAAATCATTATAGGGAATATAAAAAACTTCTGCTTTCTGTTCCAAATCTTTATCCCTCAGAAGTTTGGTTTTGATAAGGAAAATACAGAAATATGGGCCTACTATCCAGTTAGTATTCGGTATTTTTTTTTAATTAAAATTTTTTCAATAAACAGAAATTGTTTTCTCTTCCTCCCAGCTCATCTTCACTATAGGGGAAAAAACAACCCAACAAGTCTTGTAACAGATAAGCCTAGGCAAGCAAAACAATTCCCACAATGGACATGATCATTACCTTGATCTCTATTCAAGAATTTCAAAGTTGTTTGTTTTTACAATGCTATTATTGTATAATTTGTTCTTGTTCTGCTAACTTCACTCTTTACGAGTTCACACAAGTCTTCCCTGATTTCATCCAAACAATCACTTTTCTTGGAGCACAATAATATTCCATTTAATTCATGCATCACAATTTGTTCAGTCATTTCCAAATTAATAGGCATTTAACCCCACTTAGTTTTCAGGACTTTGCTACTACAGAAAGAGCCTCTATAATTATCTTTTGTATGCATGAGTTTTTAATCTTTCTTTGATCTTACTGGGATTTGGGCCTATTACAGTTAGGTGAAAAAGTATGCATAGTTTACTAACTTTTGGGGAATAATTCCAAACTGTTTTCCAGAATATTTATAACAATTCATAGTGTCACTAAAAGAACATTAATGTATCTGTTCTCCTGCAGCCCCTCAGGGGGTTTGCCCATGTGGTTTGGAATAAAATTCTTTCATTATATATTTGTCACCTGTTAAATGAATTACAATATATAAATGGTCTATATGTCTTTGGTCACATTTGTTAAATTAGAGGTTTAATGTAGCAACTACTACATATGCTAAATTATAGATTGCTACGATCTTTTTTTTAATATAAAACATCTCTAAAATATCTAGATGATGCATTAATACTTACATAAATACTACATTTTACTGCCCACACCTTTATTTTAAGAGTTCCATTCTGAAATCAAATATATTTAAAAATATAATCTACAACTAATAGTTCACTAATCATCATTTAAAAATAAAATAAACCAGTCTGTGGCAGTAAGAAATTTAAAAAAAATTTGAAACACCAATATCTAAATTAATTAAAAATAAGGTTGCTATGGTTTTTATCTCTACATCATTTTACAATTAAAAAGAGGTTTTATGTTAGTTGCATTTTGGATCTTTTCAAATCTACCAATGTGGATTACGGGGGTGGGGGGAGCTTCAAGTATTTTTGTTCTACTTTTGTTACTCAGAATTATATTGAATAACAGATTGTATCAAAATTCATAGAATCACAGAATTTGAGAGATGAAAGAGATCTAAGTAGCTATCAAGTACAAATCATAATTAAATTGGAAGTATTTTCAACCAGAATCAAATAAAAGCTGGAGAGACTAATCATTAAGTTTCCATTTAAAGATCACTAGGAATTAAGAAATCATCTTATTTTCTTCTTCACAGATTTACAATCACCTACATATCTTCAATCTCCCTATATGTAAAACTGGGATAATACCTACAAAAACTTTTTTTTTAAGTTTTTGCAAGGAAATGGGGTTAAGTGGCTTGCCCAAGGCCATACAGCTAGGTAATTATTATTAAGTGTCTGAGGCCGGATTTGAACTCAGGTACTCCTGACTCCAGGGCTGGTGCTCTATCCACTGCACCACCTAGCTTCCCCGATGAACTGACACTTTCAATAAACTTTCAAGAACTCAAGATCTGTTTAGTTAATACTTCTTCCATCTACACAGATTGGAATTTTACTACATAGTCGGATTTTTGCTGAATTTACTTAAGCTAACTGCTCAGATGGCAAGCATATATCTAGTCCAAGAAACCAATCAATGAGCATTGATTAAGAGTCTTCTATTTGTTAGTCACTCTAATAGGCACTAGTGGTAATACAAACAGACCACTCTTTAGGCACATACATGGAGCATGAAAACAAACATATAAATTGATTTAAGAGAGGAAGAACTGCAAAGAGATCACAAAGAATAAAAGCCAGCATTTCATTAATAAAGATACTGATCTTGGAGAAAGCAGTTTTTGTGCTCTAATGGAAAAGATTACAAAAAGTTAGAAAGTGAGTTGGAGGTGAGAAACTATAAGCATTAAGTGTAGACAGGTTTCCCTAGGCACTTCAATGTGAAAAAGAGGAATAAAAGATGACTAAATTGAGGAAATAGTAGAAGTAGAAGTTTTTGGGGTTTTTTTTAAGAGGAAGGATGAAGCATATCTGAGCATATTTCTAAGGAGTAATGGTGTCAAAGAATATGGAGAAACTGGAAATTTAGGTGAGAGAAGGGAGGACTAAAAATGAAGGAGCTCCAGGAAGGAGGGTCTCAATTTTTTTCAGTGTGAACACTCTGCTAGATGTTGGAAGAAAAGAGTCTGAAGAAAGAAGACAGAGTTTCAAACAGCTGCCAAGTGAAGTGCAATCGACAACCAATAAGGGAAGAGTAAAAAGATCTGATGTGAAGCTGTGAAGGATCCACTGAGATTAAATAACAAATTTGTAGTACATCACAGCACAGTGTAAGAAAAAAGTAATACCAGGTTGGGATTCAAAAAGAAATTAGCAGTGACAGGACAATGACAAAGGTTATATTAAACCCTTAATCTTATTGGGACTTAGCAGAGCTGGCACTTTGCTTTTAACAAACTCTAATCAAAATGAAGCATCAGAGCTGGAATTTAATGACATATAATGATTATTGTTAAGAGTACAAAGAATACTGCATCTAAAGTCAGGAGACCCAAGTTCAAAGTCTAGCCCTATCATATGCAGACATCTATGTAGTCCTTGGTCAAGTTTCTTCACTTGTGAGGCTCAGTTTCCTTAAGTGGAAAATGAAGGGTTTGGACTAAGTGATTCCTAAGGTTGACCATTCAATATGTTCTCATATCTGATTTAGTGTTTATTGTCCATAATAGGTGCAAATTGGTTATTGAAAACCAAATATAACATTCCTTAAAACCAGGACTCAAGCTTCAACAGATCAGTTACAAAGAGGAAAGCAGACCTTGTGCATAGGAGTATGAATTTAATATGAAATACTAAAAATTGTAGTATTTTTAATCCACAGAAAAATTAAAGCGCAAATTGTTTGATGGAAGAATGACCCCAATTTTGAAATGAAAATTTTATCGCTATCAAGAAAAGTTCAAAATTTCAGCTTATTTTTAAATTAAGCCGCAGCAGCAATATCTATGCAGCACTGATAACAAGCCCAGTAATGGTCACTGGGGGAAGGAAGGAAGACGAGAAGAGATGAGGACTTGGCTCCACCACACTGCTTCCATCTGATGGAAGCTCCTACTGAGGCCTAAATCTTCTGATACATATGAGATTAAAGTTAGAATACTTATTTTCCCACTGCCACGTCTAGCCTCTTGTCATTATCACCACTACCCAACAACCAATCTTTTTTCTTCTTTTAAGTTTCTAGTGTCAACATTTTTCATTCAATCCAAATTATAGTAGCTGTTGTATATTTGTTCTCAGGTCATTCTCCCTTCTTTCTCAAGGAGCACTTGGCTCATCACATTCCTCTCTTCCCCCACTCCTCCAGTCCTTATTCTAGAGGATTTCAACATCCATTTAATTTTTCCTCAAACTCCCTTAAACTTCCAATTCCTCAGTTTCCTTAAATCCCATGAACCATATCTTCACTCCATCTCAGACACAAATAAAGATGGTTTCTTATCATTATTCACAAATGTTTCATTTCCCTAATTAACAGCTCTGATATTCTTCCATTCCTCACTCCTCTCAAACCCCATTGTTTGCTTTCATGAAGATCTCAAATACCTCCAACTTCTCAATACCTTTTTAGGCTACCATTATGCTCTAATTTTCCTTCTATCCTGATCCAATTTTGACCCTACATAACCAATTAAATACTACACAATTGGTCTACTCTAGAATTCGTAGCTAATGTTGAAGGCCAAACTTGAACTCTGAATTACTTTCAACATCTACCAGCCCTTTCCACTCCTCTACATGCTGTTGACCTGAGCTGAAAGAAGTCCGACAACTCTGGGAGCTTGTTACATTATGCTGTTCAGATTTAACTGGGCTCTCATTGCAAGCATGATAATTCTTTCATTCTTCACTAAAGCCTCCTATATCTCCTATTTTCTCAACTGAGGACCTCACTTAATTTAGAAAATTCAGACCTCTCCTGGTGTCCTCTCTCTTCATCTCAAAACTTATCTTCCCACTCTCTCCTCCATTCCCTCATATGACAAAGAGGTGGTTCTCTTTTTGGCCAAAGTCAATTCCTTTATATATCATGAGTACCTAATTTATTTCATGATTCATTACTCTACTTATTATCCAAACCAACACTGTTTTCATGATTACTACTTCATAGTATATTTTGAAATCTGGCACTGCTAAGTTGCCATCCTTCACATTTACTTCTTTAAATTTTTCTTTAATTTATTTACACATTACTAAAATATTCTTGTTAAGAGGACATAATAACCCCTTCCCCACAAAAATATTAAAACCTCATGAGAAATAAAGTGAAAGAGAAAAAAAAATGTGTTTCAATCTGTGTTCTGATAGCATCAACTGTCTTAGGTGAATCACTTTCTTTATCATAAGTCCATCATAGAAGTTACTTCCACATTTTTCCACAGTTGCTATTGTTGATTGTAATTCCCTCCATCCATTCCTCCCCACTACCATCTATTATATTTTCTCTTTCCTTTCACTCTGCCCCCTTCAAAAATGTGCTGTGGGGCAGCCAAGTGGTGCAGCAGACAGAGCACCAGCCCTGGAGCCAAGAGTAAAGTAAATATCCCATCACAGAGACCCAGCAACCACCATGGTCCCAGAGAGACCACTCAATCCCAGCACCTTGCAAAAAGTAAAAAAAAAAAAAATGTTATATCTGACTATCTTCTCCTATGAACTACCCTCTCCTCTCTCACCCACACCACACCCCACCCCCCCCGTTCCCCCTTCTCTCCTTTTTACTCCAGATGGCTATATCCTATTGAGTGTGTATGCAGTTTCCTCTCTGAGCCATTTCCAATGAGAATGCAGGCCCACTCATTCCCCCTTACCTTGCCCCCTTTCCATGCAATTGTAAAAGCTACATGAAATACCTTTTACATGAAATCTTAGCCTATTCTACCACTCCTTTCTCTTTCTCCCATTGACTCTACTTTTACATTATATAACTTCAAATGTGGCTCTCTCCTATGCATCATCTATAAAAGCTCCTTCTACCTGCTCTATTAAATGAGAAGGTTCATATGAATATTATCAGTATCATCTTTCCATGCAGGAATACATGCAGTTCATCATCAAGTCCCTCATAATTTACCCTTTTCATCCACTCTCTTCACACGAGTCTTATACATGAAGGACAAACTTTCTGTTCAGCTCTGGTCATTTCAACAGGAACATTTGAAATTCCCATTTCACTGAAACTCCATCTTTTCCCCTGGAAGAGGATGTTCAGTTTTGCTGGGTGGTTGATTCTCAGTTGCATTCCAAGTTTATTTGCCTTTCAGAATAGTATATTTCAAGCCCTTAATGCAGCTGCTGCTAAGTCCTATGTGATCCTGACTGCAGCTCCATGATTATTTGAATTGTGTACCTCTGGCTGCATGTAATATTTTCTCTTTGACTTGGGAGTTCTGGAACTTGGCTATAATATTCCTGGGGGGCTGTGTATTTTGGTTCTCTTTCCAGGGGAGATTGGCGGATTCTCTCCATTTCTATTTTGCCCTCTGCTTCTAGGATATCAAGGCAATTTTCCTGTAGAAATTCTTTAAAAATGAGGTCAAGGCTCTTTTCCTGATCATGACGTTCAGGTAGATCAATAATTTTTAAATTATCTTTCCTGGATCTGTTTTCCAGATCAGTTTTTTTTTTCAAGGAGGTATTTTACATGTTCTTCTAATTTTTCATTCTTTTGATGCTTAATTATTGTGTCTTGACTTCTTGTAAAGTCATCAGCTTCCTTTAGCTCTATTCTACCATCTGAAGGATTTATTTTCCTCAGAAAGCTTTCTTATCTCCTTTTCCATCTGGCCAATTCTGCTTTTTAAAGCATTCTTCTCCTCCTCAATAACTTTTTGAACTGTTTTATCCATTTCACTTATGCTGGTTTTTAATGTGTTATTTTTTTCAGCATTTTTTTGGATCTCCTTGACTAAGCTGCTAACTTTGTCTTCATGTTTTTCCTGTATCTCTCTCATTTCTTTTCCCAATTTTTCTTCTATCTCCCTTACTTGATTTTCAAAATCTTTTTTGAGCTCTGTCATAGCCTGAGCCCAACTTCTATGTTTCTTGGAGTCTTTAGATCAGAAGCTTGGACTTTTTGATCTTCTGATTGTGTGGTTTTGTCTTCTAATTACTGATCCAATTTTGACCCTACATAACCAATTAAATACTACACAATTTGTCTCCTCTAGAATTCCTTGTTCATGTTGAAGGCCAAATTTGACCTCTGAATTACTTTCAACATCTACTAGCCCCTTCTATGGTCAGGTTCCTTTTTTTCCCCATTTACTTATTTCGCAAGCCTGTCCCTGGTTTTGGGGTGTTTCTTAAGCTTTTGAGTATTATTGGGAAACCCCCCCCCACCCCCCACAAGTACCTCAGTGTGTGAGGCTCTGACTGCTCTTCTGGTCTGTGAATTACCACAAGCTCACCTCTCTACCCTGGAGGCTGTGAGAGGGGCTCCCTGCTCTATGGAGGGGGCCTAGACTAAAACCAGGGTCTGAATGTAGTCAAAGCCCCAGGGTCCTGTTCCAGGGACAGAGGATAGACCTCAGCATTCTCCCTTCACTCCCTTACCTTCCATGGACTCAGCACTCAGGATACAGCTGCCTGGAAGCTACTACTGGGCAGTTCCATGGGCCTGCTTTCCTGGGATCTGTGCTGTGTTGAGTTCCTGGACTGCTCTCAGTGCTGCAGCCATGCTGAGGGCCTGAGCTTTGATCTCGCTCTGCTGATCTTCCAAGTTGTGCTTGGTACTCCCTGGGGTGCAGGTCAGGAAACTGTTTCTGCTGCTAGGGCCAGCCTCCTGTTCTCAGGAGGCTGAAGTTCCTTCACTCCAGTGCTGTGCCACCCCTCCAAGCCCGTGGAACAGAGTCTTCCCACTATTTTACAGGTTATCTTCAGCTGGATAATAGCCTCACTGGATCTTTCTATGGGGTCTGTCTCTCAATAATTTAGTTAGTCATAATTTTAAGGTTTTTGGATTATTTTGGGGGTAACACCTAAGAGGGTCTCTTCTCCTGCCACCATCTTGGCTCTGCCAACCCACATTTATTTTTTTCATTGATTCCCTTAATATCTTGAACTTTTGTTCTTCTAGATGCATTTCATTATTACTTTTTCTAGTATTATAATGCATTGATACTTTGCAAATTAAAACACCACCTAACACCTATCAGATTGACTAAGATGACAAAAAAAAGAAATGATCAGTGTTGAAAAGGATGTGGGAAAATTGGTGGAGTTGTGAACTGATCCAGAGAGCAAGCTGAAACTATGGCCAAAGAGCAATAAACCTGATCATACCCTTTGATCCACCAATACCAATACTATATCTATATCCCAAAGAAATCATAAAAAATGAAAAAGGTTTCACATATTGAAAAATATTTATAGTAGCTCTTTATGCAGTGGCAAAAATTTGGTGATTGGGCGGATGGTCCATCAAATGGGGAATGGCTGAACAAATTATAGTATATGAATGTTATGGAGTACTACTGTTCTAAAAGAAATCATGAATGGCGGGACTTTAGAAAAGCATGGAAAGAATTACATTAACTGATGTTGAACAAAGTGAGCAGAATCTAGAGAATATTGTACACATCAACAACACTGTCAGCTGATCAACTATAATGGATGCAGCTCCTCTCAGCAGTTTAAAGATCAAGGACAATTCTGAGAAACCTACTACAGACAATGCCATCCACACCTGGAAGAAAAAAAACACAGAATCTGAATGCATACTATGTTCACTTTTGAAAACTTTTGTGGCATTCCTTCCATTCTCATGGTTTTTTCCCTTTCCCTTTAGTTCTAATTCCTCTTTCACAACATGACTAATATGTAAATATGTTAAACACAAACACACAGGTACAACGTTCACCAGTCTAGGAAAGGGAGGGTGGTAGAAAAATGTTGAATTCATAAATTTGCAAATGAATGAATGTGGAAAAACTTACCATTACATGTAATTGGAAAAATAAAACAAAATTTCAATTAAAAATAATTGGGGTAGAAAAGCCATTTTTATTATATTCTTTTGTTTTATACATGAGCAATTAATATTTTTTCAAATGGTTGAGTTCTGTTTCTGTATGAAAGGTGTTTTGCAATTGTGTTCACATAGCCTTTGGGTTTGACTTGGTAATTAGAGTTGCAAGTAATTTATATCTGCAGATAATTTAAATGTAATTTCACATATCTCTTCCTGTTGAATTCTGTAGGTAATTTAACCTAATGTGGGTTTATTTATACCCTGCAACTAGTTGTTAATTTTTCAATTAGTTTTTTTTTTAAATTGATCATCTGGAATTCTTATATATAAGTATATATAAAATCTTATCATCTGGAAAGAGTGTTTTGTTGCCTCATGGTCTGTTTTTATTCCTATAATTTTTCTTTTTTGCTACAGTTAGAATTTCTAATATAATATTTAATAATAACAGTGATAGTGGATATTCTTGTTTCACCTCTAATATGACTGAAAAGACTTCTGTTTATGCAAATTACAGAGAATGCTTATTCTTGGTTTTAAATTGATACTACTTATTTTTTAAAAAGTTTCATTGATTCCTAGGCTTCCTACTGTTTTGACTAGGAATAAGTAGTATATTTCATCAAAAGCTTTTTCTTCATTTATGGATACAATCACATCAATTTTGTTCTTTTTGTTATTGATACAGTCAATTATGCTGATAGTTTCCTAATACTGAACTGGCCCTGAATTTGTTATAAAATTCTGTTTGGTCATAATATATGTTCTTTGCTGTAATCTTCTTGCTAGTATTTTATTTTAAATATTTGTCTTGATGTTCATTAATAGAACTGGTCTAGAACTGTCTGTTTTTCCTGGTTTAGGTATAAAAAAATTTTTTGTTATAAATTTTGTAGGACTCTATTACCTAATTGTTTTCTTTTCTTTTTTTTGCAAGGCAATGGGGTTAAGTGGCTTGCCCAAGGCCACACAGCCAGGTAATTATTAAGTGTCTGAGGCCACATTTGAACTCAGGTACTCCTGACTCCAGGGCCGGCCCCTGATTTGTCTTATTCTTAAATCAAATTAATCCCCCAAATTAACTCCTCCCCTAACACTAGCCACTAGTTTATAAATTCAATGGCTTGTTTATTTTAAGTTTAACTTTGATTCATTTCTATTTTGATTTTCACAATTTCCATTTTGGTGCTTAATGAGGGATTTTTAATTTGATCCTTTTTTTTTTCTTTAGCTGCAAGTCAAATTAATTGATCTGTTCTTTCTCTCATTGATATACATGTTTAGATATACAAATTTTCCTCTAAGTATTACTTTGGTTGCTCCTATAAATTTTTGTATGTTGTCTCAATATTACCATTATCTTTAATTAAATTATTGTTTCCATTATTTGTTCTTTGACTCACTCATGTGGGATTAGATTATCAAATATTCAATTAAATTTTTAAGTTTTCTTTCTACAACCCCTTACTGAATGTAATTTTTATTGCATTATGATCTAAAAGGGTATGTTCAATATTTCTGCTTTTCTGCATTGTTTGTAAAGCTATTATGTTCTGAAGGTGTCTTAACAGCTGAGAAAAAGGCATTTTCCTTTTGTTGCTACTATTTAGTCAAATCAAGTAGTGTCCAACTCTTCATGACAAAAGAGTTTTCTTGGCAAAGATCCTAGAGTGGTTTTTCATTTCCCTCTTTAGCTCATTTTACAGATGAGGAACTGAGGCAAATAGGGTGAAATAACTTGTCCCAGGTTGCAGTTACTAAGTGAGGCCAGATCTGAACTCAGGAAGATGAGTTCAGCACTCTATGCATTAAGCCTTCTAGCAACTGTATTTCCTTCTATCCCTATTCAATTTTTTCCAGTGGTCTATCATATCAAATTTTCTCAAATTCTATTCATCTCTTTAGCTTTTTTTTATGCTGATTAACTAATTCTAGGAAGGGAAAGTTGAGGTCCCTCACTAGTATAGTTTTATTGTCTATTTACTCCTTTTCCTTTAAGAACCTGGATGCTCTTCTGTTTGGTGCATATATGCTTAGTATTAATATTTCTTCATTGTCTGTGGTACCTTTTAGCAAAATTTAAGCTTCCCTGCTAATCTCTTCGAATGAGGTCTCTTACTTTGCTTCTTGTTTTGTCTGAGACTGATTCCTAACACTGCCATTTTTGCTTCTGCTAAAGTGTAACATTCTATTCTGGTCCCTTATTTTAACTCTATACATGTCTTTCTGTTTTAATTATGTTTCTTATAAACAACATATTTTTGGATTCTGGTTTCTAATCTATTCTTCCAACACCTTAACATTTTTGGGGTAACTTCATCTCATTTTCCTTCAAAGTTACAATTACTAATCATGCATTTCCTGCTAATCTATATTTCCCTTTTCTTCTTCACTCTTTTTTACCTGGATCTCTCCTCAAAAGTCTGCTCAAGAACATCAATCCCTTGCAATCATAATTCCTTTTCACTCAGTACTGCAGTCCGGAACTGGGTATGGACAATAGAGTCAAATAGCTCCCGGTCCTACATCCAGTGAGAGCACAGAGGGTCCCCTTGTACTCTCTGACCAGCTGCCTGATGCCCTTTCTGTATCTGGTTTGAGATCTCTTGAAAGTGCTATTGCTGTCATCCCTACTCAAGGCCCAATGCTGATGTTGTCAACACAAGCTCTTTAGGCTAGCCCACCTGTGTGTGTGTCAGAGACTTCTTCCAACCTTTTAAGTAGGAAAAATGTTTCATCCTGCCCCCCAAATTGTGCTCATTAGGCAGTCTTTGATAACTCAGGTTTGCCTCCATATTACAAGAAGGCATCAGAAAAGAATTACCAAAACAATGGGTAAGTAAAATTAGAGTATACAAACCATCAATCGACAAGCATTTATTAATCACTGTAAGTGATTAGTATTAGAGATACAAGGAAAAAGCAAAACAATCCCTGCCCTTAAAAAACTTCCATTCTAACATACATACACAAATCACAAGCCACAAGAAAATACGAAGTAAAGGGAAATCTTAGAAGAGATGGTGCTGGCAACTTGGAAAATTCAAAAAGGCCTCTTGGAGGAGGTAGCATTTAAGCTGAGTCTTGAAGGAAGCTAGGGATTCTAAGAGTTTGAAGGTGGGAGGGGAGGATAGCATTATAGGCAAGGGGAACGATCAGAAAGGCATAGAATTGGGGTATATGAAGTAGTAGAATATAAAAATGGGAAGAGCTAGCTTATGAAGAGTTTAAATGACAAATAAAAGACTATTAAATGACTGTGGCAATTCTATGGAGAATAGAAGGACTGAGGAGAGAAGAAGGGAAACTAGTAAGAAGGCTATGGAATTTGGCTAAGTAAACGGTAAATGATGAGCAAGATTTAATTAGAATTCCCAAGAAGAGATTTTTTTTAACTTTAAAATATTTTCAAAAATGAAATGAGGGGCAGCTAGGTGGTACAGTGGATAGAGCACCAGCCCTGGAGTCAGGAGGACCTGAGTTCAAATGAGGCCTTAGACAATAATTACTTAGCTGTGTGGCCTTGGGCAAGCCACTTAACCCTATTTGCCTTGCAAAAATCTAAAATAATAAAAAATAAAAAATGAAATTAACTATTAGAAGAAAAGAACTGTTTTAGAAAATGCCTATTTGTAAAGGACTTAGCACAATAATTGACAATTAACATTATATAGATATTATATTAGCTATCATCAACATCATCATCACCACCACCAAACCAAGGGTATATCTTCCTGTCAGAAATGAGAGGCCATTCTCTACTGCCATTAATGTGAGTTCCATTTGAATTTTCTTTTAAGATTTGTTGAAATAGGATGGCTGGAGGGCAGCTAGGTGACACAATGGAGAGAGCACTGGCTCTGAAGTCAGGAGGTCTTAAGTTCAAATATGAACTCAGACACACAATAATTACCTAGCTATGTGACCCTGGGCAAGTCACTTAACCCCACGGCCTTGTAAAAACTTAGATAAAAGAAATAGAATGGCTGGGTTCTTGTTTTGTTTGTGATTTTTGTCTGTTTGTGATGTATTTGTAGGGATAGGTGACAGATGATATGATTTTTTTTTAAAGCACTAATCTCTAATCTAGTACTGATCCTTGATTTAATGGATGGAAATTGTAAAAATGTTTATTTTGCCTTAAGGTAAAAAAAAGCCATACAACAATTAGAGTTAACCAAAAACTATTAAGTTTTCTTGCAAAGTAGTTCCTCTTCAAAGGATGTATTCAAGCAAAAGATTGGATAACCATTTGCCAAGTATATTGTAGACACTTTTTTTGAAGTTTTTGCAAGGCAATGGGGGTTAAGTGATTTGCCCAAAAATCACAGAGCTAGGTAATTATTAAGTGTCTGAGGACGGATTTGAATTCAGCTTCTCCTGAATCCAGGGCCGGTTCTTTATCCACTGTGCCACCTAGTCACCCCTTAGATATATTTTTTTAGGTACAACTAGGACCATATGAAATGTGAGATCTCCTCCCTATTCTGAAATTCTTGGCTGTTCTATTTGCATCAGCATAAATCAAGTCACAAGGGAAAAATCACACATAAGACATCACAGATCTTTCTGCAACACAAGCTTTTACATTAGAGCTAAAAACCCAACTCCAATTCTCACCAAGTGGACCTTATTATACAGTATAAATAAATGTGTTAGTTGTACCAAATTGAAAATCAACAATGGACTTGATTTATTTTATAACACAATACATTACAAATAGATATTTTTTAGAAAATCATTATTGAATCACTAAGTTTCAGGCTACAAAATCTGAATAGTTTTAATGTTTTACATTTTGCTAGAATGGTTTAAAGAAATGGTGACTGTCCAATTTTCTATATACCATTAATATTTTTATATCTTATTGAAGTTATTGTCACCTGTAAAAATGGTATAATACAAACATGAGCAGCTAGGCAGCAGGGGACAGAGTATCAGTCCAGGAATCAGGAAGACCTGAATTCAAATTCAGCCTCAGACACTTAACACTTACTGGCTGTGTGACCTTGGACAAGTCCCTTAACCCCTACTGCCTCTCATCCAAAGCCATCTCCGATTATCCTGATTGATATCTCGCCACTGGACCCAGATGGCTCTGGAGGAAAAAAGTGAAGCTGGTGACAACACAGTATCCCTTCATTCCGATCCAACTCTCATGCTTGTCATGATATCACTTCCTTGATGTCATGCTCTACTTCAAGTATGAAAGACAAAACAAACTACAAACATAACATGCTAATCAAAAAGCAAAGAACACTAATGGTAAGCTTATTTTGCAAATCTTATAATCAAGGAAAATGACAACTGTTGAAAAGGTGGTGGAAAGACAGGTCAATTAATAGATTACTGGTGAACTAGTCAAATATCTGGAAGAACGATTTCAGAAACTATTAGAAATCATTCAATTGTGAATACTCTTTGAACCAGTGATACTATTATTAGAAATACAATTCAAAGAGGCTGAAAACAGAAGGAAGGAAAGAGACCACCACAGTACAAAAATATTTTTATCATCACTTTTAAATAAGGTAAAAAACATGCATTAGTCTTGGCAGGTATACTCCCAGATAGTTTATGCTGTTTATTGTTATTTTAAATAGGGTATTTCTTACTAGCTCTTCTTGCAGCGGGTTTTTTTTTTTTTTGGTGATAAAAATGCTGATGATTTATGTGCTACTTTGCGAAAATTACTGTTCCAACTGACTTTTTAGTTGACTCTTGGATTTTCTGAGTATATCATCATATTGTCTACAAAGAGTTAATTTTATTACCTTACTGCCCATTCTGATTCCTTCAATTTCTTTTTCTTCTCTCATTGTTACTGTTAACATTTCTAATACAATAATGAAAAATATTGAGTGCTTTCAGGCTTTTTATTTCACTCCTGATCTTATTAGGGAATGCTTCTAGCATATTTCCATTACAAAAAAATGCTTGTTGATGGTTTTAGGAAGATGCTTCCTATCATTTTAAGAAAAAAAATTCCTTCATACCTATGTTTTTCAATGTTTTCAATGGAAATAAGTGTTGTATTTTGTCGAAAGTTTATTTCTGCATTTTTTGATTTAAATATGATTTTTATTGCTTCTGTTATTTTTTTTTTTTGGAGTAGGTTGAAGAGACCAGTCTCCGGCTTATTTCTTTTTTACCTAGCCTTAATCACTGAATAGGGTCTTCCTCGATCAAAATGAGAGTGTTTAAAGATCTTCATTTATAAAAGTCTCCCACTGCATCCAGGGTCACATCTAGTCTTGCAATTCACTTGCATGGTATGATCCTTCTAGAAGTACAAGCAACAACAATCACAACCCTAATCCACACCTCTTCTGAGAATTCCTTCCTGATCATCTTTCCTTACCCTCTCATTCCTTAATTTACCCTCCCTTCTAAAAGTCTTTCCTGCATCCTTTTCCTAGGACATTCTATTTCTCTTTAAGTTTAGACTTTTACACAATTCTGGCTATATTCATTATTCCTTCCTTAACCCAGTTCTGTTAAGAATAAAATCCCAGCACTATCAATTCTCCAGTCACTTATATCTCCACTTGTAAAAGTTCTTCCATTCAGAGCTCATTTTTCACTAAAAGGTAAACATTTTAATTAAATTACAATTGGTTTTATAATTAAATTATAATTGGTTTTTAATATTTACCCTCTTATCTTTTTCCTAATCTATTAAATCAGGTTTTTCATTCAGTTCTGATCTTTTCTTCATAAATACACACAAGTTCTTTAGTTCATTAAATATCCATTTCTCCCCCCATTCAGAATTACAGTTTTGCTTGTCTTTGCTTGGTTGCCCAATGCCCTTTGGGCTTTTAATGTAAAACTTGCTAAATCTTGTATTATCCTTGGCTCTAGTTCTACAGTATTTTTTTCCTAATTGCTTGTAATATTATTTTCTCTTAGACATGAGAGCTTTGAAATTAGCTATGATGTTTCTGTAAGTTTTCATTTGGGATCTCTTTCATTCTAAAACATCAGGGCAATCTTCCTAAACAATTTCTAGAATTACAGTGTCTAGATCATAACCTTCAGACAGTCCAACAATTCTTTTATTGTCTCTCCTCCATCTGTTCATGAATTCAGGTTTTTTTTTTTGTTTTTTTGCAAGGCAACAGGGCTTGCAATGTCACACAGCTAGTGTCTGAGGCCAGATTTGATCTCAGGTCCTCCTGACTCCAGTGCAAGTGCTCTATCCACTGTGCCACCTAACATTTGTTTTTCTAATGAGATGCTTTACATTCTCTTTGTTTTGTTTTATTATTTCTTGTTTTTTTTTTTTATTAAATCATAAGCTTCTTGTTGCCCAACTTAATTTCTACGGAGTTAATTTCTTCTGTAAATTTTCACATCTCTTTTTCCAATTGTTTGGCTTTCTTTTCATATACTATTTTTTTTCTAATTTTCCCTCAACTTCTCTAATTTGATTTTTAAAAGTCCCTTTCAAGTTCTTCCAAAAGTTTTTTGGGCATGATCATTTTACTATTTTCTTCTGAGTTTGAACCCAAATCTTCTAGTATCATCATAGTAGCTATCTATAGTTATGTTCTCTTTTGCTTACTCATTTTATTGATTTTTAATTTTTTTAACAGCTATTCTTGTCTATTAACTTTGGGTTAAAGTCAGGCTATATTAAAGTTGGATTCCAGTCCTGAGGTATGAGGGATATCTCAGGCTTCAGGTTTTTTTGTGCTGTTGTTTTCCAAATTCTATCTGGCATTCTGATTTCAGGTATTCAGCAATGTTGTCACAGCAAATGTTCTTACTTCCTGTGGACCCACCCAAGGCAGCAAATTTTGTCACCTCTCTTCCCCTGGAATCAGTCAGGGACACTCCATTCTCTTGTGAAGGCCCACAGTCCAACAGGGTTCCTGATCTCTGCAACTGCAATCCCCCACAACATGTATGCACCTTCTTTGCCCACAGCCCAGGGCTGCATCTGGCCAGCACACTTGGGCCCAGCTTCCAAAGCCAAAGAAGGCCCCTGCAATCTTCCCTTGATGAGGTTTATCACCCCTCTCCTATCTGAGTTTCCTGAAAGTTCCAGAAGCTAGGGTTGCTTGAGATAATAGCCCTAAGGGTTTATAGTTTGTTGATACAGGAGGTGGAGTCTTTCCTAATAGCCTCCCACTCTCTCTTTAAAATTTTTTTTTTTAATTTAAGGCAATAGGGTTAAGAGTGACTTGCCCAGGGTTAACAGTGGCTTGCCCAAGATCACACAGCTAGGCAATTATTAAGTGTCTGAGGCCAAATTTGAACTCAAGTTCTCCTCACTCCAGGGCCGGTGCTCTATCCAATGTGGCATCTAGATGCCCGCCAAGTTCTCTTAGGAGAACTGCTTTACCCTGAGTTTCAATGAGTTCTGACACTCAAAGTTCACTTTGAGGCATAATTTTATATCAATTGGGGGGGGGGGGATTTAGGAGAGCCAGATGATTTCCTGCCTTATTCTGCCATCTTCTTAGAATCCTTCTTAGAACTGAATATAAAGTGAATGCTTCTCTTTTAGGGAATAATTGAAAAAAATAGTAGTGTAATTATTATGCCTGAAGAAATTATGAATGGGCAAAGTTTAGTTAAACTTGGAAGGACAGAATGAAGTTGGCAAAAACATTAAAACATGTTAAAGGAGAATAACGCTAAAAAACTTAATACACAGAAGCCAATTGGTGAAGTAGACAATACAATAGGGCCTAGAGTCAGGAAGACCCAAACTGAAATTTGATCTTGGACATATATTAGCCTCCAAGAAAAATAGGAATTGGTCTCAGGCCATGGAAGAGCTCAAAAAAGATTATGAAACTCAAATAAGGAAGATAGAGGAAAAATTGGGAAGAAAAATGAGCACAATGTGGGAAAACCATGAAAACCAAGTCAGCAGCTTAGTGAAGGAAATACTAAAAATTATCAAAGAAAACAAGTTTAAAACCAGTTTAGATCAAGTGGGAAAAGCAGTCCAAAAGGCCAGTAAGGAGAAGAATGCCATAAATAGCATAATTGGACAGATGGAAAAGGAGATAAGAAAGCTCTCTGAAGAAAACAACTCTTGAAATGTAGAATGTAGCTAAAGGAAGCTGATGACTTTTTTTTGGGGGGGGGGGTTGCAGGGCAATGGGGTAAAGTGCCTTGCCCAAGGTCATACAACTAGGTAATTATTAAGTGTCTGCGGCCGGATTTGAACCTCCTGACTCCAGGGCTGGTGCTCTCTCCACTGCGCCACCTAGCTGCCCCAAAAAGCTGATGACTTTGCAAAAAATCAAAAAACAAAACCAAAAAAAAAAAAAAAATGAAAAACTAGAAGAAAATGTAAAATATCTCATTGGAAAAACTGACCTGGAAAATAGCTCCAGGAGAGATAATTTAAAAATTATTAGGAAAAAAATAAGAATAAAAAAAATTATTAAAAGGTTACCTGAAAATCATATCCAGGAAAAGAGCCTAGACTTCATTTTAAATCAATTTCTCTAGGAAAAAACTCTGATATCCTAGAAGCAGAAGGTAAAATAGAAATTGAGAGAATCCACCGATCATCTCCTGAAAGACAACCCCCTTAAAAAAAAAAAAAAACTCCCAGGCATATCATAGCCAAATTCCAGAACTCCCGAGTCAGAGAAAATATTATAAGTAGGTAGAAAGAAACAATTCAAATATTGTGAAGCTACAGTCAGAATAACACAGAATTTAGCACTACATTAAGGGCTCATAGGACTTGGAATATGATATTTTGGAAGGCAAAAGAGCTTGGATTATATAACCAAGAATCAACTGCCCAGCAAAACTGAGCATCCTTTTTCAAGGGAAAAGATGGACTTCCAATGAAATAGGGGACTTTCAAACTTTCCTGTTGAAACAACCAGAGCTGAACAGAAAGTTTGATCTTCAGGTACAGGACTCTGGCAAACAGTTAGAAGAGGCACGTGTAGACAAGGTATAGGAAGGCATAATATAAAAGATGGAGTTAATGGGCAAAAAAGGAATGTACTGAGAGAAAGGGAAAGGAAAGGGAGAATGGGATAAAAGAGTCTAAAAAAAGCTCTTGCAATGGAAGCAGAAGGGGGGGTGAGGTGTGAGTCTTCATTCTCAACGGAAATGACTGGGAGAGGAAACAACATACACATTCTATAGACTATAGAAATCTATCTTACCCAAGAGGAAAGGGATGAGAGAAAGGGGACTGGGGAGGGGAGGAGAATATAGGAGATAGAAGAGAGGGGAAGATCATGGGAGAGGGTAGTCAGACACAGCACACCTTTTGGGGGGGGCAAGGCAATTGGGTTGGGTGACTTGCCCGGGATCACATGGTTGCATGGTTGTTGGTCTGTCTGCGGCCAGACTGTGCTCGGATTCTCCTGGCTCCAAGGCCAGCACTCTGTCCCTGTTGAGCCACTTAGCAGCCCCACAACATACTTCTGAGGAGGGATACTACACAGTAGTGGGGAAGAATACATGCAATACTAACTGTGAAAAATTCTCTGATGGACTTATGACAAAGAATGTGATCCATCGAAGAGGCAGAGCTGATGGTTATCTGAACACAGACTTAAGTACAATTATTTTTTTCATTTTCTTTCTCTTTATTTTTCATAATATTTCTCTTATCTTTGTGAGGGGAGGGGAGTATTATGTTTACTTTTATAGAAAGTCTATCGCAATGATGTGTAAATAAATACATTTTTCAAAAAAAGAGAGAAAAGTTAAATTATCAGCACCAATGAAAATGAAATAAAACCAGTTAGGGATTATTTTTCCCAATTATGTGCCAATAAATCTGATAATCTAAATAAAATGGATGAATATTTATAATACAAATCATCCAGATTAATAGAAGTAAAATACTTCAGTAATTCTATTATAGAAACAAATATTGCAGTAGTCACAAATGAACTTTTTTGTAAGGTGTTTGCAAGGCAATAGGGTTAAGTGACTTGCCCAAGGTCACACAGCCAGGTAATTATTAAGTGTCTGAGGCTGGATTTGAACTCAGGTCCTCCTGACTCCAGGGCCCGTGTTCTATTCACTGCACCACCTAGTTGCCCCTACAAATGAACTTTATGACAAAAAAAATCTTCAGGATCGGACAGATTTACAAGTGAATTCTAAAGATTTTCAGAATAATTAATAGCAATGCCGTAGAAATTATATGCAAAAAATAGTTAAAGAAGGAGTCCTACACCGAATTCCTTCTTTGACACAACTGTGGTTTCCATACCTAAATCAGGAAAAAAGTAAAACAGAAAAAAAAAAACATAGACCAATTTCTCCAAAGATTACAGATATAAAAATTGTTAACAAAATTATTAGCAAAGAGACTACAGCAATATATCACAAAGATCATACAATATGACCAAATGGGATTTATACAGGACTGCAAGGCCAATTCATTATTTAGAAACTATGAGCATAATTGACTACATCAAAAACCAAGACAATAAGAATGATATGATCATGCGACAAAATACATCACCCATTTCTATTAAAAAAACACTGGAAAGCACAGAAATCAATGCAGGTTTTCCTAAAGTGTTAAGTAGAGAATCTATTTAAAACCAAAAATAAGAATCATCTGTAATGGGGATAAACTAGAGGCCTTCGTCAATAAACATCATTATTCACTATAGTATTAAGACAAAAACAAAAAGTTGAAAATAAGACTGAGCAACAAGAAAAAAAACTATCACTCTCTGCATTTATGGAAAAAAAATTAACTACTTTAGTAAGGATGCCAGATATAAAATAAATCTACAAACATTAACAATATTTTTACATAAAAAAACAAAAGCCAGTAGGTAGAGAAATAAGGCAAAATTACATTTAAAACAACTGCAAACTGGGGCGGCTAGGTGGCGTAGTAGATAAAGCACTGGCCTTGGAGTCAGGAGGACCTGGGTTCAAATCCAGTCTCAGACACTTAATAATTACCTAGCTGTGTGGTCATGGGCAAGCCACTTAACACCATTTGCCTTTCAAAAATCTAAAAAATTTAAAAAAACAACAAAAAAAACTGCAAACTACATGAAATACCCGAGTCTTCTGCCAAGACACTCTAAGGAATTATATAAACATATTTATAAAAACACTTTTTATACAAAGATCTGAATTTGGAGAAGTATTAACTGCTTAACAATAGACCAAGCCAATATAATAAAAATAACAACACTACATAAATTATTATACTTAGCCAATTAAACCTCCAAAGAATCTAGAAAAAAATAATAAAATTCATCTGGAAGAACAAAAGGTCAAGAATATTAAGGTAATCAATGGGAGGAAAAAAGTGAAAGAATCCAGTCTACTATCAAAAACATCTGATACTGGATAAAAAAAGACAAGTTGATAAGTGGAACAGATAGAGATGTGGGTTAAGTGAACAGATGATGCATACAATATACAGAAATAAATGAGAATAATAACCTAGTCTAGATAAATAAACTCAAAGATTAAAGTTGTTGAGGAAAGAATTCACTAAAGGATAAAAACTAAAAAGACAGAAACTACTGTGAAAAGTCTGACAGAAATTTGGCATGATCAACATCTTACAGCATATACCAAGTTAAGGTCAAATAGGTAAATAACTTAAACATAAAGGCTAATTATCACATGCAAATTAGGGAAACATGGAAAATTTCAGTCACAACAATGAATAAGAGAAGAATTTATGACCAAACAATATATAGAAATGAGAAGTGGATAATTTTAATTACATTAAATTAAATTGATTTTGCAAGAAACAAAACAATGCATCCAAAATTAAAAGTAATAGAGAAAACTGGAAGGTGGAGGACAGAGAAGGATTTACAGTAGGGGAATCTACCACCGGTTTATCTGATAAAGACTTCGTCTTTCAAATATATAGAGAATTGAGTCAAATTTATAAGAATACAAGCCATTCCACAACTGATAGTTAAAGGATATGAAGTTTTCAGAAGAAACCAAAGCTATCAAGTCATCCCAAAATGCTTTGTTTAAATCATTAATAATAAGGTAAATGCAAATTAAAGTAAATCTATGTTATCACCTCATCCCTATTAATTTGGCTCATGAGACAAAAAAATGAAAATGATAAATGCTAGAGAGGGTATGGGAAAAACAGTACATCAATCCACTAACAGGAAGGGCTTTAAACTGGTTTAACCATTCTGGAGAACAATTTGGAACTAGGCCCAACAGGTTATAAAACTATATATACCATTTGACCCAACGATAATGCAACTAGGTTTGTATCCCAAAGAAATCAGAAAAGGACCAATATGGACAAAATATTTAAAGCACCTCTTTTTTGTGTTGGCAAAGAACTAAAAATTGAGGGAATGACCATCTATTGAAAGGTGAAATGATGATCATTGTAAAAAATTTTAGCTTCTCTAATTAATACAATGATCCCATGACAATTCCAAAAGACTCATCCATTTTATTCACTTTCTTTATCTAGTCTTAATTTGGCAACAATGGTAAATATGGAAATGTGTTCCACTAGACTTTAAAAGTGCAATGAATATTGTTTTGTTTGCTTTGTTAATGGCTGGAAAGGAAGAAAATTTGGAACTAAAATTATTTTTAAAAAGAATAAAATCACATCGAGCTATAGATTTTAAGCTGTACCTAACATTCATGCTTCCATTACAGTCTTCAATTTCTGGTTTATTTTACATTAGCAAATGTTCATTTTATTTGTAATTTAATATTACAATTTGAAAAAAGAAAATATAATGCTCGTCCTCTTCCATTTTTTATTCTAACCAGTAACCCAGAAGAATTTTATTGTTTTTAACACTTCAATAACTGGCAATTATATCTAGAATTTTGTTTTTTTCTTTAGGTTTTTTTGCAAGACTAATGGGGTTAAGTGGCTTGCCCAAGGCCACACAACTAGGTAATTATTAAGTGTCTGAGGTCGGATTTGAGCCCAGGTACTACTGACTTCAAGGCAACCTAGTTGCCCCTCTAGAATTTCATTGTTAATGATATTTTTCAAACAATTAATGTCTACTAAGGTTGGTTCAAAGATGGCACCAATTAAACTGCTCAAAATGAAAAATGAAATAACGACTTCTGGCCAAGATGGTGGAGAGAAGACAGGCACAGTTCTAAAGTCTCCTGATCTTTCTCTATCTATCGAAACAAACCTCTTAACAGAAATCCGACCCACAAAACCCTGAAAGAAAAGCCAGGAGAACAAACATCTACCTAAGGATTTATCTTCTGCAGCTTTGGGTGAGTTCAGGCAGGTGAGTCCGGGCTCAGAGAGCAGCAGGATCAGCCCCAATTAGCCAGATTAGTAGCTGAATTGGAGCCAGGGAGTCTGAGGGCCCAAGAGATAGACCTGCTGGATCTGCAGTGGGGCTACAACGCGGGGAGCTTCAGGAGGGAACAGAGGCACTGGTGTTGGCACTGACCCTCTGGAGTTTGCCAACAGGGCTGGGGGGGAGAGTTCCAGTACAGGAGAGCTGTGGACACCATCCCTGGGCTCCTCGGGACTGAGGAACTCTGAGTCCACGCCTCCATTGCAGCTGAGGCCCCTTCCCAGAACAAACAATTGCCGACTACCCATGCCTCAGGCACAGGCATGTGAGCAGAAGAACCAGCCCAGCTGACAATAGGGAGAGGAATGACCTCACCCCAGGGTAAAACCCACCATGGATTGAAGGCAGCCCATCATTGATTCAAAAGCTTCAACCCCTCCCTTCAAGCTAAGGGAGAAGGCCTCAATCAAGGTCACAGTCACTCCAGAGAAAGCAACCAGCACCTCCTACTGGCCAGCTAGAGAAACTGCACTCAGTGAGTAAAGCCTCTAGAGATCCCAAGCCCCTGTGAACCAGCCCCTCCCCAACTCAAGGTCTTAGCAAAATGAAGAAGGGTCAGCTCAAAGGTGGATCCATAGAAAAATTCTTGGAAGGAAAAGACCCTAACTCAGAGAGACCTAGACCTTTGAGGAGAATATGATCTGGTCTCCAGTACAGAAAGACTCCCTAGAAGAAATAAGGAAGGAGTTTAAAAATCAATTGGAAAATTTGGCAAAAGAAACCCAAGAGAAGATAAATACCTTGCAACAAGAAAACAAATCCTTAGAAAATAAAATTGGACAAATACAAAATGAAAATAAATCTCTCAAATCCTCAATTGGGCAAATGCAAAAAAAAATAATTCTCTCAAAACCTCAATTGGTCAAATGGAAAGCTCTTTCAAAAGTAGAATTGACTAATTGGAAAAGGAATTGCAAAAGGTTAATGAAGAAAACTCCTCCCTAAAAAAAAAAAAAAGAATGGAGTCTGCAGAAACTAATGACTTCATGAGACAGCAAAAGCCAGTCAAACAAAATTAAAAAAAAAAAGAAAAAAATAGAAGAAAATGTAAAATATCTCATCAGCAAAACCACTGACCTCAAGAATAGGTCAAGAAGGGTCAACGTGAAAATTATTGGACTTCCTGAAAACGCTGAAGAGAAAAAAGCCTGGACTTAATATTACAGGATCTAGTGATGGAAAATTGCCCTGATATCATGGAACCAGAGGGCAAAGTAGCTATTGAAAGAATACATCGATCCCCTCCAGAAAAAGATCCTAAAATGAAAACACTGAGGAATATTGTGGCCAAATTCCAGAACTATCAGATAAAAGAGAAAATTCTGCAAGCAGCCAGAAAGAAACAATTTAAATATCAAGGAGCCACAGTAAGGATTACACAGGACCTGGCTACATCAACATTAAAGGATTGAAGGGCCTGGAACGAGATATTTCAAAGAGCACGGGAGCTTGGAATGCAACCAAGAATCCACTATTTTGCAAAGCTGAGCATTCTCTTTCAGGGAAAAAGATGGACATTTAATGAAATGGAAGAATTCCAAAAATTCCTGATGAAAAGACCAGAGCTAAATAGAAAATTTGGACATAAGATAGGAGGCTCAAGAGACACATGAAAAAGTTAAAAAAAAAAAAGGGGGGGGTGGTAAAAGAAAAAACTGCTATCCAACAAGTTGAAATTGGCTATATCCCAGCATGGGGAAAAAGATTCTCATAAATCTTGAGAATTGTAACTCTAACAGAGAGAATATACCTAGCCAGAAGTGATGGACATTCATGACCTATCCATGAGACTGTTATCCAATGGGATGTAACTGGCTTCAACCCTACTTGGGAGAAAGACTCTAATAACTCTCAAGAATTTTAACTCTATTAGATAGAATGTACTTAGCTAGAAGTGACGGATACTCAGAATTTTCTATGACTCAGAACACTACCTCCTTAAAAAGGGGAACAGGAAGGAGAAGGGAGGAAGGAGGGGACTGAATGGGGTAAATCTCATTACATTAAGAGGTACAAAATACCTATGGTAATAGAGGGGAAGAAGGGAGATGAGAAACACCCGAATCTTCTTCTCACCAGACTTAATTTACACATACTTAGTTAACTTAAAAAACATCTAACATTTCAAATAATAAAAGGGGAAAAGGGGAGTGGGGATGGAGAAAGGGAAAGGGAAGGGGAAGGGAAAATGGGAACAAAAGGAGGAGAAAGGAAAAGGGAAAAAGGCAAAGGGGAAAGAAAGGAGAGGGAGTGACACAGGAGGGCAAAAACACTGAAGGAGTGATATTCACAAACAAAATATTGAGGAATACAGATAAGGGGGAGAAAGGGAGCAAAATACAAACAGAGGGAAGATAGCATGAAGGGCAATAAAGAATTAGTAATCATAACTTTGAATGTTAATGGGATGAACTCTCCCTTAAAATGTAAGCAAACAGCAGAGTGGATTAAAAACCAGAACCCTATATCTCTCTCAACAAACTCAATTTGGATCAATGTACAACATGGAAACAAAATAAAGAATGACAGATTGCTTTCCGTGGGGGGGGGGGAGGTAAGATTGGGAGAAAAATTGTAAAACTCAAATAAAATCTTTAAAAAAAAATGAAATATCAACATCTTACAACCTCATAAGAATCCAGCCTGCATCCAAAAAACATTAAGAGTGAGTTCAACCTAAACTTCTTAACAATACAAATCAAGAAAGCCATCTTTGTATTTGCTCATTTTATCATTCCGTAGTTTTATTTCAGAAGTTACATTAAAAATTAAACATTTGCAGAATATTTCCTTTTTAAATAACTAAAACTGCCCTAAAAGCAAAACAATTTCTACCTATAAATGATAAATAAAATTGCCCCATATGCATATGAGGCACTGAGGGTCTTCAAAAAATCATTTATGGGATGTTTTAGAAAACTGAGTAGACTAAATCTGAGACTTCACTTGACTGCACAATTTTATAATTCCACATAAAAAGAAAAAAATTCTGTTACAGTAACCTAACTCACCCAATTTCATAGAGTTTCATATTGTTATGACAAAAAATGTTTTTCACAGTTGAGGATTACATTCAGAAATATTCACTTTAAATAGCAAGGCAATGGGGTTAAATGACTGTCCAAGGTCACACAGCTAGGTAATTATTAAGTGTCTGAGGCTGGATTTGAACTCCAGGCCCGGTGCTGTATCCATTGTGCCACTTAGCTGCCCCTTAAATGGAGTATTTTAAATTTGAGATTAGTTTCCTAGTAACAGGTTTATATTGCAGTATTACTAAATAACCTGAATAGAAACTAAAACTTCATCCATCTCACCTAAAAGGCCACCACCACAATGCTCAATAAAATTTTTCCTTTAATTCAAACAAAATACAAAGAACCTCAGAGAATTAAACCGGTATCTTTAATACTTGCATGATCCTTCCTTACAAATCTTATCAAGAGAGAATGACAATATGAAAAGCTTAGTATTCAGTCTCTTATTTTTTTTCACAATTGGATGCAAAAGATAGTTTTCAACATTCATACATTTACATAACTGTATGAAATAAATTCTAAAGACACTTGACATAAAATGTGGGAGGGCAACTATAATTTATTATTTTAAATAAGTGATTTTTCTTAACACATAACACATAAAATGGCCAATTCTCTCAAGGATACTCTGTCTATAATCACAAACCTGAGACCAAGGGTCCTGATCTGTAGGAATTCTCTCCACAGGGGCAAGTTTTCTAAAGGATTTGAGAAACATTACCCAACAAAAGAAAAATCTGTCAGTATTCCTTAACGGTCACATGATGGCAATGTTTCTGCCACTACACCTGCTTTCTTGGGAAGGAGAGAGAGAGAGAGAGAGAGAGAGAGAGATCCATCCTTTATTGCAGAAAACAAAATTCTCTTCAAAAGCCTGATACCTTCACAACAGGATGTCCTCCATTAGATGCCTTTACTGCACCCCGGCTCCCTTCAGTTTCATAGTGGGCTCGGTGATGGGTTTTAGGTTGTACTTCTATTTTCAGTTCACACTGTCCAAAATGAGCTGGTAAAGGCCAGTCTAGAGGAGGCAACGAGGATGTGCTACAAAGAAAACACAAAAGTGAATATTGCTTTACCATTATCAAAAAGAGAGAAATTATTTTGCCAGGGATAGCATTCTAACCTAAATGGTCTCAAAACAAAGTATTTAAAAATAAAGACTGTTAAGAAAATCACTTATTTATAATAAAATTATACTTGCCCTTCCATTTTCCTTTGGTTTTTATTGTAAAAAAGAAAATGACTAATATTCTGACCTTTGAGCAGCTTCTGAACTATAATGTTTTTTAAAATAACACCCTAATCTCTTTTTGTTCAGACCTATTATTTTTTTGATAAAAAAGACGAGGAACTTTTCTCTACCAAAGCACATCTATAATTGCCATATTTTATAACATTTAAAGAGGTGCCTGGATTAAATGATTTGCCCAGCCATGTCCAGTATGGTTAAGAGGGAAGTCTTGAGATTGGTCTTTCTGACTTTGAGACCACCTTTCATTCACATGTATAGAAACACAATGGAGCTTATAGGTTGGCAGTCATGTTAGAGAAGGAAAAGAATATAAAATGTGTTCAGGTTAGAAATTCTAAATATATCTTTGTTCTCAAATTCAATCCAACTTCTTCAGTAGACTGCCTTCTCTTATCTCCTTCCTGATAACTTCTCTCTTCCTGTCTCTCCTGCTGCTCCCCTTCTTTAGCCTCTCTTCTCTCTCTTATCCTTCAGTCTCTTCTTTATCTATTGGGTAGAAAAAGGTCTGTGAGCTGTTTCCAACTTTTTTATAAAATAACTCCTTAATTAAAATTTTAATTATCAATATATATGAATCCATCAATCTCTAAGCTGCTTACTTTTTAGAAATGTATAGTAATTCTGCTCATTACTTTCAAAATTATTCTATTTAGGAGTGGCTAGGTGGCACAGTGGATAGAGAACCGGCCTTGGAGTTAGGAGTACCTGGGTTCAAATCCAACCTCAGACACTTAATAATTACCTAGCCATGTGACCTTGGGCAAGCCACTTAACCCCATTGCCTTAAAAAAAAATTATTCTATTTATCAGTACTTTCTGCTCTCAAATATGCATTTAAAAAATATTTCAATGATCATTTGTAGAAGGAAAATCTAAGCCCCCTAATTAAAAACTCCTCCCCAAATAAAAACAAAGGAAAAAAAATTGAAAACCTGATTCTTATTCTAAGAACAATTTAGTTTGATAGAGAATCTATCAAGTAGTTGCAAGTAGTAAGGCTCTTTTTTTGCATGCTTAAATAAAGAATGAAAAAAATAAAAATTAAGCACAGTTAGCCCTTTCTATAGAAATATAGCTACAAAAGAAAACGGATATATACTACAGCTTGAAGGGACAGCAGTCAAGTCAAAGTTTAGGAATAATGAAGATTTGGGCATTTTCAAAAGCAACAAAGAAAGAACCAGGAAACAGGAAGGTTAAAAATTAGGAGGACAACTATTAAAAGGCAAAGGTCCTGAAAAACCCTAGAACAGATAAAATCAAAATTCTAAGTAGATGAGCTGGTGTTGACAATAAATAAAGGCCACCTCATCCCCCGGAGCAGAAACAAAGAAAGATTAGATGAGGGATCTTTTATGTGATATATAATTTAAGGTGTCTACTGAGAGGAAATGAGGGGGGCAGAGCCAAGATGGCGACAAGAAGTGATCCAGTCTTAGGCGCTCTGTGATAAAACTTGAAACTAAGGATTCTAACTAAACTTTCGAGACAAAACCCACAAAGGGACCCATTGAGGCAGTTCTCCCACTCAAGGTAACCTGGAAAAGAGCAGAAAGGCTGAATTCAAAGATAAAATATGGTGTAAAAATATGGTGTAAAAATGGAGTCAATAGAAAAAAAGGGAAATGTAATGGGAGAAAGAAAAAGGAGAGGGGGAATAGGCAAAGATATTTCATATAATAAGATTTTTTTTATTACAATGAGCTATTGCAATGATATGGAAGGGGGGAGGCAAGGGGAATGAGGGAACCTTTGCTCTCATCAGAGGTGACTAGGAGAGGAAACAGCATATATACTCAATGGGGTATAGGCATCTGAAGTAAGAGGGAGGGGGGAGCAGGGGGAAGGGGTGGGGATGTGAATAAAGGAGGACAGGATGGACCATGGGGGGAGAGCGGTCAGATATAACATATTTTCTTTTTTACTTCTTGCAGGGGGCTGGGATTGGAAGGCCTGTCCAGGACCACAGGGCCAGGTGGATTCTGGGCCTGGGGGATGGTGTGGGGGCTCAGGGCTTCTTGGCCCCAGGACCAGGGATCTGTCTGCTGAGCCAGTCAACGACCCTACAGCAGAGTCAGAGCGAAAGGAGAGAGAAAATAGAGTACATGGTAGTGGAGAAATAAGAAAGGAGGGAGTTGTGATCAACAATGGCAACAATGGAAAAATATGGAAGTAACTTTTTTGATGGACTTATCATAAAGAATGAGATCCACCCATGACTCAGTTATTAGTGTTGGAACAAAGACTCAAGCACATTTTTTGTTATTATTATTTGGGGGAGGGTGCAGGGCAAGTGGGGCTGGGTGGCCTGCCTGGGGCCACATAGCAGGGTGATCTTTGGGTGTCTGGGGCTGGATTTGGACCCGGGTGTTCCTGGCTCAAGGGCCAAAGCTCTGTCTGCCACCCAGCCACCCCTACTATTATTACTATTTTATTTTGGGCCTTTTTCTTTTTTTGGTTTTTGCAGGGCAGTGGGGATCGGGTGGCTTGCATGTCACACGGCTGGGTGATTGTTGGGTTTACAAGGCTGGATATGGGCTCGGGTGCTCATGGCTCCAGGACTGGGGCTTAGTCCATTGCGCCACCTGGCCATACCTACAATTGTTACTATTGTGTTTTTTTTTGGTTTTGGTTTTTTTCTCTCCCCTTTGCTTTTTTTTGCCCAAGCGGGTCTATCTATATTCTTGGGGGAGGAGGGGTATTTTGTTTGCTTGTGAACGGGAATATTTTGTTGGTGTTAAGGAACATTTGTACAAAATGAGAATAAAAAATAAATTAAATTAAAAAACAGTACTTAGCACTATACTGCCAAAGAGTAGGAATTCTAGAAATATAATACCCTTTCCCTTAAAAAGTAACCAACAAAGGGCGGCCAGGTGGTGTAGTGGATAAAGCACCAGCCCTGCAGTCAGGAGTACCTGGGTTCAAATCCGGTCTCAGACACTTAATAATTACCTAGCTGTGTGGCTTTGGGCAAGCCACTTAACCCTCTTGCCTTGCAAAAAACTTAAAAAAAAAAAAAAAGTAACCAACAGAATTTCATTAAAGTAAACTATTGTAGATTAATTTAGAAGCATAGATTATTGAGTTTCCTTCTCTACAGGTCCTATAGATTAGGAGATAAATTTGCTCTCATATGAGCCATGCTCCAAATCTTCTGGAATTCCTGAGGCATCCTTAATTAAGAATCTGTGAATATATAGAATTAAGAGGTAAATACTTTGCCACATTCAATATTGAAATTACCACCTTTCACTTTCTTCATTTAGTTTTTTTTTTAAGTATGTATTTGTGTGTGTGTTATCTAAATATCTGTCCATGTTTTTTAAATCTAGTCAGCAAATATGAGAGAAAATGTGTAAGGTTCTGGAAACTCAGAAACACCAAATATAGTTTGACAACATGGCTAACCACATAACATGGACAAATCAAAGTAAGAAGTACAATCACAGGAAAGATAAGGGAGATTTTATACTTGGAAGGAAATAAAACTTCTGAGTGCTGTAAAGGTATATGAGGCCTCCAGGATGACTGGAGAAAGGATCCAAAGCAAGCAGTGGACTGCATAGCACAAATTGGTTAAAATGTAAAGGGATGAAGGGAACTAATAGGAATTAAAGTAGGAAACATAATCAGAAAAAAGAAAGCTGATGGCTTTAAATTGAGGGGAAGCGATCTGTAGTTTTATTCTAGAGGTAACTAGAACCACTGCAAGCTTTTGAAAGAGAGTTTGAGTGTAATGAACAGAATGTGTGGCAAGAGGGAAGAGGGGAAGGAGAAATGAAAAGACAGATAAATCTGCAAATATCAGGACCTGAAGAAAATTCTTTGGAGAGATTTTGAGAGAATGGTTAAAAAGAAGAGAGAATGAAAGCAGAGACCCTGAATAGGAAATCATTACAATAGTTTGGTTAAAAGATTAAAATGGAGATTTGAGAAGTGAATAAAAGAGAAATATAATAAAGAAAATGTCACTCAAGGGGCAGCTAGGTGGCGTAGTGGATAAAGCACAGGCCCTGGAGTCAGGAGAACCTGGGTTCAAATCCAGTCTCAGACACTTAATAATTACCTAGCTGTGTGGCCTTGGGCAAGTCACTTAATCCCATTTGCCTTGCAAAAAAAAAAAATATCACTCATAAAGTTGTTAAGCTTGTACAAAAGGACAAGAGATTTATCATCTGTTTAAAAGAATATGAAAATTTTTATGGCAGCACAAATCAGTTTATTTTTCCTTTTCTTTTTTTTGCTAGACAATAGGGTTAAGTGACTTGCCCAAGGTCATGCAGCTAAAGCAATTATTAAGTGTCCGAGACCACAGGGCCAATGCTCTATCCACTACACCACCTAGCCACCCCCAAATCAGTTCAGTCCTTCAAAGAGGACAAAATAAGTGATAAGAAAGACAAACTATAATGCAGAATAAATTTCTTTATTTTTAGATAAACACTAAAGAAGTTTATCAAGGGAGATTATAACACTTCTCTATCATCTTTGAAAGATTTTCAGGAAAGTTTCAAAGTTCGAGTATTTTTTCCACATTGAAAGTTTCTCATACGTATTAAACATTGCAGGTTCACACCAAATCCATCCCACTCTACCTTCCAAATTCATAAGGAGATTTGTTGAATGCATTAGAACAGGTTTTTTGGGGTTTTTTTTAACCAAGATTCACTGAGCCAGGAGAAAATATCTGCCAAGGGACACAAAAGAATTGACAAGGGAATCAGAAAATAGAAATGACGAAAAATAGAAGAGGAAGGAGAAGAGAGGTAGAGAAGGACAAAAAGGTATAGATAGGAGAGAAAAATTGTTATCGATTTCTCACTGAGTGTTGAACAGATAATTTACTTGTCACCAATGTTCATTGTCAAAGATCAGCTGTTTAGTAGCAGAGTTAAAATCACAACTCTAGTACACTATTATCCTATCACTAACTATACTATAATCTCTCTGCCATTTAAATATTCTACAATTATGGCTAGCTACCCCAAAAAACCTAAAACCCTTGAATTAATACCTTTACCTATATCCTACACTACTTGAATAAAAAAAATTAACTTGGATTTTAAGCTATTTAAAGAAAATGCAATAAATTACTCTGCACAAATGAAGTTACATTAAATAAACTCTATAAACTAAAACTTGATTTATTCCTGTGAAGAAATCAAATTTACTTGTTTGTATTTCCTTACCGAAATATAGGGGTATGGCCAGGCTTTGGTTTATTCCAGGTAAAGTGCGAAGGAACTGAAAGAAATTGGTCACTTGACAAATCTTTCTTTATAGGATGCTGAGACCCAGGGCTATCATCTATGGTAGTATCTAGGGACGGTGATAAATTTCCTTGGTCATCTGAACAGACATCTATTTTTCCTGGTAAAGTGGAAGTTTGATCCTCAGAAGTCTTTCGTGTTTTTAAAGGGATGTCAGTCTCTGCACAGCACTGAAATGAAAAGTGTGCAGGACTCAGGCTTTGCATTCCATGGAGAGAAGTACTTAGCCATGTATCTTCTGTTATACTCCCCCTGGGAGAGTGACCAGGAGAGTGGGTTGGTGAATGATGAGGTGAGAGCGAACCAGCATAACAAATCTCAGCACTGGAGTGTCGGCGCTTCCCACAAGGGGAGGTAGGTCTTGATGAAGGTCTAGATGTTGGTCTAGGGCTAAGCCAATTTTCATCAGTGATACTAGTTCTAGGAGAATGACAAGGAGACTGTCTAGGTGATAATGAGTGCCCAAATCCATATTGCTGTTGCCAAGATTCATCACCAGGGCAGCCTCTTGGAGAACCACCAGGAGAAGCTAAAGGAGACCCAAGTGTAAATCGGGCAGCAGCTTCATTGAGCTCAGACTCTACATCATCATAAACATGAGAGATAGATTCACAAGAAGAAGCATCTGAGAACCAACTCCTGGAGGAAATGCTGCTGGCTGGGCTTGGACTAAGGGATGAGTCTCTGTATGATGGTTCAAGAGGAAGATAGAGATGATCCCTAGAGGGTCTTTCCAAATAATCACCTTCTGAGCCATTTGTATGCAGTTCATCTTCATGAGCATCTATTCCTTGATGACAGTTGGGAGAAATAGATGTAATTTGAATACTTGGGCATTCAAAGGGTTTGGGACCACCTAGTGGACTATACTTAGAGTCCGGAATCTCACAAATCCCTTCATAGTTTTTGTGACCCTGAAGCTGAAGAGGCGGTGATAAAACTGAGGTGTGAGACTGTAATCCATGGTGAGGAATACAGATTGGCTGGTTTACAGTTGATGGAGGTTGATCTACATTAAAGATGTAAATGGATGTACAATCAGCTGATTCAGTATCTGGCAAAGAAAGAAAAAACACAATGACTACAAATAACGTAAATGAGAACATAAAAATTAAAAGTGAATGTTTATTTATTTATGGCAATGGGGTTAAATGACTAGCCCATACAGCTAGGCAATATTAAATGTCTAAGGCTGGAACTGAACTCAGGTACTCCTGATTCCAAGGTCAGTGCTCTATCCACTGTGCCACCTAGCTGCCCCTTAAAACTGAGTGTTTATTAACTGTTATAACATGTTTGGTCCCCAAAGGACAGAAGACCTACTCCCTTTCTATGGAGAAAAAAAGACAAATGGTATGGAATATTGTACCAAATTAAAGAAGCAGTCCCTACACACAACAGGTGGTTATACTTAAGCATTTTTCTTTGTTACAAAGAAGAAATCATGGGGGATGAGGAGGAAGAGGAAAGATAATCATAAAATTTTTAAAAAAGAAGGGATAGAAAGAGGCACAAAATATAAAATTTACAAGTTTTGCAATAACAAAACCACTGAAATAAAATTAAAAGGAAAAGGTTTAACTAGGAAAAAAATCTTCAGATAGGTTGTCTGATAAATACCTCATATCCAAGATTTATAAGAAACTGATTAAAATTTATAAAACTAAGACCTATTCCAGTAGATAAAGATATGTAGATATGAACAGGCAGTTTTCAAAGAAAGAAATCAACCTATTTATAGATATATAAAAATATTTCAAATCATCAATTAGAGAAATATAAATTAAAGCAACACAAGTTTCTACTTCACATTCATCAGCAATTTAGGAAAGATGATTAAAGGGAAAATGACAAATGTCAGGAAGGCTATGGGAAAACAGGAACCCTTATGCACTGCTAGTAGAACTGTCAAGTAGTACAATCATTCTGAAAAGCAATTTGGAAATGTTCCCCCAAAAGTAACCAAATCATACATGCCACGCCACTCAGGAATATCATTAATATACTTACACCTTAAAGAGAACAAAGTAAAGAGAAAAATATGCGTGACATTCTTCATGATAAAATATGGTGATACTCCCCACTGGGGCTAAATTATGGTATATAAATGTAATAAAGTATTATGTGCTATGAATATAATGGATTTATGTACCGCAAAAAAAAAACTGGCAATTTCAGACAAAATTGGAAAGAATTCTATAAAATTATGTAAAGTGAAACGAATAGAAACAGGAGAACAATTTCTAAAATGACATCAGTATTAGGGAAAAATAACCTTGAAAGACTTAAGAACTCTGGGCAGCTAGGTTGCACAGTGCACAGAATTCAAATTCGGTCTCAGACACTTAATACTCAGCTGTGTGATCTTGGGCAAATCACTTAACCCCACTGTCTTGCAAAAAAAAAATTACTAAAGAACTTTTGGTCAGTGTAATGATTAATACAATTCGAAAGAAATGAATGAAGTTAGCCATTTTCTGTCAGAGAAGCGATGGACTTAAAAGTGCTGAATGAGGTATATATTTTGGCCATGGTCAAAATAGTAAGTATATCATTTGAGAGAGAGAGAGAGAGTGTGTGTGTGTGTGTGTGTGTGTGTATGTTATGAGGACTTTTTCTTTATTGTTCAGTTGGGGGAGGGGAGTAAAGTGGAAAGAAGAAAAAAGTATTCAATTTGGAAAAAATGAAGGCAGAAGAAAAAAAATTGAGAAGAAAAATCTATCCCACCACAATTAACATTTTAGGTCAGGTAGACATTTCTTACATTATGCAAACATACTTATATTTCTAACATTTATAAAACTGTAAAAAAAATAAGGTTAATTAGGAATCTGTATGCCAATTAGTTCAACCAGGAATGATACTAAAAATTTTAGACCAAGCTGAATCTCTGAATATCTATTCACACATTCTTAATCAACATTTGCTGATATGGCTGAGAAAATGATTCCTCAGCACCCTTGATCACAGCCAGCATTTTACTGGTTATAAAAACAAAAACAAAAACAAAAAACCAAGAAAAGAAATATAGCTGATTAATTGAAACCCATCACAACTGCTACAAAGTAATTCAAAGGGGCAGCTAGGTGGTGCAGTGGATAGAACACCGTCCCTGAAGTCAGGAGAACCCGAATTTAAATCCAACCTTAGTCAATTAGTGATTACCTAGCTGTGTGACCTTGGGAAAGTCACTTTAACCCCACTGCCTTATAAAATCAAACAAAAATTAAAAAGCAATTCAAAAGTCATGGAGTATAGTAGCACCATTTTCACACACAAAATATCCAAATGTATCCTGAAATAATTCCATCCATTCCAAATCTGTCATATTCTCTATTGGGTGCCTCTTGCTATCTTCCCTATATAAAATTCCACAAGTTCAAAAATAATTAAAACAGAATTGGGCATTATCAGTTTTATTACTACCAAAAATATTTGTTGTTGTTATTATTCAGTTGATTCAGTCATGTCTGACTTCTGAAAAACTCATATGAGATTTTCTTTTTTTATTTTAGGAAAGTTTTATTTATTCTGAGCTTTACAATCCCCCCAATCTTGCTTCCCTTCCCCCACCCCCCCACAGAAGGCAGTTTGTTAGTCTTTATGTCATTCCCATAGTATGCATTGATCTAAGTTGAATGTAATGAGAGAGAAATCATATCCTTAAGGAAGAAACACATAGGTTTTCTTGACAGATACAGAACTGATTTGACATTTCCTTCTCTATAATATAAATATTTACAACCATTTAAAATTTCTAGTATGCAAGGTATTATCAGTCATACAGTTGACCTTGATTATCTTTACTTACAAAGTAATAGTATTTATATAATGCTTTACAGTTTGCAAAGTACTTAACATGTTATCTCATTTGATTCTCAACAATCTCATAGGTGGTATAATTCTCATTTGAAAGATGTGAAAACTAAGTCTTAACATTCACATAGTTAATGCCTGAATCCTGTTTTCTAATTCTTATCTTAATTTTATCTTTTGGCCCTTCTTTATATATCCATCTATTGTTCATGGCACATGCTAAGCACATAATAAGAACAAAACAGGGGAGGCTAGGTGGCGCAGTGAATAGAGCACCGGCCTTGGAGTCAGGAGTACCTGAGTTCAAATCCGACCTCAGACACTTAGTAATTACCTAGCCGTGTGGCCTTGGGCAAGGCACTTAACCCCACTGGCTTGAAAAATCTAAAAAAACCCTAAATAAATAAATAAAATTATAGAGCGGATAGATGGCACAGTGAATAGAGCACCAGTCTTGGAGTCAGGAGTACCTGGGTTCAAATCCAGTCTCAGACACTTAATAATTACCTAGCTTGGGGCGGCTAGGTGGTGTAGTGGATAAAGCACTGGCCTTGGAGTCAGGAGTACCTGGGTTCAAATCCAGTCTCAGACACTTAATAATTAATTACCTAGCTGTGTGGCCTTGGGCAAGCCACTTAACCCCTTTTGCCTTGCAAAAACCTAAAAAAAAAAAAAAACTTACCCAGGGTCACAGAGTTAACAGTCTGAGGTTAGATTTGAACTCAATGAGTGGGACATTCCCTCTTAAGAGTTAATATTCTGGGAGACAAGATGGCAACAGAAGAGCCTCTCCTTGGTGTTCTCTCCATAATATTTTAAAAAATCATAAAATTATGACTCTAACTAAATTTTCGAGACACAGAACCCACAGAGGGATCCAGTGAGGCAATTCTCCAGACCAAGGTAACCTGGAAAATAGTGAAAAGGCTCTGCTCCACAGTGTTAGAGGGTCAGCCCTCCAGAGTTGAGGAACTTCAGCCTCCTGGAGGCAGCCTCAGGGCACCTGAGAGCCCCGGTTCACAACAGCAGGGGGCACTTTCCTGTCCTACACCCTGGGGGAGGACCAGACACAACTTGGAAGATTAGAGGGGGTTCAAATCCAGCCTCAAACACCGAGCTGTGTGGGCTTGGGCAAGCGACTTAACCCCACTACCTTGCAAAAAAAACCTAAAAATAAATTAATTAATTAAAAAAAAAGATCAGGGGGAGGCACCTCTGCCAGAGCGAGAGCATGAAGCCCAATCCTTAGGGCTGTCGGCAAGCAGCCACAGCTGGGGCAGCCCAGATCCAGAGAACAGAAGCAGGTAGAGCCAGTAAGCAGGAGTCCCCAGGTCTGTCCTCTATACCTGGAACAGGACTCTGGGGCTCTCACCACATTCAGATCCTGATCACATTCTAGGCCCCCCCATAGAACAGGGCTTCCCCCCCCCCACCTCAACCCTGTGGCAGAGGGCGTCACTTGTGGTCATTCACAGACCAGGAGGAGAAACAGAGTTTCACACACTGGTATCCTTGTGGGGGGAGGGTGTCCCAATTATACCCAAAAGCTCAGGAAGCACCCCAAAACTAAGCACAGGCTGGGGAAATGAGTAAACAGAGACAATAAAGAGGCACTCCATTGAGAAATTCATTGTCTATGATCCCAAAAAGGATCAAAATACTCAATTTGAAGATGAGAAAGTACACACTCATACACCTAAAGACTCCAAGAAAAATGGAAATTGGGCTCAGGCTATGTCACAGCTCAAAAAAAATCTTAAAAATCAAGTAAGGGAGATAGAAGAAAAATTGGGAAAAGAAATGAGAGAGATGCAGGAAAAACATGAAAAATAAGTCAGCAGCTTAGTCAAGAAGATCCAAAAAATGCTGAAGAAAACAACATGTTAAAAACCAGCATAGGTCAAAACATTTCAAAAAGTTATGAAGGAGAAGAATGCTTTAAAAAGCAGAATTGGCCAGATGGATAAAGAGATAAGAAAGCTCTCTGAGGAAAACAAATCCTTCAGATCTAGAATGGAACTGAAGGAGGTTGCTGATTTTACAAGAAATCAAGACATAATACTTCAACACCAAAAGAATGTTAAATTAGAAGAAACCATGAAACATCTCATTGAAAAAACAACTGATCTGGAAAACAGATTCAGGAAAGATGATTTAAAAATTATTGGGATATCTGAAATTCATAATCAGGAAAAGAGCCTTGACCTCATTTTTAAAGAATTTCTACAGGAAAATTGCCCAGATATCCTAGAAACAGAGGGCAAAATAGAAATTGAAAGAATCCACCAAGCTCCCAGAAAAGAAATCCAAAAAAAACCCCCCAGGAATATTATAGCCAAGTTCCAGAACTCTCAAGTCAAAGAGAAAATATTACAAGCAGCCAAAAGGACAAATGGAGCTGCAGTCAGGATCAAACAGGACTTAGCAGCAACTACGTTAAAAGCTCATAGGGCTTGGAATATAATATTCTGGAAGGCAAAAGAGCTTGGAATGCAACCAAGAATCAACTACCCAGCAAAACTGAACATCCTCTTCCAGGGGAAAAGATGGACTTTCAAATGTTCCTGTTGAAATGACCAGAGCTGAACAGAAAGTTTGATTTTTCAAATACAGGACTCAGGTGAAGCATAGAGAGTGGAGGAGAAGGGGAAAATATGAGGGACTTAATCATGATGAACTGCATGTATTCCTGCAAAGAAAAATGATACTGATAATACTCATATGAAACTTCTCATTTAATAGAGCAGGTAAAAAGGATCTTTTATAGATGAAGCACAGGAGAGAACTGAATTTGAAGACAAAATACATATTGTAAAAATGGAGACAATGGCTAAAGGGGAAAATGTAATGGGAGTAAGAGAAAGGAGAGGTGGAATAGGCTAAGATATTTCATATAATAAGATATTTTTTTTAATTGCAATGAGCTATTGTAATGATATGGAAGGGGGGAAGGCAAAGGAGAATGAGGGAACCTTCCCTCTCTCATCAGAGGAGGCTAGGAGATGAAACAGCATATTTACTCAATGGGATCTGGGTATCTAGTGTAAGGAGAGAAGGGGGCCAAGGGGAAGGGGGGGTGAGTGTGAATGATGGAGGAGAGGGTAGACCATGTGGGAGAGTGGTCAGATATAACACATTTTCTTTTTTACTTCTTGCAAGGGGCTGGGATTGGACGGCCCGTCCGGGACCATAGGGCCAGGTGGATGCTGGGCCTAAGGGGTGGTATGTGTGCTAGGGGCCTCTTGGCCCCAGGGCCATTGATCAGTCTGCTGCACCACTCAGCTACCCTACAGTACATTTAAGAAGAGAGAAAATATAGTATATGTTAGTGGGGAGGTATGAATGGACAGAGTTGCGATCAGCAATGACATTGGTGGAAAAATATGGAAGTAGCTTTTGTGATAGACTTATCATAAAGAATGTGATCCACCGGTGACAGAACTGGTGGTGTTGGAACACAGACTGAAGCACTTTTTTTAAAATTTTTTTTCCCTCTTTCCTTTACTTTATTGCTCATGAATGTCTATATTTTTGGTGGGGAGTGGATATTACGTTTACTCTTAAACAAGAATATTTTAGTAATGTATAAAAAAATCATTTGTACAAAAATAAAAAAAGATGTATTTTAAAAAGTGTTAATATTCCTAGTGAAGTCCTCTCAGGATTAAAAATCATTAAAACGAAGACAGACTATTACTCTTAGACTATTTTTAAAAGAAAGAGGGAGAAAGACCTTGCATTCTAAGTGAGGTACCCTCCCAATTCTGTTTAGGGGGGAAACAGTGGACTATTTCCAGAGAGACCTTGCATTTTTAGTTAGTCACCTATTTGATGATAAAGCTATCTTAACTGGGAGAACAGTAGACTGTTCCCATGAGAAAAACTTTGCATTCCAATGAAGTTCATTAGACTCCTCTTGTTTGATGATAAGTAGACTGTTACTTCAATAAGATAGTTATAATCCTGAAGGTTATTCTTACCATCTGGATGATGAGGTAATATTTTATGAAAACCTTTCATTCTTTTCTTTGTTGCTGGGGTAGATTTTCACACATAGGCTGTAACTCTGAAGACTAACCAATGAGTCTACAGAGAGGGATGAGAGGAAGGAGGAGGGGATTGCATTATACCATATAGTCTTGCTTGACTGTCAGCTCCTTGATCTTCACTACCTTTGTGATACTTAGAGTGTGGCATTTTCTCAAGAAAAGTCAATATAAACTTTCTCTGTTCAGAGGAGTCTCTTTTTTTTAGGTTTTTTTCTTTTCAAGGCAATGGGGTTAAGTGGCTTGCCTAAGGCCACACAGCTAGATAATTATTAAGTGTCTGAGCTCAGATTTGAACTCAGGTACTCCTGACTCCAGGCCGGTGCTCTATCCACTGTAACAACTAGCCGCCCCCTCTATATATTTTTAGGGCTTTTTTTTTTTTGCAAGGCAAATGGGGTTAAGTGGCTTGCCCAAGGTCACACAGCTAGGTAATTATTAAGTGTCTGAGAGTGGATTTGAACCCAGGTACTCCTGACTCCAGGGCCGGTGCTTTATCCACTACGCCACCTAGCCGCCCCCTCTATATTTTTTAAAGTGGATTTTTATCCCACACATCAAGAAGACAGGTCTTCCTGACTTCAATCATGGCACTCTATCCTCTACACCACCTAACTGCCCCTATATTGTTATTAGTTGTAGAAAGGTCATTTGACCTGTCTGATTCAGTCTCCTCATATGTCAAAAACCTCCCAAGGTTGTTATGAGAATCAAATGAGCTAAGAGTAAGGTGTTTAAGGTGAGTATATCTAGTACACAACAGTGGGTGCTATAAAAAGTTAGTTACCATATTACTCATTATTATTATAAATGAAGAAGACTTTAAAACAATGAGTTGCTAATTAGTTATTCTATAAAACTAGTATTGGAAATTTAATTATGTGCTAGGGAGGTTAAACAGTGGAAGAAGTACTGAGTGGAATCCAGCAGAAAAACGGAAAGCTTCATAGAAAGAAGTAGTTTCTGAAGAAGAGACAACCTGAAAGACAGGAGGCCAGAAGGGAGACATTTCTCAGAGAGGGAAACCATGAGCCAAGTTTTGAAGGCACAAGTATTTGTGCATGACCAATAAAGCAAGCCCAAGCTGGATAGGAATGCGAAATTAGAGCAGTAAAACCTTGGAAGGACCTTGAAGAACGTGGCAAGCAATTTAAATCTGACAGAGAAACAACAGGAAGCCACAAAGATTTATGAGTAGGGATATTCCATGACCAAAATGGCACTAAAGGAAGCTTGACACAGTCAGCTGAGTCAGAAACAGAAGAGACATATAATAACACAAAGTAGGAATCTTAAGTGAGATACAGAGTTCTTTGTGCCAGAATGATGGTTATGAACAAGAAAAGATGAAGATCTGAGAGAAGAGACAAAAGCTATCAATGCAACTTAGCAAAAGACTGCTAGTAGCACAGATGAAAGAAAACAAAACTGAGTCATGTAAAATCTGCCCTCTACCAAAAGCAATGGAATAGCAAAAATCCAAATGACATAGAAAACATCCATGAGTCTGAAATAAATAAAAACATATAAAACTCCTAGGGGCTATATAGATAACTATGTGACACCGAGGTTGGAGGCCTGGTCCTGGAGTCAGGAAGACTTGAGTTCAAATTTGGCCTCAGACACTAGCTCTATATGTCAGGGCACCTCACCATGTTTATCTCAATTTACTCATCTATAAAATGAGCTCTAGAAGGACATGGCAAACCATTCTAATATCTTTGCCAAGAAAATCCAAAATAAGATTATGAGAGCAACAATAAAAACTCCTAAGAGGTCCTACCTACTACTTACAATAAATGGAGTCAAAATCAAAAGAATTTATATTCATAAGCAAGCAAAAAAAGGAAATGTCATCCCTTTAAATATTTATGCTTTAAAATTATGATTTTTATTTTCCTGGGGTCAAAACTACTTCTCTTTATTGATTTGATTTTGGGGGGGGCAAGGCAGTGGGGTTAAGTGACTAGGCCAAGGTTATGCAGCTAGGTAATTAGTATATGTCTGAGGCCAAATTTGAACTCAGGTCTCCTGACTCCAGGGCTGGTACTCTATCCACTGCGCCACCTAGCTGCCCCTACCTCTCTAAGATTCAAGTTCTTTCCCCTCCTTCCCTGTCTTTATATATTCCCAATAAAGCTATACCAAGAAATATTTTTATTTGTTTGGAGTAAATCTCCTTTGCTCTCATCCCCCTCTGTCAACTAAGATGCCAAATCTTGTTTCCCTCTCCATATCTCTTGTATACATCACCTACTCTCCACACACACATCCACATTAGTTCAGACTCATCATTTTTAACCAGACAAAACAATAGTGCAACAGACTACTAATTGGTATCATTATCTCAAGTTTCTCCTCTTTAATCTTTCCATCCCACAACTGCCAATGTGATATTGTTTTTTTTTAATTTCAGAAAGGTTTTATTTATTTTGAGTTTTACAATTGCTTCCCTCCCCCACCCCCACCCCCATAGAAGGCAGGTTTGTTAGTCTTTACATCATTCCCATAGTGTGCATTGATCTAAGTTGAATGTGATGAGAGAGAAATTATATCCTTAAGGAAGAAACATATAGTATGAGATATACCAGAATTACATAAGACAATTTTTTAAAAATTAAACTAGGGGCAGCTAGGTGGCACAGTGGATAAAGCACCGGCCCTGGAGTCAGGAATACCTGAGTTCAAATCTGGCCTCAGACACTTAATAATTACCTGGCTGTGTGGCCTTGGGCAAGCCACTTAACCCCATTTGCCTTACAAAAGCCTAAAAAAAAATATTAAACTAAAGGTACATAGAAAGTCTTTGCTCTCTGTTCAAACTCTATAATTCTTTCTTAGGATACAGGTGGCATTCTCCATCACTGATATCCCAAAATTGTACCTGACTGTTGCCCTGTTGGTATGGATAAGTCTATTAAGGTTGACTATCACCCCCATGCTGCTGTTAGGGTATACAATGTCCTTCTGGTTCTTCTCATCTCGCTCAGCATCAGCAAAGTGATATTCCTAAATCTAAGTCTGCCACTGCTTATTCAACAAGATCCACTGGTTCTCTATTGATTCTAGAACCAAATACAAACTTCTCTGTTTATAAATTAAAGCCCTACCTCCTAGCTACCTTAATAGGCTTCTTACACATTACTACTTCTCATTCTTTATGATCTAGTCAAATTGATTCCTCACAAGGGACACCATATCTCCTTTTTGTTCACCTTTGTCCTCCTGATTCTTCTCCTGATTCTTTTAGGGAGGGAAACAGTGAAACAGTGAACTATTTCCAGAAAGACCTTGCATTCCCAGTCAGACACCCTCTTGATTCTGTTAGGGAGGGAAATACTGGAATACTTCCAGAGAAGAGACCTTGCATTTTTAGTTAGCCATCTATCTGATGATAGACTGAGAGAACAGTAGACTGCCTTCTCTTGTTTGATGATAAGTACTAAGAAGACCTTGCATACTCAGACATTAATTCATTTAGATAAACAAAAGAGCATTAGAAATCTTCTTCTGATACCCTCACCATCCTGATATTGTATGAAAACATTTTCTTCTCTTTGTTACTGGGTAGATTTTTTGCATAAAGATTGTAACTCTGAAAATCTTAACCAATCAGGATGGAAGAGAGGGGGATAAGGAGGGGAGGGATCAGGCTAGGCCATATAATCTTGCTTGAACGTACCTCAGGGCAGCTCCTTGATCTTCACTACCCTTGTGAGATTTGGAGTATGCTCTTTTCTCGAGAAAAGTCAAAATAAACTCTTTTCTGCTCAGAGGAGTCTCTATATTTTTTTAAGTGGATTTTTATCCAACACAGTTTTATCTATGAATCCCCAGTAACAAGTAAGAGTGACTGGCATATAACAAATACTTAATGATATTGACAGATTAGTTATTCTCAGTTTTGTGTCATTTACAAATTTCTTAAGTATACCAATCTGTCTTCATCCAAAATAAAGTCAAAGAAATTTTCAAGTCAAAGAAAAAATGCAGTAAAACAGTCAGAAAGAGCCCACCACAAGCAGAGCCTATAATGAATGGTCTTTCTACAAAGAGAAAAATCTTAAGACTGATATACCAAAAACAAAAATTAAAGCTATAACAGGGGAAAGAATGGAATGTTAATAGAATAAAGCACTTTTCAAGAATTTCTGGTGAAAAGACAAGAGTTCAGCAGAAACTTTAAATTGAAAACAGTTTACAGTTTACACAGGAATCAAGAGAAGTTTGTAAAGTTAAATTCATATGAACAATGTGAAGGAACAAAACAATAAGGATGTAGTTATAATCCCATAGGTGTAAAAGAAACAAGTGTCTCTTTAGAATCCTACTATCTCCATGGGTTAAGCAACATACAAATATACAGGGCTGTGTACAGTTTGCTAAATTTTGTTTATTTTAAGAGAGTAAAGTAAGAGGACAGAGAAAGGAATACTCTAAGGAATGGCTGAAGAAGGGGAAAGAATTTACTATTTTGGATAATTGAGCTGAAGAAAGAGTATTTAAAAATATAAAAGGAAAGGGTGTCAGAAAACAAGCCATCTAAGAACTTACTGGACAAAGGTGGACAGAAAACAAACATACAAACACACACACACACGCAGAGTTTAGTGTAAAAACAAATTACATTCAATACAAATGAAGAAACAGGAGTGTTTGAGAGCTCTCAATTCTCAAATACATATATAACTGAGTCAGATTTATAATACAAGTCATTTCTCAACTGATAAACAGTCAAAATATATGAACAGATAGTTTTCAGATGAAATCAAAGCTATCTATACTTATATGAAAAAATGCTCTAATGATTAGAACAATTGCCAATCAAAACTAATGAATTACCTTCTCACGTCAAGTTGGATAATATTACTGAAAAGAAAAATGATGGGGAAAAGATATGGGGAAATTGGCACACCAATTAATGCACTGTTGATAAAGTTATAAAGAGCTCCAACCATTCTGAAAAACAAAAACTATGCCCAGGACTATAAAACATTTCAAAATACCACAGATAGGTCTGTATCCCAAAGAGATTAAGAACAAAGGGAAAAGAATCAACATGTACAAAAAATATTTATATCGACTCTTTTCATGATGGCAAAGAATTGGAAATTGAGGGGAAGCCTATGAATTAAGAAACGGCTGAACAAATTGAGGTATATGATTATAATGTAGTATTACTATGCTATAGGAAACAATGAGCAGACTAATTTCATTAAAACCTATTAAAACTCCTATGATACAAAGTGAACTAAGGTACACTAACAGAAATATTATACCATCACATCAACTGTAAATGACTTAGCTACTCTCAGCAATATAATATCAAAAAACTGATGATGAAAAAATGTTATCCCACTGCAGGGAAAGAATTGATGGAGACTGAATGAAGCTTTCACTTTTTGTATTTTTGTGTATAGTTTCCCCTTGGGTCTGTGTCTTTTCTTTAACGATATGATTAATATGGTAATATGTTTTGCATGATTGAACATTATAACCCATAATAGGTAACACTGGAAAGAGAGTTAAGGGAGAGAGGGATAAATTAGAACTTGAATGCTTTTTAAAATAAATGTTAAAATTGCCTATACATTTTAACCAGGGGAAAAATAAAACATTTTTAAAAATAATAATCATAACTATGAATGTGAATGGGATGAACACACCTAGAAAATGGAATAAGATAAAAGAATGAATTGGAAAAAAATCATTTTTTCTTTTTCTTCTTTTCTTTATTAAATTCTTACTATTTAGGGGATAAGTCTCTGGGAGTAAGGAGAGAAATAGATACAGGAAAAAATGAAGTTCACAAAAAAATAAAGATACAAACAGAAATATAATTTTTAAGAAATAAAGCAGAGGGGGAAGAGCCAAGATGGTGGCATGAAGGCAGGAATTCATGGAAACTTGTTCCCCCCAAAAAAACTCCAAAAGCCAACAAATTATGACTCTAGCCAAAACTTAGAGGAGCAAAACCCACAGAAAGACCAAGTGATACAATTTCCCAGTTCAAAACAACTTAGAGGTTCCTCTGGAAAGGTCTGTTCCACCCGGACTGGGGGTTGGAAAAAGCTGCAGCACAGAACAGCCTGAGTCTGTGGCAGAGGGAGTAGTTTCCAGACCTCTCGGCCCAGGGATAATTGGAGACAGCCGGAAGGGGTAGTGAGAGAACTCTGCCACACTGGAGTGAGTGCCTCAGCTCTGGCTTCAGAGCAGCCCTGCGTTAAGAACCTGCAACAGGCAGATCAACCCAGTACATCCAGAGCTCCCAATCCATAGATGGTAAGGGGGTTGGGAGAGACTGCCTCAGCTGTTTGCCCACATTCAGATACAGGTTGCAGCCTAGATCCCCACAACACCATCATAGCCGAGCAGGGACCCTCCTCACAACTCCAAGGCAGTGGGGAGGCCTGAACACAGGCAAAAGAGCAGGCAGAGCCCCTTTTAAGGCCCTGGAGGAATTAAGGTCCCTCTGGGTTGTCCCAAAAGCTCCCCAAAGCCTTGGAAGTGTGGTAAATCAGTCATTGGCTGAGGAAATGAGCAAACAACAGAAAAAAGAAGAATCAGACCATAGATTACTTTGGTCCCATGGAGGACCCACAGTAAATATTCAGATGATGACAAAAATGAAACTTCTGTATCCAAAATCTTCAAGAGAAATAGAAAATGGGCTCAGGATGTGGATGAGTACATAAAAGACTTCAAAAAGCAATTAAGGGAGGTAGAGAAAAAATTGGGAGGAGAAATGACTGAGGTGCACATAAATCATGAAAACCAAGTCAGCAACTTGGTGAAAGAAGTACAAGAAATACTAAAGAAAATAACATTAACCCAGTTTAGGTCAAATGGAAAAAGCAACACAAAAGGCAAATGAGGAGAACAATGCCTTAAAAAGCAGAACTGGCCACCTGGAAGGAGATAAAAAAGCTCTCTGAAGAAAATAAATCCTTCAAATACAGAATGGAACTAAAGGAAGCTTATGACTTTGTGAGAACTCAGGATGAAATAAAACTATTCCCCCCCCAAAAAAACCACCAAAATTAGAAGAAAATGTGAAATATCTCATTAAAAAAAACAACTGACCTCCAGAAGAGGTCATTTAAAAATTATTGGGCTACCTAAAAGTCATGACCAGGAAAAGAGCCTAGACTTCATTTTTCAAGAAATAATATAGCAAAATTGCCCTGAGATCCTAGAAGCAGAGGATAAAACACAAATTGAAGGAATTCACCGATCACCACCTGAAAGAGGTCCCAAAAGAAAAACTTCCAGGAATATTATAGCCAAATTCCAAAACTCCCAAGTCAAAGAGAAAATACTAAAAGCTGCCAGAAACAAATAATTCAACTACTGTGGCTCTCTATAGTCAGGATTACACAGGATCTGGCAGCATCTACACTGAAGGCTCATAGGGCTTGGAATATGATATTACGGAAGGTAAAAGATCTTAGTTTACAACCAAGAATCAACTACCCTTTTGCTCACAATCCTAATCAACTCCCAATTCCCAATCAACTCCCCTCTTTCAGAGGAAATGATAGACTTTCAATGAAACTTTCCTCTGATTCAAACAACCAGAGTTGAACAGAAAGTTTGATCTCCAAGTATAGGACTCAGGTGAACCACAGAGCGGGGTAAGCAAGAAGGACTAATTATGAGGAACTTAATGATACTGAACTGCTTGTATTTCTGTATGGGAAGCAGACACTGATAACTCATATGAACTTTCTCATTTAATAAGAGCAGTTAGGAGCATATAAAGACAAGGCACAAGAAGGAGCTGAATATGATGGTATATATTGAATAGTAATGTGGTATATAGTAGATAATAAAAAGATGCAGTCAATGGGTAATAAAGAAAAGTACAGACATCTATTCCTACTAAAAACACTAGAGAGTATAGGAATAAATGGACTGTTCCTTAGAATAATAAACAGTATCTATCTGAAACCATCAACAAGCATTATATACAAAGGGGAGAGGCTAGAGGAATTCCCAATAAGTTCAGGGGTGAAACAAGGATTCCCATTATCACTGCTATTATTCAATATTGTACTAGAAATGTTAGCTTCAGCAATTAAGAGGAGAAAAAGAAATTGAAGGAATTAAAATTGGGAAGGAAGAAACAAAATTCTCACTCCTTGCAGATGACATGATGGTATACCTAGAAAACCCAAGAAATGATCCAAAACACAATTAGCAATTTTATCAAAGTTGCAGGATATAAAATAAACCCTCATAAATCCTCAACTTTTCTATATATGACTAGCAAGATACAGTAGGAAGAGCTAGAAAGAGAAATCCCATTCAAAGTAACCTCAGACAATATAAAATACCTGGGAGTCTATTTGCCAAGGCAGACACAGAAACTTTTTAAAGACAATTATAAAACACTTCTCAGATTTAAATAACTGGGCACACATCAACTGCTCATGGATAGGTTCTAATATAATGGAAATGATAATTCTACCAAAACTAAACTACCTGTTTAGTGCCCTACCAATCAAATTTCCTAAAAATTACTTCAATGAGCTAGAAAAAGTTGTAAGTAAATTAAGGAATTTCCAAGGATTTAATGAAAAAAAGTGCAAAAGAAAGGGCCTTATCCCTACCTGATCTAAAATTATATTATAAAGCATCAGTCATCAAAACTGTCTGGTATTGGCTAAGAAACAGAGTGGTGGACCAGTGGAATAGACTAGGTGCAATAGCAGGAAACAATTATAGTAATCTGCTGTTTGATAAACCCAAAGGGTCCAGCTATTGGGATAAAAACTCTGATAAAAACTGCTGGGAAAATTGGAAGTTAGTATGGAAGAAACAGATTATTACACCAACACCTCACACCCTATATACCAAGATAAGATCCAAATGGATACAGGATTTAGTCAGAAAAACAATTATTATAAGGAAACTAGAAGATCAAGGAGTAGTTTACCTGTCAGATCTATGGAAAGGAAAGCAGGTTATGACTAAGGAACAGAGATGGAGAACATCACTAAAAACAAACTAGATGATTTCAATTACATTAAATTAAAAAGCTTTTGCACAGACAAAACCCACTGTAACCAAGATCAGAAGAAATGTAGTAAACTGGGAAACAATCTTTACAACTAATGTTTCTGACAAAGGACTCATTTCTAAAATATACAGAGAACTGAGTCAAATTAAAAAAAAAAACAAGCCATTCCCCAATAGACGAATGGTCAAAGGATATGCAAAGGCAATTTACAGATGAGGAGATCAAAGCAATCCATAGTCATAAGAAAAAATGCTCTAAATCATTACTTATTAGAGAAATACAAATGAAAGTTTCTCTGAGGTCCACCTCACACCTCTTAGATTGGCCAATATGACCAGAAAGGATAATGATCAATGTTGGAAGGGATGTGGGAAATCTGGGACACACTATTATATTGTTGGTGGAGCTGTGAACTCATCCAACCTTCCTGGAGAGAAATTTGGAACTATGCTCAAAGGGCAACAAAATGTGCACACCTTTTGATTCAGCAATACCACTACTGGGTCTATACCCTGAAGAGATGATGAAAAAGGGTAAAAACATAACTTATACAAAAATATTCATAGCAGTCCTGTTTGTGGTGGGAAAGAATTTGAAAATTCTTAAATGTCCTTCAATTGGGGAATGGCTTGACAAACTGGTATATGTATGTCATGGAACACTATTGTTCTATTAGAAACCAGAAGGAATGGGAAAGTCAGGGAAGCCTGGAAGGATTTACATGAACTGAGGCTGAATGAGATGAGCAGAACCAGAAAAACACTGTATACCCTAACAGCAACATGGGAGCGATGATCAACCTTAATGGACTCACTCATTCCATCAGTGCAACAATCAGGGACAATTTGGGGCTGTCTGCAATGGAGAATGCCATCTAAATCCAGAGAAAGAACTATGCAGTTTGAACAAAGACCAAGGACTATTACCTTAAATTTAGGGATAAAACCTGATATCTTATTGTCTGATCTTTCTATCTCTTATATTTTATGTTTCTTCCTTAAGGAAATAATTTCTCTCTCATCACACTCAATTTGGATCAATGTATACCATGGAAACAATGTAAAGACTGACAAATTGCCTTCTGTGGGGGCTGGGGGGAGGGCAGTAAGATTAGGGGAAAAACTGTAAAACTCAAAATACATAAAATCTTTAATAGAAAAAAATAAAGTTATACAATATTTGCTATGCTCCAGATTAGGGTCTGGGGCTATAAAATCAAAAAAAGAAAGAAAGAAAAAGAAAAGTACTGGGAGGAAAAGAAAGAAGAGGAAGGAGGGGCTAAGACATTTCACACAAGAGTCAAAAAAAACTTTTTCCATGGAGTGGAACGGGGAAGTCGAGGGGGAATGAGTGAGTCTTCATTCTCATGAGAAATGGCTCAGAGAAGAAATAACATTAACACTTAATAGGGTATAGAAATCTATCTTACCTTAGAGAAAAATGAGAGGAAAGGGATGGGATAAGAGGGAAGGGGGGAGTAGGTGATAGAAGAGATGGAAGATCATAGATCATAGATCTTAGATACACTTAGATACACTTAGATACAACACACTTTTGAATAGGGACAGGATGAAAGGAAAGAAAGAATGGAATAGATGAGAGTGGGGAGGAACAGAGTGGAAGGAAATAAAACTAGTGATAGTAACTGTGGGAAAAATATTGAAGCAACTTCTCTGATGGATATGATGGGGAAGGTAACTGATCCCAGAGACAGAGCCATTTGAATCTGAACAGAGACTGACGTACACTTTCTTTTTCTATCATTATTCTTGAGGTTTCTCATCTTTTGGGGGGGGAGGTGGGTATATGATTATTCCTACAAGATTACAGTAATAATATCAAAAAAGAAACAGAAAAACAAAGAAACAAAGCAGAATCTAACATTAACTTTATTTAAATACCTGACACATAAAATCCACAGAGTTAAAATGAAAGAATGAAACAAAATGTATCATGCTTGATGGAAATTTTAAAATGCTGTAAGAAAACAAATAATGAAGTTTTAAAATTTAAAATATATAAAATTCATGGTGGAGCAATCATATCTGAGACATAATTAAAACTGATTAAATAGAAAAACATTGAGCACATGCAGAAAAAAAAAATCTGTTTCTACCAAGATATCCACCAAATGGTATAGCAGGTTAGGTAATTCGAAAGCAAAATTATAATAGGATAATAATATAATAAATATACCTAATGTATCCTTTCAAAAATTAGACAAAATATTAACAAGAAAGACATGCCTATAATTAGAATTTTAGAAAAATTAACTATAATACATCTCCAGTGCATACTAAATACAAACAGAAAGGAAGGTACACTAGTTTACAACTACGGATGACACCTTTATAAAAAAGTGACTAGGCGGCAGCAAGGTGATGCAGTGGAAATAGAGCACTGGCCCTGGAGTCAGGAGGACTGGAATTCAAATTCAGTCTCAAATACTTAATAATTACCTAGATGTGTGACCTTAGGCAAGTCACTTAACCCCACTGCCCCGGTAAAAAAAACTGACTAGGCATAAAAACCTCATAATTACAGAAAAATGTCCTTTATTGATCAAAATTCAAGAAAAATGATAATTAAAGGCATTTAAAGAAAATATTAAATCTTGAACAGAGAACAAATAATTTAATCTATATATTAAAGAAAAAAGCACAGAAACAATGAATAATTTCACCAAAATAACATGATATATAAAATCTGGGGTATGACAAAAACAGTCCTAAGAGGAAAATGTTTCACTAAACAGTTTCATCAATAAACCAGAAGAAATCCATGAATTGACTATACAACTTTTAAAAGAAGAAAAGTAGCTGATAAAATAATCCAACTAAACATAAATATAACAATTCTGAAGAAAAAAATCAAAGAGAGCAACAAAATTGAAAGCAAAATAGGTTAATCCAAAGACTAATCTTATTTCAGAGAGAAAATTATGACATACAATTCTCAAATGAGGAAGAAATGAAAAAAATTAAAAATTAATCTTCTAGTTAGTATGGAAGAAACTTAGATTAGACCAATACCTCATGCCCTATACCAAGATAAGATCCAAATGGATACAGGATTTAGACATAAAAAGTAATATTATAAGCAAATTATAAGATCAAGGAGTAGTTTACCTGTCAGATCTATGGAAAGGGGAGGAATTTATGACCAAGAAAGAGATGGAGAACATCACTAAAAACAAACTAGATGATTCTGATTACATTAAATTAAAAAGCTTTTTGCACAGACAAAACCACCGTAACCAAGATCAAAAAAAATGTAGTAAACTGGGAAACAATCTTAACAACCAGTATTTCTGACAAAGGACTCATTTCTAAAATATAGAGAACTGAGTCAAATTTTTAAAATAAACAAGCCATTCCCCAATTGAAAAATAGTCAAAGGATATGCAAAGACAATTTACAGATGAGGAGATCAAAGCAATCCATAGTCACATGAAAAATTGTTCTAAATCATTACTTATTAGAGAAATGAAAATCGGGGGGGGGAGGGGGGGTTAGGTGGGCCAGTGGATAGAGCACCGGCCCTGGAGTCAGGAGTACCTGAGTTCAAATCTGGCCTCAGACACTTAATAATTACCTAGCTATGTGACCTTGGGCAAGTCACTTAACCCCATTGCCTTGCAAAAACTAAAAAAAAGGAAAAAAAATGAAAATTAAATCATCTCTGAGGTACTACCTCACACATCTCAGACTGGCCAATATGACCAGAAAGGACAGTGATCAATGTTGGAAGGATTGTGCGAAATCTGGGACACTAATACATTGTTGGTGGAGCTGTGAACTCAATTCAACCTTTCTGGAGAGAAATTTGGAATTACAACCAAAGGGCAATAAAAATGTGCATACCCTTTGATCCAGCAATACCACTACTGGGTCTATACCCTGAAGAGATGATGAAAAAGGGTAAAAACATCACTTATACTAAAAATATTCATAGCAGCCCTGATTGTAGTGGCAAAGAACTTGGAAATCAAGTAAATGTCCTTCAATTGGGAAATGACTTAGCAAACTGTGGTATATGTATGTCATGGAACACTACTGTTCTATTAGAAATCAGGAGGGATGAGAATTCAGGGAAGCCTGGAGGGATTTGCATGAACCGATGCTGAGCAAAATGAGCAGAACCAGAAAAACATTGTATACCATAACAGCAACATGGGGGTAATGATCAACTTTGATGGACTTGCTCATTCCAACAGTGCAACAATCAGGGACAATTTTCAACTGTCTGCAATGGAGAATACCATCTGTATCCAGAGAAGGAACTGTGGAGTTTGAACAAAGACCAAGGACTATTAACTTTAATTTAGGAAAAAAACCTGATCTCTTATTGTCTGATCTTGCTATCCCTTATACTTTATTTTTGTTCCTTAAGGATATGATTTCTCTCTCATCACATTCAATTTGGATCAATGTATACCATGGAAACAATGTAAAGACTGACAAATTGTCTTATGTGGGGGGGGGGGGAGCAAGATTAGGGGAAACATTGTAAAACTCAAAATAAAATCTGTATGTCCATCAAGAAAAAAAAGTGAATGCTGTGGGGGGGTTGGGCAGCGGAAAGCAAATTGGGGGGGATTGTAAAACAAAATAAATAAAATCTTTTAAAAAAATTAATCTGAGGCAAAATAAAAAATATTAATTTACAGATTGTGTAATTCCAAACTGCATAGGGTTTTCCTTAATAGAACTAGCAAAAAAAATTACTGGGATTCATCTGAACAAAAATCAAGAATTTCAAAGGAGGGGTAGCTAGGTGGTGCAATGGATAGAGCACTGACCCTGGAGTCAAAAGGACCTGAGTTCAAATCCAGCCTCACTTAATAATTACCTAGCTGTGTGACCTTGGGCAAGTCACTTAATCCCATTTGCCTTGCAAAAAAAAAAAGAATGAGGCTGTCCATAAAAAAGAACAAGACATGTTATTTTCAAGAGAAAGTCAAGTTTTAGTGAGTGAAATAAAATAACAAAAAAATTATATGAAATATATTTAGGATAATGATGAATTTCCCACAACAAAGTCAAGATTCTACAGGATACAAAATAAAAAAGAGGGCTGTAACTTTTTGTAGGAGCAAAAAAAAACCCAAGTCAATGTGTATAGGTATCAAATTATGCACAAATTGCATGTATATGAATGTAATGGAATTAAACTGCAGTCATAGTAAGTTTTAATAATAGTGTGATATCAGAAATGACAAATAGAAGTGATTCAAAGAAACATGGACAGATATATGTAAACTAATGAATTAAGTATGCAAAATTAAGATTTGAATATATACAATTACAATGCTAATGAAAACACTGGAGGTCAGTTTAAGTCAATTTAATTTAAATGCTCCATGTTATTTTAGGAGAACATTCTTTGTGGGGAACTATGGTTGAGAAATGTTGCAAATGCAACAGGATTGTTGTGTCAAATTCCTTTTGTTAATTTTTTTCCTTTGTTACAGAATTACTCTGCACCCAGGTAGTAGGTGAAAGGAAGTGGGAAGTGAAAGCATTGAGATTTAGGTAAGGGCAAAGACAAAAATGGAATAGAATTCAAGAAGGACTAGCTCAATTTACAGAAATTGAAAGGGCAGAACTACAAAGCCATCTAATGCAGGGCAGGGTACCAAATGGCACATCTATGTTACAGAACTCTTACAAACTTTCTCTTTTGATTAGAATCCTTTCAACTTTGCTATTTATATAATAAAGCAATAGATGCTTACAATTGCCTTAATTACAGCAATCCAAAAATGTCTCTTTGGCCATAATTAAATCAATTATTGAAATTATCTGAAATTGATAATCATTATATAGTGGCTGATGGAAATTAAACCAAAACCTTAATGGAACTAACTTATTGATTACTTTAGCAACAGAATACAGCTAGTAAGAAATCCTCTGCTAACACAATTTGGGATACCTAACTGAAATAAGACATTTTCCATGTATATCTACCCAAATAGCTAATTTTCATTTTCTATTGAGAAAGTAAGTGGCCAAGATGGTAGAGAGAAGACAGGCAGAGTTCTAAAGTCTCCTTATCTTCCCTTAAAAATAATATGAAACAAACCTCTTAACAGAAATCCGTTCAACAAAACCCAGAAAGAAAAACCAGGAGAAGAACATTCACCTCAGGATCTGTCTTCCAAGATCTTGGGTGAGTCCAGGTGAGTTCAGACAAGTCCAGGTGCAGACTCTGTCAGGAGCACAGGACCAGTGAGAGCTTAGGTGCCTGGATCAGCCAGGGATTAGCCTGATTAGCGGCGGGGCTCCAGCCCAGGAGTCTGAGGGCCCCAGAAGCAGACTGGACCAGCTTGATCAGTGGTGGGGCTAGAGTCTGCTCGACTGCAGGGGGCTTGGGCCAACGAGGGAGCAGAGACATTGGTGGCAGGGGTGGAGGAAGAGTTCCTGAGCTGGAGAGTTGCAGACATCAATCCCTGAACCCCCCTGTCAGGAGGAACTCAGAGTCCACACCTCCAATTCAGGTGAAGCCTCATCCCAGAACACAATTACAGCCCACGTTCTGCCCCAGGCTAAGGCCAAGCAGCAGAACTACCTCAGCTGACAACAAAGAGAGTGATCACCTCACCCCAGGCTATAGCCCACCATTGATTGAAGACAAAAGTATTTAACAGCTTCAACCACTCCCTCTAGGGCAAGGGAGAGGGGCTCAATCAAGGTCACAGACACTCCACAGAAATCAACCAGCACCTCCTACTGGCCAGCTGGAGATATTAAACTCAGTGAGTAAAGCCTCTAGGGATCCCAACACCAAACCCCTGAGAACCAGCCCCTCCCCAGCACAAAGTTTTAGGATAATGAAGAAAGGCCAGCACAAAGGAGGGTCTATAGAAAAATTCTTGTAAGGAAAAGACACTAACTCAGAGAGACCTAGAACCTCTGAGAAGAATATGACCTGCTCTCCAGCACAGAAAGACTTCCTTGAAAAAATAAGGAAGTTTAAAAATCAACTGCAAAATTTGGGAGAAAAAATTAACACCTTGCAACAAGAAAACAATTCTCCCAAAACCTCAATCAGTCAAAAGGAAAACTTTCAAAAACAGAACTGACCAATTGGAAAAGGAGTTGCAAAAAGTAAATGAAGAAAATTCTTCTCTTAAAAAAGAATGAAGTCTGTGGAAACTAATGACTTCATGAGACAACAAGAGTCTGTTAAACAAAACCAAAAAATCAAAAAAATAGAAGAAAATGTAAAATACCTCATCAGCAAAACCACTGACCTTGAGAATAAATGGAGAAGGGACAACCTGAGAATTATAGGCTTTCCTGAAAACATTGAAGACAAAAAAAGCATGGACTTAATATTACAGGATTTAGTGATGGAAAATTGCCCTGATGCCATGGAGCCAGAGGACAAAATAGTTACATCGATCCCCTCCTGAAAGAGATCCTAAAATGAAAACACCAAGGAATGTTGTGGCCAGAACTATCAGATAGAAGAGAAAATTCTGCAAGCAGCCAGAAAGAAACAATTTAAATACCAAGGAGACACAGTAAGGATTATGCAGGACCTGGCTGCATCAACATTAAGGGACCAAAGAGCAAAGGAGCTTGGAATGCAGGCAAGAATCCACTATCTGGAAAAGCTGAACCTTCTTTCAGAGAAAAGTTGGACATTTAACAAAATGGAAGACTTACAACAATTCCTAATGAAAAAACCAGAACTAAATAGAAAATTTGGACATCAAACAGGAGGTTCAAAAGACACATAAAAAGGCCAAAAAAAGGGGAGGGGACAAAGGAAAAAAACTGCCATCCAATAAGATGAAACTGGCTATATCCCAGCATGGGAAAAAGTTTCTCACAACTCTTGAGAATTTTAACTCTAACAGAGAGAATATACCTAGCCAGAAGTGATGGACACTCATGACTTAGCCATGAGACTGCTATCCAATGAGATGAAACTGGCTATATCCCTACTTGGGAGAAAGACTCTAATAACTCTCAAGAACTGTAACTCTATTAGAGAGAATATAGTTAGCCAGAAGTGATGAATACTCAGGATTTTTGATTTATAATGGTTTAAAAACACTTCCTCCTTAAAAAGGGGGACAGGAAAGAGAAGGGAGGAGGGAGGGGATTGAATGGGGTAAATCTCATTACATTAAGAGGTATTAAAAAAAACCTATTGTAATAGAGGGTAAGAAGGGAGGAGATGAGAAACACCTGAATCTTCCTCTCATCAGACTTGGCTTAAAGTTAACTTACACACACTCAGTTAACTTAAAAAAAAATTCTTACCTTTCAAGTATTTAAAAAGGGAAAAGGGGGAGAGAAAAAAGGGAACTAACAGAAGGGGAAAACAGAAAGGGGGAAAGAAAGGGGAGGGGGTGGATATAGGAGGGCAAACACTGAAAGTGGCAGTATTCAGAAACAAAGTACTGGGGAATATGGACAAAGGGGGGGGAGGAAAAATACAAACAGAGGGAAGATAGCACGAAGGGCACTAAAGAGTTAGTAATTATAACAATGAATGTGAATGGGATGAACTCTCCCTTAAAACATAAGCGAATAGCAGACTGGATTAAAAACCAAAGTCCTACAATATACTGCTTACAAGAAATTCATTTGAAGCAGAGAGATACATATAGAGTAAAGGTAAAAGGTTGGAGCAAACACCAAGGAAGTGGTGAAATGAAGTGAAAAAAGCAGGGGGTAGCTTATCTCAGACAAAGCAATTGCAAAAATAGACAGCATTAAAAGAGATAAGGAAGGAAACTATATTCTCCTAAAAGGTACCATAGAAAATAAAGTGATTTCATTAATGAATATGTATGCACCCAATGGGATAGCATCCAAATCATGAAATAAACAAGAAAGAAGTTAAGGAGGTAAATAGATTGTTAGAAAACCTAGATATGATAGACTTATGGAGGAAATTCAATGGGGTTAGAAAGGAATATAACCGTTTCTCTGCAGTAGATGGCACTTATACAAAAATTGACCATGTACTAGGGCATAAAAACCAGTATGGAAAAATTTTTAGACATAGTCTTTAGTCCACAACTAAAAGACCACGCTGGGGAAAACTATTATGAATAAGAGTGTTGGTAAAATTTTACATGGAACTTATAACAACTCTAAATGATTATTGGGATTTTTAAATCAGGTAAACCAATGACAATTGGTTTGAAGCAAAACATTCAGTTGTTCTATTATGTAATTGGTGAAGCATTTTCAAGTAATATAATTTGCCAAGGAATAAGTTAAAAACTTTTGGGAAAGGAAAAATATAATACCCCAACTCTATTACTTACCCCCTTTCCCATATGACTTTTAGCAAGTCATAATGTGTCTCACTTTTTTCACACGCAAAATGAGGTCATACTACATGAATTCTATGATTTCTTCCAGTTCAGAGTCTGACTGACAGTCATGTGTATAGTCTAGTGTGTTGGGCTTGGAATCAGGAAGACCTATGAAGTCAAAAACTTACTACAGCTTTGTGACTCAGGTTAAGGTCACTTCATGTTTTTGGCTTCAGATATTTCATCTGTAAAATGGGGTAGCAGTCACTGACTTAAAAGTCCCTTCAAACCTATTAACTTCATAATCTTATATCATTCTTATCACAGTATAAACTAAAACACTTAGTTTTGGAAATTTTGCTCCTGTTTAACACTATGACTTTCTCATTAGTCACCCTGTACTTTCCAAACATTAAAATTTTTTCCAAAACTGGAAATTATAGAATCTAACACATTGAGTAGCCAACAATAATATTATTCTCTAGTTAAAATGTTTCCAGCCAAAAAACCTCTTTGAGGCCTAAAGTTTGAAGTTTTATAAAATTAGTAATCTATTCTGCCAATTCTAAAATTTCACATCTAACAAAACTTAAGCCTTGATCACATTATACAATAAATTATTAAAATCTAGACCAATTTACACCAGTAAAATGATTATAGTAGATTCCTATTTACCTGATATACACAATACAATTATAGGCACACTAAAACATAATCATTTAAGTCATTATTAGCTCAAGGATTATATTTATTTTCTTCCAATCCAACAAAGTTTATTAAGAATATATTATGGGAGGGGTGGCTCGGTGGCATAGTGGATAAAGAACCGGCCCTGGAGTCAGGAGTACCTAGGTTCAAATCCAGTCTCAGACATTTAATAATTACCTAGCTGTGTGGCCTTGGGCAAGCCACTTAACCCCATTTGCCTTGCAAAAACTAAAAAAAAAAAAAAAAAAAAAAAAAAAAGAATATATTATGGGGGACAGCTAGGTGGCACAGTGGATAGAGCACCGGCCCTGGAGTCAGGAGTACCTGAGTTCAAATCCAGCCTCAGACACTTAATAATTACTTAGCTGTGTAGCCTTATACAACCACTTAATCCCATTTGCCTTGCAAAAACCTTTAAAAAAAAAAAGAATATATCATGTGCAAGGCAATATGCTAGGCCTGGGGGATATAAAACACAAAAAACCAAACAATCCCTATTAATGAGGAGGGGAAGAAGGTATTTTGAGAAAAGAGAACATTGATAACTGGGGAAATCAAGAAAAGCTTCACAAAAGAAAAACATGGAATACCTTTTTTTAAAAGGTTTTTACAAGGTAAATGGGGTTAAGTGGCTTGCCCAAGGCCACACAGTTAGGTAATTATTAAGTGTCTGAGGCCCTATTTGAACTCAGGTACTCCTGACTCCAGGGCCGGTGCTTTATCCACTGCACCACCTAGCCATCCCCATGGAATACTTTTCAAAGGAAAAATGGTACAAATGGTATGACAACAGGATCAGATGTTAGCAAAAGTTTTATGCCGCTTAAATGACTTGCTTCAATCTTCTTCCATTTTCTTGATCAGAATGAACTCTTTTATTAAAAGTAAGAATTTAAGTCACAGAGAAAAGCAGAGGTTAAATAAATCTACATACACTTATTCCAGTTTCACATCAATAATAAATATTTTCCTATTATAAACCATTGTTGTTTATCTGTGAATCATTCAAATTTAAGCCCAAAGGGGTCTTCACTTAAGAAACAAGGAAGGGGGTATTGATAGAAGAAAGACATTTGTTGTGCTTCACCTTCTTAATTTCTTAATACAGGAAGCCAAAGGTTTCAATAAAACCCTAAGGCACAATCAGATTAAACTTTACTATTCTTGCTAGTCTTAAAGCTATTCTTATAAAATAGTTATTTATAAAAGTAGTTTAGTTTATTATTAACTGCCCCAGGAGAAATCATTATACTATAATTTAGGAATGCTAGAGTCTGTAAATAATGACTCACTATGTAAACTTGGGCAAATCATTTCACCTGGTGAAAAATAAGCACTACTTGCATCTCCAGCTGCAAAATTGTATTATCAATAGCAGCTACTCTATATATGTGATTTTGAGTATAGTTTCACAATCATTTCATTTTTCATTTATAATTTTAATTTCTTGGTTAAAGTTATTATTTGCAAACATATAATGACTTGTAGAAATATAAACAATTAAGGCTGGTGCTAATAAAGAAGCCTTGTTATATTATATCTCAGCCAACTCAAATTATATTGAAAATAATTAAAATCATTAAGGAACCATGTAATCCCTGTACCATTCCAGGTTATAGAAGTATATAATATATATCAAAGTATTGAGAATACTGGTTACAAGCTAGAGCATTGAACTTTTTCACATTAGCTGTCCCTAATCATCACAAGAAAAATTCTTTCTCCTTTAATCTCTCAGTTTCCTCATTTGTAAGGAAATAAAGGAGCATTAAGGTTCCTGTGGAAGCAAATAACCAGAAACAAAATAGGTACTTGGATAAACGAATGAAAAAAAAAGATGACATATGAATGCAACGGGTTGTCATACAATAAGAAATGAAAAATGAGGACTTCAAAGAAATAACAATACTTCCACTATGGTCCTGGCCTTTATTCCCTTAGGCCTGGACTACTGCAATAGTCCAAGTTTGTTGACTTGCCTCAAGTTTCTCCCTACTCTGTCCCATCTTCTGCTCAGCCATAATCCCAAATCTGACCATTTTACCCCCTATTCAATAAACTCCACTAGCTCCCCATCACTTCTAGTATTAGAAACTTTTAAAGTCTTTGGCTTTCAAAGCCCCTGATAATCTGATCACTTCCTACCTTTCCAATCTTTTTATACCTTAATCCCTTCTTCTACATTCTCTACAATCCAATTAACACTGAATTTCTTACTGTTCCTCCAACATGATATTATATCTTCAGACTCTGATCATTTTCACGGGCTATCCCTCATCTCTGACTCCTGGCTTCCTTCAAGTCTTTACTGAAGTGCTACTTTCTGCAAAAATTCTTTCCTGGTCTTCTTTAATTTCAATGCCTTACTGGTAAAACTAATTCCCATTTAGCCTATAATCAGCTTGTTTGTACAAAGTTGTTAGCATATGGTCCCCTCCATTAGACATTGAGCTCCTTAAGAGGAGAAACCACTTTTTTGCCTTCCTTTCCATCACCAGTCCTTAGCACTGTGTTCAAAGTAGGTTTGTTGACTTGGCATCAGACTTAAAAGAAAAAAAAAGTATATAATATGAGCTATGACAACACGAATTCTACAAATGTAGAGACCAATAGTGTCCTCTGCTATTTGATGCACTACAGCTAATAGGTGGAAGGATAGGCTGCTAGACATATCTGCAAAGAAAATGTCTATAATATCTCTTCCATATCAGATATCAAAATAAATAATTTTATTTTGATAAAGGTAATTTGGGGGCAAAGAGTATCTCAAAAGTTTTGCCCTAGTTCTCTGAAATTCAAAAACTTAAATCATCTGCTGCAACCATTGATTCAAAATAAAAATTACAAATACTCAATGTCTTTTTCACTGTGTGCCTAATAGGGCAATATCATTTCACCAGTATTCAAAACAACTGTCACTTTTTCCTAAGTGCTAAGCTTCTAACTCCAAATTATATGTGGAAGGAAAATTGCATTCCTAACAATTTAATAAAGGGTCAGGAATCAGTACTCAAAATGGTGTTAACAGCTCATTTGGGACTGGTAACCCCAAAAGCAGTGCCTCCAAAGTGTGGCCAGGTAGTTCACTCCATAGCAAGACAAATGCAGAATAAGTAAGGACCCAAGTCCTTAAGTTTGGACTTAGCTTGGACTAGCCTAGGGCAGGGCAGGAGCTGTAGCAAAAAGCTGCAGTAATTGAGACTGGAGTGACAGAGAAGATGGTAAGATTTTTTTTTTGTTTTTTTTTTGCAAGGCAATGTGGGTTAAGTGGCTTGCCCAAAGCCAAACAACTAGGTAATTATTAAGTGTCTGAGGTCACATTTGAACTCAGGTATTCCTGATTCCAGGGCCGGTGCTCTATCCACTGCACCACCTAGCCTCCCCTGAAGGTGCTAAGATTTATCACAGTGACTATTAGTTCATCTCTCTCTACATACCTCCCTCCAAGAAGTGGGAACCAGCCATCCTGGGGTCAGTTATAGACAGAGCAAGGAGGGCAACTAGGACTCAAACCAGAAGGCCATGTGCCATAAGAATCCACAGAGTGGGTGTTGGGAGAATCTAGATTAGAGGCCCAGTATTTGTGCAAAGTGGCTGCCAAATAAATAAGTATTTATCATCCCCTTCTAGCTATATTAGAGATTTTTCTTTAAAAAGTGAAAAATCCTATACTTTTAATTGTGGGAGATACTATATATGTTAAAGAGTTACAAGACCTAGAAGATACACTAATATCAAGGAAGCATCAGGAAAGGTTTCACAGAAGATGATACTTGTGCTAAATGTTGAAGAAAACTAATGATTCCAGGAGGTGAAGGCAAGGAGAACATGTTTTAGGCTCTAAGAACCAGTGAAATAACCAGGAGATAGAAGACAATGTTTTGCATGAAGAATAACAACAAAACCAGCTTGACTGGATTGTAATGTAGGAAAAGGAGTATAATGTATAAGGATGGATAAGTGGGTTGGAAGCCAGATTGTGAAAGAGCTAAAAAAATATACAGAAACTTATCAAGAGAACATTAGTGAAGAAATTATTCCAAAAGAAAGATTGTCTCTCTAACTTGAGTAGACAGTAGCAAGAGAAAAAAAATCAGGTGAAGGGATTCCAGTATCCTGCTTAATTTTGCAGGTGATTCCTTCTTACAGTTTGGTGGTAAAATAAAAAAAAAGTGGCACAATGAAATTTCACCTCCTGTCTAGATTTCAGACTTCTATCTGGACTGCAAGTTGCTGGTCCACGAACTTCAGGACACCCTTCTCTTCCTTTTGAGAAGGAACAGAGTGAAAGGAGAGAGAATAGAATAAATGGGAATGGGGAGGAATAGAATGGAGAGAAATAGTGAACAATAGCAATTATGGGGGAGAAAAATTGAAGCAACTTCCCTGATGGACATGATAAAGAATTTGATCCATCCATCCCAAAGACAGAGCTGATGGTATCTGAACACAAACTGAAGTACACTTTTTTTTCTCACTATTTTCCCTTGAGGTTTCTCTATCTTTGTGGGGGGAGGGGATGGGTTATGTTTACTTTTACAAGACTATTGTAGTAGGGTGAAAATAAATAAATGTTTTAAAAAAAAGAATTGCTTCTCCTCAATCATTCTGGAGATGGTGCCACAGATCTTCAAGAGCTCCTGTTAACAGATAAAACTAAGGAAAATGGAAGACGGAAAAGAGCTGACTAGGTACAGACCTGAGAGACAGTCATCCTGCAGGGCCAGTGCTTTGGTGCTGACAGCAATCTAATGCACAAAAAACAAACCATGTTCTTCAAATTTGTCAGTCCCCTTATAGTCAACTGTAGACCTCCTAGATAAAGAACTAAAACCTGCTGCTAAATTTAGATGCTCCTGTAAAAGAAGATAACACTTAAACAGCTCAGGCATTTCAGGACACCAAATCCAAGAAAGATGGGAAGGTAGCCCAAAAACAAATGGTCCTATAATCTGAGCAACTACCAAGGATATCCAAAAAGTCAAAGACAGAGATCTTGAAGAATTATGCTAGACAGCATAATTTTATAAAGAAAAAAAAAGTATCTGAAGAATTGTGGTTGCTTTTTTTTTATTATAGGTGGATTAAAGGGGAACAAGGCAATATTCCAGAATGATCTATTAATAAGTACAACCCTAAATCAGTATCCCAGAATGGTTACCACAATATGCCTCCTTCTATATTTCAGACAACAGGTGATATAGTAAATTAAAGAGGCTCATTGCAATCAATCATCCTTCTAGTGCAGAATTCTAATACTTAATTTCCTTAAGAAAATATAATACTGCCCTGTACTGACCACCTGCCAGCAGTAAAATTTAGGTTCCATTTAGCCCCAATATTTATTTACAGCAAATTAGCAGTTTTTAATTAAGTGTGACAAAACAAGGGGGGATGATCAACCTTAATGGACTTACTCATTCCATCAGTGCAATAATCAGGGAAAATTTTAGGGTATCTTCAGCAGAGAATACCATTCAGAGAAAGAACTGTGGTGTTTAAACAAAAACCAAAGATTATTACCTTCAATTTAAAAAAAAAGTTGCCTTATGTACTACATAATTTTGCTATTTCTTATATTTTATTTCTTCTTCAAAGATATGTTTTTTCTCTCAACATATTCAATTTTGATCAATGCAAAGCATGGAAACAATGTAAAGATTATCAAATTGCCGTCTGGGTGGGGGGAGGAGGAAAGGAAGGGTGGGGGAAAATTGTAAAATTCAAAACTTTTACCAAAAAATAATAGGTAGAAACTACTATTGCATATAATTGGAAAACACATAAAATATTTATATAATTAAAAAAGTATGACAAAAACAAGGTATAATTGAGGTCTTTATAAATTTTGAGAAAATAAATTAATAAATGTCAGTTAAAAAATTAAATAATTAAAAATATAAGATTTACTAACACTTTTATTTGTATTAAAACACTGGTGCCATCTCAGTCCATATGTCAAAAAGTGATCTATCTCTTCAACTACATAGGTATTCTGGGGCAGGAATAGAAGTTCTGCAACAAGATAAGAGCAGACAGTGGGGCCCACTCTTAAACATTTACTTACAACATACTGCCATCTTGCTGGTATATCACCATATTAAAATGTAGGGGAAAAGTATATAAACCAAACCTTGACTTTAATCTAGTACTCTTGCCATTACATCACAATACCTCCACCACAAGTACAAATATAATGACTGCCTTATATATTGAACTTTCTATAACAACAACTACAATATTCCATCCAATCAAAAAATATCAATATCAACCAATAAATGTTAATATTTAGTACTTACTATGTGCCAAACACATAATAAAATTTAAATAGTCTGAAATCAAGAGTAGAATTATTTTGGAAACTGACATCTTCCATACACTTTTTTTTTTTAGGTTTTTGCAAGGCAAATGGGGTTAAGTGGCTTGCCCAAGGCCACAAAGCTAAGTAATTATTAAGTGTCTGAGACCGGATTTGAACCCAGGTCCTCCTGACTCCAGGGCTGGTGCTTTATCCACTACGCCACCTAGCTGCCCCCCCCCTTTTTTTAGGTTTCCATATACTTTGAAGCAGAAAATTAAAAATTTTAAGATAATAATTATCAGATCATGGTCAAAGCAATTGAGTTAGCAATTTCAAAGGTCAAGGACAGGCTCATAAAACCAAGAAGGAAGCAAAAAAGATCTATGAACAACTGAAGGGAAGCCAGAAAGCTCAAGCTCCCCACCTATTTTGTTTAAAAAGAAATTGTTAAAAATGAAAGTGGGGGGGGGAGCTAGGTGGCACAGTGGATAGAGCACTAGCCCTGGAGGTCAGGAGGACCTGGGTTCAAATCAGACCTCTGACACTTTAATTTACCTAGCTATATGACCTTGGGCAAGTCACTTAACCCCATTGCCTTGTAAAACAAAAAAGAACGGAAGCTTGGGTCCCAAAAGAAATGAACAGATTATTTCTCTTCCCTCTTTACAAAGATGAGAAACTAATGTCAAACATGTTTAATGTGGTAGTTTTGCTGAATTGCCTTTTACCTCCCCTTAAATCTGTTATAAAGGATGGGTAGCTAGAATTGGTAGGGAGATGAATATATTCGGAAAAGAAGGAAATGTAAAAAAATAAGAGATGTCAATAAAAACAACCTTTTTTAATTTAACTTCAAAAAAAGGGTCTGAGGCTTATCACAAAAGGCAAAATATGACAGCAGAAAGAAGTAACAGTCAAACCTATAAAACTGTATATACTATATTATACTGTATATACTCTGTCTCAGCCACACCACTTCTAGATCTGAATCCCAAAGAGATTAAATAAAAGGGAAAAGATCCATTTGTACAAAAATATTTATAGCAGCTCTTTAAGTGATGTCAAAGAATTGGAAATTTAAGGGATGTCCATCAATTAGGAAATGCCTGAACAAGTTGAGGTCTAAAATTGTGATAGAATACTACTGTGCTCTAAGAAATGATGAGCAGAGGGGCAGTTAGGTGGTGTATGGATAGAGCACTGATTGCACTGATTCTGGAGTCAGGAGGACCTGAATTCAAATGAGCCTCAGACACTTAATAATTACCTAGCTGTGTGACCTTGGGTAAGTCACAAGCCCATTGCCTTGTTTACAAAAAGAAAGAGGAAGGAAGGAAGGAAGGAAGGAAGGAAGGAAGGAAGGAAGGAAGGAAGGAAGGAAAAGATGGTTTCAGAAAACACTGTGAAAACTTACATATGTAAGCAGAACCAGAAAAATTTGTTCTTAGTAATACCAATACTGTAAGGATGATCATATGTGAAATACTTAGCAATTCTGATCAAGAAAAAGATCCAGGATAATTCCAAAGAACCCATGATGAAAAAATACTATCAATTTTCAAAGAAAGAACTGATGAACTCAAACTTCAGACTAAAGTATGCTTTTTTACTTTATTTTCTTGTTTTCTATATATTTTTTCTCTTGCAATATGACTAAATCCAGAAATTTATTTTATATAACTATATCATATTGTTTGCCATATCAAAGGAGGTTAGGAATTTGGAACTCAAAAGCTTTTTGAAAATTAATGTTAAATTTTTTTACATGTACTTAATTAGTAAATATTTAAACAAATTTTTAAAAATCTTTGAGACAATTTATTTTATATTATTACAATAATCTTGTTGTGAGAGTAAACATAAATTCCCCTCCTCCCAAAAAAGACAGAGAAACCTCAATAGTGAGAGAGAGAAAAAAGTGTACTTCAGCTTCCAAAAAAAATTTTTTAAAGGAAGTGACAGACAATAAGGGAGAAGACAGAAAAAAATCAAAGATTCAAAAAGCTCTTTAATACAGAGCCAAATAATAAAATACTATAGAAATACTAGAAGGCATCAATGTCTGATAGAATATTATAATAATTTTCAGTTAAGCCAAGTCAATGCTCAGAAAGGCAATGTGATAAAGTTGAAAAAGCACTGTTCTTAAGAGGCAAACAAGTTCTAGATGGCACTTCCAGAAGCAATAGATGGATGCTGCAGAAACGCATTTTAACTTCATTCAAAAAGAAAACAACTAGCAATCAAAGTTGTCCAAGAGTAAGGCAGACAGGGAAAGATAATGGGGAAGTTCCCCTCTCCCCAGCTAAGGCTTTTTTAAATTTAAAATTCATATTTATGTCTTTTTACATCACATTCATTTCTAAATAGATTACTCTCTCATCAAGTCACTTCTTGTGGAAAGATTAAAATGAAAGAAAAAAATAAATTCAAAAAACTAACCAATATATTAGTTGTGTCTAGCAGGAGACTAAATACTACACTCACCTGGTGAAGGTCAAACAACCACTTGTTTTAAAAATCTTATATTAAGACTGTTGTTCAAATATGGGTTGCACAAGATTACTTACTAAGTCTTCCACTTCAGTCTCCTTAAGAATGATAAAACTTGATTATTTATCTAGCATTTTAGGGTTATAACACCATTTTATAGACACTATCTCATTTGATTATCACAAGATTCCTATGAGGTAGGTAGGGCATGTATCATTTTCTCCATTCTATGCATAAGGAAATATATTAAGTGACTTATCTAAAGTTACAATAGTAATAATACTTTAATGTCTGACCTGAATAGACATGCAAAGAACTTCATAACCCAAATGAATTTTTCAAAGATACATACAGAAAAAAAACTCATAGGAAATTAATATATTTCTATAAAGCCCAAGAGCCATTTCCCAAAAGATTGTCATCAAAAAATACAAACAATTCTTTAAAAAAATTGTAAGCTATTAACAACAAAGTTAAAGTCTATATAACAGTACTAAAAATAAGAATACAAACCAAAACAACTCTGAGACGCTACCTTCACAAAGCAAACTGTCAAAGATGATAAAAGATGAAAATTATCAGTGCTGCTGAAACCACATAAAGATGACAACACTAATCCACAGTAAAACTGTTACTTATTTCTCTAATCATTCAAGAAAGGAATTTAGAAGTATGCTAAAATACTAACCAAATGATTATACAATTTGACTCAGGGATGATTCATGGAATGAGCACTAATTCTGGAGTTGAAAGCCCTGGAGTTCAATGTCCTGATGTGTGTCACCTGTGTGACCTTGAGATAAATCACTTTAGAATGTAGTTTCCTCAACTGTAAAATTAGGGAGGTACACAGATGCCCTCTGATATCTCATCCAGCCCTAGCCTCATGTAAGTTCCTACATAACCCAAATTCAAATGCTACTTCAACATTTACTAGCTGTATGATTTACACTGCATAAAATCACACTCTCAGAGCCTTAATTTCCTTATCTATAAAATATCTGCTTTATTTTATCTTATTTATTTGAACTGTCTATCCCCCCTCCAAGCTTAATGCAAGGAAAGCACTCTGTAAATCCTAAAAGTTCAAAAGACATGAGGTTTGTTTAATTTTTTAGTTTCACTCTATTTAAGAAAGTAGAAACTACATAATACATTTTTTTTTGGCAAGGTAGTAGAGTTAAGTGACTTGTCCAAAGTCCCACAGTTATTAAGTATCAAGTGTCTGAGGCCGGATTTGAACTCAGGTGCTCCTGACTACAGGATCAGTGTTTTATCCACTGCGCCACCTGGCTGGTCCCTTTGTAGCACATTTTTAAAAATTTAAATAAATTGTTTAAATAAAACATTGTGATGTAGTTATCTAGAATGATTCATTTCCCAAAAAGTTCAGATTGCCAAAGTTTCATTGTATATGTGCAATATATATCTAAAATTAATTATTTTTTAAAAATCTAAATACTAAAGCATCAGTTTTCATAAAGCTTCAACCAAATAGAAATCTGTTTAATTCAATTTTCTGAGATCAAGACTTAAAAACCTACTGCATTATAAATAGTACAAGTAAGAAAATAGCCTATAGGATGCATTATTGACTCATCTATAATAAAAACAAATCATCTAAAGTAGATCAGTTGTTGCATTAATGCTACTTCTAGGGGCTGCTAGGTGTCGCAGTGGATAGAGCACTGGCCCTGGAGTTCAGGAGCACCTGAGTTCAAATATGACCTCAGACACTTGATAATTACCTAGCTGTGTGACCTTGCGCAAGCCACTTAATCCCATTGCCTTGAAAAAAAAACCTAAAAAAAATACTACTTCTATTATCCTATGACAGATAATTCCACATTTTCTCAGTATATATTTTCCATTGGCTTATGGAGATGTCAAAGGATTTCTTAACAGGAGAATTTAGGGGATTTTTAAAACCTTACTGCCCTTGGAAGTCAAGGAAGATTCTGAGATCAGGTATACAAGAGAGTTAACAAAAAAAAAAAGCTAAGTACCATTTTGAACACAAGGTAATTACTCCAAAGCAGGTAAAAGGAGAAAGAAATAGGCTGTTTAGTGATGGGTTCCACCCCCCTCGAGGTCCTTCAAACAGGTTACTGTGAGAATTCAATGAGACAGTATTCCTAAAGCACTTACCATATTGCCAACCACGTAGTACGTTCTTAATAAAATCTTGTTGCCTTCTTTTCTTTTCAGGATGATGTGATAGTGAGGATTTCTTTTGTGTATGGGTTGAAAATATCATCCACAACTCAAATTCTCTGATTCAGATTAAGCTTATCACCTAACCCAGCACCTTCTGATTCTAAAATCTTAGTATTGGCCACTAGAGGGCCCCAGGTTAACATGCTGTGATGAGCACTTTATCCCCTGGTTTTGACATCAATTAGCCATCCTCAATCCTCTTCTTTACTCCACATTTATCTTATCTACTAATTTAAAAACTATTCATAAGTGACCAAAACAGCAGAGTGCACTGGCAGTATAAGTCACAATGAAATTAGGAGCTGCCTGAAGCATCAATAACTGCAGCTCATTTATATTGCATGTTAGGATTTGTAGAGTGCCTTCCTCACAACCACCAGGTTAAGGTACGCATTGCAATTACCCCCTTTGTACAGCCAAATTAACTGAGGTTCTGAGAGATTTAAGTGACTTGTCCAATGTACCAAAATTGTCAAAGGAAGATCCAAATCCAGGTTTCTCCTGACTCTAAACACTGTTAATTTCATTATACCATCCTACTATTAGAATCTGACAAGATAGTTTGGTTTTATTTTTTGGCAATTTTGGAAAAACACATTAAATGAGATCAAAGTAATAAGATACACCAGAATGACTAAACTGAGAGTTCTACCTCAAAAGATATAATTTCAAATAGTTGAGAAATTAGGAGGTAGGACCCCACCCCCAAATCACAAGATTATGTAAAAGAAGAACTAACGGCTAAAATCAGAAAGAAAATGAAATGAATGAGATCTTTTTCCGCCTCCAAATATATTAGACAAAGAAAATAAGGAAAGATCATGAAGCCACATCAATTTACCTACCTCCCTTACTATTTTCTCTATCATTAAATTTAAAAAGCTAATAACAAAGGGCAACAAAAATACCCAAGTTTTTTTTAAATCCTCGTTCATGTCAGCCTTTCCTGAAAAATATTAAATATGAACTATTGGCTAAAGTAAGCCCTATTTCTAATGAAAGCACACAAAGCTAGACCACAACAGGGATGGCCAGATAAAGATGACCCTGGTTAAAACTAGTTTTAGACATTTACTGGATGAACCCTTAGCAAATCACTTAAACTTTAAAACAGACAATAGAACCCTCTTGCCAAGGTTGCTGTGAGAATATAATGCAATAATAACTGTAAAGCACTTCAAGCACATTGCAGGAACTATATAAATCCTAGTTATTGCTCTCGTTTTCATTGTATTACTATTGCTAAGAGCTCTGAAGATGTAAGAAAGAAATATATTCCGGACATGGGAGAATATCTTCAAAAGGGCACAAAAGATAGGAGAAAAAAACTGTGTGAAAGGGTAAGAGCAAGGTCTGACTGTGATGGCAAATGATTAAAAGCAGGTAATGGGGCAGCAAGGTGGCACAGTGAATAGAGCACCCACCCTGGAGTCAGGAGTACCTGAGTTCAAATCCCATCTCAGACACTTAATAATTACCTAGCTGTGTGGCCTTTGGCAAGCCACTTAACCTCATTTGCCTTGCAAAAACCTACAAAAAAAAAAAAAGTAGGTAAAAAGAATTTAGAAAACTAGACTAGAATCATGTTGGGCATATTTGTAACATCCCAGAAACAACAAATTAACCACCAAACAGAGAGGAATGAAAGAGTCAGATCTATACTTTAGAAATTATCAACATGGCAGCAATAGGAATCATGGACACAAGGTGTCAAAGGTCTAAAGAAGGACCAGTGTTGCCCCTATTTTCAGAAAAAGGAAACAATCAGAATCTTCAAACTACAAGCCAATGAAGTGAACTTCAATTATTAGGAAAATTCTATAAAAGATTATTAAAGAGAGAGTGTGCTTGGGTAAGAAAGGGGAAATTAATAACAGGATGCTCATTTAGGACAGGTCATGCCAAATTAACCTTATTTCCTGTATTGACACAGATTAGGGGAATGATGTAGATATAGTTTACCTAGCTTTGAGCAAAACATCTGGATAAAAGATATCATATTATTATTGAGGACAAAATGAAGCAATATGGGCTGGATGATAATATAATTCAAGGGAAAATTACATGTTTCAATGTCAGTCTAACAGGAGATCTCCACATTTCTTTTAAACAATTCCTTGGATAAAGAACAGATAAAATGTCCATCAGATATGTAAGAAAGAAAAAGAAAAAGGGAAAGGGAAGGGCAAAAAATCAGGAAACATCAAAGTTGGGAGGGATAACAAATACAATGTAGTACAACAAACTAGATTATGGGGCTGAATGACAAAATCCAATAAGGACAAAGGTAAAGTCTTATTAACACTTGCAATCAAGAAAACCAACTTCACAAGTATGATTAGAAAGCAGTTTGCCCAAAATAGATTTTGGAGGTTTTAGTAGACTGTAAGCTAAATGAATCAGCAGGGTGGCAAGACAGTCAAAAGGCTAAAAATATCTTGGGTTGCACTCTGAGGCATGGATTACAGAAATTAAGAGATTAAAGTCCTATATCCTTCTCTGGTTAGGAAAATCACTCAACCTTTTAAGTGTCCATTTCTTCTACTATATGAAACGAGAAGCTTGGACTATTTGTCCTCTCCATCTCTACATCTGTGATCTAATGACTACACCTGGAGCATGGTGCTCAGCACTGAATGCCACATTTTAGAAAGGACACTGATCAGCTGGAGACTGATAAACTTGCTCAAGTCAATGTTCTGAGGATAAATTGAAGGAGATGAGGGTGTTTAACCTGGAGAAGGGAAATCCAGACAGGATATGACTGTCCTCTATCTGAAGGGTTATCATGTAGAAGGGCTAAAATTTGTTCTGTTTGGACCCTGAGGGCAAAAGCCAAGAGTACTGAATAGGAAGTTCCACTTGAGGTCAGGAAACTCTAAAAAATTAGAACTGTACAAAAGTGGAATTAGCAGCCACTGTTAGGCGGTAGATTTCATCTCTTTGGGATGAGATTAAGAAAGTCGGAAGGTATAAAAAAGAAGCAACAAATAAGCACATTCCTAAAGAAGGTGATATGGAAATGTAGATGTCAGAATGCCTTGACATGGTCATTGACATGGGGTAATGGCAAAATTGAAAGAAAAAAAGATCATTGAACAAAAGAAACCTGCACTAGGTCTTAAAGGGGCATGTCTACAAGCAGAGATTTAATTAGATAGAGAATTAGGAAATAGTGCTTTCCAAGCATGGGGACAATGTGTGCAAGAGAATGGAGCACAAGGTGAGATTAAGAAAGTGAGTAGTACAGTCCAGTTTACTGACTGAAGGAATTGCTATGAAATAAAGCTAAAAAGTAATTTGAAGAAACTAGGGTGAGTCTTGAAAGCTGAAATAAACATACCTTACATTTAGTAAGCAATACTAAGAGTTCAAAGAAACTTTGGAGGCCACCAAATTCAAAATGTGCCAGAACAGGAACTTCCTCTACAAAATCTGACATACAGCTGTTCACTCTTAAGGATTTCAACAGAGGGAAAACCCACTACTTCCTAAGGATACTCTTTTGGACTTCTCTTTTCAGTAAGGTTTTCCTGGTATCAAGTCTAAGTTGACCTCTTTGGAGGTCTTTATCTACTGGTTCTAGTTCTACACTCCAGTGCCAACAAATCTTAATTCCTCTACCACAAACCCACCCTCCAAATAGTAGAAGGCAGCTACTACATCTCACCATTCCTATACTTCTTTTCCCCCCTTTCTCTCTTCTCTAGTCTCAACAACCCTAGTTCCTTCTACCTAAACTCATGGGACATGAGTTCAAAAACCCATGCCACCTGGTTGCCTTTTTCCAGATATACTCTAGCTCATCAATGTCCTTCCCAAAATATGGCACTCAGGGCTAAACAAAATGCTTCAGACAGAGCAAACCAAGATATAATAAAGAGGAATCACTGCCTTATTTTTGGAAGTTATTTCACTCTTAATTCAGTTTAATAATCACATTAGCTTTCTTGATTGACAATCAGATAGCTCTCATTCTGAGCTTAACATCATCTAAATCCCTTCAGTTCTTTTTCTGATGAAGTTCTCCTACTTGAACTAAGATGGTAGTGGAAAGAGTGAAGGGGGAGAATGGAAGAGTATTTTAGAGGCAGACTTGACAAGATTTGACAATTAACTGGATATTGGGAGTAAAGGAAAAGATAGCATTAAATTTTCAAGTGTGAGTGAATGGGAAAATGAAGGTACCATTAAAAGACATGGAGAAATTAAAATAAAAAGATTTGGATAGGGGAAAAGGAATTCAAAAATTAAACATGTTATCAGGGACAATTTTGAGCTGTCTGCAATGGAGAATACCATCTGTATCCAGATAAAGAACTGTGGAGATCGAACAAAGTTCAAGGACTATTCCCTTTAGAAAAAAAAAGATATCTTATTGTCTGAACTTGTTATCTCTTAAACTTTTTGTTTCTTCCTTAAGAATATGATTTCTCTCTCCTCACACTCAATTTGAATCAATGTACAACATGGAAACAAAGTAAAGACTGACAAATTACTTTCTGTGGGGGGTGGGGGAGGGAAATAAGAATGGGGAAAATTGTAAAACTCAAAATAAATAAAATCTTTAACAAAATTAAACATGTTAAAAGTTTTTAGTGATTGCAACATATTAAGGTGAAATTGTCTAGATGGTAATTGGAAATATGGTATTAGCACTAAAGAGAAAGTTCAAGACATATGATACACACTTTAGCAGCCATTCACAAAGAGGCAACCATGAAAGTAAAGGAGATTATGAAGAAAATAACAAAGAATCATCTTTTCAGATTTGTCTAATTTGACAGTTGTAAGGAGTCTAAGTAGTCATCCAGTCCATCTCACTCACAAAAGTAAAGCCCACCATAACATATCAGACATATAAGTAAGTAAGTCTCTAAGGGAGCAAGAAAAAACACAATTAGATGACAGAAGAATTAACCTAGAGAAGAAAAAGCTAATTCAAGACTTATTTGGGGGGCAGCTAGATGGTGCAGTGGATAGAGCACCAGCCCTGGAGTCAGGAGTATGTGAGTTCAAATCCGGCCTCAGACACATAATAATTACCTAGCTGTGTGGCCTTGGGCAAGCCACTTAACCCCATTGCCTTGCAAAAAACGAAAAAAAAAAAAGACTTATTTGGGGCAGCTAGGTGGCACAGTGTATAGAGCACTGACTCTGGAGTCAGGAGAACTAGAGTTCAAATCCAGCCTCAGATACTGATTTTTAATTAGCTGTGTGATCCTAGGCAAGTCACTTAATCTCTAGTGCCTTAAAAAAAAACTTCATCATTAAGATCCAAAGAACTTCTAAGGCTGTTGACCAATTCTCTGCATCCACACAAGACCAAAATAAAAAAACAGTTTAAAATGAAACAGAAAAGATTAAGTGCCATTGTGATCATTAGATTCATAAATCAAGAAACATGAAAAAAGTTGTAGTCTCACTCAAAGGAAACCTTTAACAAAAGGTGATTTAGGCATTTACTCAGATAGAAGCTAGGGGATTAATAGGCAAGAGAAAGTTTTGGAATACATGCTTAAAAGCCATTCACATATAGCTGATTATTAAAACTTTGAGTGGATAGATTGATATTTGCCTTCAACCTGGATAGTTTCAAAACATCTTCAAGCTCTATCATCCTCAGATTTTCTAAAATACACCGGTTTAATTTTTCTATTCCATTCCTATACTACTTTTATGCTGTACCTTCCCCTAAAATCTAAAGACCTTAAGAATGTGGGGAGGGGGGTGGCTAGGTGGTGCAGTGGATAGAGCACCGGCCCTGGAGTCAGGAGTACCTGAGTTCAAATGCAGCCTCAGACAATTAATAATTACCAGCTGTGGGGGTGGCTAGGCTTCGTAGTGGATAAAGCACTGGCCTTGGAGTCAGGAGTACCTGGGTTCAAATCCGGTCTCAGACACTTAATAATTACCTAGCTATATGGCCTTAGGCAAGCCACTTAACCCCATTGCTTTGCAAAAACCTTAAAAAAAAAAAAGACAGGGCATGGGCACTACACTTTTTTTACATTTCTTTGGCTTATTTATTTTATATTATTACAGTAATCTTGTTGTGAGAGTAAACATAACCCCCCCCCAAAAAAAGATAAGAGAAACTTCAAGAATAGTGAGAGAGAAAGAAAAGTGTACTTCAGTCTTTGTTCAGATTTCAATGGCTCTGTCTCTGGGATGAGTTCCCTTCTTTATCTCAAGTCCACCAGAGAAGTTGCTTCATTATTTTTCCCACAGTTGCTATTTATTACTAACTGTATTTCCCTCCACTATATTCCTCCCCACTTTCATTTATTCCATTCTCTCTCTTCTTTCACCCTGTCCCTGCTCAGAAACGTGTTGTATCTGAGTACCCTGTCCCACAATCTTCCCTCTCTTTTATCACCTACTCCCCCCTTCCCTCACTCTATTCCCCCTTATCCCATCCCTTTCCTCGCATTTTTCTTTAGGATAAGATAGATTTCTCTACCCTATTAAGTGTGTATTTTATTTCATCTCTGAGCCACTTCTGATGAAAATGAAGGCTCCCTCAGAACACCCCTCACCTTCCCTCTTTCCTCTCCATTGCAAAAGCTTTATCTTGACTCTTAAGTAGCATACTCTTTCAATTAGTCAATAATCATTTATTAAGCATCTACCAAGCATTGGGAATAGAAAGGGGAGACAGTGTTTGCCCTTGAGAATTTACAGTCTAAACAAGAAAACAAATATGTAACCAAAAAAAGCTATAAAAAGGATAAATAGGATAGAATTATCAGAGGGAAGGCCCCAAAATTAAGAGGGATTGTGAAAAATATCCTAGAGAGAGTGGGATTTGAAGGGGGATTTGAAGGAAACCAGAGAAATTTGGAGGCAGAGATGAAAAGGGAAAATATTCTAGGCATGAAGGAGTGCTAGAGAAAATGTTCAGAGATGAGATGTAATATTGTGTTCCTGGAACAGCAAAGATACCAGTATAACTGAATTAAAGAAAGCAAGAGGCAGAGTTAGTGGAAATCTATTGTTGACATCTGCTCAAGGAGTTTAGCCACAAAGGCAAGAAAGACATGAAACAATAGTTAATGGGGACAGAAGAAATCAAGGGAAGATGTAGGTAAAAGGGACAAATTTATACACAGTATAGAAGCAGTCAGGAGAGAGGGACAGAAGAGAAAATGAGAGTGAAGATGATAATAAGGAGGTAATTTATTAGAGGAAAAGGGATTGAATGAGATTACTTATGCTGGTAGGTAGACTGACCTTGGCAAAGAGGTCATCTACACTTCATCATGTAGGATAATGGCAGATGACATCAGAATGATTAGGAGGAGGGAAAAAGAGGGAACTCACAGCAAATAACTTCATATTTTACTGAAAAAATAATTGAGGTTAATTGTTCTCAGATGAGAGAATTGAAGAGAGAGAGTCATGAAAGGCTTGAGGAGGGATGAAAAGGTTTGGAAGAGTCATCTCAATGACAATGAGTTGATAAGGGAAACACCAATGCAGAGTATAGCTAGTGCAGAGGTGAGGAAGTAGAGGCACAGTGCAAACAAAGAACAGAGTTTGGTACAAAAAGGCAGAGGGAGAAATGGAAGTCAATAGATTATGATTAAGTAAGAGAATTTTAGGGTTCATGACAGAAGTGGTACATTTGTGGATGATGGCAAGATAAAAATATGATCATCTTTCTCTGCAGCTAAGGTGAGAAATCCTGAAAAATGTTGATGATTTCTAAGTCTTCCCATACTCCCTCAGAATTAGGAGGAAGCTAGGTGGCACAGTGTATGGAGAAATATACCTGTAGTTGAGAAGATGCAAGGTGAAAATCTGCCTCAGACACTTATTAGCTGTGTGACCAGATCCAAGGCACTTACTTTTTGTGCCTCAGTTTCTTCATCTATAAAATGAGGATAACATCATCTCCTTGGGTTGCATAAGGATTTGCACTCTGCAGATCTTAAAGTGCTCTATAAATGCTAGCTATCGTTATTACTATTAGAAAAAGGAGCTCGGGGCAGCTAGGTGGCACAGTGGATAGAGCACTGGCCTTGGAGTCAGGAGTACCTGAGTTCAAATCCGGCCTCAGACACTTAATAATTACCTAGCTGTGTGGCCTTGGGCAAGCCACTTAACCCCACTACCTTGAAAAATCTTTTAAAAAAAAAAAAGAACTCATGGGCAGCTAGGTGGTGCAGTGGATAGAGCAACTGCCCTGGAGTCAGGAGTACCTGAGTTCAAATCCGGCCTCAGATATTTAATAATTACCAAGCTGTGTGGCCTTGGGCAAGCCACTTAACCCCATTATCTAGCAAAAATCTAAAAAAACAAAAAACAAAAACAAACTCACAAAATACTTCATTTCTAGCTAATTTAAAAGCCTCTATTAAAAAGTAATTTTTCAAAGGACTCATTTCTAAAATATATAGAGAACTGGGTCAAATTTTTTAAAAAAAGACAAGCTATTCCCCACTTGACAAAATGGTCAAAGGATATGCAAAGGCAATTTACAGCTGAGGAAATCACAGTAATCCATAGTCATATGAAAAATTGCTCCAAAACATTACTTATTAGAGAAATGAAAATTAAAGCATTAAAGCACCACCTCACACCTCTCAGACTGGCTAATATGACTAGAAAGAACAATGATCAATGTTGGAAGGGATGTGAGAAATCTGGGACACTGATACATTGTTGGTGGTGCTGTGAACTCATCCAACCTTTCTGGAGAGAAATTTGGAATTATGACCGAAAGGCAACAAAAATGTGCATACTTTTTGACCCAGCAATACCACTACTGGGTCTATTCCCTGAAGAGATAATGAAAAAAGGTAAAAACATCACCTGGACAAAAATATTCATAGTACCTATGTTTGTGGTGGCAAAGAATTAGAAATTGAGTGAATGTCCATCAACTGGGAAATGGCTTAACAAACTGTGGTGCATGTATGTGATGGAACACTATTGTTCAATTAGAAACCAGGAGGGATGGAAATTCAGGGAAGCCTGGAAGGATTTGCATGAACTTATGCTCAGCAAGATGAGCAGAACCAGAAGAACACTGTATGCCCTAACAGCAACATGGGAGAGATGATCAACCTTAATGGATTTGCTCATACCAACAGGGCAAAATTGAGGCACAAGAGAATGCCATCCGTATCCTGAGGAAGAAATGTGGAGTTTTGAACAAAGACCAAAGACTATTACCTTTAATTTTTAAAAAAATGTTATCTTAATATGTAATTCTGCTGTATCTCATACTTTATGTTTCTTCCTTAAGGATATGATTTCTCTCTCATCATTTAGATCAATGCATACCATGCAAGCAATGTAAAGACTAACAAACTGTCCTCTGTGGGGGGAAGGAAGCAAGATTAAGGGGAAAATTGCAAAATTCAAAATAAATAAAGTCTTTCAAAAAACAGTAATTTTTCAAAGATATTTTAATAATGACTAACAGGAAAGGTTATTAAGTGAACAAGAAAAAAAAATTATACAAAATAGCAGAGATATAGGCAATGTGATATCATGAAAAGATACCAAATTAAAACCTTAGCTCCATCTAGTTATATGTCATTGCCTTTCTCTGGGACTCAACTTTCTCTTCTGGCTGAACCCTTCTAGAGAGCAATATGGAACTATGACCCAAAGAGCAGTAAAGGCCATGTCTTTTGACTTAGTAATACCAATACTAGGTTATATCCAGAAAAAATCACAAAAAATGGGAAAAGTTCCATATGCTCCAAAATATTCATAGCAGCTCTTTTTATAGTGGCAAAGAATTAGAAATTGAGAGGATGTCCAACAATTGGGGAATGGCTGAAACAATTATGATATATGAATACTATGGAGTACTATTGTTCTATAAGATACCATGAATAGTTGGATTCTAGAGAAGCATGGAATGAATAACAGGAACTGATGCTGAGCAAAGGGAGCAGAAACAGGAGAAAATTGAACACATTAACAACAACATTGTGAGTTGATCAACCACGATGGATGCAGCTCTTCTCAACAGTTCAGACAACTAGGACAACCATAGGAGGCTGGCTATGGACAATGCTATCTCCATCCAAAGGAAGAAAACAAAACCAAAAAGAAAAGAACCCCTATAGAATGTGAATTAACACTACATTCACTTTTTAAAAATTTCTCTTATGTATTTCTTTCCTTCCTCATGGTTTTCTTTTTCCTTAATCCTAATTCCTCATACCAAAAATGACTAATCTGTTAAATATGTTTAAAACACATGTGTACGTACTATATTCACCAGACTGTTTGCTGTTGAAGGGAGGGGGATGGGGAAGGGAGGGTGGAACGAAATTATATGACTTAAAATTATGCATATGTATGAGGATGATTGTTGAAAAACTTTCATAACATGTAATTGGAAAAATAAAAAATCAATAAAAAAACAAAATGAGATGGCTGGACTAAATCAGCTATAAAAATCCATGATTAAAACATCTTATAAACTGTTGAGGAGATTTTTTTTTAACATTAAATTCAATGCTGGCCAGGCTATAGAAAAACTCATTTGCAAATTGCTGTTACAGAAATGAAGAGGCATAATCCTTTTGAAAAGCACTGTAGCAATATACAATCAAAATTTCATAACTCTTCCTATTCTTTGAACCACTGATCTCACTAGTAAGTTCTACAATGTTTAACAAAAGGATACAATCCGCATACAAAAAAAATCATAGCAGCATTATTAGCAACTGTAAAAAAATGGAAACAATCCAAGTGTAAAACATTTAGGGAATTGTGGTAACCATTATGTGCCATAAGAAATTACAAATGTGAAGAATGAAAACATGAAAAACTTTATGAAATGATGAGGAATGAAGAAAGCAAAATGAAGATGCCCATAATAACTATAATGACAAGTCAGTAAAGCAACAAAATCTGAAACTACATGAAAAAAAATTTCAGAAGAGAAAGAAGAAAACATTTTATTCCAGAGGTATGATATGCCAAGCACCATGCCAAATATCTCATTTGATCCTTACAACTCTGTAAATCAGGTGCTATTATTATTCCATTTTACAAATCAAGGTAGACAAAGGACTTGCCCAAAGTCACACAGCTAATAAGTATCTGAGGCCATATCTGAACTCGGGTCTTCCTGTCTCCAGGACCCACACTTCATCCACTGCATCACCCAGCTGCCCCAGGAGACTTAAAGCAAAGACCATCTTTTTTTTAGGTTTTTTTTTTTTGCAAGAGAAACGGGGTTAAGTGGCTTGCCCAAGGCCACACAGCTTAGGTAATTTATTAAGTGTCTTTTTTTTATCTTTTTTTTTTAGATTTTTTTCAAGACAATGGGGTTGAGTGGCTTGCCCAAGGCCACACAGCTAGGTAATTAAGTGTCTGAGGCCGGATTTGAACCCAGGTACTCCTGACTCCAGGGCGGGTGCTTTATCCACTGTGCCACCTAGCCGCCCCTATTAAGTGTCTGAGAACGGATTTGAACCCAGGTACTCCTGACTCAAGGGTCGGTGCTTTATCCACTACGCCACCTAGCTGCCCCAAAGACTAGCTTTTTTAAATTAATTTTTAATTTTTAAAACCTGTGATCTGGGCTTATGAGAGGCAACATGATGCCCTAGAGAGAAGGCTGAACATGAACTACACAGAACTACAGAGAACAGACCTCGAACTACAGAGAACTGACTCAAGTCCTGCCTTGGATACATAATTTAACTAGAGACAAGTCACAAACTCCTGGAGTCCCAAGCAAATCTCTAAATATTCTCTGCATAAAAAGCATTTATGAAGTGCTTCCCATGTGCCAGACACTGAATTAATCATTGTTAACTAGAGTTACAAAGAAAGGAGTTTACAACCTAATGGAGAAGGGAATTTTCTACAGTGATAAAATCACAAATCATCTTTTAAAAAAGCAAATGATAAAACTGAAGTTTTTCGTTTTGTGTGCAAGTTTTTATTTTTATGGGACCAATGCTTAGAATGCACTTTAAAGAAATGTTTTATGAGGCAGGGTGGCACAGTCAATAGGGTGTTAGGATTGAAACTAGGTAGACCTACTTCAGTTGAAATTCCATCCCTAACATTTATGAACTGTGTGACCAGGGTAGATCACTTAATTTCTATTATGCCTCAGGAAGTTCCCCAAGACTTATCTACTAAACCATAGTTGAGCTGCAATCTGTATTCTGACCTTGGTGGAAGGAGGTCCAACACTGGTGAAATCACAGATGTTTCTTGGACTTGCATTTAATAAGAAAAATAAAATCTCAATGATCTAAAAAGATAAACAGTTGACAGACAGATGGGTAGAAAGTAAATACAAAGCAGAATAAAATAAAGATGATTTACTTAAGACATGGTCGAGGCACTTTCAAAAGCAGACTTTTATATGTATATTTTATATTTCCATCCCTCCCCTTTCCCCTTCCCAGAAAACCATTCCTTATAAAGATTTTAAAAGGAACCCCACCACTGAAAAAAAGCACAACTAGTAAATACAAATAAATATACTAAAAAAGTGACTATATAAGTATGCACAACACACATACAACTACACACAATATTCCTCATGTGTAGACCTGATAAATACATTTAATCTCCCCCCAAAAAAACTTCAATATACATATACATATTTATGTGATATTCCACAATTGTGTACCCGTTTCTGAAATGGAGTTGGGGAAATGTGGTAAATACACCTCTTAATAGGCTGGTCGAGTTTGATCCTGATGAACCAACCAGAATTGAGGATGGTCTTGTGACAACAACTTTCAAAGGTGAACTAAGGCAAATGTAGAGAAAATAACAGTTCAAATGAGAAAAGTTTTAGATCAAGAATTTAGACTCAAGAATAAAGAAAAAGTGAAAAAAGATTATTTAGCAAAGAGTATCATAATTAAACATGAGTCTTGCAGATTTAAAAAATAGTTAAGATTTGAAAAGTAATTTTTTCCCTAACATTGCTATCAAATAGGTAGTACAAATGTTACCTTCATTTTTTAGTTTAAAGAAATTCAGGTTCCTAGTAGTTAATTATTTTGCCCAAAAAAAGAAAGTCAATAAGCTACCCTAGGCTTCCTGAACCCAAGTCCAGCCCCTGCCAATGAACCTCTACAAAATGGTTGGATGAAGAGAGAAGAAGACATGTAACCTGGACAGCAAGATGATGTTATAACCCCAGTCTCCCCAAAGAAAGAAATAATTTTTAAGTGGTTATGGCAGATAGAACATTCAACTTAATATTCTAATGTTGTAGTAATAAAAATAGTTCCTTAAATGTATGTACCATATTAACTTTTTCCCCTTCCAATATGCTTTCATAAATGACCTAATACATTAAAAATTAGGTTCGTCATAATACTGCTTATGGTTCCTCACTAATGAGAAAACCTAAAAAGTTCAACTGAAGATACATGTCTTCATTATCCATGATTTTATCCTTTTATCCTCCATAAGAGACACTAAAACATATATTTCAATAATCTGACAATGACAAATGAATACTCTCATAACCCAAAGCAAGGCACTAATCCATAATTCTATCCTTATATACAGCTATCTACTGATCAATTTACAAGCAATTTAAGAGGAAAAATAAAAATATAAACGTTTGAAAAATGTTCTCCCTCTCAGTACCAACACATGGGCAGACTGAGCAAGTAAAGCACTAAATGGTAAACCAGTATTGTAAAACCCTACCAAAACAACCAAACCCACAACCATACTGATATAGATATAAATTGCTCAAGAGTACCCTATCCAAGCAATTTGTATTCTCATATACTTCCACCACTATTCATACCTAAATCCAATCCCAATACTCAGGATTTCAATAAGTAAAAAATGAGTTTTGCAAAAATCTTATGCCTTGCTTACTTCTTTACAACATACTTAATAAACCAATAAGAATTATACTCAACTTGACATTTCACTACCCTAATTATATAATTCTTTGGGAGTTGGAGCAGAATAAGTATTTTTCCTATATTTAAACTTGAAACTTGACTTTAAAAGGGCTTGAGCAAGTTAGTAAAAACCTTAATAGTAAATATTTTTCTAATACAGTTTAATGAAAAATATACATTTAAGTACAAGTCACAAGCTGTTAGCCAAAATAATTTGACCACTTGTTGCTCTACTGAAAAAAAATTTTTTTAAAGATGGTCCTGCCTTCAGTATTTTCTTACAAAATAACAATCAACAATGAAAGAGTTCTGCTGTAAGATATTTCAAATTAAGTCAATTTTTTGCCTAATATGACTAGTCTAAAAACAACAAGACTAATAAAAAGTTCAACAAAATATTCAAAAGACATGTAATTTAAAGTATTTTTTAACACACACACACACACACACACACACACACACACACACACACACACAGCCTCACCTGTTGCTGTGGCACAAAGCATATTGATACCATCCAGTTATATTGAAAAATAAACCCTGAAAGTTACCTTTCCAGTTCACTTGTGATTTTGCTGGCTTTTCTAAATTTGCAATTCCTTTTCAGGCAATGATACCAGGATACTCAACTACTGTGACAGTGATTAAGTTTCAGCTTCTGGTAGGTTGTCAATTCATAATGCAGTCTAAATCTTTCAGGTTTACTCGTTTCTCTTTCCTGAAGTCACACAAACTCTGCCAATCCACAAGAGGTCTGGCCTTTCAGGATGTGAGAATTGGGCAACAAAACTGTATAAACACCACACAAATAGCAAAAACATATGTAAATCCATGTGAAGTTTGAGTTAAAGTGATAGCTTGTTAAATAGCTTGCTCCTGCTTGTGATTCTCCTAAGTCACACTGATCATTTCACTCATCTTAAATTCCACTGTCATTTGAACCTCACATGGCGTGCCTGGGCAAATTTGATGACTGGGATGTTGTTTTAGAGGCCAGGCCTTTCGCCAAGCCTGCTGTGTCTATTCCCCTGACCCACCAGGGCAGCTTTAAACAACACCTCCCTTATTTATGTTACGGCTGTGAACAGTCAAACTGCTGCTTACTATCAAAGGAGGCCCAACCTACTCATGTTTCTCACATCTTTAAGAGCAATACTATTGACTCTTATACCACTCCTTTATTTAAAGCTAAATACTGTACTAAAGAATCATTTGTCACTCTACTAGCAAAACTATAAAATAATTTCCTTCACATTCAATTTTTCTAATCCAAATAATTTAAATAAACCAAAATTTCTGTAAAATAAAAAGCTACAGTATCAAATTGTAATTTTTTGTAAAAGAATAATAAAAAAGCTACAATATCAAATTACAATGTTTTACAAAAAAGTTTGGTTGTTTTATTATTATCGCAATAATGTAAAATAATTTTAAAATATTAACAGTGATAACTAAAAACTGCTTCACCAAAAAAAGAGAACTAGATGTACATTTAAATATACTATAAACTAATGTATATTTAATTAGAAACAGATGGAACACTGTCAGAAAGAATAGAATTTAGCCAAAATCAATTGTAACTGAAGAATGCTAAATGATTTCTTGAGTCTAAGGCTTATTTCTCTTATGATACTAAATCAACTTAAGTTACAATTCTTATTTAAAACCCACAAAGTCTCAGCTGTTTGCACTACATACATGATAAAGATTTTAATGCTATGACATGTTATAACTAACCTCAGTACATGATGAGCTACCTCCTCTAACAGTGAAACTGGGAAAAATGCCAAATTATTTCTTCTGTAATTTGGCAAAGGGAAAAGTCAAAGGAAAGAATTGAGTTAACAGTACAAATTACAATGAGGTTTTTTTTAATCCGACAGAATGAGATCCTTTAAAGGCAGTCCCTCTATACTTCCAATATTTACACAATTAGGCCGAATTTAGGTTCCTGCTGTATTACTAATTTATGTTAATGAGCACAGGTACAGTACACCTAGAACTCTAGAGATAAAAAAAAATTTTTTTTAGGGTTTTTGCAAGGCAATGGGGTTGAGTGACTTACCCAAGGTCACACAGCTAGGTAATTATTAAGTGTCTGAGCTCACTTGTACTCAGGTCCTCCTGACTCCAGGGTCAGTGCTCTATCCACTGCGCTACCTAGTCGCCCTAGAGATAAAAATTTTTAACAAAAATTAAATACTTAGTGAAACTTACCAAATCTAGTTTATATATCCTAGCTTTATTCAAACTCAAGAGGCTTTACACATGATGAAAATATGGTACAGTAATGAGTTATACAAAGAAAAATTTTCTAAAGAAAAGAAGTTAAGGAAGTTCCGGGGGCAGCTAGGTGGCACAAATGAAAAGAGCACCTGCCCTGGAGTCAGGAGGACCTGAGTTCAAATCCAGTCTCAGATACTTTTAATTACCTAGCTGTATGACCTTGGGCAAGTCACCTAACTCCAATGCCTTACAAAACTTTTTAAAAAAAAGGAGGAAGTTCAATTTTCCCCCATCAAGGGAAATCTGTCTTTATAACTTGAGGCAGTTAGGGGGCAAAATGAATAGAGTAGGGGCAGATAGGTGGTGCAGTGGATAGAATACTGGCCCTGGAGTCAAGAATATCTTACTGGCCCTGGAGTCAAGAATATCTGAGTTCAAATCCAGCCTCAGACAATAATTACCTAGCTGTGTGGCCTTGGGCAAGCCACTTAACCCCATTGCCTTGCAAAAAAATTTAAAAAATTAAAAAAAAGAAGAATGGATAGAGTACTGGGCTTATAGTCAAGAAGACCTGAGTTCAAATTCAGCCTTAGTCAATAGCTTTGTTATAACTATGAACAGGGCACTTAACTGCTGTTTGCCTCAGTTTCCTCAATTGCAAAATGGGGATAATAATAGCACCTTAATCCCAGGATTGTTGTGAGGATCAAATGAGAGAATCCTGGTCAAGCCTTTAGCACAGTGCCTGGCATATAGGGGCACTACATAAAGCAGGATGATGAAGATGATGGTCATTAACATTATAGTCGATTAGCTGATTATAGTTGATTATAGTCATCAACATCATCATCTTTGTTCATAATTCCATGCTCCCTAAGATTTGCACATATAAACAACATTAAATTCCATTTTAAAACAGGCAAGCTGTGCAAATGCTTTTTATTTTTTAACACATGTTGATATTTTGTTCTTATACCATTTACATTTCCCAATGAATCCCTCTCCTTCCACTTTCCTTGGAAAGGGTCATAAGTTACAACAAAAAATTTAAAAAAGAGAAAACAAAATTTAACAAAGGTAACCCGTATTTCTGCAGAGGTAACTGTCCTTTTAAAAACAAGTAACAAGCAAAATGCTAATGAATCATTACTGCTAGAGGCTCATGATAAAAGAGAAAATGAAATTTACATAAAAAAGAATAGAATTAAAGGGCTCAATGAAAAATCAAATATACCAAATCATGCAAGACTATAAATTGGATATATTCACATAATTTTCTATGTCCACTCTCTGTTCATTTGTTTAAAGCAAAGGTGCTATGGTAGGAAAAAGGATTTTGTATAATTTAAATAAAATATTAAAACCATTTATGTAAATAAATCAAAAACATAGGTAAAACAAGTTACTCTGTAATGAATAAATTCTTTTAAGTCTAATATTAATTTTATTCTCTGAAGAATAGGAGTTAGAAAGGTAAAGAAATTTTTTTTTAGGTTTTTGCAAGGCAAACGGGGTAAATGGGGTTAAGTGGCTTGCCCAAGGCCACACAGCTAGGTAATTATTAAGTGTCTGAGACCGGATTTGAACCAGGTAATCCTGACTCCAGGGCCAGTGCTTTATCCACTATGCCACCTAGCCACCCCGAGAAATTATTCAAAAATACAAATTTGCTGGCCCTGGAGTCAGGTCAAATCCAATCTCAGACACTTAATAATTACCTAGCTGTGTGGCCTTGGGCAAGCCACTTAACCCCATTTGCCTTGCCAAAAAAATCTAAAAAAAAAAAAAAATGCAAATTTCCCTCAACATTCCAGTAAAAGGAATATAGTTTTGAGAGAGAAAAGAGAACCTCTTAGGATTCTTTTGTAATTTTATTTAGACCTAGAAATTCAATACTTAAACTAGGGAAAACAAATAGCAACTTAGCCATAATCGGCATATTCAGAGGATAAAACATAAAAATAATGAAATGTCAGTCTAAATCAGAATCTTAAGATTAAATTCACAAAAATTCATCAAGGAAGTTACCCTCTGAAATGAATAAATCATGCTATCTACAGTATTACTAAGGACTAATTCATTGTTATTTTAAGTTTCCTACTTAGTATTTGATTTATGGTACTTAAAAGTTACTCTAAGATTTTTAAGAAGGGAAAAGTTAATGCAAATTTAAAATCAAAGCATTTTGAACCTCACAGAATCCAGGGATCAAGAAAACACTGATTTCTTTTAATTTCAAGTAGCTTCAATTAGCAAAACACCACCTTGAAAGAGCAAAGGTAAAACATATTAGGGTGTATATTTATAAGTTTGTGTATGATGAAAAACAGTTCAAAGAAATATTAGGGTACACTGAAGGTTTGTATCCTGACAATCTTAATATAGAAATTTAATCTTTTGGTTTGCTTTCTCCTCTTTCCAACTTTTAAATGTCCACTTATAAGAGGTACCAAAATAAACTTAAACCATAAGGGTTTCTGGGAGGAACAGAAATCTCCTTCTGAGTGTATGTTATGATTAACACTCTAATTAGAGAACAAATGAAGATTCAGTTGTGGTAAAGGCCCCTCAAACCTTGAGTAAGATCTAAAACCACATTAGCCCATCCATCAAGACTAGAATGAGCTCAAGCAGTACACATCTGTAATTTGACAAACTGGGACAAATGGGGCCTACTGATAAAACAAAGGATTTTTCATCAGTTTCTGTAACAAGTCTATGTGTTTAAAGGCAAGAAGGAATATTTAACAAAAACTAACAATAACAGGCAAGCCACCCTAAAGACAAATCTGTTAAGCTTACTTTGGGTTACTTCAAATTCTAATTCATTCAAAACTCAAAATGATGAACATCAAAATGTATGCTCATTCCAACTGAAAATAAATTTTTAATTCCTGAATTTTTTACCTGCTCCTTTTGATAGTAAATCTTAAGTCCCAAAAGAGTAGAAGACGGTTTCACTTAATGACTTACAGTAACCTTGTACAGTTCATTATGTCTCTGTGATCATCTAATCTAACCAACTAGGATTCTTGGAATAAATCTTAATATACTCTAAAATCATAACTATCTTGAAATAAATCTTGTACTAAAACACATAATAAGGATCTTATACCACAATTTCAAATGGATATGAGGTTTAAAAATTTTAAAAACCATGCCACGTTGTTGGTGGAGCTGCGAACTCATCTAACCTTTCTGGAAAGCACACAAAGGGCAATAAAAATGTGTACACCCTTTAATCCAGCAATACCACTACTGGGTCTATACCCTGAAGAGATCATGAAAAGAGGTAAAAACATCACTTATACAAAAATATTCATAGCAGCCCTATTTGTGGTTGCAAAGAATTGGAAATTCAGAGAATGTCCATCAATTGGGGAATGGTTGAACAAATTGTGGTATGTGTACATTATGGAACACTACTGTCCTATTAGAAACCAGAAGGGATAAGACTTCAGAGAAGCCTGGAAGGATTTGCATGAAGGGATGCTGAGTGAGATGAGCAGAACCAAAAGAACATTGTTCACCCTAACAGCAACATGATGGAATTGCTCATTTCATCAATGCAACTATCAAGGACAATTTTAGGATATCTGAGATGGAGAATACCATCCATATCCAAAGAAAGAATTGTGGAGTTTAAACAAAGACCAAAGACCTTATTTATTTGTTTGTTTGTTTAAGTGGTTTGCCAAAGTTCACACAGCTAGGTAATTATTAAATGTCTAAGGCCGCATTTGAACTCAGGTCCTCCGGACTCCAGGGCCGTTCTCTATCCACTATTGCCTTTAATTAAAAAAAAAAATCTTATGTAATTTTGCTAATTCTTATAGTTCATTTTTTTCCTTAGGGATACGATTTCTCTCTCAACACATTCAATTTTGATCAATGTATATAGCATGGAAATAACGTAAAGACTGTCAGACTGCATTCTGTGGTGGTGGGGGGAATGAGATTGCAGGGAAATTTGTAAAATTCAAAAAAACAATAAAAAAAATTTTAAAAAGCCATGCCATTAGAGAATGGAAGGCTCTATCTTTTACAATTATGGATAGAGGTTTGCTATCAAAACTATATAAGAGGCAGAAGTCCGGGGTTGCAGGAGAAGATGGCGGTCTCCACAGGAGTTTAAGTTCCACGTAATTTTCGCTTGTTAGAAGAACTTGAAGAAGGCCAAAAACAAGTAGACGATGGTACACTTAGCTGGGGACTTTTAGATGATGAAGATATGACACTTACAAGGTGGACAGGCATGATTATTGGGCCACCAAGGACAAACTATGAAAACAGAATGTATAGTCTGAAAGTAGAGTGTGGACCTAAATACCCAGAAGCACCTCCAACAGTTAGATTTGTAACAAAAATTAATATGAATGGGATAAATAATTCCAATGGAATGGTGGATGGAGCATACCAGTAGCAAAATGGCAAAATTCTTATAGCATTAAAGTTGTACTTCAAGAGCTAAGGCATCTAATGATGTCCAAAGAAAACATGAAGCTTCCACAGCCTCCAGAAGGACAAACATACAGCAATTAATTTTAACAAATCTCAAACTTATCTAAACCAACAACCTTCTACTCATGTTAATGTCTTGATTAAATCTCACAATGCAAAACCCACACATTAAAAAAATTTCAGCTGGTATACATGACCTGGACATTTGTAAGAATATATTTAATATATGTACACCCATTATGTTTTCAGGCACAATGGGAAGAAAAATGCAGAACAATTTTTTTTTTCCCCTCTTATCAAGGCACTATCATTTAAGCATAAACCTGGAATACTCTAAATGGAATTCAGGTTTTGCAAGATGAAAGCATGACAAGAAGTGTCAGATTGCTGTGGAGTAATGTGTGTTTCAGAAATCTAATTTCTCAAGAAGGAAAATTATAAAAGGCATGCTTGATCCATCTTGCTTAGTGAAAGAGCTGCAATTTAAATTGTACAATACTGGTACAATACAGTTGCTAATTTTGTCTAATTTTTGAAGAGGTGTGAGTAGCGACTACTAGTAGTAACAAAGAGTATGTTCAGGATTGTTTTTATACCTGCATTTATAAAAAGGGGGGAGGGATTGAGGTAGATGGATTTCTGTTTTAAAGTAGCTCCTGTGTGTTACATGTAACAGACATGGTAAATACTTGTTTACAGTCTTTGTTCTGATAAATCATGAACTTAAGTTTAAGTGAAAAAAAACAAAGGTGTATGGATATGTGATTCTGAGATTAAAGTTAGTCTTAAAATGTAAATAAAATATGGAAAGTATCCTCAAAAAAAACTATATAAGAGATCATTACAATACCAAATATATTAATTTTCTAATTTAATATTTTTCCCAATTACATTTAAAGTTTTAACATATATTTTTGAAAAATTTGAGTTTCAAATTCTCTCCCTCCTGCCCCCCTACATTCCTCATTGAGAAGGAAATAATTTTATGCAAGTTATACAATGTGCAGTCATGCAAGACAAAACAATTATATTAATTTTTAAAGCTTTTCAATATCCCCCAAAAAGCAATGATGCTAAAGTCAGAACGTAAGATTTGGGAGGAAAATATTTGCATTAAATAGCTGCCTAGTTTAAGATTTGACATAAATATATTAAGATATGAATATTCCACAGAAGATAAGTGTTCAAAGGATATTAACAGTTTCCAAACCAAAAAATAATAACTATCACAAAAACTAGAATACTGTGAACTATACTCTCATACCCATCAAACTGCAAAGATGTTAAACATGGGAAGCTTAGTCCCTTGAATCAGGAAGGGGGGAATAAGAATGGTTTAACTACTCCAGAAAACAATTTGGAATCGTCAGATAAGTTCCTAATTGTTCATTATCTGCCCTAGTCCTCAAGCAGGTTACAAAAACAAAACCATATGCACAAAAATGTTTACAGAGCTATTACATACAACGACAGAAAAGTAAAAATCAAGAAAGTGTCCAATGATTTTGTGGAGTGACAGAATAAATTATGGAAGATGAACATAATGGTGTATACATATGATATAAAAATGCACCATAAGGTTTGATGAATATGAAGACTTTACAGGAAATATGGAAAGACTTGTATAAAAAATATACCATATACTTCATATATAACAGAAGAATATACATGCTAACTGGAACAATATAAATAAACTCAAAATGAAGATATAACAAAATTCTGGTCAGATATAAGCTTCAATGTTTGTGCCATAACTGCATAATGAGTCCTCATTGCTCTTAAAAGCACAGAATACAGTAGAGGGTTCTCCATTTACAATAGGGATAGATGTATTTTTCAGAAATAATTAGTGAATAAACAATCATTTTTTAACCTTAATCATTATCTTTTTTTGACATAAAGACATTTAAAAAAAGAGAGCTCGGCACAGAATAGGTATATAGACAAATGATGTTACTAAATGAAAATGCTTGCTGCCAGGAATCACAGAATTTAGAGCTGGAAGAAATCAAAGATACAGTTATTCACTAAAAATAAGAGTTTAACTGCAATTACCTATGAAAATCTAAGTATATTTTGAGTTGAAATTGCTTACTATCACAAAGTATTTGTGATGTTGAAAGAGAATTAGTGATGAAGATAAAAAGTGATCAAAATAAGGATTGTTCCCAAGCACAATCTACTATGTAGTCCGAATAACTATTACAATTCTGATATATATATATATATATATATAAATATAAATATAAAAATGTAATTTTGACCCCATCAGTGTATCAATAATCAGGTAGTTTCTAGCTAAACTCCCACAAAGACAAATTCAGTTTATTCTAGTTTCATCATATACCATTCAAATGCACATTTAAGAAGTCTAATTTAAGGTTTAGCAACTCAGTGAAGCAGTTTTAAATCTAAAGTTGGTCAGTCTTTCTTTCAACTATTACAGGGGATTGAAAGTAATCCTTTCTTCCAAAACTCCTTTTAAACTAATAAACTAGTTATAGTAGAATGTTATGTGCCTCTCATAATGAACTTTTTCTTATGGAAACCCATCTAACCATTCTCAGAACATGAACAAAATCATTCTTATATCAACTTGAAAATATTTTGCCTTATTAATACCATACCTTTGGAACGCATTTGTTTTTTATCCTTTCAGATAAACTTGGTTTATGTTAACATAAATATACACTAAAACAGGCTATTAACAATTCAGAACTAAATACAGATTTCACCAACTTCACAAATAACTAAGGATATTCTCACTAGTTTCTCAGCCCCATCTACGCTCCACCCCAAAAAGGTATGGAAAACTAAGTTGTTTTCGGGAAGGGTCAACAAAACCGAGCACTGAAAATCTGTTAACCTTCCGTTTGGTCTACCAAATGGCATCCCAAATGGAAGTGTTCATTGTTTCCTTTCCAGTTTCAGCACTTGTGACTGCTAAATCTGTCAAGTTCTTGTTTGTTTTCTTTTACTCCATTTTGGTCTCCGTGAAATACAGAAACCAGCCACCGTTACTACAAAACTCCAGGCACCCTTTCAAGACTGGAGCTCTTTTCCGTTCCACGACTTTCTATCCAGACTTAGCTCCTAAGCGGGCTGGCCCGGCGCCTCCCGGCGGAGTCGGGCCGCGGACGGCCGGCGCCTCGGCCGCTCGCAGGAGCCCAGGCTGCGCGGGCAGGGGCGGGCAGGGGCGGGCAGGGGCGGGCAGGGGAGCCGGGGCGGCGGCAGTCCGCGGCCTTCCGAGCGAGCCCACGCGTCATCTTTCGGGGAGCAACTGAGCCCGGGGCCGTCCCGTGCCCGGCGTCGCGGGGGACCCGCACCCCACCGGCCGGGGGACGTCGCGGGTCTTCAGCGCCCCACATGGACGGGCAGCGGGCCCGGGGGCACAGGTACACGCGCGCACACACGCTGCTCGGGAGGAGCAAGCCGTGCCCCCGTCACACACACACACACACACACACACACACACACATCACACTCACAAACACAGAGACACACATCACACACACCACACCACACACACCACACAGGCACACACCACACACACACACACACACACATCACACTCACAAACACAGAGACACACATCACACACCACACCACACACACCATACACACACACACCACACACACACATCACACTCACACACACAGAGACACACATCACACACACCACACCACACACACCACACCACACACACCACACAGGCACATACCACACACACACACACATCACACTCACAGAGACACACATCACACACCACACCACACACACCACACACACACACCACACACACACACATCACACTCACACACAGAGACACACATCACACACACCACACAGACACACACCACACACTACACACACACCACACACACCACACACATCACACACACCACACACACCACATACACCACACACCACACACACACACATCACACACCACACACCACACACTACACACACCACACACATCACACACACCACACACACATCACACCACACAAAAACACACCACACACACCACACACACACCACACACATCACACACACCACACACACCACACGCATTACACACTACACACACACCACACACATCACACACTACACACATCACACACTACACACACCACACACATTACACACTACACACACACCACACTACACACACATTACACACTACACACACATCACACACTACACACACATCACACACTACACACACCACACACATTACACACTACACACACACCACACTACACACACTACACACACACACCACACACACCACACACCACACACTACACACACACCACACTACACACACATCACACACTACACACACCACACACATTACACACTACACACACACACCACACTACACACACACACCCCACACGCACGCACGCACGGTCTCTCAGGCGCGCGCCAGGCTGCCCAGCAGGGGCCGGGCCCTCTCCCCCCTCCCCTCCCCCGCGGGCCCCTCCGCACAGGCTGCGCGGCCGGGCGCCGGGGGCAGCAGGCCGGCGCGGGGCCGGGGGCCTCACCTGCGGGCCCCGGGGGCGGCGGCGGCGGCTGCCCGTCCTCCCCGAAGATGAGCTTCAAGTCCAAGTCGTCGCGGGCGCCGCAGTTTGCAGTAGTCATCGGCGTGGCCGGGCTGGCGGCGGCGGCGGCTCTGCCCGGCCCGGCCCGGCCCGGCCCGGCTCTGCCCGGCTCGGCTCTGCCCGGCTCTGCCCGGCTCGGCTCGGCCCGGCTCTGCCCGGCTCGGCTCGGCCCGGCCTCAGCGCCGCTTCATGCCTGGCTCCGCCGCTAACTTCCCGGCCTCGTCCCGCGTTCCGGCCTGCTGGCTGTGCGGAGGGAGCGAGGGTGCGAGTGAGCGAGCGCGGCCGCCCCGCAGCTGGGCCGCCTCCGCCTGCACCGCCGCCCGCCCCCGACCGCCGCCCACACCGCCGCCGCCTCCGCCGCCGCCGCCGCCGCCGGGCGCGCTCCCCGCCCCGCTCCGGAGCCCCCGGGCGCTGCACGCCCCGCCCCTCCAGCCTCGCGTCAGCGCGCGCACGCTCCGCACGCCCCGCCCCTCCAGCCTCACGTCAGCGCGCGCACGACCCGCGGCGGCGGAGGGCGCTCCGCTCCGACCGGCCCACTGGCCCCGCCCCCTCCCCCCCCACTCTGAAGGAAGCCGCGTGACTCCAGGCGCTGGAGAGGAGAGGAAATCACGTGATGTAGAAGACGCCGCGAGCGCGCTACCTGCCGGGAATTGTAGTCCTGAGGCCGTGGAAGTCCCGGGAAGCATCACGTACTCGGCGTCTCCGCCTACCTCATCCCCAAGACTGAAAGGCCCCGAAGCCGAAAGGAGCCCAAGTCCGCCGCCCGCCCCGGGGGAGCTGACGCTGAGCCTTATTGGAAGCCGGCTACCAATGGGGCAAGAGGGCACGCCTCGTTGGGTGGGCAGCCCGCTCCTGATTGGGCGAAGCCCCGAGACCCCCGGGCTCTGGGCTGAGGACCGGAAAGGAAGGCTTCTCCGGGCCCCGGCTCTGCGGGGACTCCCTCCCTCCTGCCCGGCCCGGAGGGCGCCGGCTTCATTTGCGCTGTGCCAGCCTCGCGCGGCCCGGGCTTTGGGCGCTGGCCCTGGCTCCCCGGGCCCCGGGGGCGCGGTGACGAGGACCCCCCTCGAGGACACGGAGCCCAGCAGCGAGAAGGGCAGCAGCGCCCGGGCCTGGGGCCTGCCCAGGCCCGGGCCAGCTGGGCCCGGACGGCCGCCCCCTGCGAGCTGCCAGCTTGTGGCGCCGTGAGGGGGATCGGAGATCGGACCCTCCCCGCAGCAGCAGTGCCTTGGCACCCCGGAGCCTTGCCCCTGAAGTGCCCACCCCGTGGGGGTGGGGTGGGGCGGGGTGGGGGAGCCTCTTCTCCACTCCCTGCTCCTATCGGAGACTCCCGCCTGCAAGGCCAAAGTCTACGTGTCTCCCCGAGCCAACGCCAGGGTCACATACTAGGTCGTCCTGAGCCGTTCTCCTCCATGATTTAGTCACAGATCAGTCAGAAGCTAAAATTAGGGAGCCAGCCCCCAAACGGGCTTCTCCATGTCGGATCATCGTCAAGACTGCCAGTGCTGGTGTCAGCTAACTAAAAGCAGCCCTGAATTAGGCTGGCACCATGGGGCTCTTCTGACATGTACAAATTGGTTTCCCTTAAAAGCAAATGAAGTTAAAAGGCCAACAAGACATCTGAACTGGAGCGTCAGGACTTCTGGCCCAGGTTTGCCCAAAGGTCGAGCAAGAACTTCAGGCTGAGGGTTCTGCCCTTAAGACTCCCAAAGCAGCCTCAGCACCATCACTGCCACCCACCCATTTCTGTCCTATTCTCCCCACTTGCCCTACCACACCTACCTGCCTACCTCTTTCCCCCATTGACCCTCCACTTTACATGTTCCCCCTTCCCACCGGCCCTGCCTCTAGTGACAGTGACTCTATCCTACCTTCTCACGAGATCTACCAAATCAACCCTACTGACCCCATCAAACCCTTTCCCTTTAAGGTTGGCTCCAACCTTTAAACCCACAAAATCCCCGGATCACTTTGACTGAAGATAAGGAAGGCACTCAAATGTGTTACCATCACTCAGTATAAACTTGAGCAGCTGGGTGAGCCATCTGCAGGGAATTCCCAGATTCCTGCCAGAACCACATAGGTTTTGCTGACCAATTCAGAGTCACCCTCCTATCTTAACATTCAGAAATCCTCAACATTTGCCTTTTTATTGTAACTTTAGTAGGCAAAAGGAAAGCTGAGAATTGAGTTGAGAAGCAGTTATGAAGACCACTATCAATGAAATTCTCAAGGAGGACTGCTATGCTTACAAGGACCAAGACTACAATGAGGCCATGGCATTGGGTGAAACCCTGACACCAGCCATTCTGGGGGCCTTTCCCCATTTTGTTGACTTTTCCAAAATTGAAAACATCATCCAAAGACCCAACAAAACCCATGTTCCACTTTCTCAATCAATTGGCAGAAGCCTTTGACAATAACTCTAGCTTGATTCATAGCAAGGAAGAAGGCAAGACCAGGTTCCTCTCCTATTTTAATAACCTCCAACCTTCTAAAATATTAAAAACACCCAACCAGAGTGGCAGTCCAAGTATATCCCCTATTCATTGCTGAACTTGCTCCCCAACATGCCCATACTCAGGCTGCTCAAGCAGATGATGCCCATCAGAAGGTAGAAAGAGAGCTCTTGGTCAGAAAGGTCCAGCTTTGCAACATGCAGCTTAAACAATTGATGATCCCCATTCCTCCATTGCAGTTCCAGGGAAATCAAAAACCAAGCACTTAGCATTATTGTAAAAAACCTAGGCATCAGAATTACGAATGTAGAACACTCTACAGGACCATGCAGAACAAAAGGAATCCAGGCTCAGTTCAGTAGGCTTAGGGGTGCTCTGGGGAAAGTCTGCAAGATCCTATTCCCTAGCTGCTCTTCCCTCTCCCTTTCTCAATGCTGATCTGGGGAGACTTCTTTCTACGTGACATTTGGGGGCCACGATTTCCGTTTTGGATCCTTGCAAATTCCCCAACTCCTTCCCTGGAGTAACAAGAGGCAATGGGGGTTTCCAACAAGCCTCTACTACCTTTCCAACTCACCCCTTCCCTATTGCTTTGGGACAGGACAATTTCCAACATTCTCTCCTTCTTGTCTTTGCTGTGACATATTCTCTCCAGCCAGCTCTTGCCTAAACCACCATTCCCCTACCTCAGCACTCACCTGTTCTGAGGCCCCCCTCCCTACTTGTGGGTCATAGACCACATGGATATTGGACACATTTCCACAGCTCCTCCAGTAGAGGTCCAAATTGACCCTCTTGCCCTCTCATGCTTGACAGGCATCTGTTCCCCTGCACTGTGATTGAGGTCGCCAGACCCCTCCTCCGTGGCTATATCTTAAATTAGCTAGTTGCTCCTGTTCCTCCCCCTATAATACTCCCATTTTGCCTGTTAGAAAGCATGGCAACCAAGGTTGGTGGCTTGCTCAGTGGGCTACCAATGCCATTGTGCTTAGTGTCCCTTGGTGTGCTGCTATCACTTGAATCTCTGTCCACTACTGTGTTCACTGCTGTTGACCTATGAAATTCTTTCTTCTCTATCCCAGTCCACTTCTTGAGCCAATATTTGTTAACCTTCACTTGGGAAGGACAGTGGTCTAGATGGACAGTTCTCACCCCCATATTTCTTCCCAGTTTTGCATGACAACCTCACCTCTCTGGTTCTTTGCAATCACTCAGTGCTTCTCCAATATTTAGATGATCTGCTGCTTTGCTCCTCTGACCTGGCAGCAGTGGAAGGTGATGCTGTGGCTCACCTTATCATTTTAGGCAAAATAACCATAAAACCTCCTTTGACAAACTCCAGTTTTGCCACTCCTCTGTTAAGTTCCTTGGACCCATCATATCACATGGCACTATTTCCTTCACCTTGCTCAAGTTGCAGTCATCTGGAACATCCCCACACCAGCTCCAAAAAGACAACTTTGGGCCTTCCTAGGCCTCACTGGGTATGCCAGTTCTGGGTACCCGAGTACTTTGTCCTAGACCTCCAAAAGCCCTAATCCCCTGTGTCTCTCCAAGGAGCAGTATGAAACCATTCAGCACATCAAGGCCTTCCTTTCCAAAGGATATGGGCAGATAGTTTTCAAATGAAGAAATTAAAGATATATATATAGGAGGGAATATATAAAATATATATATAAAGATATATATATATTTTTTCATTATATATATATATATATATAATGAAAAAAATGCTCCAAATCACTATTGACTAGAGAAATGCAAATTAAAACAATGAAGTATCATCTCACATCTATCAGATTAGCCCAAGATGAAAAAAAGGGAAGATGATCAATGTTGGAAAGGTTCTGAGAGGATTAGAACATTGATACATTTCTGGTGGAGTTGTAAACAGATCCAGTCTTTCTAGAGAGCAATATGAAACTATGCCCAAAGAGCAATAAAACTATTCATACCCTTTGACCCAGCAATTCCAATTCTAGGACTATATCCAGAAGAAATTGTAAAAAAATGGGAAAAGTCCCACAGGTTCCAAAATATTCATAGCAGCTCTTTTTGTAGTGACAATGAATTGGAAATTGAGGGAATGCCCATCAATTAGGGAATGACTAAACAAGTTATGGTACATGAATACTATGGAATATTATTGTTCTATAAGAAACCATAAATGGTCAGACTCCAGAGAAACAGAATGACTTATGAGATCTGATGCTGAATGAAAGGAGTAGAGCCAAAAGAACAATGTACAGCAACATCATGAGATGAACAACCTTGATGGAAGCAACTCCTCTCAATAGTCCAGAGAGCTAGGACAATTGTATTTGATTGGTTATGGACTATATTATCCCCAACCAGAGGAAGAAAGACAAAACAAAACAAAACACACATTAAAAAAAAAGATCCCTCTGAATGTGATGAACACTTTATAAAAATTATCTCTAATGTATCTCTTTCCCTTAATCCTAATTCCTCATGCCAAAAATTACTAATTTGTAAATATGTTTAACAAAATATGTATGTAAAATGCTAACCTGACAATTCCCTGCTGAGGGGAGGGGGGTGGGAAATTTTGTAACTTGGAAATAAGCATGTACAAATGGATGGAAATTTAACCAAAGAAAAGTCTCCCTTTCCTAAAATCTGTTCTTGGTTTCTCCAATTATTCTCTGCCGTTTGTACTCTTTATCTTGGTCAAAGGAGGGAATGCTATGGAGGTTCTGGTACAAAATAAATAAATAAAATTTGCTTTGGTCATGATCTGTATGTTTTCTAATTGGCTGGAGGTCTTTACTTGCCAAGCAGCCAACATGGGGGTGGCAGGGAGGGCCCTATGTTCTCCCCTACTGGGGAGAACCCCAGGAAGTCCATTGCACAGGGACTCAGGACAATCCTGGCAGCTTGGGGAACCCATCAGCAACTGCATTGTACATACCACCCTCAGTCCTCAGGGTTAGTAGAACCAGCAGGATACTGAATGGGGTTGTTAGGACTTCCAGACATCCAGGTCAGGGTGCTCCTCATTGCACTCCTACTCTTCAGATCTCGACCTATAGGCAGGTCCAAACTCTCCCCAGATGAAGGAGACCAGTGCCCCTCATCCCCACAGGCCTCATCAGATTCAAAGTCTTGTCTCAGCCTCATTTTCTAGGTTCACAGTCCAAAACTGACCACTATAATCTGCCTGGAAACTGGGCATACTGGAAACACTATCTGTGGAAACCTTCTCGGGAATTCCCATGAAAAGGCCCCTTCCAGGTGCTGCTCACTACCTCCACTAAAGGGATAGACTGATGGATTCATCTGTCAACTTAAAGACTGCCCTTCACTCCAGAGAAGATATCTGAATCTGTAGGAGATGTAGTCCTCTAGCTCCAGAAGGACCAGAAGAAGATGACATCTGAGGTAGACAGCTCTCCCAGAATTCTGGACCAGGCCTGTAGGAGAAAAAAATGGGCTCCCCTTTGGCCTCCTTCTTTTATTTGCTTTTGGGCCATGAGGCAGCCATCCCCACCTAGTTTTGCAGTTTTTGTCTTTTTAATCCTTGTAGCCTGACCCCAAGGCAAGTTCAGTTCCTACTGCAGCTCTGCTTGCATGTTGACAGCTTGATACAACCCAATTGTTTGTCTTTCTTAGACAAACTCTGAAGATGACAGAACAAAGTCTGGTCCTATTAGCCAGGGAAGATTGGACTTAGCCCCCTAAATTCTAATCTTGCCTCCCTCTGTGAAAACTGGGGTCTGGAGTTTATGACTTCTTCTTTCTCTCCCTGTCTGCTTTTCACCCTTTGCCCAGCCCTGGCTTAGACAAATAAAGAACAGAGCCTCTGAAAATACCTAGGAAAAGGAAATCTTCTGATTCTTGTTATTTCCAGTGTAAATTGTTTACAAGTTGTCTCCATCATTAGACTGTGAGCTCCCAGAGGGCAGGGACTTTGCCTCTCTTTGTATTAGAAGGGAGCCTAGAATATAGTAAATGCTTTAATAGATATTTGTTGGCTAACTGACTGCCAGAGAGTTTACATGATGCTCTCCAGATGCCCTCAGGTAATTAAATAAATGTACACTGTCATCCAATCCACTTTAACCTGGGGCTTGAGTTCCTGAGCTACTCATCCCCTCCTAAACCCCCTCAGAGCCACTATGTGGTGAAGAAGCTGCATCTGAATTAAACTAGTTCCCAGACATCAATCTCCCTAAATTTGATATTGAAACCACATTCTGGCAGCCCCAGGAAAGCTCCATCACTTTTATTTGAGGTTCCCCTCCCCCTCACTTCTAAGAATTCCCCAGGAGTAGATAGGACCCTGTCCTTGGAGTCACAGTTGTTCCATTCACTAGGGAGGAAGGTTATCTGAATATGGAAGGAGCACTAAACTTACAGTCTGGAGAACTAAGTTTTAATTCCAGTCACTACCTGGGCAACTTTATGAGATATTCACCTGTAAAAGAGAAAAAAAATTGGCACTAGTCATGTGGCATGGTTCTTGGAGAAAAAGTTGTACAGGAAGGTAAGCAAAGACTTTTCATGGTGAGGACACCCCCCCCAATACAAATCATAGGCTCCCTTCTTTTTACTAGATGGCTGGCTTGGTGAGTCACTGGCCACTGGTGCTAAAGCCTCTCTACACTGAACAAGAAGCATTTATTGGAAACCTACTATGGGCCACATCAACCAAGAAAGAAAAATCCAGTACCTGCCCTCAAGGAGCTTAAAATTTCATAGATGACAGACAGAAAGCAAACAACTATATACAAACAAGATAAACCAGAGATAATCGCAGAGGGAAGATGCCAGGGTGAAGGGGGACTGGCAGAGTTTTGTTTTTTATAGGAGATAGTGTTTTAGTGAGACTTGATGAAAGTCACTGAAACTAGAAGGCAGAGATGAAAAGCGAAAGAGTTCCAGCCAAGGGGGTCAAGCAGTGAAAATGCCTAGAACCAGAACCAAAATGACACATCCCAGTTGGTTTTTACATCAGTGCCAGGCTCTGCTACTTAACTAAACAAGTAAACCATAGGTAGATCACTTCAACTCTCCAGGCCTCATCTGTAATTTGAAGGTGTTAGACCCAATGAACAATAAGGTTCCTACATGTTCTAAATCTTTGGTTCTCTGCCACCAACCTTAAGAGCTTGATAGTGATCTGATGATGTGCTTAACCATGGCCATAGCCTTCAGAATAATTATGATAATCATAATTACTCTCCCTGTTCCTCATATACCACAGAACAATGTCCGAGCAATCTCGGCACTCCTTCATTCTACTGATCTAGGTCCTTTCTCTCTACAAGAACATTTTCCCTTACATGCTTTCAAAACCTTTCAAGTTGATTTCCTTACCTCAGGGAACACAAAACAGTCCCTTGTAACTGTTTTTGCAGTTCTTCAGCAAATAGCATGTCCTAATGCTTTGTGACTTGTCCCTTTGCTCAATTTCTTTCCTGATCTCTTTTAACCCCTCCCCCCAGTTTGTGCAATGAGCACCCCCTCCTAGCCCACGCATTAATCCATCTTCCTCTCAGCACAAACATTAGTATATATAAAACCACGCATTTATATTTTATAACTTCATCTGAGGGAAACAGGTCACAACAGCATCCACCATGAAGCGAGAAGAGTAGAGAGCAAAGATTCAGTCCACAAACATTTATTCCACTACATGGTGGTAAAGTAGATAAAACACCAGGTCTGGAATCAGGAAGACTCATGTTCCTGAGTTCAAATCTGACCCAAGACATTTAACCAGCTGAGTGACCCTGGGTAAATCACTTGACCCTGTTTTCCTCAGTTTCCTCATTGACAAAAGATCTGGAGAAGGAAATGGCAAACCAGTTCAGCATCTTTGCCAATGAATGGTTAGAGTCACCAAGAGTCAAACAAGACCAAAAAACAACTAGTATAAAGACTAGCAAATGCAGATGCAAAGGCTTTATCAAGTTCCAAATCTCCTTTCTGGTGGGGTGACTTTGAGTAAACCCCATTTCTTTCCCTGAGGCTGTTTGCTCCTCTGTAAAACACAAAGAATGATCAATACACATAGGACCCTGTAGATCCCTCATTTATAATCCATCTCTGGAAAGGATCTAGGAAGTCATCTAGCCCAACCCCATTCATGTTACAAATGATGAAACCGGGGCCCAGGGAGGTAAAGGCTTTGTCCAAGCTACCAACCACAGTGGCAGTGACAGCATTTGAACCCAGGACTTCTACTCCAATTCTAGCACTCTTCTAGATGGAAAAAAGTGAATCTATGAATTGCAAGGAATAAGAATACTCTCTACACAACTAGCTTCCTCTCACTAATTCAGAAATTTCTCAGAACCTGCCACATTGGCCCACAAGGATCAAAATCAATTGTGGCTACTTGAGGCTTCCCGGAAATTCTGGGGCTGGGGTAGAATTCCTTTGGATGCCCCCACCAGAACTGACCCAGGGTGATTTTAATGTCTGAAATCCTCCCAGGATCCTAGAGGATTTCCACCAAAGGACCACTTGAGGACCATGGGGGGGGGGGGGGGAACATTCCAGACAATGCACCAAGCTAGAACTCAGACAGAAACAGGGAAATAAAGGAGCTTAGGTAAGGACAAGCCTCTTGTCTCTCTCCCTAAGGGTGAGTGGTCAGCAGCCTCTTCTCTCTTCCCCCAATGCCAGCATCTCCCAACCTCCCAGTCCTAAGCAACTCAAGACCACAGGGACTGTGGCTCATTAGCACACATTCCCCTCTACACATCCCCCTCCAGCTCTGAGGAAGCAGACTGCATGGCCCAGGATGGAAATGGCTCAATTTCCTCATCTGCAAAATGGAGGGGGTAAAAATATTTGCATTATCTACCCCCTGGGAGAGCTTGAGAGAAAAGAATTTTGTAAAGCTTAAGTTGCTTACATGTCTATGTGTGACAAATGGTCATCAGTGTGACAAATGGTGTTTGTCTGATAGTGAGTTAAAATGGGTATTTGGGGGTTGAACCAAACTCCCTTTTCTTTCTTTTTTTCCCTACCTCCACTTCCCATCCTTACCTAAAAACAACAACTCTATCAGCCTTCCACAGCCCCACACCTACAAAAGCAGAGAGTTGTTGAGTTGTTCCTGAGGTCCCCAAGGCCTCATCTATATCTCAGATGAGCCCTCATCTCCTCCTGGATGAGGGAACCAAAGGATTACTCAAGCCTGGGGCTGGGGTCCAGCCCCCTCCCCTGTGGGCCCTGGCAGCCTCTTGTCCTGGGGCCCCGGGAGCCCTTGGTGACATTTTAATTGCAGGAGAACTCATAACATCTCTGGGCAGCCTGAAGCTCCCCACCCTGTCCCCAATGGGTGGGTCCCAGGAGTGCTGGGGGAGGAAGCTCAAGGGCTTTCAGGAGGGGTGAGCTAAGGTCTGGCTTGTTTACCCACTCCAGAAAGAATCCTTCATCTAGCTCAAAGGGAGGCCCTTGGGGCTTTGTGTCAGTCAGTCAACAAGAAGTTATTTAGCACACTTCTACTAGTTCCAGGAACTGAGAGGCTTTACAATTATTACCATGTCATAATTACCCTTTGAGGAAGGGACTATGATTATCTCCATTTTTACAGATGAGGAAACTGAGGCAGGCCAAGGTTAAGTGACTTGCCCAGACACACACAGAGTGAGTTGGATTTGAATTCAGGTCTTCTGACTCCAAGTCTGGTGCTTTATCCTACCTTCAAAGAAGAAAGGATCCTTTCCAGACAAAAAAGCAAACTGAGCCCATACCCAAAAGGACTCAGTAAGACCGTATGCTACCAGCTTCCCCATCCCCTCAACCATGGTGAGGCCCTGGTAGGAGGGAAACACATGACTCAGATTCCTCTCTTCCCCCCTTGCACCCCCACCACCCCTAGGGGTAAGGAGGGCTAGGGAAGCCACATAGGGCACCTCCAGGTGTGAAGTGGTTGCTAAGTGAACCCAACGGCCACAAGTGGCAGGTGTCCTAGAAACACCCCTAGGGAGCAGGTGTGAAGGGCCCTAGAGGGTACAGAACAGGGAAAAGGATCTGGATGGGTAGGGGAGGATGGAAGAAGAAAGCTTTCAGACAGACTCTCAGGGCAAGCTACACACACACAAGAAAACAAAAATAAAAATGTGCCTGCACCCCTTCACCCTTCAAGGGACTTATCCCAAAGTCCCAGAAGCTTCTCTACCTCCTTCCTTAACAAAACTCTCAGTCCCAAAGCAAGGAAAAAAATGCAACCCCAAAGCCAGCTCAGTTCATCTCCCTGCCCCAAGACTGGCAGGAGCCTCTTATCTGGAAACAACGATGTCCCCTCAATCTAGCCTGTTTCCTTCCCTTTTCTCAAACATTCCTCTGAAGAGGTTCCAGTCCTCTGGTCATCTAAATATATATATACATACATACATACATATATATATATATATATAATATGTATTAGGACAATGGGATTACAGTGGGGGGACAGAGTGTCCTGGATTTGGCTCTGTATGTTCTAGATTCTCGTCCTGTTTCTTCTATTTACTGCAATCTCTTCAGTTTAGGACAATTCACCTCTGTTTGGGACTCTGTTTTCTCATCTCCAAAATGAGGGGTTTGAACCAGATGACCTTTAAGTTTCTCAGTAGCTCTGAAATCCTATGAGATGATGCCCATGGTCATCCAGGACTTTAAGCTAGATGCTCCTTGGACCTCACAGATCCCAGGCAATAAACCCCAGATTTGGAGGAGATGGTTACCTATTGACCAGAAAAGTCTGGGACCTTTGCCATGAGCTGAGAATGCTTGGAGAGTCAGTGGGAACATGTGAATAGAGTCGATGGTTTTCTCCATTCCTCTTCACAAACCCATGCCCCCTAACACAGAGACACATTTAGTATCTTGAGAGTTGTGTGCACATTAGCCCCAGGGAGGATGTGGAAAGAATGAGAAGACAAGAGGACTCCGTGGAATGAGCACTTAATTTATAGAGGCCTGAGTTCAAATCCCGACTTGCTGCTCTCTTCATGACCTTAGGCATGCCATTTGCCTAGGTCTAGATGACTGCTGAGGATCCCTTTTAACTCTAAATCTGAGATTTTCACAGGGTGATGTGGAAGGGATACGTGAGCACTCCCCTCCCAAACAATAGGATCACAACACAAGAATGCCTTCTCGCACTAGATGATTCCCATCCAGATTCCCAGTAAATTCACCACCAAACAGAATTTCACACACACTGTAGACTTTCCTCAGGTCTTTTACCATTCTGTGGGATTCGGATGGACAGTATTCCTATCATAATACTCTTCCTGGCTCATCTTGCTTGACTCCAATTTTAAAATCTCTGGGAAACACTCTAAGAAGCTCACCTCCAATGTAGTCAAGTCATTCATCTACTAGCAAACCAAGATTTGCAATGATATTTACATTTAAATAGTCATTCATAACAGAAGTGAACACGAAAAAAACTGTTTATTTTTTTTAAAATGGCTTTTGGTTCCCTTGGCCTGGTGAGACAGGAAGCCATTCACAACTGGGTTCCTGATATCCTTTGCTTTGAAAGGACCCTTGAACTGAGCTTTGAAACTCATCCCCTCCAAAAGGGAAGGGACTCGACTCCAAATCATTAAATATCCTGTCTTTTTCCAGACTTCTTATCTCCCATAAAAGAAGGATTTTAGATTTGATGATCAGTAAGATCACTCTAGTTACATATTTTATGATACTATGATCTTTTCCTGAATGTATTCAATATTCTCAGAGGTCAGATTTCATAGAATTGTTTCTTCAAAATTGCTTTGGGACCCCCTCCCCAATTCCTCATCTCTTCTAAATTTGGAGCAAGTCATCTCTTTACCTTCCCTCTCCCAGTCCCCAGTCCATCTAATTTTTTTTTTAGTTTAGTTTTTTTTTTTGCAAGGTAATGGGGTTAAGTGACTTGCCCAAAGCCACACAGCCAGGTAATTATTAAGTGTTTGAGGCTGGATTTGAACTCAGGTACTCCTGACTCCAGGGCTAGTGCTCTATCCACTGCACCACTCCCATGCCCCCCCATCTAATCTTTAAATCCCCTCCCCAGAGTGGCAATGATTCCACCCTGATGCCTCATTGTAATATGACCTCAAAGCCCGGCACACTGGCCCAGAGAGAACTCAGAAAGACTCGCTCCCCATAATCCTTAACAATATCTTTGGGTGCTTCTACCCACTCCCTTTTTGACCCCCAACCTCACCTGGAGTACAACTGTTTCATTATATTTCCTCTCTCTCTCTCTCTCTCTCTCTCTCTCTCTCTCTCTCTCTCTCTCTCTCTCCTGTTAGAGACAAAGTCAGTCTTTGACTACCCTATCCCCAGACATGACTTCACCCTGGCTGAGGGGTTGTCCTAGTTGCTCTCCTCACTTCCCTACTCCAGTTAGCCACAGTAAGGATCTGGGAGGCAATTTCATAGATCATCTGGCCCTTGGGCAAGTCACATTACCCCTTGGCCTCAGTATCCTCCCCTATAAATGAAAAGGTTGGAGTAGATGGTCTTGAAGATTTCTTCTGCTTTGGCATTCTAGGTTCCAAAATCACTTCATCTCTAAAGTTTGCCCATCACCAAAGTCATTCTTTTAGCCTCTTGAACGCACTCTGCTAACCAATGTTCTCTCAGTCAACCTTTGCCAGGCCAAAGAGAAGCAAGGAGAAAAGGAGAAAATATCTCTATCCACAGTGAGCTTCCATTCTAATAGAGGCGGCAACGAGAAGATATATGAAAACTAGAGGTGGCAGATGAGTGGCAACCCACCGAATTCTCATAACAATTTTTATTTTTTTGTTTTTTTATTTAATATTTATTCTCATTTTGTACAAATAATGCTTTTTTTACATTAATAAAATATTCTTGTTTAAGAGTAAATGAAATACCCCCTCCCCCCATAAATATAGACTTGCTTGAGTGATAAAGGGGAGAGAAAAAAATTAAAATTAAAAAAAAATAGTAATAATTGTAGGTATGGCCAGGTGGCACAATGGATGGAGCACCAGCCCTGGAGCCAGGAGCACCCGAACCCACATCCGGCCCCATACACCCAACAATCACCCAGCTGTGTGATATGCAAGCCACCCGAACCCCACTGCCCTGCAAAAACCAAAAAAAAAAGAAAAAAATAGACCTCAAATAAAATGAAATAGTAATAATAGCAGGGGTGGCAGGGGTGGCTGGGTGGCAGACAGAGCATTGGTCCTTGAGCCAGGAGCACCCTGGTCCAAATCTGGCCTCAGACACCCAACGATCACCCTGCTATGTGGCCCCAGGCAAGCCACACAGCCCCATCTGCCCTGCACCCCCCCCCCCAAAATAATAATAATTAAAAAATGTGTTTGAGTCTGTTCCAACACCAACAACTCTGTCGCGGGTGGATCACAGTCTTTATGATAAGTCCATGGCAAAAGTTACTTCCATATTTTTCCACCATTGCCATTGCTGATCCCAACTCCCTCCTTTTGTATTTCTTGACTACCATGTACTATATTTTCTCTCTCCTTTCACTCTGACTTTGCTGTAGGGTAGCTGAGTGGTGCAGCAGACAGATCCCCGGCTCTGGGGCCAAGAGGCTCTGAGCCCCCATACCACCCCTTAGGCCCAGCATCCACCTGGCCCTATGGTCCCAGACAGGCCATCCAATCCCAGCCCCTTTCAAGAAGTAAAAAAGAAAATGTATTATATCTGACCACTCTCCCCCCATGGTCCATCCTCTCCTCCTCCATTCACATCCCCACCCCTTCCCCCTGTCCCCGGCCCTTCTTACTCCAGATGTCTATACCCCATTGAGTATATATGCTGTTTCCTACCCTAGCCACCTCTGATGAGAGTGAAGATTCCCTCATTCTTCCTTGCCTTCCCCCCTTCCATATCATTGCAATAGCTCATTGTAATAAAGAAAAATCTTATTATATGAAATATCTTGGCCTATTTCCCCCTCTCCTTTTTCTTTCTCCCATTACATTTCCCTTTTTTCTATTGACTCCATTTTTACACCATATTTTATCTTCAAATTCAGCTTTCTCCTGTGCTTCAACTATAAAAGCTCCCACTACCTGCTCTATTAACTGAGAAGGTTCATATGAGTATTATCAGTATCATTTTTCTATGCAGGAATACATGCAGTTCATCATCAAGTCCCTCATATTTTCCCCCTCTCCTCCCCTCTCTATGCCTCACTTGAGTCCTGTATTTGAAGATCAAACCTTCTGTTCAGCTCTGGCTATTCCAACAAGAACATTTGAAATTCCCCTGGTTCATTGAAAGTCCATCTTTTTCCCTGGAAGAGGACATTCAGCCTTGCTGGGTAGTTGATTCTCTGTTGCATTCTAAGCTCTTTTGCCTTCCAGTATATTATATTCCAAGCCCTACGAGCTTCCAATGTAGTTGCTGCTAAGTCCTGTGTGATCCTGACTGCAGCTCCATGATATTTGAACTGTGTCCTTCTGGCTGCTTGTAATATTTTTCTCTTTGACTTGGGAGTTCTGGAATTTGGCTACAATATTCCTAGGGGTTAGTTTTTTGGGATCTCTCTTTTTTTTTCTTTTTTTCTTTTTATGTTTTTGCAAGGCAAATGGGGTTAAGTGGCTTGCCCAAGGCTACACAGCTAGCTAATTATTAAGTGTCTGAGACCAGATTTGAACCCAGGTACTCCCGACTCCAGGACCGGTATTTTATCCACTGCGCCACCTAGCCGCCCCCTTGGGATCTCTTTCTCAGGGGGATTGGTGGATTCTCTCCATTTCTATTTTGCCCTCTGCTTCTAGAATATCAGGGCAATTTTCCTGTAGTAATTCTTGAAAATGATGTCAAGGCCCTTTTCCTGATCATGACTTTCAGGTATTCCAATAATTTTTAAATTATCTTTCCTAAGTCTGTTTTCCATATCAGTTGTTTTTTCAATGAGATATTTCACATTTTCTTCTAATTTTTCATTTTTTTGATTTTGAAGTATTGATTCCTGATTTCTGGTAAATTCATCAATCTCCCTGAATTCTATTCTTTGTCTAAAGGATTTGTTTTCCTCAGAGAGTTTTCTTATCTCTTTTTCCATCTGGTCAATTTTGCTTTTTAAAGCATTCTTCTCCTCAATAACTTTTTGAACTGTTTTATCCATTTGACCTAAGCTGGTTTTTAGCATGCTATTTTCTTCAGCATTTTTTTGGATTTCCTTGACTAGACTGCTGACTTCATTTTCTTGTTTTTCCTGCATCTCTCTCCTTTCTTTTCCCAGTTTTTCTTCTAACTCCCTCATTTGATTTTCAAAGCCTTTTTTGAGCTCTGTCATAGCCTGAGCCCAATTTCTGTTTTTCTTGGAGTATTTAGATGCAGGAGCTTGTGCTTCCTCATCCTCAGAGTATTTTGATCCTTCTTGGGCTCATATGCAAAATATTTCTCAATGGTGTTCCTCTTTTTTCTCTGCTTGCTCATTTTCCCAGCCTAAGCCTGTTTTTGGGGTGCTTCCTGAGCTTTTGGGACACTCCCACAAGGGTCTCAGTGTGTGAGGCGCTGTCCTCCCTCCTGGTCTGTGAATGACCATATGTGCCCCTCTCTGCCACAGGGCTGAGGTGGAGGGGGCCCTGCTGTTCTATGGGGGGGCCTAGACTGCGATCAGAATCTGAATGTGGTCAGAGCCCCAGAGTCCTGTTCCAGGGGCAGAGGACAGAGCTGGGCAGTGTCTTTCTCTTCACTCTGCTCCCTATGTTCAATGGGCTCATGCCCTGGGAGCTCCTGCTTACATGGCTTTGCCTGCTTCTGTTCCTGGAACTCGGCTTTGCTGGCTACTTTGCTCTCTGTGTGCCCTGAGGGCTGGGCTTCATGTGCTGCTCTGGCACAGGTCCCCCCACTGTTCCCCCAATTTGTGCACGTGGTTCCCCAGGTTGTAGATCAGGAAACTCCCCCACTGCTGTGAGCCCCAGCTCCCAGCACTCTGGGGCTGCCTCAGGGAGGCTGAAGTTCTTTTGCTCTGGTGGGCCGCCCCTCCAACCCCGGGGAGCAGAGCCTTTCTGCTCTCTTCCAGGTTACCTTGAGTAGGAGAACTGCCTCACTGGGTCCCTCTGTGGGTTCTGTCTTTCGAAAATTTAGTTAGAGTCCTTAGCTTATGAGTTTTATGAGAGAGTGCCTAAGACACGATCCATTCTTGTTGCCATCTTGGCTCCGCCCCCCAAGACCTGAGTTTAAATTCCATTTCTGATATGGGTTACTTGTATAATCTTTTTTTTTTTAGGTTTTTGCAAGGCAACCAGGGTTAAGTGGCTTGCCCAAGGTCACACAGCTAGGTAATTATTAAGTGTCTGAGACTGGATTTGAACCCAGGTACTCCTGACTCCAAGGCTGGTGCTTTATCCACTATGCCACCTAGCCGCCCCTTACTTGTATAATCTTGGGAAAAATTACAGCATTTCCGGTCTTACTTTTCCCATCTATAAAATGAATGGGGTTCTGAATAATAAATGCTAATACTTATATAAGGCTTTATGTTTACAAAGCACTTTACAGATCTCATTTGATTTCCTAGTGACCCACAAAAGTATCTTATATCCCCATTTTAAAGATGGAGAAGACTGAGGCTCAAAGAAGTCAAATTTTTTGCTTAGGGTATATGGCATCCACAGCTTCCATAGCTAGTGAGTCACTGAGGCAGAATTTGAACTCAGACCTCTCTAGATGTGTAGAGCAGCTAAAGCACCATTGTAAAGTGCTTAGAGCTTGGTCCAAAATCAAGACACCAAGGTTATACACTGCATCCCTGAACACTGCCAATTATCTTGACTTTTCTCTTTCCATTGACCTTCCATGACTCTGGAAGAGAGTGAGGATGATGACTTTGCACAGCTCTACTTCACTTAAATCCAATTCAGGAGCCAGTGGTGATATCACCCAAGACATCTGGATGTCATTAACATTCTTCAAAAATGAAGGTTAAGCAACCACAGTAGCTGCAGGATATATATATATATATATATATATATATAACAGTCCCTATCCTTAAGGAGTTTACATTAGCATGGGGAAGAAGTTAAACAAACAAAGCTAAACAAAAAAAACTTAAAAAGCAGAGGGTGGGGAAGAGAGGTACCCAACTGGAAGATTTAGTGAAGTCAGAGAAGTCCCCAAATAGTTCCAGAGACAATGCTGCCTCCTTTTAGAGCCCTTACTTGTTCTCCCTAATCTAATTTCTCTCTCCCTAATTTCTCCCTAAAATCCCTGGGTACTTTGTACTTCTCTTAGGACATTTATCACATTCCCCTTTGTACTGTAGTTGTTGATATATAAACTGTCTTATCTCTCCTAGATTTAAATCTGTAAGAAGGCAAGGGACTTGGACTTGGTCTTCTTGGACTGCAGTGCCTCCCCTACTGACCATCATGTGGTTGAAATCCTAGGGTCCTCTTAGATTATGGACTATCAGAGTTAGAAAGACTGTAGAATGTCAAAGTAGGTAGGAACGCTGCGCATGGAGTTCAGAAGACCTGAGTTCAAATTCAGCATCAGATACTTGATGATAGTTTTGATCTTGGACAAGTCATTTCACCTCTTTCTGCCTTGTTTTTTCCAGCTGTGAAATGGGGGGAGGGTCAGGAAACAGGGAATTTTGTACAAATATTTTCTCATTTGCTTTTAAAAAGGAGATAAGAATAGCACCCACCTCACAGGGTTGTTGTGGACTCCTTTCCTTCCTTCCCAATGTCCTATCTTCTATAAGAAGCCTTTCCCAGTCCTCCAGATGTTTAGTTTCTGCCCTCTGCTAATCATCTTCATTATCCTGTAGCTATCTGTTTTCATGAGGTCTCCCCACTGGATTGTGAGCTCCTTGACTGGAGGCAATAGTGTCTGCCATTTTTGCTATCTACAGAGGATAGTACTGTGATGCACAAAGTAGATGTTTATAAGATAAATGCTAATGAACTGAGCCATGGAAATGAGGGAGCTGAATGACTGAGCCTTTCCAATCTCTGGACAGATGGACAGACAACCCTATTCAGGTCATGTTGGTGATGAATCCACCCTGAGTCATTTCCCAGGACTGATACCATCTGTGAACTTCAGACATATGAATTCCTCTTCCTGATGTGCAGGCCAGATTCATAACATCTTTGCCCTCCATAGCCCCACCCCCCACCCCCCTGCAGCCTCCTCTCCCAGCCCAAAATGCTAAGCTCAGTCTCTCTGACTCAGACTTAGGGCAGAGATGGGGAGGCCAAGGGCAGGTCCCTTTAGAAAGGTCATTTTTCATCATCAGCCTGAGGGAGAGAAAGTACAGGAAGAATTTCCATAGGTATTTCAAGACTCAGTTTCTTCCCTTTTTGAGGGCCATACAAGAGAAGTTAGGGTATGGAATGAGGCTGGGTGGAGAGGGTGACCATGCTTGAGGATGGAATATATGTGCTGGGGGGTGGAGGAAGGAAAGTGGCATTTCTCACAGAGTGTACCTGGGCTCTTACCTTCGGAGAGATGGACCACAGAGCCCCAAGATGAGGGCAAAGCGAGGGAAATCAGGGGCCCTTTATTTGGCAATCCTGTATGTTGAAATGATGGGAGTAAGAAAGTGGAAGAAGCTCACCTCCAATAGAATCTCCTATTCTTCTCACCCTCCCCCAGCCCCAGTGTTTAATCAGTTCTTCCCTGGGGGCTTCTTTGGTGTTTTGGGATTGATTACTCACCCAAGGCTGGGAGGTTTGTTTTGAAGGAGGGCTAAGGGGGCCTCATTAGGAGGATCAGAGATTTAGAGCTAGAAGATCACTTAGCACAATTCTACTAATTGAGAGGAACAAGCTGAGGCCCCAAAAGGTTATTCAATTTGCCCAAATTCACACAGGTGATAAATAGCAGATTTGGGATTTAAGCACAGGTTTTCTGACGCCAAAGCCAGTGTGCTCTTTTTAGAATCTCAAGACAAGCTGCTAGATCTAAAAACTTGATTCATCAATCAATGAACATTTATTAAGCATCTACTTATGAATAGTCATCCTATTAGGTTGGGACTTAGCACAGCCCCCCCACTCCAATCCAATTCATGTGCTTGTCATGGCATCACCTCCCTGATGTGGTGGTGGTGATCTTCGAGAACGAAGGACAAGCATCATCATGTCATTCATCCTTTATTTTATTTTTTTTTTTTAGGGTTTTTTTTTTTTTTTGCAAGGCAAATGGGGTTAAGTGGCTTGCCCAAGGCCACACAGCTAGGTCATTATTAAGTGTCTGAGGTCGGATTTAAACTCAGGGACTTCTGACTCCAGGGCCGGTGCTCTATCCACTGCGCCACTTAGCTGTCCCTGGTCCTTTATTTTTGAAGAGGATCAATGACATCATGGAGGGGATAGCTTGACTTACTCATGAATTTGATTTAAGTGGGGTAGAATTGTACAAAATCATCATCCTCACTCATTTCTAGAGTCATTGAAGATCAAAGGCAAAAAAGAAGTTAAGATGACAGGAGATGTCCTGGGATGCAGTGGATGACCTTGGTGTCTATGATGTCTGATCAAGATCTAATCACTCCACAGCACTTGCTTCAGCTGCATTCATGGCCATTGGAACAAAATTGTCCTCATCCTCCCATTCCACTAGGGCAGGAGTGGGAAACCTTTTTTCCCAAACTTCAAAGGCCATTTGGATATTTATAACATCATTTAAGAGCCATACAAAATTAACAACTTAAAAATTAGCCTGTTATTTATTTGCTCAAATATTCAATTAATTCATCCCTAAAAAAACTTCTAGATTAATTGAATTTCAAGTCTTGCCTGCCATTGCCTTAGTAGGGCCAGATCAAATGATTTTCTTTTTTTGGTGCCATGCTTTTACTCAAATGAAAGGGGAAAAAAATACACTATACCAGGAAATGAACAATATGACATTATTTTACAACACAGCATTTGAAAAAGAGTTGGAAATAATGCTCCAAGTGGATAGATAAGCACACCATACACTGTACATTGCTCAACAGTGTCCATTGAAACTATAATTACATTATCTGATTTTGGCTTTAAACAGCCAAACAAGAAAAGCTGTAACAATCAGTTATACTAAAATCAAAACCCAAAAAACCAAGAGGAACTGAAATTTTTCCATAGTTACAATTATAGTTAGAATTGGACATTTTTGCATTGATAACTAAGAATTGTTTGGGATATTTAACCATACTGATCTTAGTTATAATAATACTATGAAAGCACCAGTCAATGATAAATCCTATCTTTATAAGAAGCATCAATTTCCTTAAAAAAATTTTTTTCCATGACTCCAAGTAAAGGCATACTGTAATTAGTTAGAAAATTTGCAGTCTTAAAAAGGAAAAGACCCAAACTCTTCCATTATCAATAAAGTAAAATTTTATACAAAGAGCAATGAACTTGTTGTGGAAATATTCACATTCTGCCATTAGACATCACACAAGTTACAGTTCAACTGTTAGACTCCAGGATATATTGTGTCACATTTGATATCAATTATTTGAAGGGTTCTGTCTAAAAATTGCACATCAAATTTTTTTCTTTAGAAAATATTTAAGGGGGGCGGCTAGGTGGCGTAGTGGATAAAGCACTGGCCCTGGAGTCAGGAGTACCTGGGTTCAAATCCGGTCTCAGACACTTAATAATTACCTAGCTGTGTGGCCTTGGGCAAGCCACTTAACCCTGTTTGCCTTGCAAAGACCTAAAAACAAAATAATTAAAAAAATAAAAAAAAATATATAGGGGCATCTAGGTGGCACAGTGGATAGGGCACTGTCCCTGGAGTCAGGAGTACCTGAGTTCAAATCTGACCTCAGACAATTAATAATGACCTAGCTGTGCAGCCTTGGGCAAGCCACTTAACCCCATTTGCCTTGCAAAAACTAAAAAAACAAAACAAAAACAAAAACAAACACAGATCAAATGATTTCAAGGGCCTTATAGGGCCCAAGAGCTGGACATTTCCTGCCTCTGCACTAGAGGAAGTCTTAACATGCTTGGGTAGACCAACCTCTAACACATCAGTGGGTTAGAGGCCTGCTGTTAGCCTCAACCTGAATTAGCCCATCTGCCAAAACAGTGTAGTAGGCTGTGGCTGTTGAGGATAATACAGTTTATGGGAGTCATACATGAGAGCTGGGTGGTGGACCTCAAAGGTGGATAAGCAGCCCTGCGAAGGGGATCCACAAGCCCTCACACCAGAGCTGCTAGTCCTCCCTGAATACCCCATTCACCCCATTAGATACTGGGCACACCAAGGCAAAAAACATGAAACCCTTCTAGTTTTCCAGGAGCTTACTTTGTTCATGTTCCTGTTGTAGTCACTCCTTTTGCCAATGTAGAAAAATCTTGTGTCATTCTTCTCTATGTCTTTTCATTAATCTTCCATTCAAGGTCTGTCTGCCCAAAGGCCTGGTAAAGAATAACAACAAAAATAACTGACATTTATAAGTTTATAGAATCTCAGAACTGGAAGCAACTTCAGATGACTTCTGAGTCATTTCGTGATGATCTAGTCCCATCACTATCTGAGCAGAAATCCCCTTTGCAATTCCCTGATAAGTAGCTATTGAGCCTTTGTATGAAGACCTCCATTGAAAGGGTATTCACCTCAACACTATCCTCTAAGGTAGCACATTTTATTTCTGCATGATTCTGTTAGGAGACTAATCATTGGGTCAAACAGAGATATAGGGAGACATTAGCTATACTGAGTGGAATGATCCTGGGGACAAGTCATAAGAAATGAAGGCTTGGGGGTGGCCAGGTGGTGCAGTGGATAGAGCACTGGCCCAGGAGTCAGGAGTACCTGAGTTCAAATCCAGCCTCAGACACTTAATAATCACCTAGCTGTGTGGCCTTGGGCAAGTCACTTAACCCCATTTGCCTTGCAAAAACCTAAAACAAAAACAAACAAACAAACAAAAAGAATTGAGGGTATTGGCCAATAATACTAAAGGAACCATCTGTGATCCCTTGGCATTGCTCCAGTCCCTTGAGGGGAACAATATTCTGGGGACCTGATTTGCCATGGTGAGTGTGAATTGGGATAACTCCTTCCATCCCCTACCCATGATCTGCATAATGGTAGAATCTGACAGCTAAGATTCTCTTCTTTTTTTTTGTACATATGTTCTTAGAAGTTTACACAATTGCTTCATATATAGTATATTCTTAATGCTTTATAATTCATTCATTGGTTCATTCATTCAGCCAATTAGAAGATTTGTTAGTTAAATATACAAGATATTTAATGAAACACAAGGAAAATCTCCCCTTACCCCCAACTTTATACTTTCTGAATTCAGTGGCCTTCAAGGTCCCTTCCAATTCTAAATTCATGTTCCTATAAAAATTTCCAAAACTCTGGTGGAAAAGAAAACACAGGGGATGAACTTGTATTTATACTCCAATGGCTACACTCTAGTGGCATACTGGAATTAGCTCAAACTTTAGAGAGCTGATTGTTAAATTTTCAGTGTGAAAGCAGCACATGCTACAAATCAGGGCTTAATTTTTTGTTTTGTTGATTTTCTAGACAAAGAAGTGATGGCAAAAATGTTAATGATGCAGATTAAACTTAAAAGTATATTTTGTATTCATTTTTTTTTTCTTTTGAAGGGCTGGTTGTTAAACATTTAAGAGTGCTTCTTGGTTCCCAACTGACATCCTGCTTTGTCTTTTAGTGTGTTGCTTGCTGCTTCCCTGAAGAGATGCTGGTGTTGCTACTCCTCTGGATATGTTATTATGTTATTGACCCTGTTACTGGTCTTCTCTACTGTTGGGGGATTCTCTCTGTTGTACCCCCCCCCCGGCTTTTGTTCTGTGGCACTTTCATCCACAGGCTTCTCATTGGGTTGCTCTCTTCCCTAGACTGAACTTCTGACTCTCAGGACTTTCTCTGCCTTCCTACAGAGACTTCTATACCCTTTGCCTCTGAATTTCTCACATAAGGTCTCTATCCTTGGGACCACTCCCTCTGATTTGAGGGCTCTTCTCAGAAACTTCATCTTAGGGAAGACATCAGGGCCAGATACTTCATTCCTCTCCTGCCTTCTCTCCTAATTCTGGACTTTCTCTTCCCATACCTCTTTTCAATTTACTTTGAAATGTTGTCTTCTCTTGTTAGACCATAAGCTTCTTGAGGGAAGAAATTCTTTCTGACTGTGCCTAGAATATTAATTGAGGTGTGACTTCCGTTGCTCTTGGCTAAGAGCCAAGATTCTTTTGGTGAGCTGAAGATGCTTTATGGCCTCTCCCCACATCATTTTAGCTATAAGACTATTTCATTTCTTTGTGAGGCAGGCCCACCAGCATATCCAGTCAGCCAACAGAAGTCACTGGGGAAACTTTGAGCCTGAATCTGACACCCTTGCTTTTGCCTCAAACTCTTCTCTAAACTTTGTCTGCTCTTTGGGATATAAGAAAAATTTTCAATTACTATAGTCCCTGGTTTTTATCTGGCTATACAAATCAATACAGGAGTTGTAATTAGCAAGGCTGGGTGAATCAGAGTACAGCTAATGATTTTTTTTATCCTGTTGCTTCCTATCAACAAAATTCCTGTTCTCCCTACATTAACCATAGAAATGAAGAAAGGAACAAATTTGAATTAATTTTCTATTATGTTCCAGGTCTTTTGCTAAGTGCTTAACAAATATTATCTTACTGATCCTTACAACAACCCTGGGAGATAGCTGGTATTATAATTCTCATTTTACAGTTGAGGAAACTGAGGCAAGCAGAGGTGAAGTGTCTTTCCCAAGGTTACTCAGCTATTAAATGACTGGGGTGGGATTTGAGTCAGGTCTTCCTGATTCCAAGTTCAGTGCCCTATCCACTGCATTTAACCGCCTCTAGCCACACTGGATATAGAACAGATGGTCAATATCTTTTTTTTTAATGTGGCATCTGCAAATAAAACTAATATAAGATTAGAAGGAAAGCAGGAAACTGCAAAAAAAATTATAGCAAGTTTCTCTGATAAAGACCTCATTTCTCAAATGTATAGAGAAATGAGTTAAAGTTATAAGAATGAGTCATTCTCTAATTGATAAACAGTCAGATGATAAAAACAGGAAGTTTTCAGAAAAAATCAGAACTATCAGGGTGGCTAGGTGGTACAGTGGATAGAGCACCAGCCCTGGAGTCAGGAGTACCTGAGTTCAAATCCAGCCTCAGACACTCAATAATTACCTAGCTGTGTGGCCTTGGGCAAGCCACTTAACCCCATTGCCTTTGGAAAAAAATTAAAAAAACCAAAAAACTCCAAGAAATCAGAGCTATCTATAGTCTTATTAAAAGTGTTTTAAATCATTATTGATAAAGACAAATTAAAATAACTAATATATAATATATAATATATAATATAATATATATTTTGCAATTATACATATAACTCTAATGTATAATAATATATAATAATAAATATATAATAACTCTAATATATAATAAATCTAAGGTACCACCTCATACTTATCAGATTGGCTAATATGACAGAAAAGGGAAATGACACATGTTGGAAGGCATGTGGAAAAATAGGGGAGACTGATGCATTCTTAGAGTTGTGAACTGATCCAACCATTCTGGAGAACAATTTGGATCCATGTGCAAAGGGCTATAACATCATGTATACTCTTTGATTCAGAAATACTACTACTAGTCTATATCCCAAAGAGATTAAAATCTAAAAGGAAAAAGATTCCCTTATACAAAAAAAAAATATTTGTAACAGTTATTTTTGTGGTGGCAAACAGTTGGAAATTGAGGGGATGCTTATCAATCGAGGCAGCCAGGTTGTGGCATATAATTGTGTTGGAAAACTATTGTACTATAAGAAATGATGAGAAGCATAGTTTCAGAAAAACCTGGGAAGACTTACATGAACTGATGCAAAGTGAAATGAGCAGAACCAGGAGACTACTGTACACAGCAGTAATAGCATACAATGATCAGTTGTGAATGACTTAGCTATTCTCAGCAATACAAAGTTCCAAGATAATTCTAAAGCCTTAGGATGAAAAATGTTCTCCTTCTCCAGAGAGAGAACTGATGGTTGGAGTATAGATTGAAATATACTTTTCATTTTTTTTTCTTGTTTGTTTTCTTTTGCAACATGACCAGTATGGAAATATTTTGTATCACTACACATGTATAAACTATCAAATTGCTTACCTTTTTGAGAAGGCAGGAAAGGAGAGAATTTGGAACTCAAAATTTAAAAAAAGAACATGAAAAATTTTTGTTTACATGTAATTGATAAAAAGCAAGATTAAAACTAAATTTAAAAAACATGGTATATACAACTAAACAGCTCTCATGATCTCTACAAGTCAAACATGAATTCAATCAGCATAATCTTAGTTTCTTTTTTGATAAAGTTGCTAGGTTCATGATTTAAGGGAATTAAGGGTATTCATTATATCTAATTTTAACAAGGTATTTGTTGAATTAGGTACTTCTCATGAGGTGGAGATATCTGGTCTGGATGATTGTACAGATCATTGTGTATCTAACAGAATTAACCTTAATTCCATTTCTGACTCTTCTGCATCTAATTATAATTCTCTCAACACACATTTATTATATGCATTCTTTGTGCTAAGACAAAAATGAAACAGGATGATATTTGGTATTATCCCAGCAATTTTTCCTAGCTGTTCTCCATAACTAGAATGTTCTCCCTCATCTCTGTCTACTGGTTTCCCTTGTTTTCTTTAAGTACCAATTAAAATCTTATCTTCTACAGGAAGTTTCCCCCCTTTTTAATTTTAGTGCCTTCTCTCTTTTAATCATTTCCTATTTATCCTCCACTGACTTGTTTATACATATTTTCTTGCTTTTCATCTTCCCTATTAGCTTGTAAGCCTCTTGATGAAAGGACTATCTTTGGTCTTTCTTTGTATCCTCAATACTTAGCCCAGTGTCTAAGACATAGTGTTCAATACATGTTGCTGACTATAACTCCTTTACTTTCTTAGGAGGAAGATGCTTTGATATCCTATTGATATGTGAATCATAATTATTACATGCAGACTCTTCCCAAAGCTCACTTCATAGGATCATAAGATTCAGAGTTTGAAGAAATCTTAGAATTGATCTCATGTAGGGGCTCTTAATCCTTTTTGTGTCATGGAACCCTTTGGCAGTGATAGGCTGGGGAAAGCCTATGGACCATTCTCAGAATTTGTTTTTAAACATATTGTTTCAATCCAACCATCAATTCTCTTACTGGAGAGAGTCCCAGTCCCAGTCCCAAAGTCCATTGGTATGGGACTCGTTTCTTTTTGATGGAGAAGAATGCCCTGCCCTGTCTGAGGGGAGAAATGGAGTTGGTGATGAAGATGGATGCTTTGAGTGCTTCTGAGGACTGAAGAAGCTAACCTCAACTCAGAATGCTGAAGGAAGGGATGCTGGTAGGACATGAGAGGGATGACAGGCAGTCTTCATTTGCTCCCTATTTGTTTCTCTAAATACTTTCCAAAGTTTCCCCATGGGTGAGATCCATAACTCTCTTAGTTGAACTTTGCCAGTGGCAGAGTTCTTTCACCCTATGTTGTCTAGTGTATATTCTCTTATGTGGATCTTCTCTGATGTGTTTTGTTACCAATTTGGATAAGTGACTATCTGTTCTATGTGTGTGAAAAGGGACTCAAGTTTAGGCTAAAAAGCCTGGGGTCTTCCTTCCCTCCAAAAATGATACAATAAGCAGAAGGAAGATGGAATTTAATCATATCCCCCCAGACTAAAAACATTTATGGGAACAGATCAACGTTATTCTAGTCTGGTACTCTTTTTTTTCCCTCATGGTCTCAATCTCCTGCTTCCCCTTTCTCTTAGGAAAGGTTAGGGGAAAAGAGGCTAGAGATGTCTATTCTGGCCCCCTGGGCATCTCTCTAAATAAAATGTTGTTCAGTTTCAGGTGTGTCTGATCCTTTTGTGACCCCATTTTATAGATGAAGAAATTGAGGCTAACAGTATTAGGTGATTTGCACAGAGTAACACAGTATATGTCTGAGGTTGGATTTGCACTCAGGTCTTTCTGAAAGGAAATCAACAATATATAATTACATTCATGAAAAAAAAATTTTTTTAAATTCACTGACTCTGAATTCCAATCAGTGTTGTATAGGTAGAATCACCCTTGGACCTGTGTGATGCTACTTAATATGTGTGTCATTAGGAAAGTCACAACTTGTCTCAGGCCTTGGTTTCTTCATCTATAAAACTGAAATGTTAATCGATCATAAGGGGAGGAAAACCTTTTTTACACATGAGATAAGCAAGAACAAGTAAAGGGAAGTGACTTATCTAAGTTTATATAGCCACTAAGTAGCAGGTCTGGGATAGCAGAAACCCAGATTCCCTGATTCTACTTTATGCTTCTATGATAGTAACTGTCTTTCAAGTGTGGAAGGAATTAGAAATAGATGCATGGGAGTGAGAGTCCAGTTCTCTTGTAGAAATCAAACAATGTGATAACATCTTTGGGGGTGGAATGGGTGAGGAGGAGACACAGGAGGGTGAGAAGCCAAAATCTATATTGAGCAAGGTTTGAGCAAGAAAGAGTAAAAAGGGGAAGGAAATTAAGAGCCTCAAACAGGCCAAACCAAACCTAAGCCTTACTATTTGTTCCTCATCTTATCCTCTTCCTCCCACCCCCTCTTCCTGCCCCTGCTTCCCCCCAAGCCTCTAGCTCCTGGCCAGATACATAGGTGCCTAGTCTGAAAGTAGAGTCCCTGGGGTTCTATATGCTCTGAGAAGTAGGTAGGATCATGGGGACTGTGGCCAAGTAAGGGAAGCAGCTGGGGCCTGGCTCAAGGAGTTAGGGTTCCACCTTTCCTGTCTTGCTGCTATACTTTATAGTATGGAAGTTCATTGCTTTGCCATTGGCCTCCATTTTCTTCTCTGGGTGATGGATAATCCATCTTCTATTCTTTTCCTGCTCTGTGTATGGCAGGCACTAGGTTGGGCCTTGGAGATACAAAGACATGCCATTTTTTTCTTTACCACTGCTAGAGCCTTGGAGGAAGAGACGGGCCTCCTCCTAGCCACAGACAACCTTCTGCTTGTGCTCCTGGTATTCAACTCCCTTCTTCTCTGCTAACTTGCCCCTTCAATTATCCCTTCTCTTTCTAATTTTCAGCCTCTTTGTTTACCAACTTCTTCCCAGAAGCTTACAAACTGCTTTTCTCATCCTAAAAAAAGGCTTTTTGCTTGTCTCACTTATTCTAAGATGTAATCTTATATCTCTCCTCTTTTTACAACCAAATTTAGTTGTTAAATTTCTTTCTTTCTTTTGGGTGAACTTGGAGTTGGGTACCAAAGCTTTGTTTTTTGAAAAAACTGAATGTTCTATTGATGTTCTGTTTTGTTTTGAATATCAGGGTCACATTCCAATGAATTTCCATCTCTCTCCCATCAGAACAATTTACCTTCAACAACAACAAAAAAAAGACAATAAAGTGAATCAATTCAATCCATGGGCAATGTCTGACAATCTAGGCTTCATGTTATGCTTGTGTCTACCTACCCCACTCTCCACTGAGAGGTTGTTCACCTACAATCAGAACACGTCATCAACCAGGACCAGAACATGGGTCAAAGTTGTTTTTCCTTTGGATTATGATTATCATACTTGTTGCTCTCTATCTACATGTCAACCTCTTGTAATATGGCTTCTCACTCTACCATTCTACTGATAGAGTTTTCTTTTCTTTTTTTTCTAAGAGTTTTTTCAAAATCACCAAAAATCTCTTAACTGCAAAATTCAGCAGCTTTTTCTGAGTCTTCCTCTGTTTCAATTTCAATGATCTCCCTTTTCTCTGGCCAACTCTCCTGAGTTTTCACTGAGTGGGATCCTCTCCTACTTCACCTGGCAGTTCATCTGTCTCCTGATGGGTCATCATTCTCCTCTCTTGGTCCAGGGTCTTCTGATCTGTGCTTTCTCAATGGTCTCATAAATTCCTTTGGGGGGTGGGGGCAGTTAGCATCTCTATTCTGATGACTCCTAAATAAATCTACATGCACGGGCTGCTCTACAGTCCCCTAGCTCCAACTACTTGACAGATATTGCCATTTAAATTTCTCAGAGGCATCTCAAACTGAGCGTATTCATTACCTTTCCCCTCAGTCTAGCCATCCTGTTAACTCCCTTCCTTTCATCTCCGTCCCTAACCTAAATTAGCCTTCTCTTCAGTTTCCCTCACTCTCGGATCCAATAGGCTAGTCACATCTGGTCTGTCTCCCGTTCTCTCTGTCCCTTTCTTTCCACTAAGGCAGCCATCACACTACTTGCTTTCATCATCTCTCCTCCTGATTACTGAGGTATCCTGACTGGTTCATGCCCCTGCCTCCAATCTCTCAAATCTCAACCTAGATTCGACACTGTCGCCTTATTGATACTTGTTCTTCCTTCTGGAAGACCACGACATCTGGGAGAAGATGCCATGAACCAGCCTCTCTTTCTCCTCCGGGACATCTGGATCCACTGACCATTTAGGGACCAGGGCCGCTGGGGATGACCCTGGATGGGAGGCTAAGTGATGGCCAAGATCACACAGCTGGTGGTGCTAAATGTCCACTGAGGGCAGTTAGGTAGGCAGGGAGTCCGAGGGGAGGGCTCTGGCCTCGGATGCTGGTCCTTCCAGGTCAAGTTCAAAGGTGAACTCCTCCTGTTTGGTGACTGGTACTGTGCCAATCTGGGAATGCCAAATGAAGGACAAAACGATAAGACCGATCCTTGACTTCGGGGCGCCCACCTTCTAGAGGGCTCGAAAACTGAGAGGAAGAGCGCTGTGCGACTGTCCGCCCCTTCAAGGCGGTCATCTCCCTGGGCCAGGTGCGGAAGAGCGCCCCCACCCCCAGGATGCCTGCCCCGGGCCCCGCGCCCCGGTTATTTCCACACCTCCCGGAGCACAGTCGTCTGCCCTGGGCTGTCCGTGCTCCTCGGCTCCCCCACCCCCAGGGTTTTCGGGGTGCCCGTGTGTCGGGGGCCCGCGGCCGGTGCACAGAAGGCCGTCGGACACGCTCCTGGCGGCGGGGCCCGCACCCCCGCGGCTCCGCCAGTGCCGGGGGTCCTCGGGGCAGCGCGGCTCGAGTCCTCGGTGCGCCCCCCGCCCGGCCCGGCCCGGCCCGGCCCGGCCCCGCTGCAGGAATGTGGGGCCGCGCGGCCCCGGCCCGGCCCGGCCCCGCTGCAGGGATGTGGGGCCGCGCGGCCCCGGCCCGGCCCGGCCCCCGCTGCAGGGATGTGGGGCCGCGCGGCCCCGGCCCGGCCCGGCCCCGCTGCAGGGATGTGGGGCCGCGCGGCCCCGGCCCGGCCCGGCCCCGCTGCAGGGATGTGGGGCCGCGCGGCCCCGGCCCGGCCCGGCCCCGCTGCAGGGATGTGGGGCCCCGCGGCCCCCGGCCCGGCCCGGCCCCGCTGCAGGGATGTGGGGCCCCGGCCCCGCTGCAGGGATGTGGGGCGGCGCGGCCCCGGCCCGGCCCGGCCCCGCTGCAGGGATGTGGGGCCCCGGCCCCGCTGCAGGGATGTGGGGCCGCGCGGCCCCGGCCCGGCCCCGGCTCTTCTGCCCGGGACTCCACCGGCCCAGGCGCCCCGGCCCGCGCGCGGCCCCCGCTAACAGACGGAACGTGTCGGGCCGGCCCGGGGCCGCACCCCGCGGGTCCCGGGGACCCCCGGCTGCGGCGTCGGGGCGCCTTCTCCACGCGACTCACGGCCGCCCGCGGGCCTGCCTGGGGGGAGGCGGCGCACCTGCTTCAGGGGGGCGGGGAGAGGGCCCGGGCCAGGGCCCGAGGGACTCCTGCGGCGGGGGGCCGGGGGACCGGGGGCCTGGGAGGGAGTTATTTAGTAATCCCCATCAAATGCAGGAAAAGGAAGGTAACGGGGGGGGGGGGTGGCAAACAGCGCCCGGGGCAGCGCCCAGGTAGACTCGTACCTACGCGCGGGGCAGGCGGCTGGGAGTGGCCCGTCGGGAGGTGGCAAATTGGGGGTGCGGGGGGCTCTGGTTTGCCGCTTAGGAAGCTGGGGCGGCTGCGGGGCAGGGTGACCTTTAACGGGAGCCCCCCGCCCCCTCCCCGGCGGGAGTGTGGGAGGCGAAGCGGGCTGTGGTCAGAGATGTTTGTCTCACCTGGGAGGAACTTCTGAGAAGCTGCCACTTCCTTCCAGCCGGGCCGCCAGCCTCGGGGGAGGAACCCGGGGACCCGGTGGGGGTGGGGGCACGGGACCCAAGGCCAGCGCCCCCGTGCCGGGGGCCACCCTTTTCTTAGGCCCTGGGCAGCACCTTCGCGCCTGGTTGCCCCAGGGCTTGTGTTCGCCGCATCGCCCACGGTGCTTCCCCTGGTCCGGTAATGGTTTCTGGTACCGGATCAGAGCTCCCTCCTCACTCGCCTTCAGTCCCCCCCGGGCACGACTTCTCCAAATTCCTCATTATTCTTAATCCATTGGCATGCCCACCGGGCCGTTAGCCATACCCAGAGTTCCCTAAACCCTAGGATGCCTCTGACGGAAGAGGCACATTAGCTTATTAACCAGGGGTCCCACTCTTCCAAGCTCCTGCCAGCCAATCCTGGAGTTCTTCCCTCGGAGACATAAGCCCCCTCTCGGATGGAATCTTTTCCTATGGCAGAACGAGTGTTGAGCCAATAGGCACATAAGGCTAATTTACATTTGAAAGACTATTCATGGTTTTGGTTTTTGTTCATCCCATGTCCAATCATGCTTTCTCTTATATTGAAGTTCCACAATTCTGTTACGAAGCCAGCACGGTCATAGTCTATCTTTCTGATATATTGGTATGAACCTTGTATTCAATATTTTTGTCATACTATGGAAATCAAGTCTAAGTTTATTTTGACTCTGATTTAGATATCAAGAGCATGTTTGTTATGAAAAAAATTGGGTAGAAATCTCTGCCTACTGTTTTTCACAGAGTTTATGTAGTATTGGAGCTAGTTCCTCCACCGTCAATCTGGGCGATTCATATTTTTGCAATTCATGTTTTATTGAATTTTTTTGTTAGTTTCTAGCAATTATTTTTTTTAGTTTGTAAATTCACCGGTTTCATTTTTGTCATTTGGTTTTCTTTTTAAAAAAATTAGAAAATAGCTTATCTACTTCATTTTTTTTAAATCAACTACTTTTTATTAGATTAATGGGTTTACTCTCAATTTTGCTAATCTCTTCTTTGACTAGCTCCTATTTCTACAAGTACTTGCCTCAAAACCTTATGAAAGAGATAGCTGGAGGTCTCATCCTCCTCTCAGTGAGGACACTGACTTTCACAAACACAAACCAGAAGGGCTCAAATCCAGAGTTTTGTATCTACAGCATAAAGACTCTCAAAAGCCTGCAGTGTTTTTTCCAGTTATGCTCCAAGCACCATTTTCAGTTTCAATTTGTAAGTGTTCCCATTAGTAAAATGGGCCTTTAAGCAGCTAGGTGGCACAGTGGATAGAGCACCGGCCCTGCAGTCAGGAGTACCTGGGTTCAAATCCGACCTCAGACACTTAGTAATTACCTAGCTGTGTGGCCTTGGGCAAGCCACTTAACCCCATTGCCTTGAAAAATCTAAAAATAAATAAATAAAAATGGGCCTTTGGGTCTTGTTCCCTCTAACTGTGCAGATTAAGAGGGCAAACAAAGATTGCTTTTAACCTTTTTTTAATTTTCCTGGACACCCAACCCATCCAAAAGATGAACCTCAATGAAAAGACAGCCTGGAGGCAAGGAAGGCCCTGTGGACAGTTCTCATCCTTCATTAGAACTAGGAGCTCTCAATTTCCCCAGCGCCATCAGGAGCTGCAGGAGAGTAGGTGGGACCCTCAGTCAGGGTTGCCCAGGCTCTGACCAACACTTCTGTGCTAAGAGGGCTCAGAACTCTGGTTGCCCAGGGTCTACCAACTGGCAGTGGCAGGATGACTACAGGTTCATAGCAGTCTATTACCACTGGGATGGGGTAAATTCTCCCCAAGTGTCTCCCTTGGGAGATAGGGAAGAAGGTGTGGGTGAGCAGTGCTAAGATGGAAAAAAAGGCAGAAACTCCCTTGCCTTCATAGTTCAGGAAGACTGCCTCTGCTCCTCCAGCAGCCTCAAGGAGAGCTTAGATGCTCAGAGGGGTGAAGCTCATCTTGATGGAGAGAGCCAACTTTACTGAGGTAAACAGAAGACTATCTGAACAGCTTGTGCCACAAGAGGAAAAAATACTAGAAGCTGTCTGGACTTGTCAGTCCTGGGTTCACTCCTACTTCCCCCTCTCCACAATACCATGTTACTCAACATCTACCCTGACACCCCTCTGCCCATCCCAAGGCCCGAGTGAACCTGCAGTGGGCACATCCTGGATGTCTCCTTTCCCACTCCCTTTGGTGGAGTTCAGACCTGACTTAAAGAAAAGTAAGTCAGACATCTCATCTACACCATAAACCCACCAGACAAATGGGGGGGGCAGCTAAGCAGCTCCATATTCCACCCTAATCCCATCCCCCCACCCCTTCCAGAGCTGTCCACCTTGCAGGAGCTTCCCTCATTTGCTCTGGGGCTGAGTCCAGAAGGATTCTGCAAATGGCAATAGGGATCGTCCAAGAATGTGAAGGAGAGTCAGGGCCCCAGAGTCAGGTGGGGTTTCTTGTGAGGGGCTCCTTGGGGAAGGACCCCCTCCTCATTCTCTCTGTCATTCCAAATTTCCCTCTCCTCCACTTTGCGCTTGTGCATCAGGGGGCTCTGTGTATCGGGGAGTCCCAGGCTTCTCAGGCAGACAATGGCTGCAGCCTGCTCTGCTAGCTTCTTGGACTTGTCCCTAGAGAGGACCAAGCAGAGGGATAGGTGGTAGGGTGAAGGTCTCAGGACCAGCCAAAGCCAAACCAGCCTTGGGCTCTTTGTGCAGCCTGCTCTGAAGAAGGCTGGCTGAATGTCCTGTCAGCAAACAGGCACCAGGGGAGCATATACCTCTGACCCTTTGAGTCTGAGAAGAGATGACTGACAAGGACCATCTCAACACTTGGCTGCAGATATCTTTGTGTTTAAGAGACATCGTGGCAGAGTGGACAGGGAGCTACTCTGGGCCTGAGGAAGAGCTGGGTCCAAGCCCTGCCTCCAAGGTGCTTCTGGGGACCTCAGACCTTGGGGATCCTCCTCAGTGGGGACCCGTCCTTACTGGCTGCTGCCTGCCCTGCTCATAGCCAGTCTTGTCATTGTTGTAGGTGCCGGCTGCTTTCCTAGAGGAACAAATGCTCCTCTGTGCCTTTTCATACCACTGCCTGCCACCATGCCCACTCATTGGCCGAATATAAATAGGTTAAAGTTATGGACACTGTGGTGCAAGAACAAACAGCCAATCAGGAATATCACTTGGTGATGGCTGGAGATTCTTGCTACCTTGGGTCTTAGGCACAGAGAAAAGCAAATGTCTGAGATGCAGGACCAGGAAGGGCGGCCAACTGGTCCCTTGCCTTGGTACTCCCAGTCTACAGATAGGGAAACCGAAGCTCAGAGAGGCCAAAGATCATGGTCAGTGTCCCACATCTTGTCCCTTCTTCCCTACCCTTTTTTTGTCTCTAACTGAACCCTGGGTGGGATGGGAACATTCTGAGGGGCAGACAAATTGAGGTCTTGCTACTTACCACAGTGCCGAGCTATACTTGAGCCCGGAAACGGTGACCACAGAGCGAAACAAGCGGTCCACCGGCCTCTGGACCTGGATGGGAGACAGTACAGAGGGACACAGAGTCCATGGGTGACCAGCCTGCCAGTACAGACTACTTGAGCGTCCCTGAGAAGAACTGCAAGAAGATCCCACCCCAGGGCTGCTCCTTTGGGGAAATTCTTTGGCAGGCTGAGGAGATCATCAGGAAGCTGTGCTGACCAGGTCCACCTCAAATCTCTGTCCTCTGCCAACAACAGCTGGAAGTTCTGCTAAGCATTTCACAAACAAGACAACCCCAGAGCTAGCTGGTATCCCCACTTCACACTTGAGGAAAACTGAGGTAGACAAAAGTTAAGTTTCCATAGCTATGTGGGTTTATTTTCATTTACTTTTTTTAAGTTGGTCTTCTAGGAGTCTCCAAATTATTGCATCCTCTGTAAAAAGTGAGTTTTTTCACTCAGCATCTTTTTTCTTGTCTGATTGTTGTAGCCAGCATTTCTATCTAGCACTATTTTGAATGATAATAGTGATAATGGACACCCTTACTGGAAAGGTCTCTAGTTCATCTGTTACAGATAATTCTGCTCTTGGCTTTAGATAAGATGCTACTGATCATATTAAGGAAAGATCTGTTCATTCCTATACTTTCTGGCATTTTTTTTTAAAACCAGAATGGGTGTTGTATTTTGTTAAAGCCTTTTCTACATCTTCATGAATTTTGTTCTTGTTATGAATATGTTCAATCATGTCTATAAGTTTCCTAATATTGAACCAGTCCTGTGCTCCTGGTATTAATCCACTTTTTGAAATGTATTCCTGTGGTGTCCTTACCAATATTTTATCTAAAATTTTAACATTTATATTATTTAAGGATATTGATTGATAGCTTTTTCCTGTTTTGACTCTCCCTAGTCTAGGTATTCAGATTGTATTTGTATCAGAGAAGGAATTTGGCCATTACTTTTCTAGGTTTTTGCAAGGCAATGGGGTTGAGTGACTTGCCTAAGGCCACACAGCTAGGTAATTATTAAGTGTCTGAGGTCGGATTTGAACTCACCTACTCCTGACTCCAGGGCCAGTACTCTATTCACTGCCACCTAGCCGCCCCCATTACTTTCTTAACTGCCAAATTGAATAGCTACTTTTCAGTGTTCTTCCCTGTGACTCTGGTAGCATTTGACAGTCTTGTCTTCCTGGAGAGTCTCTCCTCTAGATTTCTAGCACCTACTCTGGGTTCTCTTCCTGGAGATCTCCCCTTTTCTTTGCTGGATCTTCACCTATGCCTTTCCCCTGGGTCCTCTTCTCTTGCTACTCTCTGGTAGAAGTATCAAACATGCAACCCCAAAATGCAATTGGCAATATTTAATACAATAAATATACAATAAGAAAAAGATGTTTTACTTCAAAACCAAAGGATCCTTGTGTGTGGATTTGATATCACTGCTCTATACTGTCTTACCTGGTATTCTCATTAGTTCACATGGGTTCAATGATCATATTCAAGAGGATGATTCTCAAATCTATCTGACCCCAGGCTCTTCCCTTATCTCCAGTCATGTATTATCAAATGGATACTCCATAGGCATCTCAAAATAGCTACATCCAAAACTCATCATATTTCCTCTGAAACTTTTCCTGAACTTCCTTTGTGTCATGGACATCACTCTTCTTCCACAAAGGCCTTCAGAAGTCATTTGGGATAATTACTATCTCAAACAGTTACTCTAGGTGAAAAATAGTCACTTAACCTCTGTCTGAAGAGCTTGGATGAGGAGGAGCTGCCACCTCCTGATATGGTCCACCTCACTTTGGGTCAGTTCTCTATTAAGACATTTTTCCTGGGGCAGCTAGGTGGTGCTGTAGATAGAGCACCAGCCCTGGAGGTAGGAGGACCTGGGTTCAAATTTGACCTCAGACACTTATTACCTAGCTGTGTGACATTGGGCAAGTCACTTAACCCCATTGCCTTGCAAAAACAAAAAAAAATGGCATTTTTCCTTCCGTCAGTCTAAATTTGCCTCTTGTTATTTTCTGCCCACAGGGAAGCCTTGAAATCCCATGAACATGGGTGAAGCCTTTCTCCTGATGTCATCTCCATTTTATCGGTTCTTTTCTGAGACCGGACCCTGGTTTGCCCTGGTTACAGTGCAGAGATATCACTTTCTTATTTCCAGAAGCCACACCTCTCTTACGATAATATACTTTTTAGTATTATTTTTGGCTGCCTTATCCCCTACTCACTCTGTTGCCTCATTTTGAGTTTGCAATATGCAGAAACCCTGAAATCTTTTTCAGATACACTATTGTCTTTCTCCTCTTTTAAAACTGTGAAGGCAATTTTGAAAATCTCAAAAATAAGACCACACTTTATTCCCATTACATTTCAATTTATTACATTATCCAAATTTTCTGGGCCAATAAATTAGCTATTCCTCTCAAGTTTGTGCCATTTGTTATTTGATAAGCATGATATTTGTCTACAGTTATTGTCAAATAACTGATAAAAATGTTAATTAGTACAGGAGTAATCCACTGACATTGAACCATTAATGGTTACTCTGAACTAGTTCTTTCAACCTATTTTTTTTTAGGTTTTTTGCAAGACAAAATGGGGTCAAGTGGCTTGCCCAAGGCCACACAGCTAGGTAATTGTTAAGTGACTGAGGCCAGATTTAAACTCAGGTACTCCTGACTCCAGGGCTGGTGCTCTATCCACTGCGCCACCTAGCCACCCCCTTTCAACCTATTCTCAATCCATCTAATGGTACTAAAATTTAGCCTATAATCTCTCCATGTTTTCTACAAGTACAGTAGCATGTGCTTTATTAAACACTTTGTTAACATCTAGGTAAACTAAATACATTTTCCTGTTTGATCAGTTTAGAAGCCCTTTTAAAGAAGGAAATACAATTGGACTTCTATGTCCTATTCTTGATAAAACCATGCTGGTTCTTTTGTTATCATTGCTACCTTTTCTCCACTCTCTCACTATGCCTTTATTTGTTTATAAATAATATTTTATTTTTCCAAACATATAGTTTTCACCTTTCATTTTTTCTTATACTTTAATGCTTTAGAATTTTGCAAGGAATTTAAGTCTAGCTCATGAGTGTATGAGCTTCTCCCTTTTCCAAACTGGATCATTTGTTCTCCCTTTCACTATATTCTTTAATTAACAGTCTCAGCAATCAAATTCACTAGACCTTTCAGTCCCCAAGTATGAAGTTCCCTTGGGCTGGAGGACCTGAAGTCATCAAGGATATCCAAGCATCTCTTCTTAAGGCCTTAATGGAGAATGGGCGTCAATCCCTTATGAGTAATGTTTGTTCTGTCCTTTCCAGTACAATCCCTAAGGAAATCTTCCTCAAATAATCCACTGTATTGAGTGCACTAGACTGAGCCTCCTCTCTTCCCCAAACACAGAGTCCTCCCCCCCATCCCTTTTGGCTGTCCTCAACTCATTCTCACTCCCAACACCAAGCTTAAAAAGGTGGTGCCAGTCCTTTGTATTAGTCCTTTATTCCCTGCCCTTGCTTCCATAATCAGTTCCTATCTTTGGAAAATCTAAATTGGTGGGTAAACTCTCCATGTACCATATTGTTCTCTTCAGACAATTCCCAATTTCTTCTTACTGGAACTGTTTTTCCTATGTGATTTCAAAATTAAATTCTTGAGAGTTCCATATCCCTTCTGGGCTGCTCCCCTTGTTAGAATTTTAGTTATTCTTTCCTGAAACATATACACTCTCAAATGTACAGTGAATATCAGACTATACATAGGTTTCCTTTTCTGTCACAAATTCCAAAGAGGAGCTAATACTGTCCCCTACAGTGTTCCTATCATTTTCTCTTTAGTAATCAATTCTTCCATTTAGTGAGAATCAGATCCAGACTAGAATTTTTTTTTTGATGCTTCTTCCACCTTTTGAAGGGTGAAATAAAATAATTAAAGCAATTCAAGTTGTTAGCTGCTCTGCCTTTATAGATGTCTGGCTAACTGAAGTCACCCTCACTGGAAGAGCATGCCTCTAGATCAGGCTCCTATTTTCTTTCCTGAGCTTATTCATTTCCTTTTTTTTTTTGTTTAGGTGATATATTAACTATCAATAAAAAAAAACACTTTTGTTTCTGTGTCCATTGATTACCCATGTGCTCCTCATATACTTCCCCACTGGTTCCTGGATCTCCTGATAGGAGTATACTTTCTTAGTACAATGCTATACCACAAGCTTTTCACGTTTCTAAAGCAGTTGGTGGTGAAGCAGACAGAGCCATGGCCTCAGACATATATTAGTTGCCTGACTGTGAGCAAGTCACTTAACCTGTGTGCCTCAGTTTTCTCATTGATAAAATGGGGTAATAACAGCATCTATATCCCATGATTATAGGAAGGATCCAATGAGAAAGTATATGTGAGATACTTGGCAAACCTTAAAACACTAGATCAATGCTACTGTTATCATGGTCCAATCCTGGGTCTTATTTTACTAAGCATGGATCACCTGTGCTGTCACATCACTTCTGCACTTCACCTTGCTTTTTCAGCTTTTCTTCAGGTAGCATGGAATCCAGTCTTCCTATGGATGGGCTACCCTTTGGCTTGCTAATAATGTTCTTACTACAGTGGGGCACCACCCAATCTGGTCTATCTAGGGAAGAACTGCTTACCCTCTCATGTCGTGGGTAGTGGGCCTCTCCCTAGACAGCCCCAGAATGTGGTAATATTTCTGGTTGTGCTCTCCCACTGATGAATCATTCTGATCTTGCTATCTACTATAATTCCCAGAACTTTCTTACACAGATGGCAACTTTGCTCCACCTCCTCCTTTTCTGTGCAGCTGATTTCCTGAAGCCAAGTCCATGACGTTTATCCCTACTAATCTTGTCTTATTTGATTTGGTCTACTGCTTTTATCTTATCTTAGAAAGATCTTTTTGACCCAACTCTTTTAGCAACAGTGTTGGCCTCCTTCCTGGCTTTGTCATCTGTAGACTTCTTCATTTATGTCTGTAACCTTGCAAGTCATTGATATAAAATGTTAAATGGCCCAGAAAAGATCCAGGAGTCACTTCACCTTCTAAGGTGACCTATAAATTCTTTAGGTTTGATAAACCAGGTCAGAATTCACCTCACTATATCATCACCAAGGAAATGATTAGGATAGTGGCTTATGCCAGATACTGATACCAGTTTCCAATTCCATAATTAACTTATTTCCCATAATTAACTTTTAATTGAATCAGGATTCGAAAACTGGGCAACATCACTGTCCTGGCCCTGGGACAGGGTGAGATCTCTGTAGGTTCCTGTTCAGTTTTACACTTAATGAACTGGGTCACTCAGATGATTTGGTGTGAGTTGACTCAAAGCTCATGTTAGTGCCAAATCTGCTCTGGTCTGCCTCTGGACCAAGACATGGACTAGCCTGCTTTTTACTGACTCCCAACTAGCCACACATGGGGGGACTGTTCTGACCTAAGTTAGGAGATGCTGCCCCTGAGGCTCACTGAAGCAGATAGGGAATGGATTTTTCCCTGCAGGCCTGCCAGATCGATCAGTAGGCATAGCAGAGTGGACTTCTACCATCACCAACTCACTGTTTCATATACTGGTTGGGCTAACTTCTCCTTCCGGCACCATTCCAGTAGGCACATTTTGGGTGTGATCTGGGGTGGGTATTGCCTCCTGAAGGAGAAAAGAAACTGAGGTCATTTGGGGAGAAGGGAAGAAAGGGAAGAGGGGAAAATTTTATCAACCAGTTCTTACTTTTGTTCTCTCTCTGCTGGGTGCAAGCAAGACAAATGGACAAAATGGAATAGGGTCGTTTATCTGCAAGGGAACTCACAGATGGCTCTACTCTCCCTTATAATGCTGTGGCTCCCAGGTGTCTGGGTCTGAGTACTGAGAGGAGCTGTGGTAATAGAACTGCGGTATCAGAGGAACTCTCCCACTGAGCTGGGATCTCTTGGAATATTCCCTAGGCCCCACAACTGTGGAAGCAGAAAAAGCACTGTCAGAGGACTGGGGCTTCATACCAGTGCTCTGGCTCTTCTTTCTTTGGTCCTTCCTATCCTCATCTGTCAAATGAAGGTGCTAGACAAGCTCAACTCAAAGGTCCCTTCCAGACCTAAATTCCAATGTCTCTCTGGGCACCAAGGAGGGACATCAGGCTAAACCAGTGAAGACAAAGCTTCTAGTGACCATGACCAGCATCACCATCTGGTTCAGAAGGGAAGGGAGAAAGAGGAAGGATGGCAGGAGGGCACAGGAGGCTGGAAAAAACTCTTTACAGATGTGAGAGAGGGGCCAAAGAGTGCATATATCTTGTCATCTGGACAAGAAGGTGGCCTTCTAATAAGGTGATAGCCAGCCCTGCAGGCCTCCTCTTGACACACAGGTGCCCAGGGTCACTGAAATTACTTCCAGAATGAAGGTCCTTCAACCCTCAGACCTTCCCTCAGGGCTTGGAGGAAGAGAAAAATCCCAGCTCACAAAGGGTGGAGAATCACATGCAGGGATGAAATTCATGATTCAAAGCAAAGCAACTCCCAGGGGAAAACCAGCGGGAGCATCCTAGGCAGCCAGTGCAGCTGTCACAACAGGATGATTAGTCTAACAAATGACAACAGCATCAGGAAAACAGAAGGGCTCCAAGAGGGCTGAGGTTCTGGGAAAGACTCCAGGGCACAGGCAGCATGGGAATGGGGGTACAGGGAGGGAGAAAATCCTAAACCCAGTCTAAGTTCTCTATCACAGGGCCTGAAGAGGCCTTCAACCTCCTCTAGGCCAAAGGGCCCAGCAGAGTCATGTATAAGGGAGGGTGGAGGAAGATCTGGGGGACCTTAGATTTAGTCAGCAATGTGCTACTCTTCTGATAGTGCATAAAGCCCCCTTCAGATTCCAGAACAAGAAAGAGAACAGAGGAGGGAGGACATCAAATTCTCATAGAACTTCTTAACAAAAAAAATGGCTTCTATTTTCAGAAAGATGCACTTTCTTGGGAAAGATCTGTCTAAAACAAAATCTTAAGCTCAAGAATAAAAAAAAACTATCCAGAAATGTTTTGAGCTTCCTCTGGGGACTTCATAATGTGAGTCAAGGAAAACTTCCCTTCTGGATTTGGAGAACTCCCACAGAGGCCATACAACTCAACGCAAAAACACCCGGAGAAAGAAATATCAAAAGGTCAAAGATTTCTACAGGGGTTAGAAAAGATGGTGGATCTGGGTTTGCATCCCCACCCCCCACCAGGTCTCCAATAAAGGCTTGAGAAGTTTCTACATTAATAAAATGAAAGAGTTTGCTACCAATAACCAACAACAACAACATTTCCTGTATCATTTCAGGTGACCTAAGTACTATCCCTAAAACAACCTTGGGGGGGGGGGTGGATGTTACAATAGTCATTCCTCCTCATCGCAGATGAAGAAATAAAAGTTCTAATTGGTTAAGAACTTGTCCATCAGGGCAGCTAGGTGGTACAGTGGATAGAGCACCAGCCCTGGAGTCAGGAGGACCTGAGTTCAAATCTGGCCTCAGACATTTAATAATTACCTGTGTGACCTTGGGCAAGTTGCTTAATACCATTGCCTTGTAAAAACAAACCCCCCTCCCCCAAACTTGTCCATCATTTTATAGCTAGTAAGTGTCTGATGCAGGATCCTTACAAGATAATGACCTACTTGTCAAACTTAACCGCCATTTTGATGACATCAGCATATTCAGCCTGGTCATCCTCCTCCTGAGGATTGTTTTGGAGTGTGGTTGTTTTGGCTGCCAACTCTGCAGTCACCTTCTCGTAGAAGCTGCCCAATTCAAAGGCATCGCTGTGGAAGACACCAGAGTCTCCTTAGTAATGTATTACAAGACTCTCTCCCCAAAACAAGCATGTGCTTGCCTTCCACCCCCTTCATTCTCCGAGCCCTATCAGTTCCTACCTCACCAGTTCTTCATCTCATGCGGTTGCTATTTAGGGACCAAATATCCCAGACTGGTACTAATTTGAACTGGCTGCAATGGTTGATCACCACCATGAGGAGGCATTGTGATCCTTTGGAAATACACCATTTGGCAATGGCTGGTCAGTTAGAAGTGCCCACTTGCTGTCTTGGTGTTGCTGAGATACCAAGGGGCTAACCATACCAAAGGCAGAGGTTTAAGACCATCCAGTCAATCTTGATTTTAGGCAGGTCCTTATGAACAATGAAGACAATACATTGGCAAGGCTGCCTCTTAACCAATCCTTTCTTTGTAAGGGCAGTGAGTCTGTTTCCTGCTTTACCAAACATGTGGCTTCAGCAAAGATGGAGAAGAGAGACCTGGAAACTCAGAAAGGTGTTTTACATCAAATAAAGCCTGGTGCCTTTCCCACAGCTCTTCTTCTTCCCACATCTTCTGTCTAATGAATGCCACAAACTTGGTCAGGTTCTCACCTCTCCAGTCTGCCCGAGGCTACCTTTGGAACCAATAAAGTAACTCACTTGCCTGAAGAGACAGACTCAGAAACAATGAATGGTCCTTCTCATCTAAATTCTATTATCTTCCTCTAGCCTAGAACAGAGCTCAATCCACATTGTCACTTACAGGTAGAAAACTAGGCTGAATTTAATGACATAAAATTGAGTATGGGTAAATGTAAAGATATGCGTAGATTAAAAAAAAAAACCCAATTTCACCAATATAGGATAGGGACCTGGCAGTGAGGCTGGCTTGTAAGATCAGCTATGACGATTATTTTAGCTTCTTTTCTACAGGCAACACCTGACAGATAAAGAGTTTTGTTCAAACAAGCAGCTGTTTCTTTCCTAGGTGATAAAAGTGGCATCAACACCTTTCTCCCACCATTATTCTATATTTAAAATTATGTACATTTTTATTAATTCATTTCCAAATATAGCACTCCTCATTCCCTACCGAGGGAGCTATTGCTTCTAATAAGGAATCTAGGCAGGAAAAGAAAAAGAAATTCAGAAAACCAACCAGTTTTGTTTGACAATATGTACAATATTCCACAACCACAGACTTTCACTCTTCTGTATTCAGTTTGATTCAACAAATATTTGTTAAATACCTACTATGTCTAAGGGTCTCTGTCCGAGGATATGAAGCGACACAGTGCAAGGACTCAGTACTTGGAATCTAATAAGAAGGATATGAATGTACTCCAATAGGTGCAACAAAACAGAAGAATAGTAGGGAAAAGGGGAGATCCAAAGTGCTTATGAGAACTGGAGGGCAGCTGGTGGAGAGGGCAAAAGACTATAGAGAAGAGGGAATACCTGAGGTGGATCTATAAGCAAGACAGAAATAGGCACATTCCCTGGGAGGGAATGCATTCCAGAAATGAAAGGATTTGCCTATGGGCAGATATAAATGGAAGACATATTAAGAACTAAAGGCAGTTCAGTTTGAATCCTTCTAAGAAATGAAAATGAGAGGTTGGCTGAAGTCAGATTAGGGAGGATCTTGAATGCTCAACTACCTGACCCTACACAAAGTATGTCCTTAAGGAGCATTTGAGGAAGTAAATAAAGCACTACTAAGACAACAGTACCACTGTCATCCTCTATCCAATAACTCCAAAATATCACAGAGTAGAAAGAAGAACAATCAGGGAAAGGCAGATTTAGGAGCTCAGAGCACCATGGCTAGATTTGTGTATTATAAACATTATTCTGGCAGTGGCCTTAAAGATGGCTCTTGAGGTAGACTGGAAAAAAGGTGAAGGGGCCTGCGTGGGTTGGTGATGACCACAGGAGGGGAGGGGGTGAAGTAGGCTGTGGCAACTGCATCAAAGTGACTTGAGAAGTGATAGGAAGGAAGAGTCAAAGTTGATGGAAGTTTCCAGACTGGGTTGACTAAGACTGGGAAGGGTAGATGGAGATGTGATAAAGCCAGTTCAGGTTTAAGCACGATGTGTTGGATTTAGAGCTGGATAGACAGATGTGAGAGTCACCAGCATAGAGGTGATGACTAAGGCATTCAAGAGAATGACATCCTTGAGGAGCATCCCCCTCAGCTCCTTATCATGAGGGTGTCAGATACTCATATATTTGTCTCTGAGAAGCCCAGTAGGCAGCAGGTTGACTTGATTTTAAAATGTAACACATCATCTATGTTTCACTGTTATTTTTATTTTGCTAATTATTTTCCAAATGACATTTTAACACAAGTCAGGCACAGAATCTGGAGGGTTGAGGGCCATAGTTAACACCCTCTGGTTTTACTAGTTTATCAAAGATTTTGATAAAAGCAGTCTTTAAATCTGCAGGTGACAGACATGATCCAAAGAGATCTTGACAGCTGGAGCACTGGGCTGAATTTAATAAATGAAACTGAGTAGGGGCCGATGTAAAGATTTGCATGGCTTCTTCACTGGAGGAGAGGGACCCAGCAGTGAGGCAAGCTTGCAAGGCTACCTATGATAATTATTTTAGCCTTTTTTTTATAGGTAACACCCAGCAGATTAGGAGGAACTTTGCTCAAACAAGTCAGTTCTTTTTTTCCTATGTGCTAACAGGCTCACTGAAAGAACATAGGGAGTCACTTAATAGGCTGACCAAAAAGTTTGAAACAGAACATCTTTCTGATTCAGTTCATCTTACATTTGGATTCTCATATCCCTTCTCCAATATATGAAATAACATCTGTGAAAAAGATCTGGAGGATTTATAAATAGGTCAGTAGTGTAATGTAGCAGCCAAAAAAGTTACTGCCATCTTGAGTTGCATTAAGAAAGATAAAACTTTAGGGAATAAGGTTATAATAACAGCCCTTTGTGAGTGACCCAGAGACTGTGCTTCAAGTACAGAATTCATGAGAAGTCTGGACAAATTTAGGGATTCTATAGAAGGGATTCAGATTGGCCCAGAAGGATACTGAATGGGGTCCCTTCTAACTCTTATCTGGTAGAACCTTTACCATCTCTGTTCTCAGAATTTCTCCAACACTTACAATAATGGAGACTTTGGGGCAGCTAGGTGGTGCAGTGGCTAGAGCCCCGGCCCTGGAGTCAAGAAGACCCGAGTTTAAATTTGGCCTCAGACACTTAACAATTGCCTAGCTGTGTGACCTTGGGCAAGTTACTTAACCCCATTGCATTTAAAAAAAGAAGTGGAGACCTCAAGTTTCATATCAGCACATGTTCACACTAGCCTTCTACTGCTTTTGCATCTTTGTATCTATGTCCTTTGCAGAGCAAACCATTTGTTCCCCTTAATCACAGAGGTTCAGCTTGACTAGATAAGACCATATTTGGACATTCACTTAATAGTGGTTGTACAATCAAGCCGGACATCTTTATATAGAATTTGGGTAGCCAATTAGAACTTGTTTATAGTTGATGATACAGACAGACAAATGTGGGTCATCTCAGACATGGGGGGAAAATAGACTAAGATGATAAGCAAACTTGGGCTATGCAGATAGATTTGGACTTAACCCTGCAGCCTCCCCCTCCAAGGTTGTACAGTAAAAAGGTATAAATCTCTCCAAGCCTCTCAGCATTCCTTTGATCTCTCTGAATAAAGAACTTAGCAAAGCAGACCCAGGAGATGAAGAGCTCCTGCCTTACAACTGATCCTCTTTTAACAGAGAAGGAAGCCCTAGGACATATTTATTTAAGCCCCAGTAGTCCAGGGAATCTCCTCCAGGTCATCCCTAGGAGCCAGGATTGTCATAGGCTTTGTCATTGAATTTCCAGGTCCTGATCTGTAGCTGCTTCTCAAGAAATGATTGTTGGTTGGTACTCTGAAGGAAAGGAATGATTCTCCAGCCCCGCCACCTCTCAAACTGGCCCTGGTCTCGGGACCTCTTCCCCCAGGCAGTAAATCTCTCTGGTCCCCGCCATACACACCAGATCTCCTGGGAAGACTGAGCGGCATGCAGCTTCTTTCCTTGGGGAGTTTCTAGCTGTTCTCTCAGCATCTGACACAAGCAGTACTTGGTATTGGTGTAGTGGTTGTCATACCTCACCGCCTGGGAGGAAAGTAAACAAAGGAGGAGGCTTAAGGCAGAGGAGGTGTCTGTGAGGTATGGGGTATGTGGGAAGAGGGCAGGACCCTTCATGAGACTTTGAAGTCAGAAGACCTGGGTTCAAATCTGGTTTTCTCTGAGTAACCCGGGGCAAATCACTGAATCTCTAAAACCAGTTTCCTTATCTGTAAAACAAGAGGGGTAGGCTAGATGATCTCTGAGGCACTCTGAAGGACAGACTTATGATCTTCTGATTCTTTCCTGGGCCATGAGGTTGAGTGATAGCAAGAAAGCATCTTCCCTGGTACCACTGTGGATTGCAGTAATAAGAATAATAATTCATATTAACAAGTTGTTTGAAGGTTTTCAAAGTGTTTCCTTTATGCTAACTCTGTGAGAGGATGACCACCATCTGACTTGCCCAAGGTCCCATGGCTAGGCAGCACCCCAGTCAGGATCTGAACCCAAGTTTCTGACACCAAAGGTGGCCCTTCCCTATGAAGGGACCTTTCAGGGCAATGTTCAGAGGAATCTACACAGCTGGTTCCTCTTAGGAGCAGGAAAAAGTGTTTAGTCCCACAAAAAAAGCTATATCTTTGCAAAAAAAAAAAGAAAAAGAAAGAAAGCTGCATCTTAAAGTACTTGTTCCCTTTAAGTTAAGGGTGAAGAGCCAAGTATTAGAAACCAAACAGGAGGGGTAAGAATGTTTTTCTTTTCCTTGCCTACAGTTTTCAAGATACTTCACAGATGATGAGTAAACATGAAAATTCACATTTCCTAGGATGGCGAGGCAGGGGAGAGAGGCCTAGGTTGGCACATGGCCCTTCATCAGTGAGTCCTAACCTCCTAGGAAAGCCTCTGCTAGACCCTAGTCATCAGCTTTGTCCTATGTCACATCAAATGCATCATCTCACAGAACCACAGACTCTTGGAAGGGGCCCACATCAGTCAATTTTCTCATTTTACACATCAACTGATGTCTCTTGCCCCAGGTGGTGAGTGGCAGAGCTAGGGCTTAAACACTACCCTCCTGGGGCTGTCCCTTAAATTTTGCAGGAGAGAAGAGATCCCAAACCTGACTACTAATGATGTCCAGCACCCCAAAATGAAGGCAACAAATCAAGAGTCTTTGATTTTCCTGCACCACTTACAGAGAATGTTTTCTTTGCCTAGGTCTTTCATGGCGAAAATTCATTCAGGGCAGGGAAGAAGAGAGAGAAGACAAGTCAGCTCACCCTGCAAAGTTCTGCCCAGCCTTATTCCATTTCCTCTGGTTGTTTCATCAGTGCATTGTGGTTTCACCCCAACAACCTGCGCTTCTACTATTTAGCAGTGAAAGCACATTCAAGCCTGTTCCAAGCATATCCACCTCTCTATCTCAGCATCTTTAACAACTGTAAAGATGCCGTTACTGCTCGAAGTGAGACTGGGAGTGGGTGTACCCCAACCAGGCTTGCCAGGCCACCTACAATCATGATTTTAGCTTGTTTACTACAAGCAACACCTGGCAAGGCTAAGAGGCACTTTGCTCAAACAAGTCAGCTGCTTCTCTCCTATGTGATGACATGCCCACTGGAAGAGAACACAAGGAGTCACTTAACAGGTTAACCAAAAAGTTTGAAAGTGTCTCTTTCTTACCCAATTTTATGTTGTTTTTTTTTAAATTCACATGTTCAATTTACATTTGGTTTTTTCCCTTATGATCTCATTTCCCTTCTGAAATATATAAAGCTACTGGCCAGAAGGGGATGGGTGTGGGAGACAATCACAGAGGATCATAAAAGGTTTGAAGGGGAAAGCATTTTAAACTTTAGTCCAGGCCAAATCCCTGATTTTACATATGAGGAAAATGAGGCTTGAAAGTGAAATCTTCTGATGTTTAGGACACACCATATCACCCTATAGTTTTTAGTAAGTGGCCTTCATTGGCTCCAGATTCTTTCTAGACTGTAGAACACAGCGACTCTCTGTGGTTCAAAACCATTCCTCAGTCAGCATTCCATCACTTGGTCAACTTGTGCTACTTTTCTAGTCAAAGATGTGATTGAAGGTCTGTCAGTGGGATGAGGACCATACAAAAACAACATTTAGCAACTTCTTATTTCCTAGGCTCAAGTGTTATGCCCTCACTTATTTATAATCATTAAGGATTTATTTATAACTGCACCTGGCAGGTCCTTCAAACCCTCCCCCTTTAGGGAAATTGGTATAGGAGTAACTAGCTCCCAATCTCACCTTCTTGCCTCATGGCATTAAAAATATTCTGGGAATGAAGCAGCAGATTCTTAGAAATGGTTTTGATTAATAGCCCAAAGATATATTGCCATGGAGATAATTTTGTCCACAACAGCTGTTACATTAACCCCTTCTACTCTGCTCATTCCACTGAGATGGATTTTTATTTTAATACAAGTGGTTTAATTAGCTGTGGCATTCCTATTCTTAAGTTGTTTATTCTGGATGTTCCATAAAAATTCATGTCTACATCACTTCTTCTGTATCCACCACAGAAAATTACTACCTTCACAAGGGCAGAAGTTATATTTTATTTAAAAAAAAAAAAAACAACCCAGTATCAACAACTGAGACTCTGGTCATTCCTATGAATGACCTTTAAGGACTTTAAGCAGCTTTAAGGGCCTTTCAACCTTACATCTCCTATTGTTTTAGTGGAGTGATCGAAGGGAAAGAAAAAAGGGAATGTTTGAAAAACCAATAAAGGAGAAAAAAAATACCAGAGCATGAGGTGGGGGCATGCATTAACATGATGCTCCCAAATGGGGAGTGATTTTAAAGAGAAAAGCTATAACCAGAGGCAAAAAGGTGAACAGGAAAAAGCATTGTTTTTTTCTCATCTGCAAAATGGGGATAATGCCTGGAGTACTTTTCTCACAAGTTTTGTTGATGTAAGGATCAGATGAGATAATGTATACAGAAAATAATTTGGCAACTTTAAGCACAACATATATATCAGATATTCTATTAGGTATTTTTCACACACACACACACACACACACACACACACACACATGATTAACAAGGTACAATGAAAAAAACAAGGGATCTGTACAGCACTGCCTACAATAACCTTGGACAAAGGAATTCCTAAGGTCCCTATCAGCATCTCTATGATATTTTGACAAGTAATGAGACCTACGTATTTTATGTACTCTTGCATGATCTTTTCCAGAGGCTGCAGGCCCTCCTTCCTGAAGATGGATGGGTTCCACATGGCTGCTCGTGCCACCATCACAGAAGATGCTGAAGTCACTTGCCGGAAGGCTTCCAGGTCTGAATATACTTTGATATGGTCATGAGATCCTCCACTGAAAGCCAACACAAGGGATTATGGCTGTTTGCAATAATGAGACCAAGCCCCCCAAGCAGCACAGAGATGGGAGAGCAACCCCTGTCTGAGATACTGCAAGCATCTCCCATGGGAACAAGACAAGAGGGCAGTCTATGGAGCCGGTAGCCATCTGCTGCCCTCTCTCAGCAGGCTGTTAAGTGGGGAGGATGGCATCTTCCATTTCAGCAGATTGCAGCATTCATTAGAGGAATGAATACTCCATGGTGATTACAGTAACATGAGCAGTTTGCTCACAATACATCCACACTCTGCAGCCTGACTATCTCACCTCTTACATTGCTGAATATGGATGAAAGTCATATACACTAGGTCTGGACACCTGGATCCAGGGTCCCAGATTTCAGTTGGCTTGGAAGAACAGAGCTGTCACCAATAAGTAGGTGTTCTGTTTGTCTAGAAATCACTCCCAAGCTTCCTTCCTGGAGAAGAACCAGCCACCTTAACTAGATCGGACACAAGCAGAAGCTGCTTCTACGTTTGCTTTCTGTCAAGATAACTAGCCAATCCCAAGGTCCCACCTACAGACTCTGGGCTGGAACACACCTATGGCTTTGGCATCAGTAGCTCTTTGTTGCAGGTGTTCCTATCACACTGATCACCTTCCTCTAAATCCCTGTGCTATCCTCTAATTCCTCCTTGCCCTCCTGCTGACTTGGTGCTATGATGTGACCCTCACCACCTGTGTTTTCTAACTCCATCTGCTTTTCTGGCTTCTGTCTCCCCATCTCCACCTTTGCTCCATATCTGGTCTATTCCTATACCTGTTCCCTACCTTACATTACAGCCTTACCTTGTTTCAAGGAGTGATATAAAAGGATGTCCTTGGTGGAATGGGAAAATATGACAGAGATGATGGCCTAGAATTTCCTTTGAGATGTAAACCCTTCTGATGAGAGTTTGAATCTTATCTCATAGTCACCTGACACTGACTAGCTATGTGATCTTGGGCAAGTCATGTAACCCTGATTGCCTCATATCAAGGACCATCTCCAGTTGTCCTGATTCACATCTGGTCACTGGACCCAGATAGCTCTAGAGGAGAAAGTGAGGCTGGTGACTTGGCACAAGCCCCTCCCCACCCCCATTCAAATCCAATTCATGTGCTTGTCATGGCATCACCTTCCTGATGTCATGGTCTTCTTTGAGAATGAAGGACAAACATCATTATCCATTCTTAAATGGAATGGAGAGGAAAACTCTAGACCACTAGCTTCAGATTAAAAAAGGAGCTAAAAGAGGGCTCATCTTCTGAGGTTCTCACTCAAGACAAGAACAAGATGACATAATGAAGGAACCAAAGGAAGAGGTCAAAGAGACAATTAGGCCTGCCTCTACATTCCAACCAACAGCAGCAATTTCTTTTAATTTTCCCAAGCTTGCAATTTCTAACTATGATTTCCTCATTGTAGTAAAAACTACTTAAGTAGTTTAGTAGTAAATTTAAGTAGTTAAATAGTAAAAACTCTTAAAAGACATCAAGAAAAGGTGTGTGTGAGGGCAGCTAGGTGGCGCAGTAGATAGAGCACTGGCTCTGGAGTCAGGAGTACCTGAGTTCAAAGCTGGCCTCAGACACTTAATAATTACCTAGCTGTGTGGCCTTGGGCAAGCCACTTAACCCCATTTGCCTTGCAAAAAAAAAAAAACAAAAAACCTAAAAAAAAAAGTGTGTGTGTGTGTGTGTGTGTGTGTTTCAGAGACAGAAGGAAAATGGATTCATGTTTAATGAACTCTAGAGAAAGAGAAAGCCCTGGTTGGAAGAATGGGTGGTGGCAGCCAAAGAAAGGAAGAACCTGGATCAATTCAGAAAGCGGAATAAAATTGAATTGGAAGCCACTCAAAAACTCAGACAAATACTAGCAGGCACAGCCTAGGTGATTTCCCAATCTCTTGACTCTCTGTCTCTAAAATAAGTTCTCCCTATGTTGACCAAAGGAGCAGAACTATTCCTATAAAATACACTCTGTTCCCCAACTAAATTTCCATGGGCTAGCATCCAGGTACAATTTGGATCACACTGAATTACTAATTAATAAGAAAAACTTACTTAGCTATCACTGGAATAGAGACAGCTTCAGCAATGGCTTTGATAATATCGCAGTGGACAGGATGTTGAGGTCTCTCTTCCTTCTTCCTTTATAACAAAAGATGGGAGAGAAAACACTGAGGTTAACAAAATATACCCCAAACTTTCTCTGGGTTGTCAGGTAATACAATCGTGCTTTTCTTAGAGTCTCAGAAATAAGTTTGACCTCTGATGAAACCAAAAGGCACTTTTGGTTCAGTGAGAGGTAGGAGGGTGTGTCTCTCTGTGCAACAGTGGGAGAAAGCTCTGACCCAGTCATGCTGTCAGATCCAGATCCTCAACAGAATCATTGTAGGGGAAAGAGTGAAGGAGCTTTAGTGGGGGGTAGGGGGGAGAGAACCACAAGGAAGACATGCCTTACAGAATTGGGTTAGTTCTGAGAAGACTGGAAACCATAGAAACAAAAGCTCTGGGGTTCTTCTCTGTATAATGCTCAAGTAGTCCTTGGGATAAGGGGAACCCCAAGGATCAATTAGTTTTCAGCCTCAGAGGTTAAATTTATATAATGCCCAAATACTGGGTCTCCTGATTTATGGGCCAAAAGGTCAATTATAGATTATTCGTCAGGACATTCATCTATTTTCTAAGTTGCTTTTAATGAAAATTTTTATAAATGTAATTCTCTTTTTTTCCCCTTTTTTTTGCAAGGCAATGGGGTTAAGTGACTTGCCCAAGGTCACACAGCTAGGTAATTATTAAGTGTCTGAGGGCACATTTGAACTCAGGTCCTTCTGACTCCAGGGTCGGTGCTCCATCCACTGTGCCACCTAGCTGCCCCCTATAAATGTAATACTCATTGATGAAACCAGTCTTGAAGGACAAATGGAGATCTAAGTTAAGCAATGATAAGTAATTTTAAAGACCCTCTCACACATCTTATGCCCTGATCCCTGATCTCAGTAGGAAGGATTCTCTCTTCTCAAATTTTCCCAGAACAATTTGTCTGTCTCTCTTCCATTGGTTCTTCTTATAATCCTTAACCTTGCATTACTCTTATCTCTATGTCACTTCCCCAGAGCAGATTGTAAGAGTCAGGACTATGCCATTTTTCACCATTGTATACCCATCAACTATTTCCTGAAGTGAGTTGAAATGACTAGAAAGTCAGGATTAAAAATAGCAGAAATATGAGGTGCAGAAAGAAAAAAAAAACTAAGCCCTGTCTGGCTACCTAGCAAAGCTAAACAGCATATTGTCTCAAAAAAGGAAGGAAGGAAAAGAGGGGGGGGAAGAAAGAAAGGAGAAAGGGAGAGAGGGGGAAGGGAAGAAGGAAATATCCTATGGCAGATGAAAAGTATAACCTAGGAATCAGGAGGGATAAAAATCATTCAAGGAGTATCTCGCAAGGTTTCAAGGGGTTTCAGTAAATAAATAAAGAGAATCTTCAAATACACTGAGAACAATGTCATCTAAAGAATCACTGAGAACACTTAATTAAGGTATATATATATATTCAAGGATGAAAATGATTTAGTGGAGAGGATAAACCAATTTCTTACCTAAAAGATCCCCTAGCCCCAAACAACCATTTGATAGACAAGTTTGAGCTGCTGAAACAAAGGATGAAGAAAACAGGATGCTCTAGAGCTAACCAACAAATGAGAAATAGATAAATCACTGGGATGGGAGAACCCCACATGAGAGTTCTGAATGAATTTGAGAATCAGGCTATGAAAATGTTCTTCATAATGTCCAGCTGCTGCAAATAGCAACTGTGCAACTTGAAGGATACTCACTGTCAACTTCATCAATAAAAAGCTTCAGAGGGGTCTCCTAAGGACCCTGTGTCTGTGTAAGAAAGAATAAACAGCTCCTAGGACTTCACATGGCCCATTGGAATACAGCGTTGTGTCCTCTTGGTAGGTTTGAGGGAAGAGGGTGAGTGGCATGATGATTATGCAAGTGGAGGCCATGTCCATCTTATTATAAAAGACAGTGACCTGTTAGAAGGTCGGCCGCTTGCTTCACACACAGTGGGCCTGCCTGGAGCACAAAGTCAGGAAGTTGGTAATCATGGTAGAGAACAAAGAGGGCTGGGTTTCAGAGTTAGGAGACCTGGGTTTAAGGCCTAGCTCTAATATTTAAGAGCTGGATGACCTTGAACATCATTTAGACAATTTAAAATTTCAGTTTGTCTCTATGGGAAAAGGGGAGCAGCTAGACAGGGTAATGAGTAGAGTGTAGGCCCTTAAGTCAAGAGGACCTGAGTTCAAATTTGGTCTCAAACACTGTCTGTGTGACCTGGGCCCCACCTCTCACTCAAATGCAATTAATGTGCATACCCTGGCATCCCCTCCCTGATGTCATGGTCTTCTTCAAGAAAGAAGGACAAGGGGTAGCTAGTGGCGCAGTGAATAGAACACCGGCCCTGGAGTCAGGAGTACTTGAGTTCAAATCCAGCCTCAGACACTTAATAATTACCTAGCTATGTGGCCTTGGGCAAGCAACTTAATCCCATTGCCTTGCAAAAACAAAAAACAAACCTATAAAAAAAAAAAAAAGAATGAAGGACAAACATTTTCATGGGAAAAAGGGACAATAAAACATGCATTATGGACCACTCATTCTGGTTAGGAGGAAGAGTACTCTAGAGATGTGAGCCTTCTTCTCTGCAGACCACCTGGAGGCTATTACTAAAATGTCCAGAGAGTGAGGCCACTGGGTATAAGATAGGAGGCATGATTAGACTGAAGAAAAGAAGACTCCTTGGAGACTTGTTATTTTAAAGTATTTAATGAGTTCTTTTAGCCTGTGAAGGAGGGATTCAATGTTTTCTGCTTAGTCCTGGGAAACAGAACAAGGAACAGTGGTGCAGACTGCAGATCTACAGAACTTTTCTTACAATTGGATTGATACCTACCTGAGGCACTTCAGGAGTAGAGCTATCTCCCTTATTTGCAGTCATAAAACAGAAGCACAAAGGCTACTTGTCAAGGCCCCTGAGAGGTGGACAACAGGGGGAGGACAATGTGAGAAGAGGATTTTAGTTCAGGTAGATGGACTGCACGAGCTAGTCCCTTTTAGCATTGCAATTCTGTGAAAGTGATGAAAGCAAGGGTGGCGCAGTGGATAAAGCACCAGCCCTGGAGTCAGGAGTACCTGGGTTCAAATCCGGTCTCAGACACTTAAAAATTACCTAGCTGTGTGGCCTTGGGCAAGCCACTTAACCACATTTGCCTTGCAAAAACCTTAAAAAAAAAAAGTGATGAAAGCAGAGATTTCTATGACCTGATGCAGTGAGGGAAGAAGACCAAAGAAAACAAGAGCCACAGTGAAAGAATGACACACCAATAATCTTGAGTAAATGATAACAAAATCATAAAGATCAAGCAGGACTCCAATAAAGAGAGATGAGATGATCAGCCCAGTCCTATTCCTTTGTGGAAGTGGGGGAAGTGTGCAATTACTCATTACACAGGTTTTCAGAGCTTTCCAGTTTATCAATCAGTTATGCTGACTTTTCTGTCCTCGCCCAAAAAAATACTATTTGTTCTCCAGGAGAGGCAAGGAGAGACACTACGGTGATGTAAGAAAAAAAAATCAATAAAAACATATAGCCCTGGTCCTTGAGAGAGTTTCCAATTAAAACAGCTAATAACCTTGAGAAATCCCCAGAGGACGAAGGTGAAGAGCATGTTATTCAGGGAGGGAACTAAAACTCAAGACCAACTACCTCACACCATGAATTTTTCTCTAAACAAGAGGAAAAAATATCAATCATGCTCATGGTTTTAGAATGCTTCAAGCATCAATACATATGCTCATACATCTCCCTTATGTATCTTTATCTTCCATTTATTAATACCTTCTCCCTCCTCAAAGCATTGTGTACTTGTTTTAACTCCTAGTTTGAACTCCTAGTAAGGTCTCTGAGGACAGTCACAATTTTGTGTTTATATCCCTAGAGTAGAGACTAGCACAATGAACTAAGAGATGACTATTGACCTGAATGAATGTTTGTGGGGCTGGTGTACAGAATCATTCCAGCTAGTGTCCCTTTCTCTGGGGGCTTGTCTAGATGGGCCTCAGGGCTCACTGTCAATGGCTCATCCCAGCTTAGCTGGGTATATTAATCACCTTCCATCAAAAGCAGAAGAAATAGTGGTTGCAGCTGCTACCAAGGTTCATGTTAGCCATCACAGACACTGGACTCAGACTGAAGAAAAGGCCAGAGGAGAGAAAGAGACAAGAGGTTTCTCTGAAGGAGCAAGCTTCAATATTTCAAGGAGTCACAATCAGTTGCTGTGAACAGTGCAGAACCTTGTGAATCCCCTTTCTGTCTGTGGACAATCTTTGGGTGCTGTTCTGGCTACATATTCTAATCAGATTAGAGCTCATCTTTCTACCCTTGACTTGAGGAGGAGGAAGGGAGGGAGGTGTCTCTGGATGACAAAGTCAATCAGACTCTAACTGAAATTTTGGTGTAAGGGAGTGACTTATGGTGTCAAAAGTGTTGGCAGAAGATGACCTGGGTTGTTCAAATTCTGCATTTGAAAGAAAGTGCTAAGCATAACCAAGTATAACCAATCTCAGACTCCATTCCTTATTTATATAACAAGAGAAGACCCACACTGGCTATTTAGCAGGCTTCCTAGGGGGTTCAAATGAGGTAAGCTAAGTGTTTCAGATGCTTCTAGCTGTATTGCCTCTCCTCATAGATTCCCAGAGATAGTATGGCTGCACTTTGTGCAGCCATAGCACTGGAGAACCCAAAGTCCCCTTCCTAACATCAGCAAACCCTAGGGAACTGTGGTAAAGCAGTGACCCAGGTGACAGCATCAGAGACACCACCCAACAGGCCAGCCCTTGTCTGTCCCCAGGCTGGTTACAATGCTGTTGGAGGCTGGGTTACCTCAGCTCTCCTACCTGTGGGATTGCCATGAACCGTCTGATGCCTCAGTCTCTTCTGGGAAAACTCTCTCTGGGAAAACTCATCCAAGTAAATACAAAAGAGTCTGGCTGCTAGTCATGACTATGATATCCCCAACCATTTGCTCAGTTAGCCTTCGGTTAAATAGAACAGTTTTCTACTTAGCATCCCTAATGGCTTATTATGATCCTGGTTATTCAGTTATTTATAGTTATCAGTTAAAATGACAATAAGAAGATCAAAGTTTCTCCAGTGTTTTAAATCTACCTGTAAATTATTTACCCTTTGACACAGGAGCAAAGGTAAATGGTGACACTTTTATGAAGTCTACAGATCACATCCCAGGAGGCACACACACACATTCTTCATCAGGACTTCTCTGGGCTGTGGAGCCCTTTAATTGTAAAGCAAAGAGCAGGGGAGTATCATTCATCTCTGGCTGAACCAGTATGCCAGAACTTGAGGGTGGGGCTCCACTTTGCTTTAGTGAAAATTTAAAATCTCTAAGAAAGGCCACTGGTATTTATGACTTTTTTTCATCCTGCACTAATCTCACCATCAGGCTACTAACCACCTCTGTCATCTACAAGATTGTTGCGATCTCAGAAACCAACACCTTGGGGAGCAGCCTGCAAGGCCATGCAGCTGTACTTCCCAGAAGAGCAGTGACAACTCTGTGGGTTCTAAGGCCAGAGGGTATGGAACTAGAAAACTGAGTCAAGCTAGATTCAAAGACTAGTTACTTGGTTTTCCTTGGAAAACATCAATTTGTCCTAGCTTTGAGAAGACAACTGACTGGTAATAACCCACGGGGTCACCGGTTTTAAGGGATGCTTAAAGCAGATGCTGGTAAATGATAGTAGCTGGTGACCATAGAGAGAAAAGACAAGAGAAAGGTCATCTGGAGATGGTGAATTGGGCTGACAGCCCAATTTACCACATCACCATCCAGGACCGAAGCTCCCAGCCTCACAGTGCACACATACAAGGACAATGGAAAGAACATTTTGTAAAATGGTGGGACAACTCATCTGAGGAGTAATGCCAGCCCCTGGTGTCCTTTTCTTAGACCATAACATTTTTGGGATCCTAAGGATACCTTTCCTAGGAAGAGCTTTTTTAGGGTCTTATGGGCTTGAGAAGGTGAATAAAGATGATGTAGCAATATTACCCTAGATGGTAAAAGGTGATCACAAGGATTTAGGTCCAAAAGAAGAGTTCATACTATTAGACAAACGTCGAAGAGAATGATGTAGTCACTTCCAGAGGGTGATTGCCCCTTTGTCTTACTAACAAGAGATGAGTATTTAAGGAACTTTGTGCTCCTCTGGCACAGTGATGGATGGCAAGCAGAGAGGTATAAAGGAAAGATATGAGATCTGGAGTCACCCTAGGTTCAAATCCTAGCTCTGCCCCTCTGGGTCTCAGTTTTCTCATCTGTAAAATGAGGGGGCTGAGGAAGAAGATCTCTAAATCTATGATCCAGCCAGCCACTGAAAAGAGAATCCTAGAAATCCCCCATTCCCTCAAATGGACTTACCTTCCATGGACTGCAATGGCTGCTACACCCGTCCTCTCTATCCGCTTGACAAGATTCAATGTGTCCTCAAGCTGAGGAAAATGATCAAGGAGGAGTGCATCACTCAGTGTTTATGGGACCTGGATCACTGTCACCTACCTAACTCACAAAGGGATCTCCCTTCTTCTCTAAGGTGCACCTCCTATGTACCAGGAGCTACAAAAAGAGGCACAATACAATCTCTGCCCTCCAGGAATTTATCATCTAACTCCACCTTGCCCCCTCCCTCCTCCCCTCAACTTCAAAAGAGAATGAACTGTGTTACCGTTGGCAGGATCCGAATCTTACAGGTCACTGGTTTGGCAATCCCATTAACAAGGGTACTTAGAATCTATAGAAAGGGGGAGAAACAAGATCATTTGGAGCTCTATTATGAGTTAATTCTTTAATTAAAAAAGCAAGTTGTTATGTAATTGCTAAGCTGTAACAAGAACTACATGGCCCCACATCACAGACATGGTATGTGTGCATGCATATATGTGACTGTGAGTCAGAAGGCCTGACTGTGAGTCAGAAGGCCTGGATTAAAATGGTGGCACTGGTTATGACTTAACCTCACTAGACTTTGGTCCCTTCCACTGTAAAATGAAGGAAAGGGCTGAACTACCCTGAAATACCCTTCTAAGAGGAGTCATGTAAATTGGTTATACTATTTCCCAATTGAGCATTGTCTTCATTTTGTAATTCTGCTCCATGGCGGGGACCTAATGAGACTGAGACAACTCATTTAGAGTTAGAGAGGAGGGTTTGACTCCTTTTGATTATGTCACTGCCATCCTGAGATAGAGGAATTTTATCAATGCCTTTTATAGAACAAAATCTAGAAGCAAAAGGTTTTTTTTTAATTGGGAATCAACCCTTCAAATTTCCCTATTCCATTGCTTTATTTCACTTCCTGGAATAAGCTCTTACCAAACGCCTTCAGCAATCCTAAACTCCCAGAGCCTGCTTCCTTTTAGAGTAGGTTCTTGACCTAAGAGACCGACCTTCTATCCTCACTCCTTGGACATACCCTTCACTTTCAAGGCACAGCCTGCAGCCCACCCAGGCCCCCAGCCAAAGCACAGGAGGCTTGTTCGTTTGGATGGAGCTCAAAGTTCAGGGTGTGGACTGTTCCTCTGTCATCCCTCCCTCTCGCTTGTCTCACCTCGTCTCCTGCTCATACAACTCTCTGGTGTCTCACATAATATTCTGAAGCCAAAGTCAGTGTTGGTAATGTGCTACATCCAATTCATATGTCATTGTTATCCTTGTCACCACCCTCGTCATCACTAGCATCTATATAACATCTTAAGGTTTTCAAAGTCCTATACAAATATTATCTCATTTGATCCTGACACCTACCCTGTGAGGTAAGTGCTATTATTATCTTCATTTCATAAATGAGGAAAAAAAGGCTGAAAAAGATTACATGACTTGCTAAGAGTTACACTACTGGTGTCTGAGGTCAAATTTGAACTCAGGTCTTCCTGAGCTCTATTTACTAAACTATCCCATCATCTAACTTTCGATTGTTCTTTGGGTCATTTATTACTTTGATTCTTCTGGGCAGTTAGGTGATATACAATGGAGAGGGTCTTGGGATTAGGAAGCCCTGAGTTCAAATCCATCCTCAGACAATGACTAGCTGTGTGATCTTGGGCAAATCACTTAACCTCCGACTCAGTTTCCTCATCAGCAAAATGGGAAAAGTAATGGCACCTACCTCACAGAACTGTGAGGATGAAGTGAGATATCTGAAAGACATTTTGAAAACCTTAAAGTGTCATATATGCTAATTATTGTTTTTAAGACTTTCCTGGTGGCTCATAGTCTCCCAGAGTTGCCAAGAACATTAAGAGATTGAGTGATGTGTCCTAGAGCCAGAGGCACTAGGGTCTATCCATGGCACTGCACTGCCTCTCCTCCCATTATTGTCTTAATAGCAGTATAATAGGTCTATCGCAGACTTATGTGCATGCTGAACTACAAAGGAATAGTAATAAATGTTCATCCCAGCAGTGAAATGAGGCAGGAAACCCCCCAAATTCATCTAACGTGCCCAGTGCACAAAAAAGGTATTGTGGGAAGGGTCAGGACCATGTTTGATATCTTATTCAAGGTGGGAACTTCTAAGTTATGTAAGATATGGATAGCTTTTGTGTAATTTCTAGAATATGAATGACGTTAGTAGAAATATGTTACACTCTAGTCTAGGGAAGTGTAAATCACTCACCTTCTCAATTTTGTCAGGGTCAGACAGAAGCGCTGCTCCCATTCCTCCCTTAAGAAAAAGCACATGAGAAAAGACCTATTATAACTAATATATGTATAAGCTCTCTGGATTATGCTTTACCTTTGCAAAGGATCTACTTCTGGGGACTCACTCTTCATTACTAATTACTACATATATGGAAGAAAAGCTTTGGATTCTGGTTAGTCTGCCTTGGACAGAGATAAAAATATGGGAGCTGGGGAGACAGTGTCCCCCAATCCCAAAGTAAGTAAAGAGCAGTAGTGTTAAAAAACAAAAACAAAGTCTAGATGGATTTGAATTTGTCTACTGTAGCCAGTCATTTCTCCCTTGCTTAGCTAAAACACTAAATCTAAGGTTTTATAAGCTCTCTCCCTCTCTTCCCCATCCTAAGATATCAAATTCAATTCAAGCTTTTAACTAATGGGAGGCCATTAGCCCCATAAAGCATCTAAAACAGTGTGAAAACCCATGACTCACCCAGCATGCTGCCATCCACTAGCAGTGTGGGAGGGTTAGGGGAAAGAATTCAAGCAGTAATTATTTTAACATGAGAGCCAAGTATTAATGAATGCCTGTGGGACACATTCAAATGGTTTATTTTAAATAATTACTGTTTAATTTTATATTTGAGGAAGAGAGATTAAATATCAGAGGGATAATTAAACTTGTAAAGACTCACTCAAGCTGAGTCTGCGATGCTGGATGCATCCTGAGTGACCATCTGCAGCTGAGTCTGGAGACTCTACCTTGGGGAAGAGGTGACAAGTGTGAAAGCTGGAAAATGCTCCCTGCAGTTCTCAAAAGGAACCTTATTCTTTACCTAAAAGTTATAGCTTATATGAACTGAGAGAGCACTTCCAAGCTTGACAAATGGAGGCTCACTGGAGCCTTAACATCCCCAGGAAGTGTCCAAGGTAGACTGTCCAGACTCCAAAGCCAATGCCCTTTCCATAATGCTACACCAGGGATCAGCAAACCACAGACTGAGGACCATGGGCAGCCAGCCTGGCACTTATCTCAGTACAGGTTGTGAGCTGAGAAGGTTTTTTTAAAAAGCATTTAATTGAATTTTAAAATGTAAAAGAATGTTCTTGTTTTGCAGACTGTACAGAAACAGGTGATAGGCTATATCTGGCCATCAGGTCAAATATAGTTTGTTGACCTTTGTTCTATACAACTAATAAGAAGCTCTTAGAAAATGAATCAGATGGAGCCCAAGTATTCAGGTTTACACGAGATAAGACTTCTAGGTCTTAGTAGCGAGGATTAAGTTATACCAGAAGGATCTCGATGTTTCTTTTGTCCAAAGGACTTTGCCTCATGTCCCCTTGGGTAGCTAAACAGTCTCTTGGACCAAAGCAAAGATACTTAAAGGGTTGTCTGGCTCAGAAGTTTACTTTGTTGAAGTAATTCTGAAGCAAAGCTTCCTACCCCTGGGGAGCTGGTGCTCCAGAATAATATTATTTTGTTGAACCCAGACATTTCAGTTAGGCTGACTCCTTTGGACTATCTTTTTAAAGATGCTGACTGAATCCATGACTTTCAAAAAAGAAAATAAGTGTAAGACTTTATTCAATGAATAACAATTGCACATCTCTACTTCATTCTACATTTCTAAAGCAAAAGGAAGTATCAGCTTACCTTAGTGGAGTATTCTTTTGGACAACCCATGTTAATGTCAATACCAGCTACATCATTCTCTCTAGAAAGAAAAAGGCCCCAAGGAATAAATATTTAACTCAAAGAAGGAAGAAAGCATAAGTAAGAAAAGGTGGGGGGGGGCAACAGAGGGCAATTCTGAAGGGGCCTGTGTGTGGCACGAGGTGGATGGCAAGATGTGGAGGTCTGGGACCCTGGTGGGTGGGCATGAGTATGCCAGGGATCTCTGGCTCTGCCACTCACACATGGCTCGAGACCAACACAAGGAGGAAGCTGAGGAAGGCTTTGAAATTTCACTGAACCCTGGTGCCTGACCACAGCTCCCAAAGACCCAGCCAGAGAGAAGCCCTGACTATTCCCCACTCAGGTAGGGCCCCTCCAAAGCCACTGCCTACCCCAGGACCCCAGGCACACAATCATGAGGAGCCCATGTGACTTATCAGAGCTTCTGTCCCATGTGGGCCCCTGAAAGCCTTTCCACCAGAGCCATGGCACCTTTATGGCAGACACATGGGCCTTCCACTGTCCTCAACATAAACAGAGATGATCTGTTTCCCTTTCTACCAAGTGATAATATGACCTTTCCAAGATCCATCATTTCTCTGGTGCAGGCAGCCCCAATCTTTTTTTTTTTATTTAAAAATTTTTTTTAAATTTAAGGCAATGAGGTTAAGTGACTTGCCCAAGGTTACACAGCTAGGCAATTATTAAGTGTCTGAGGTCACATTTGAACTCGGGTCCTCCTGACTCCGAAGTCGGTACTCTATCCCCACTGCACCATCTAGTTGACCTAGTCCCAAACTCTTGGAACTCAGTTCACCCCCAAGCTGCTATGGGTTGCAAGACCCAAGGCTCCGAAGGCAGCTGCTCAGCCTGTGGCTCAGTCCCACAGACCCTGTGGCTGGTGGGCTTGCAATCTTCTGAGGGCCTAGGTCACCCCACTCATGATTCGCCCTGAGAAAGCCCCGCATTATGCAGAGAAGGAAACTGAGGCTCCGAGAAGGTAAACAACTTGTCTTTCCATGGTGGTCTTTCCATGATGTGAAGGGATAAGAGAACAGGTTCTTCCATCCCGTGTCTTGTATGTAAACAGCCGATGTCTGCCCTGACTTAGGAAGGGATCCTCAAGTCTCACACTTGTTTACAAACAGCCCACTGGAAGTTGCTCTACTTGTGAGTCTTAAGACGCCCTCAAACTAGTCTCTTAGAAGGGATATATTTCTGAGCCTTGACTTGAAAGTGAATGGCATTCACTGAGTCAGGTGCTCTGGAGAAAAGCCTGAAATACAGCTCAAATAGCACCATTGCCAGTGCAGAGGAAGGCAAGGAAACAGAGCTAGTGCCTCTGGTGGCCATCAGAAAGGCAAAGAAAAAACTTTGAGCAGAACTTACACAAGCTTGGCTACAGTAAGGGCTCGCTCAGCATCTGCAGATCCCTGGGGACACAAAATAAGACATTAATAACAAACCTGGAAAGCATACAGACATACAAAACATAGATAGAAATCTGACTACTGCTCTCTCTGAAGGACAGTTATCACCAGACTCACCGTATAAATAACATTGTTGTATAAATACTAATGTTTAAGGAATGAGAACATGTGAAAACCAGAGGATGTAGCTGATGCTGATGCTTGTGAAGGCATTTAGGATCTACTTTCGAAAAGATGTCAAAAAATGTTCCAATCAGAGAACAAAGGATCATAAAACTCAGAGCTGAAGGGACCTTAATGATCATATAGATTCTCCACCACTCAACTTCCCTTTGAAGCCTGGAGAAACAGCCCCAGAAAGACTTAGTGATGTGCACAACATCATGTAGGGAAGAAGAGGCTAAACTGTGAAATGACCCTCCACTTCGGGATCAGTAGTCTTTCCTTGCACCACACTGCCTCCCAGAGGTAGAAACATGGGAAGACATTCTCTCCCCATCTTTCAAAAGTTGAAGAAAAAATCTGGGTGTTAGTCTCTGGAAAAATTAATTCTGGCTCCACAAACAGTTATAGAAGATATTGATATGAAGCCCTAGAAGTGAGTATTAAGGAGTACCAGGGTCTAAAGATAAATAACTCAAAGCTAAACAGCTGAATTATTTAAGTATCCAAAAATTAAGTTTTCAAAAAAACATACCAGATTATTTCTTGGTTTAGATGAAATGTACTCTAGTACAGTTTTGTAATTCGTTTTGGGGGTGGGCGGCTAGGTGGCGCAGTGGATACAGCACTGGACTTGGAGTCAGGAGTACCTGAGTTCAAATCTGACCTCAGATACTTAATAATTACCTAGCTGTGTGGCCTTGGGCAAGCCACTTAACCCCATTTGCCTTGCAAAAATCTAAAAAATATACATATACATATACATATATATATATATATATATATATATATATGTAATTCTTTTTTTTTACATTTTATTTATGTAAGGCAATGAGATCAAGTGATTTGACAGAGTCACATAGCTAGGTAATCATTAATTGTCTGAGGCCACATTTGAACTCCTGACTCCAGGACTGGTGCTCTATTCACTGTGCTACTTGGTTGCTTCAAGGTTTGTAATTCTTAGAAAAATTCTATAATGGAGTTCTTAGGGGCCAGAATAAGGGTATCATTTAATTAATGATGATGATGATGATGATGATGATGATGACCACAACAATGGATAGAATCTATATAGCACTTTAGAGGTTGCACAGTGCTTTCCATATGTACCTCAGTTGAGCCTAAGAGAAGAGCTGTGTACTGATCAATGAAGCAAACTTTATAAAGAACAGGTTTGCTGTCAAATGTGCAGGAGTGATGTTCAGAATGGGGTCAGCGAGAGCATCCCAAGTAATACAGGAGAGAGAAGGAAACTAGTGGGGTCCAACTGAGCAAGGCAGGGCCTGGAGTCTCTCACCATCTGAAAGACAACCTTGTTCCGCTCTCTTTCACAGGTACGGAAAACAACTCTGTCATTGGAGGTTACAAAGTCAACGGTATCCAGCACCTCTGTGTGAAAAGAAGAAAAAAAACAAAAAAGATTGCAATCAAAGAGGAAGAACAATTTCAGCACAATGCCTGGAAGGAGCAGGCTCTTAAAAAATGTTTACTTATTGACAACATCTTCCTGCTGCCAATCTGATCAAAGGAAGTAGAAGGATGGTTGTGACAGGGAGGAAATAGTTGCATAAGTCAATGATCTTGCAGCTAGTTTCCTTACCTGTCCAAATAGGGAGGGGGACTAGATGACCTTTAAGGTCTTTTCCAGATCTAAAATTCAAAGCTTTTATAGAAAAACTTATTATTCCACGTGGATATATCATTACCTCAGCTTTTATACAGAGAAGCAGAAAGCACATCTTTCAAGTACAGAAATATCTCAAAGACCCAGCACCATGTGTAACTGGATTGTCTACATGAGAGAATTTTCCAGATAACCCTACTCTATGTTGACACAGTGACCACCAATCCCTGGATCCCTTGATCTCTCCCAGGCTATCTTCCCTACTCTATCTTCCCTCCTTTATGACCCCTTGGTGAACTGATTCAACTCTACTCTCCACACTTGAATCCCTAGGTGAGATTTGGCCAAGACTCAGCACATGTATTGCTAATCAAAGGTGGAGACAATCATTCAGCAGTTCTGACTGGGTCCTTATATAACCCTAGCTGGTCAATCCTTCCTTATCAATTAGCTATCTCGATACATAGCAGCTCTTTCAAACCTTTTCATCCCCTCCAACCTCTTTCTTCCAAGCCCTCAGCTCAGAGCTTGACTTGAGTCAGTCACCAGGAACCTCCTCTCATCCCTCTTCCTAATTTCCAACTCCACAGGAACCTTCTGTTACTCTCTCCTCTTCCACTTGTCTCACAGGATGAAGTGGTCTTACTCCTTATCAAAACTAAACCTTCCACTTGAGAGATCTATTCTGTCCCATTTCTTCCAGATTGCCCCTCAGTTATCCCTATTCTTTCATTTATTCTCAATTTCTCTCTGTCTAATGACTCCTTCCTTCCTTCCTGCTTACAAACTTGGTCATTGCAGATCTTTAATTTGTTCTTTTCCCAGCTTTTTTAGTTCAATTCTTTGATCTCCTCTTTCTCTATTTAATTCATATAAGTATTTACAGATATAAAATTCCCCCTAAAAGCTGCTTTGGCTGCATCCCATAAATTTTATCATGACGCTTCATTGTTGTCATTTTCTTGGATTAAATGGTTGATTATTTCTACAATTTGTTCTTTTGCTTCATTCTTTAAAATTAGGTTATTTAGTTGAATAGGGCATTTTAAACACACACAATTCTATATAAAAATCATCCATAATCTAGTCATGAAACTATCTACAGATCAAAGATGTTCACTATTCCCAGTGCTTTTCATATTCGTCAACATCTTAGGAAATCTGATTGCTCTTATAGAATTTAAAATATAAAAACAAAATGAGAAAGCCTTTATGTTCCCACAGACTGCTAGCTTTTATCAGGGATGAGAAAATGAAGAAACATTTACGGAGTGACCAGAGAGCCAGGTCTGGCTCTGAGCACTTTACAATTATGATTTCATTTGATCCTCACAAGTCTGATTCCCATTTGACAGAGGAGAAAACTAAGGCCAAAAGGTGAAGTGACTTGCCCAGAGTCATCCAGCTAGTAAGTGGTTGAGACTGGCTTGGAGCTCAGGTCTTCCAGACTCTAGGCCCTGCTCCACCAACTGCCTTAATAGCATTCCCAAAAGAAATGAAAGAATGGAAGTCTATTTGCAACCCACCAGCACTAATTGAATATGAACAGAAAGCCTCCCCAAAGCATAGTTGGAGAGCAGCCTAGGGCTTACCATTGACAACTCTCTTGCACTGAAGCATCTTAATGTCAATCAGCTCCTGTCAAGAAATGAAAGGGTATCAGATGAGTCCTTGGCAGGCAGGGCCCTATGTGACTACCCCAGGCGCCCACCAGAGCCTGACTGACATCCTGTGGCCAGTGCTGGGCACCACATTTAAGAAGCGACAATCACAGCTTGGGAGTGATCATGCCCTCCCAGCATGTAGGTGTTTGTCCTGGAGAAGAGGTGTCAGCTCCCGGCTCCCTTCAAGCCATCTGAAAGGCAGTCAGGCAGTCATGGGGGAGAGAGAGAACTCTGCTTTGTCCCAGGGGCAGGAATGAGGACTAACTACAAAGTGGAAACTACCAGGAAAAAGATTTTTGGTTCAAAAAGGAATAATTTATAACAATCCAAGTTGTCTGGAAACCTCATGGCCTGGAGTTTTCCCTTCCTTGGGGTGTTGCAGAGATTCATGCTTCTCAAGGGAAGGACTAGATGATCCCTGAGGACTCTGCCTCCTCTAAGGTGCCAAGAAACACCCACCTGGGATGGTCTGATTTAGAAGCCTCAGTTTGGGGAGACATTTGGGTGCCCCCCCCAGGGTGCCCAGGGAGTGGGTAGTGAGTCCAGTGTCTCTGATTCTGCCAACAAGGAACCACACAGCATCTTTCCTTCTGATTAGGAGTCTCTCAAGCTCCAGTTGATGTTTGCTTATCATCAGGTTTTGTTATGAAACATGCCATCTTAGCTGCTGTCTGCTTTATGGTCTGTTTTAGTGAATATTTCGGTTTTTTCTGCACCCATTTTTGAGCATAAACAGTGTACTATCAAATTAAAAAAAAAAGGCCATATGCTCACAAAGGAGTCCTGAGCAAGTTTGAAAAACTCTTTCTCCTGGTTTTCTAAACCTTTTACTCTAGAAAATACTATGTGCTCATCACCCATCAAATCCAAAGTGGGGAAACAAGTCATAAAAATGTCAAATCTGGCAGCAAAATTCATTGAATTCACCCTTGTAATCCTGTCGCTTCCCTGTTCCAAAATCTTCTAAGGCTCTCTACTACCGAGTGGATAAAAAACCCCCTGCTACCTGACCTCTCTGTTCAATCATCTGGGCCCTCAAGCGCATCCTGCTCTAGCCTCATTTAAGCAGGCCACTTCCTCAGGTTTGGTAAGCAACAGTCTCCACCCCTCACCCTCCCAAGTTCTTTTCTTATGAAAATCAAAGCTCAGGTGCTCTTCCATAAAGCTTTTCTTTTTCAAATTGGCTGAAAGTGTTTTTTCCTTTCTCATCCTTCTCTACAGTGGTTTGCCTCAATTCCTTTAGTCTAGTCATACTGACTTCTCTGTAGCCACTGTGTGTCCCCCAACACAGCCCCTTGGATTCAAGAACTGGCCTTGAGGCTATCACTGGTCAGAACATCTGACAGGTAGGAGATGACTGAGAAGGTGTGTTGAAATAAATTACTGGCTGACATCCAACAATTATACCAATATTTTTGGCAATCTGAAATATCTTTCTTTTAAAATTTTTTTTATTGATGTTTTCTGTTTTTTAATCATTGTAGTATAACACATTTTTTTTTTTAAATCAGTGGAACCAATCATGGGCAGCTAGGTGGCACAGTGGATAGAGCACCAACCCTGGAGTCAGGAGGACCTGAGTTCAAATGTGACCTCAGACACTTAATCATTGCCTAGTTGTATGACCTTAGGCAAGTCACTTTAACCCCACTAGCTTACCAAAAACCAAAACAAACAAATAAACAAAAAACATAAACCAATGGAACCAGGTAGTAGGAGACTATTAAGCTGAGTTAATGAATAACCTAGTATTGGGTCCACCACCTCCTTTCCAGTTCTTGTGGTCCACAAAATAAGGCTTTGAGATGCAAGATTCCCAGCTTTGTCAGTGAATGGTTAAGAAAAGAATCCAAAGACTGCTGTGGAGAATTCTTACAGGAGTTCTGGCTAACAATCTGTATTTAGGCCAGTGTTGACCTTGTATCGCTGCACCTACTGGATTTGACCCTAGGGTCACAAGACAGAAGCAGCATGGGTGGGGGTGGACTGAGTGGGCAGAGAAGAAGATTGGCCTTGGAGTCAGGCATGTTCAGGGTGGCTTTCACCAGCTTCTCTGAGCTTCCGTTTTCTCACCTATAAAATAAGGAGGAGGAAGATGAAAGATCTAACATCTGAAGACCTTTCTGGATCAGATGATCTCACTAACCCTCCAATAGGAAACAGAAACACGAATGGAACCTTTAATAAACTCCAAGGTAACAAAAAGCTGACCTGATCAAGAAGAAGCTGTGGAAAGAACCTGATGCCAGAGTAAGAGATTCCAGATTCAAATCCTGACTCCACCACATGGCATCAATGTGAGCCAGGCAGTAAAGTCACCTCCCTTCCTTAGGCCCCACACCTGGGATAGGCATACCAGTTTTGGAGGAGGAGGGGGGGGGGTGCCATGCTGGCAGCTTCCTTTGGGGGCAGCACAGCCTTCTAGCCCCCAGAGGACTGGCCTGATCATCTAGGCCAACATAAAATACAAAATGCTGCCTCTCAGTGACCATCTTCCTTCTCTGAATGCAATAACTGATCTTTCTACTTTAAGCATAATTATTCACAGGCCTGTGGCTCCCCTGATAGCCGCCAGTTTGTGGTGTTTCTAAACCACTGAAGTCTTTCCAGAGGACAAGTATATGATTCTAAATGTCAACAGTTCTATATCTTCTATAACTTAAAGGTCCAAACTCAAGCTAAGCCTGAAGAAGTGGGCAACCTGGGATAATTTTTAAAAAGTCAAAGTCAATAAAATAAGTAAGTAATCAGAATTAATACCAGCAACATCATTTGATAAAAACATGGGCAAATATGATGATGTTCCACTTCACAGATAAGAACATTTAGGTTCTGGGAGACTAATCAATTTGCTCAGTCATGTAAACACTCTGCACATATTAAGCCTGTGATAATACAGAAGAGCAAGTATTGATCACCTCTGGCCTACAGAGCACTATGGTAGGCACTGGAAACATACAGAATAAATCTGCCTGAAGGCACAGGTTGTGATCAAGGAGAAGATGGCAGAAGGAATTCTGTGGGAGTCAGTCTGAGTTAACCTTTAAAAAATGGATAGAAGTTTTTTGTTTGTTTTTTTAGTTTTTACAAGACAGTGGGGTTAAGTGACTCGCCCAGGTCACACAGCTAGGCTATTATGTGTCTGAGACTGGATTTGAATTCAGGTCCTCCTGACTCCAGGGCTGGTGGTCTATTCACTGTGCCACCTAGCTGCCCCCAGAAAATGGATAGAAATTTTGCAGGTGGAAAGAGGAACATCTTAAATAAATGCATGTAAGAAAGAAGTCCATGCTCAGGGGCTGGGAATGTCTCCCTTGGCTGGCATGGAAAGTGAATGAAAACAAGGACTTTTAGTTTTGAAAGGCAGAGTGGCAAGCTAGTAGGGATGGGAGGCCTTGAATGCCAGGCAATGGAATGGCATGGCTAATTCTATGGCAAAAAGATTATTCTGGATGGACAGGAGGAATAAGAGACTTGAAGTGTGGATACCTGAAGAGAAACTATGGCAACAGTTTAGTAAGAGTTGAATCGAACTTGAGTCTTGAACTGAGTCAGTTCTAACTTCAAATCGGATGATCATTCATTTATTTTATTCAACTGGCTTAATGGTCAAACTAGAAAAAAATCAGGCTCTGTCAGTTGAAAAACAGTTTCTGGAGTTGTTCCAAAAATTCAAGTTCCAAAACTTTAATTTTTAGATAATTCTGAGCTGCTACTCATGAGTGGCTGCAGCTATTTCACAAATTGTACTGACCAGATCCCTTGCAAATTCAAGTTATTCAGTTTCAATGGGGCCTATTCTGGAAGAAGGGAGGCATTTCATTTCTCCCTAGTGGAGTCCCTGTCTCATTCCCTAAAGAAACTATTCCAGGGACAGCTAGATGGTGCAGTTGATAGAGTACTGGTCCCGAAGTCAGGAGGACCTGAATTCAAATTCGGCCTCAGACACTTAATAATTAACTTAGTTGTGTTACCTTGGGCAAGCCACTTAACCCTGCTGCCTTAAATAAATAAAATTTTTAAAAAAAGAAACTTTTGGAGATCTTTTCTTCCTTCTTCAATTCTCCCATACCTGCCCTCCCTAGAATCCCTAAATGAGAACTTTTCCTCCTATTTTATTGAGAAAAGTGAGGCCATTCGACTCAAAACCCTTTGCTGGCTCATCATTCAATCACATCCCTTAACTGTGTGAGTACACCAAGTCCTCATGTGCTTTACTTTAGTAAGTTTATCATTACACCTCTATGAAGATAACTCCCGGATCTATCTAAGTAGACTGGGGTCTTTCCACTGATTTTCAGACTCACATCACCAATCCCTAATGGACATTTCAAACTGCATGTCCTGGAGAAATCTCACACTCAACATCCAAAATTAAATTCTTTCCCCCCAAACTCTCCTCTCTTCCAAATTTTGCTATTTCAGTCAAAGAAGTCTTCCATTCCAATCCTGAGAAAGAATTGTGGAGTTTAAACAAAGACCAAAGACTATTACATTTAATTTTTTAAAAAATGTTATCTTATTATGTAATTCTGCTATATCTCATACTTTATGTTTCTTCCTTAAGGATATGATTTCTCTCTCATTACATTCAACTTAGATCAACATATACCATGGAAGAAACAATGTAAAGACTAACAAACTGCCTTCTGTGGGTAGGTGGGGGAAGCAAGATTGGGGGGGGGGAATTATAAAATTCAAGATAAATAAAATCTTTCAAAAATAAAAAAAAGAAGTTCCCATTCTCCCACGTTCATTACCTCCACATTATTCTCAACTCCTCATTTTCTATCCATCTAAGCACCCAATCTCTGCTTGTCTTAACTTCTCACTCTAGTTCATCCCCATATCTAATCAGCTACCAAGTCCTGAAGTTTCTAACTTCTCATCATTTCATTTCTTTTCTCTTCTCTTTTCTTTTTGGTTTTTGCAAGGAAAATAGGGTTAAGTGGCTTGCTCAAGGCCATACAGCTAGGTAATTGCTAGGTGTCTGAGGCTGGATTTGAACTCAGGTCCTCCTGACTTCAGGGACGGTGCTCTATCTACTGCACCACCTAGGCACCCCTCACCATTTCTTTTCTACATGCACTTACTCTCCTCTGACAATGCCATTTCACCTGCAGGTTTTGTTGGTATAACTAGACAAGATGATTTTGAATAATTTCCTTTATTTCTTGTTCATTTTATGGTAAAATTTATCCCATTCATAGCCACAGTTATGATTATGAATTATACTTCCTTCCATCTTATATTTTTATACTTCTTTCCTTTATCTCTTTTTCTGCATCCCCTTACAGGAAAGAAAGGACAATAGCTCTTATGCCATTGAAATGTCAAAGGAAAAACACTGTATGGTAGACCCTGTTGAATAGAGACATGCTACAGAGGAAGAAAAGGGTAATGAATTGGGAGTGTGCTCAACTCTAGTAATCTATATTTGCTACAATCTACTTCTATTCCTCTGTTCCGTTTCTCTTTCCCTCACCCAGCCCCTGATCACATCATCTTACTTTTCCTTTCTTCCCTTCTGAATCTATTCTCTGAGTTGCAGTTTGTTTGTTCTTTAAAATTTTTATTTAAGGCAATGAAGTTAAGTGGCTTGCCCAAGGTCACACAGCTAGGCAATTATTAAGTGTCTGAGGCCGGATTTGAACTCAGGTCCTCTTGACTCCAGGGCCGGTGCTCTATCCATTGCCACCTAACTGCCCCTTTGCGGTTTGTTTTGTTAATAACGTCTAATCCTAGGGGCAGCTAGGTGCTTCAGTGTATAGAGCACTGGTCCTGAAGTCAGGAGGACCTGAGTTCAAATCCAGCCTCAGACACTTAATAATTACCTAGCTGTGTGGCCTTGGGCAAGCCACTTAACCCCACTGCCTTGCAAAAGAAAAAAAATGTCTAATTTCTCCATAAATCTACTCTTCCCCTTAATTCCAGCTTCCTTCTCCCTATTCCCACCTGCTTCTCTTTTGTAGTTCTACCCCCAAAACTTTATGTATATGCATGGGTACATGTAGATATAATTTTAACTCTTCTTTCTCTGGTCGAGATGAAAAGTGAGGTTCGAAAGAGTACTTCTCTCAACTTTTTCACGATGTTTGAGTAGTCTTATCAGGTTTGTTAGATAGTAAGTAACCTCCTCCATTCCTCTTTCTTTTCGAGTATATTTTTTCCTTTCTTGTTCTTTCTTAAAAATCATCAAAACCTAGAAAAACCACTCTTAGGTCTTTTGAAAACCCTCCTCCTGCCTTTGAAGATCTTAGGGCTTCTAAGGGAACACTTGTTACTTCTCCCCATTAGAATATAATGCTTAGAGATGAAACAAAGCTTTCTTGCCTCTCTCCTGGGCCTGAGTTTTGGCATGACTGGATTCATAGGATTTCTGTATGACTGGGGGATTTCATATTTACTTACTTTTCCAGTCTAAATATCTGAATGTATCTTAGTATCCAGACTACATTTTCTGCATTGGAAGGAATGGTTTGATCCTAGCATGTCACATCTGGGGTCCTACCACTTCTTCCTTGCCTTAGGTGATATGCTTCAAGGATCTCATGGGCAGCTCGGAACAGGGAGCTGCTCTGAGCTATTCTGCTCCTATTAAACCTGTCATATTGAGGTCTCTAGCATGTACCTTTAAAAACTGTTTTTCAATAAATGAATCCACAAATAATTGAAAACATCATCAACTCCCTGAAAAGTGCCTGGTGAATCAGCATTTATACTAGAATACAATTTTGAAATGAAAAAAAATCCTGAAAAAAATTACTACTAGAAATGATTCCTCTATAGAACATCTCTATTCAACAGAGACTACATACAGTTTTTTTTTTCTTTGTCATTTCAATAGAGTCTTGACTTTTCCTTCCTATAATTTTCTAACTTCTTTGATGCTCAAGGGGAAATGCTTCAAACATTAGAAAAGGGTCAACTGAGACAAATGAACTAAGTTAGGGCTTACTGTCCTATGCATTAACACAAGAAGGACTGAAATTTAAAAATAAAGGATACATCTGTGTCAAATTTTTTCTTAATCCATAAGGCAAAAAATATATAGATCACAGGATAAAAGTTTTATATTTCAAAGTAAATTTTTGTGTCAATTAACTTACTTAGCCTTTCTAATATTAATATTAGACTAAGTAAACATTAGTTCATAGAATCATAATAATAAGCAAAGTCTTCTCACAGGTTATGAAAAAGTAGTCAGCATTTATTCTCTGTCTCTGTCTCTGTCTCTGTCTCTGTCTCTCTCAGACTGGAATTTCAGCAGTGAGGAAAAGCCTACTACCAATGCAGATAGGCATCTATTCTGCAACTTACAGTTCTGAAGAGTGGTCTGGGGCACTGAGAATTAATTGACTTTTCCAGGACTGGCCCCAGGCCTTCCTGACTCTGAGGCTATCCTTTTGTCCCTTGTGATGAGCTGTCTTATTCTCTCTCTCTCTCTCTTTCTCTGTATGACTGGATACAGATAAGGCATGTGCACATACACATGTACACCAGACAATCTTCCCCATGCCTGGATGCTGGAGACAGATCTAAGGTGTGTGTCTGCACATAGGTATGTATGTTGACACTTACACACAGGTCTAGACTGTGCGAGTGTGCACACATCTATGTAGACATGCTCATAGATTCTAATGCTTGCCCTCCTCTCTGGAGCATACCCAGACACCACATGACTGAAAAGAAAGGGCCCAGCTTGGCCCTTCTGATTCAGTGGCACGGGAGCAGCTGGGCTTCAGAGCACAGAATGTACACTTAACAAACACATTCTGGAAAGGTAAACAATAATTTGGAAGTGGTGGTACAGATTGAGCACATGAAAGTCACAGAATATTATTGTCACAAGAAATGACAAACAGGAAATGTAAAGAAATAGTGTCTTCCTCTTCTCCTCACCCCCGCCCTTATGTGTGGGATTTTCATCCTCATTCGGACGAACCCCATGCAACGTCAGCTTTCAGGACCCATGTCTTGACCTCAGCCCTGGGTTTCTTCACTCCCCACAACCATCCCTTCCTGTCTGTCTCTCACCCAGGCTTCTTGGTCCTCACATCAACCTCCAATCTATCCCTCATGCTGTCCCAGGCCAGAATTCCTGCTGTGGCCTCTGGCTTCTCCCTTCAGAATCTACACTTGAGGCTTAACCAGCTCCACTTTATCCCAGTGCCCTTTTCCCTTGAGACCCTTGGCTTAGGCTCTTAACTACATCCATCATTTCCAAAGCCCACCAGAATCATTGCCAGCTCCTGGCTTCTCCACTTCTTTATGGAGACTGAGTCTACTACAAATTTTGGCTTGCCCATCCCGACCTAGCCTTAGTCTTTACTAACTGGATCTCATCTTTAGCACCTCACAACTGTTTCAACCTTTCCAGTCAAGCCACTTCTGTCTCATCCTCCCTTCTCACCAATCACATACCCGGTTTGGCATGAAAAGCATTCATACTTGACCCCTTTCTCCCTCTCCACTCTCCAGAATTCTAATTTTCATTTTTATTTTTCACAACAAACACAAAAAAGAACAGAAAAGGGAGCCCACAGATGAAGTGGCTCCTCCCCATTCTGTAGCACAGTTCATGCTCATTGTCCTTGTTCCAAAGCCACTCTGGGTCTTGATTTCTCCACTCTCTTCTGCCAGGCCCTCCAGTCATACCTGCTCCCCCCGCCACGCTCCGTGCCCCTGCATGTCCCACAGGCCTGCCAAGAACACCCTCCATTCTTACTTCTCAATCTTCCTTCAAACATCTCCTCCACTGCTACCTTCTAGATGAAGCCACACCCCACCCCCCTGCCCCTGTCTTCCCTCCCTAAAAAGCCTTGGATGCTTTTCCTCCTCCTCCTCCTCCGATGCTGCTCCCCCACTACAGAGGGAGGAACCTGACTTGCATTTGTCTTTGTATCTCAATACAGGAACTTAATGCATGTCCTAGTCCCTCAGAGAGACCACCTGGGCATCACCTCTGACTCTGCTCCATTCACTTCTAGCCTCCACCTAGCTGCCCTCCAGGGAATCTTATTTTCTTTTATCTACTTCCCTCCACATCCTTCCAAGGGCACCAGCCTGCTTCAGGTCTTAATCACCACTCATCTGGATTGTTGTAACTATCTCCTAATTGGTCTCCCAGATTCTGTTTTTCCTCCCTCTTCCATTCATTCACATAATTGCAAAATTAATATACATAATATATAGATCTGATGAGGTCATCCTTTTTTGTTTTTGTTTTGTTTTCCCCTTTCGTTTCTATTTTATTTATTTTTCCAACTACATGTAATGGTAGTTTCCAACAATGATTTTTTTATATTTTTCTCCTACCCTTTCTCTTTCCCCCGAATGAAAACAATGAGTACTGGCTCTACATCTATAACCATACTGAATATAGATCCATATTAATCATGCTGTGAAAGAAGAAATACATCCAAATGGAAGAAAAAATTAGAGAGAAAAATGACAATTCAAAAGACAATATTTTTCTAAAAATTGAAGATAGTAAACTTTTCTTTTTTCTTTCTTTCTTTTTGCAAGGCACTGGGGTTAAGTGGCTTGCCCAAGGTCACACTAGGTAATTATTAAGTGTCTGAGGCCAGATTTGAACTCAGGTCCTCCTGACTCCAGGGCCGGTGCTCTATCCACTGTGCCACCTAGATGCCCTGATAGTAAACTTTTGATCAGGTCATCTTTGCTCAAAAAAACTCTAATGCTCTGCCTTCCCACTAGGATAAAAGCCAAACTCTCCTGCTCCACTCTTCAAGCCCTTTACAGGCTGGCCCCAGTCAGTGCTTCTCGTTCTCCTTCATTTACTCCACTTTCTAACCAAGGCTTTACATGGGCTGACCCCCCACATGGAATCATCTCATCTTGATCTTCACCTCCTACTATCTCTAGTTCTATCTGAAAAATTCAGTTTTAGTGCATGTCCTACAATAAATGTTTCCTGATTCCTTTACCTGCCAATATCCCCCTCTTGGAAATTGCTTGGTATAGATTTTATATTGAACATTCCAAGTATATGTTGCTTCTCCTCAACAAGTATAACTCCTCAAGAGAACAGACTATTTCATTTTTGTCTTTATTTCCTAAGTGGCTAGGACATTTAAAAAGGAGTGATTTGAATCAAACAGGAGAAAACTTAGATGAACAAGTTCAATATGAAGAAAGTAGAACTAGAACATGCACAATGAGCGTGACTATGGAAAAGTGAATGAATGAATAAAGAGCACAAATCCACAGGAAAAGGAACACAAATCATAGAAATAAACTGGATGTTTGTGGTATTAGTGTGTTCAAATTAATGGACAAATATGCTCTTAGGGTCTAAATCACAGAATTTAGGGATGAACCTTAGAGATTATCCAGTAGAAACTCATTTTATAGAAAAGGAAAATGAAACCAAGAGAGGTTTAAGCAACTGACATCTGGCCCGACTTAATGCAAAATCCTTTTATCTCTAGACCAAGCCAAGATATTATGTTAGTTTGGGGGCCTATCTCAGCATTTAGATCTACTTCTGTATTTTAGTCTGAGACACAGGACTGTTGTAGATTAGATCACCCAAGGTTGCCCAGGACACCCATTCCAGAACATAACTCTATGTCCTTCCACCTTAGGAAGATCTGAAACAGACCCAGGTTCCCAGGACAACTTCCTTTTCTGGAGTTGAACCTGAAACAGATCCAAGAGGGCCCAGGCATTCCCACATTCCCCTTCAGATTCACAATATGCCTTCAAAGACTGGACCAGGTCAGAGACCAAGACTACTTGGCATCCATCGATGTCAGGCTCTCAATGCTGAAATCTCCTCAGTCACAACTATTCATTCAGGAAACACATGTATATACTTGCCCACATATTAAACACACAATTCTTCCTTCCTTGTGGCTCCAGTAGGTCTCTGAAAAATGAGTTCAGGGGCTTCAATGAATCTTCCCATGTGCCAGAGAGAACTCACTGAGGAAAGGCTGCTCTAGGAAACTTCTTACCTCACAGTAGACTATATCAGCTCCATAATCCAAGGCCAAAAGCCGCATGGGGAGTGTCCCTACTCGGACCATAGGGGCCAGGATAACTTTGCCTTGGTAACACAGCGTGAGATTGTTCACAATCATTTCTCCTCTGCTGTGAGCTGAAACAAGAAAGATAAAGAAAGAAAATCATTTCTGACATGTGAAATGATAGTTCTTATTTTTATCTTTGGTCTGGCTCGCTCAGGGTACTTTGTCCCTGATTCACCTTGTTTATTTTGACCTGACTGATTAGTTCTATAAAAAATTATCAAGGCAAGAATGCTGTATCAGAATTATCAATACCTGAATAGTTACCCCCGCAAAACCACAGAAAACCTCAGAGGAATTAAAATGTAAACACACACATGTGTGCATACTTGACAGCCACATAAACACATACTGTACACAGTTGGTCCACTGGATCTTTCCCTTATAAAATATGGTCTGGTTGCAGGACATGAGAACAAACTGATTGGGTATAGCCCGATTTCTTAACTAGGAACTGCACTGTAAGAAATAATGAAGAGGCTGGTTTCAGAGAAACTCGGGAAGACTTGTAGAAACTGGTACAGAAGGAAGGTGGAGACAAGTAAGTGATTTATATAATAACTACATAATTAAAAAGATAAACAGCTTTGAGGGACTCAGGAACTCATCAACACAATGATCAACAATGATGACAGAGGACTCACATGAAATATTCTATCTACCTCAAGATCCAGGGCAGACTGAGAAATTCTTTTTTTTTGGGGGGTGGGAACATGGCCAATGAAGAATTGATTTTGCTTGACTATGTTTAGAGTAGGGGTTCTGTTATTTCTTTCTCACTGGGGGATGAGGATGGGGAGGAGGTGGGAGGGAGAGGGTAGATTTTTGCCAATTGAGAAAGTAATAATTTTTAAAAGCCTATGGAGTGTGGGGGGGAAACTTCTGTATGAATTATTTGGGTTTAATGATCTGAATTTTACAAGAGTACAAATCCTGTGAAGAGACTACACTGCTACTGCCCTAAGGGCTTTTTAAATTTTATTTATTTAAAGCAATGGAGTTAAGAAACTTGCCTAAGGTCACATAGCTAGGCAATTATTAAGTGTCTGAGGCCAGATTTGAACTCCTGACTCCAGGGCCGCTGTTCTATCCACTGGACCACCTAGCTGCCCCATGGACTACAATGTTACCAAGAAATTTACTTCACAGACATAAACAACATCTGGCAGGTTCTGTACTAAATGCTGGGGTTACCCTCAGGGAGCTCACCATCTAATGGGGACAACAATTCACAAAAGGAAGCTGAAAATGGAGAGAGAGGCTCAGGGACAGGTACTGGTGCTAAAGGGTCTCAGCCACATAGCTATGATGAAACCAAGTGGCACAACTGGCACAGTAGAGTGGTAAAGCTGAATTAATCTCCATGACAATGAGATTTCAGGTAAAAAGCTTATCTTGGGGAAGCAAGATGTTCTCCCAACCTAAACCAAACAAATCAGTTGGAACATCTGGAGCATCCTGAGCCAAGCCACCCCCATGCAAACAGCAAACTCTATAACTTTGGTCTCCCTGAAAAGTTGCCTTGGCAGAGAAATTTGTCATCCTGAAAAAAACAGTGAAAAGTCTCTTGAAATGAAGCTTGATTGGTCTTTGGCTAACATCCATAGTCTATTGTAGGCCCCATAATAAATTGCTGAAAAAATGTCACAAAAATATCCTTAGACAACCCTTCCTTGGTGAAGAATATCCACTAGAACATCCTCCACAAATGGTGGTCCAGCCTTTTCAGGGAGCAGGAGGCTCACTACCTCATTAAAGAGCCCATTCCACTGTTGGGCAGCTCTAATGCTACACTCTCACCTTTAGGTCACTATTCTCCTTGGTGGAGTCATACAGCTTATCCTTCCTCCATGGAATAGCCTTCAAATATTTGAAAACAGACACTCGTTCTCGGATAAACATTCCCTGATCCTTTAAATTCCCTCTGTGACTTTGGCTTTGGGACTCTTCACCATTATGCTTGTTCTCTAAGCTTGCTCTAGTTACTGATGATGAAAGTGATGAAAATTTTTAAAACTGATTTATTTCACATTTTTACAATAATCTTGATTGGAAGTAAACATAACACCCTCGCCGCCCACAAAAGAGAGAGAAACCTTAAGAGAAATGACATGAGAGGAAAAAAAAAAGGTGTACTCCAGTCTATGTTCTGATACCATCAATCTGTCCCTGGGATGGGTTGCATTCTTTATCTTAAGTCCATCAGAGACGTTGCTTCAATATTTTTTCCCATAGTTGCTGCTATTAACTATACTAAACTCCATTTTATTCTTCCCCACTCTCATTTATCCTATTTTCTCTCTCTCCTTTCACTCTGTCCCTCATCAGAAGTGTTATATCTGACTATCCACTTCCATAATCTTCTCTCTCTTCTATCAACTACTCCGTTCCATCCCTTTCCTCTCATTTTCCCTCTAGGATAGGATAGATTTCTATACCCTATTTAATGTGTAGGTTATTACCTCTGAGTCATTTCTAATGAGAATAAAGGCTCACTCATATCCCTTGCCTTCTCTCCCCTCCACTCCACTGCAAAAGCTTTTTGTTGACTCTTTTATGTGAACTATCTTAGCTCATTCTACCTCCCTTTTCCTTTTCTCACAGTACATTCGTTTTTCATCCATTAACTCCATATATATATATCTCATACCCACATATTCAGCTCTCTCCTGTGTATAAACGAGAATGTTTGTATGATTTATCAGTACCTTCTTCCCAGGCAGAAATACATGCAGTTCAACATCATTCAGTCCCTCAAAATTTTCCCTTCCCATTCACCCTCTCTATGCTTCACCTAAATCTAATACTTGAAGATCAACCTTTCTGTTCAGCCTCTGGTGGTTTCATTCAATAGGAAAATCTGAAAGTCCTCTGTTTCATTGAATGTCCATCTTTCCCCTGAAAGAGGATGTTCAGTTTTGCTGGGTAGTTGATTTTCAGTTGTAATCCAAGCTCTTTTGCCTTTCAGAATATCATATTCCAAACCATATGAGACCTTAATGTAGATGCTGCCAATCCTGTACAATCCTGACTGTAGCAACAGGGTAATTGAATTGCTTCTTTCTGATTGTTTGTTTGACTTGTTAGTTTTGGAATTTGGCTGTAATATTCCTGGAAGATTTGGGGGGGGGATCTCTTTCAGGAGGTGATCAATGGATTCCTCAATTTCTATTTTACTCTCTGCTTCTAGGATCTCAGGACAATTTTCCTAGATTATTTCTTGAAAAAAATGAAGCCTAGGCTCTTTTGCTGGTTATGACTTTCAGGTAGCCCAATAATTTTTAAATTGTATCTTCTGGATCTCTTTTCTAAGTCAGTTATTTTTCCAAAGAGATATTTCACATTTTCTTCTTTTTCATTCTTTTGGTTTTGTTTTATTGATTCTTGATTTCTCATAAAATCATCAGCTTCCCTTACCTCTATTCAACATTTGAAGGAGTTATTTTTTTCAGAGTTTTTTATCTCCCTTTTCAACTGGCCAATTCTGCTTTTTTAAAGTATTCTTCTCCTCCTTTGCCTTTCAGACTGCTTTTTCCATTTGACCTATTGTATCTCCCCATGTATAAGATACACCTTAACTTTAGGGCCGAAAATTTGAAAAAAAATATCACATAAGGTTATTGAATTCAAGTTTTATTAAAATAAATTCATATGGGGGGTGACTAGGTGGCGTAGTGGATAAAGCACTGGCCTTGCAGTCAAGAGTACCTGGGTTCAAATCCAGGCTCAGACACTTAATAATTACCTAGCTGTGTGGCCTTGGGCAAGCCACTTAACCCCATTTGCCTTGCAAAAAATAAAATAAAATAAATTCATACAGTTCCTTATCACTGTCTCAGGAGAGGCTCTGACCACTCTCCTGCCAGTGCTCTGGTCTGGGATTGACCACAAGTACTCCCCTAGCAAGTCTGGTGCATGGAAGCATGCTTAGTCCATTCCGTTTCATGGAGGACCCGAGTTCAAATACGACCTTCCTTTTTTTTTAAGGTTTTTTTTTTTTGTTTTTGCAAGGCAAATTGGGGTTAAGTGGCCAGGGCCACACAGCCTAAAAGTTTGCGGCATAATCACTGATTAAGATCCAAGGAGGGGCGGCTAGGTGACCCAGTGGAGAGAGTACTGGCCTTGGGAGTCAGGAATACCTGAGTTCAAATCTGGCCTCAGACACTTAATAATTACCTAGCTATGTGGCCTTGGGCAAGCCACTTAACCCCGTTTGCCTTGCAAAAATCTAAAAAAAAAAAAAAAAAAGATCCAAGGAGCCCGGTGCTCTCTCCACTATGCCACCTAGCCACCCTCAAAATATGACCTCAAACAATAATTGCCTAGCTGTGTGACCTTGGGCAAATCACTTAACCCCACTGCCTTTAAACAAATAAATAATAATAATAAATAAAAAGGATGTGCTTTATTAATGGGGAAATATGGTAAACTGGTTTTTAACATTGTATTTTTCTTTAGTATTTTTTGAATCTCTTTCATCAAGTTTCATACTTTGTTTTCATGATTTTCCTGTATAACTCTCATTTCTCTTCCCAATTTTTTCTCTACTTCTCTTATTTGCTTGTCAAAGTCTTTTCTTGCCTCTTCCATAGCCTAGCCTGAGACCAATTCCTATTTTTCTTGGAGGCTTTTGATACAGAAGTTTTGACTTCATCATCTTCTGAGTGTGTATTTTGATCCTCCATGGGACCAAAGTAATTTTCTATAATCAGATTTTTTTTCTGTTGTTTGCTCATTTCCTTAGTCTATGACCTGATTTTATTGTGCTTCCAAAGCTTTTGGGGGTTTTGGGGATACCTCCCCCACCTTAATTCCTTCAAGGTCTTAAGAGAGGCTCTGACTGCTCTCCTGCCTATGCTCTGGTCTGTGGATGACCCCAAGCACTTCCCTCTGCCCTGAGCCATGAGAAGGGGCCTTGCTCCATTACGATCATATGGTGACTCAGATTGCGACTTCAATCTGTGTATGGGCAAAGCAGCAAAATCCTGTCCCAGGGATAGCAGAGAGACCTCTGAAGTCTCTACCCAACCCCTTACCGCCAGTGATCTGAGCACTCGGGGAGCAGCTGCTGGGGAGCTCCACAGGTTCCTTGCTCACTCTGGTGCAGCAGAGTTCTCTTGCTGACCCTCCAAGCCATCCCCAGTGATCCCTAGGCTAAGAGGTCCAGAAATAGCTCTTGCTGCCACAGACCCAGGTGCCCCATGGGCTATTCCTGGAAGGCTGGATCTGGTTTGCTCTGTTATAGCATAATGCAGTTGCAGCCTGTCTTCCCTGGGGCTTTTGTCCAATCCCCCATCCCAGACCTTTCCTACAGATCCACCAAGTTGTTTTGGACTGGGAAATTGCTTCACTCAGGCTTTCTGTGGGTTCTTCCCATCCAAAATATGGTTAGAGCCATAATTCTACAGCTTTTGGAGCTTTTTGGGAAAGAGTTTCTGGGAGGGGCAAAGCCAAGATGGCGGCAAGAGAGGATCCTCTCTTAGGTGCTCTCTCATAAAACTTCGAAACTAAGGACTCTAAATTTTCAAGAGACAGAACCCACAGAGGGACCCAGTGAGACAGTTCTCTTACTCAAGGTAACCTGGAAAAGAGCAGAAAGGCTCTGCTCCCCAGGGTTGGAGGGGCAACCGCCACGGGGTGGCCTGCCAGAGTGAAAGAACTTCAGCCTCCCGGAGGCAGTCCCAGGACACTAGGAGCTGCGGCTCACAGCAGTGGGGGAGTTTCCTGACCTACACACCCAGGAACGTGGGGCAAAATTGGGGGAACAGTGGGGGGACCTCTGCCAGAGTGGGCACATGAAGCCCAGCCCTCAGGGCACACAGTCTAGATCCAGGAAACAGAAGCAGGCAGAGCTGGTAAGCAGGAGCCCCCAGAGCATGAGCCCATTGAGCTGAGCGAGGGGAGTGAAGAGAGACTGCCGAGCTCTGTCCTCCATCCCTGGAACAGGACTCTGGGGTTCTGAACACATTCAGATCCTGATCACAGTCTAGGCCCCCTACATCAGCCCTGTGGCAGAGGGGAGTGCTTATGGTCATTAACAGACCAGGAGGGAGGACAGAGCCCCACATACTGAGACCCTTGTGGGAGTGTCCCAAAAGCTCAAGAAGCACCCCAAAAACAGGCTAAGGCTGGGAAAATGAGCAAGCAGAGAAATATTTTGCAAATGAGCCCAAGAAGGATGAAAACACTCAGTCTGAAGATGAGGAAGCACAAGCTCCTGCATCTAAATACTCCAAGAAAAACAGAAATTGGGCTCAGGCTATGACAGAGCTCAAAAAAGAATTTGAAAATCAAATGAAGGAGTTAGGAAAAAAACTGGGAAAAGAAAGGAGAGAGATGCAGGAAAACCCATGAAAACAAAGTCAGCAGCTTAGTCAAGGAAATCCAAAAAGTACTGAAGAAAATAACATGCTAAAAACCAGCTTAGGTCAAATGGATAAAATAGTTCAAAAAGTTATTGAGGAGAAGAATGCTTTAAAAAGCAGAATTGGCCAGATGGAAAAAGAGATAAGAAAGCTCTCTGAGGAAAACAAATCCTTCAGACAAAGAATAGAACTCAGGGAGATTGCTGAATTTATGAGAAATCAGTAAGCAATACTTCAAAATCAAAAGAATGAAAAATTAGAAGAAAATGTGAAACATCTCATTGAAAAAACACCTGATATGGAAAACAGATTTAGGAAAGATAATTTAAAAATTATTGGAATAGGGGCAGCTAGGTGGCGTAGTGGATAAAGCTCTGGCCCTGGAGTCAGGAGTACCTGGGTTCAAATCCAGTCTCAGATACTTAATAATTGCCTGGCTGTGTGGCCTTGGGCAAGCCACTTAACCCCATTTGCCTTGCAAAAAAAGAAAAAAAAGAAAAAAAGAAAAATTATTGGAATACCTGAAAGTCATGATCAAGGAAAAGAGCCTTGACATCATTTTCAAAGAATTACTACAGGAAAATTGCCCTGCTATCCTAGAAGCAGAGGGCAAAATAGAAATGGAGAAAATCCACAGATCCCACCAAGAAAGAGATCCTAAAAAAACAACCCCCAGGAATATTATACCAAGTTCCAGAACTCCCAAGTCAAAGAGAAAATATTACAAGCAGCCAGAAGGACACAATTCAAATACTGTGGAGCTGCAATCAGGATCTCACAGGACTTAGCAGCAACTACATTGGAAGCTCATAGAGCTTGGAATATAATATACCGGAAGGCAAAAGAGCTTAGAATGCAGACAAGAATCAACTACCCAGCAAAAATGAATGTCCTCTTCTAGGGAAAAAGATGGACTTTCAATGAACCAGGGGAATTTCAAATGTTCCTGTTGGAATGGCCAGAGCTGAACAGAAGGTTTGATCTTCAGATACAGGACTCAGGTGAAGCATAGATTGGAGGAGAAGGGGAAAATATAAGGGACTTAATTGATGATGAACTGCATGTATTCCTGCATAGAAAAATGACACTGATAAAACTCATATGAACTTTCTCAGTTAATAGAGCAGGTAGAAGGAGCTTTTATAGATGAAGCACAGGAGAAAGCTGAATTTGAAGATAAAATATGGTGTAAAAATGGAGTCAATAGAAAAAAAAGGGAAATATAATGGGAGAAAGAAAAAAGAGAGGGGGAATAGGCCAAGATATTTCATATAAGATTTTTCTTTATTACAATGAGCTATTGCAATGATATGGAAGGGGGAAGGAAAGGGGGAATGAGGGAATCTTCGCTCTCATCAGAGGTGGCTAGGAGAGGAAACAGCATATATATTCAATGGGGTATAGACATCTGGAGTAAGAAGGAGCGGGGAGCAGGGGAAGGGGTGGGGATGTGAATGAAGGAGGAGAGGATGGACCATGGGGGGAGAGTGGTTAGATATAACACATTTTCTTTTTTACTTCTTGCAAGGGGCTGGGATTGGATGGTCTGTCCGGGACCATAGGGCCAGGTGGATGCTGGGCCTAAGGGGTGGTATGGGGGCTCGGGGCCTCTTGGCCCCAAAGCCGGGGATCTGTCTGCTGCACTACTCAGCTACCCTACAGCAGAGTCAAAGTGAAAAGAGAGAGAAAACATAGTACATGGTAGTGGAGAAATAAGAAAGGAGGTAGTTGTGATCAGCATTGGCAATGGTGGAACAAAATGGAAGTAACTTTTGGGATGGACTTAGCATAAAAATGTGATCCACCTGCGACAGAGTTGGTGGTGTTGGAACACAGACTGAAGCACATTTATTATTATTATTATTATTATTATTATTATTATTATTATTATTATTATTATTTGGAGGGGGGTGCGGGGCAAATGGGGCTGGGTGGCCTGCCTGGGGCTGCATAGCAGTAATCGTTGGCTGTCTGAGGCCGGATTTGGACCCAGGTCTTCCTGGCTCAAGGGTCAGTGCTCTGTCTGCCACCCAGCTGCCCCTACTATTATTACTATTTTATATCTTTTTTTTTCTTCTTTTTCGTTTTTGCAGGGCAGTGGGGTTGGGGTGGCTTGCATGTCACACAGCTGGGTGATTGTTGGGTGTACGGGGCCAGATGTGGGCTCGGGTACTCCTGGCTCCAGGGCTGGTGCTCCGTCCACTGTGCCACCTGGCCATACCTACAATTATCCTATTATTTTTTAAATTTTAATTTTTTTCTTTCCCCTTTATTGCTCAAGCAAGTCTATATTTGGGGGGAGGGGGTATTTTGTTTACTCTTAAACAAGAATATTTTATTAATGCATAAAAAAACATTTGTACAAAATGAGAATAAATAATGAATAAATAAGAGTTTCTGGGAGCTATGAAATTTTTAATCAACTAAATTGACCTACATGACACAAAGAGGAAGTCTGATCATACTACATTCAATTTCAAAGGGAAAAAAAGGGATATGTCTATTGAGGGAGAAATATAAATATAAGGGCAAAGTTCTGACCATTTCTGTTCCAATTGTCAATTTAAACATTCATTTTCTTTTCAAGTTTTATTATAATGTAAAAACATTAATAAAAATAAGATACAATTAAAAAACAAATTCCAAAATACTCAATTTGATCCCTCCCTCACTGAAAAGTATATATATTTGCAGAACCCAACAATAGTGTCTTATTTGCCCTTGTATCCCTCTCCTCTCTTTCTTCTTCTATTAACATTTATTTTATAATGATACATTGCCTCCTTTACTGGTGATGTAGGCACCAAAAATTGCTTCAAGGTCCACTTTATAAGTCTCAGACTTTGAAATATGTTCCCTAAGGCATCTTTCAATAGAAAATAATTTTGTCTTTGAGAAAGTCAGTCTAGCAAGTACACAGTGGCAGACAGAGGTGATACAGACCTATTAACACAGACACCTCTGGGACACAAAATTTTTGTTTCACTCACAAGATAACCCTAAAAGGCCTGGACAAATCTCTCAGTAGAAAGAAAACTTCTGGGCTTTCAAGCTAACTACAAATCCCAGGCTTTGTAACAGCTGTCCAGGGAAAGCAACAAATGAAAATACATGGATAGCACAGTACGGAAAAGATTTGGACTTGAGAGCCTTGAATTCAAATTCTGACTCAGATACCAGCTGTGTGACCATTTATCTTGGAGGCTTAGTTTCCTTATCTGTAAAATGGAGACAATAATAGATGCAGCTCTCACTTCAGAAGGTTTTCTTGAGAAATGCATTTTTAAAATCTTCAAGCACTATATAAGCTATGATTTATCATCCCACTGGAATTCTTACTCTCCCTGCCCTCTGACTGATACTGAACTGTGAGTCTTCCCAGACTGTGGTATTCCATGATGTATTTTTTTCTGTTTAGTGATCACACATCACACAATTGACATCATTGTTAAAATAAAGGAATAAAGCCCAGGATCTCCAAAGTTTGAGCACCCCTAAGGGAGCCAACTATAGTCCATTCACTCTTTTTCTATCCTTATTCTCCAAAGGCCTTCCTCTAGGTCTCTTGACCCTGGTGGATTCCAATATAGCCCATGGGCTGGCTGCTAAATAGCCATTTCAATACCTGCCCAGTTCACCTCATACTGGTCAGATCTCTCAAATGACACCTTTTATGCCACTCTACTGAGTAATTTTTCTTGGCAAAGTGTTGAAGGCTTGCTCATGTTTACCAAATACCTCTCCTTTGCCCTTTGAATAACCTGAAACCTTAGTTCCTTAGTTCTTCAGAGACAATGGTTTTCAATGACTCAGTCATATAGAATCAGGAATGCTGCAAGAATCCACTATTGACGGCAATAGTCTATGTATATGGTAAATGGAAAGGAAGGGGAGATATCACAGACAGGCTGCCCTGGCACCTCAGTTACTCTGAGCCCTCTTCTCTGCTAATCTCACTGAAAACAGTCCTGGAGGGAGCTCAGGGCCACAGTGTCTGAAATGTTACTGAAAGGAAATCTGATCTAATCTTTCAGCCTTTCATCAAGGCTCACTGGCATCCTCATAACTCATGGCCATTATCTAGAAGGATGGGGGGTGGGGAGAGGGTGGAGCCCACCAGCAATTAGTTCACACTTTGGTTCCACTAAAGCACTTCAATCCCTGGCAAACACTCCCCACTCCCTCCTGGGGCCCATACTCACTGTCCTAATTTCATCTGAACACACCAGCCCCACACACCACTCAACTAACTCTGTATTATCCTGGCTCACAACCTACATGGTCATCTCTCTCTGTCTCTGTCTCTCTCTCCAGTATCCATCAGATGTTCTGATTATGTCATGATAGTTCTAAATCCTCCCAGACCAAATAAGGACCAGAATAAGAGAAACAGGGAGGATATTTTATTGTTAAAAAAAATTTTTTTCAAAAATTCTCAACTTGTCACCAGAGAAAACTAGCATTTCCAACAAAGGCAGAGGAGAAAAAGGGGGCTACCTTCCCAGCTGTGAACCTGCCCTTGCCTCTCCTTCCAAGTATACAACAAATTGAACATATTTTCAACACAGCCCTGTTTGTGTTTCCCACAGAAAGAAGGCTATCTTCTATAATGAGCTATGACTGGATTTCTTTCCTTCTCAGTCACAGAGCAATGGTAGGACTTCAGTGACTTTACAACCCTATGATAGAGTTAGTGCAGGTACTATCACTTCCATTTTGAGGACAAGAAACTGAGGCTGAGGGACTTATCTGTGGTGACACAGACACCAATTTGCTTCTATGGGAGGAGTCTCATTGTAATCGTAAACACATATACCTTGTACAGTACAATTGATTGCTGGTTATCATTTAAGATATACCTGAGTTATAACTCCACTGTTAGATGCTGCAAAAAACCACAAAACTTCAAAATGTTGTCCCCTACCTAAGGAAATAATCACAGTTATTACTACTAAAGATGGATGAAAATTGGTAATAGAGAATATAGGAACAATCAGATTGTTATCCAGTATTCTTGTGAAGATACACTAGTTACATATGGGGGAAGCTAGGTGATGCAATGGGTAGAGCAGCAGGCCCAGAGTCAGGAAGACCTGAGTTCAAATGTGGCCTCAGACACTTAACCTTTACTAGCTATGTGACCTTGGGCAAGTCACTTATCCCTGACTGCTTCACATCCAGAGCCATCTTCAGTCATCCTGACTCATTTCTGGCCACTGGATCCAGATGGCACTGGAAGAGAAAGTGAGGTTGGTGACTTAGCACAGTTCCCCCTTCACTTAAATTGTTTCATGTTGTCATCTCCCTGATCAGGGTCATCTTTGAGAAAGGACAAACATCATCATCCTCATCACCATCACTAGTTATGTAAACATGAACCTCAGGAATCTTCTTAAGATGTTTTGAAATATTTGTTAATTCATTTAAAAATAACAGTAACAAATGTTATTTTTTTATTTTTTTTTTTTTTTAGGTTTTTGCAAGGCAAATGGGGTTAAGTGGCTTGCCCAAGGCCACACAGCTAGGTAATTATTAAGTGTCTGAGACCGGATTTGAACCCAGGTACTCCTGACTCCAAGGCCGGTGCTTTATCCACTAAGCCACCTAGCCACCCCAACAAATGTTATTTTAACAAAATATAAATATAAATGATATTTTTATGAAAAAATTACTGTATTTTCTAAAACAAGATTTAGTAAGAAGAGCAGAGTTTCACATTTTTGCAAATCTCTTTCATGTCTGATTTAATAGAAGAAAGTTGGATTCTAAAATCTGCTTCTGCATTCAATAGTTGCAATATATTATTTTGGATAAAGAAAATTCAACCTCATACTGCTAAGGCAGCTGTAAAAGAGAGAAGGATTTTTATAGGCAAATAATATCTTATTCTCATTAAAATAGTTTTGACCTCAAAGTTCCTCTCTAAAGGTCTTGGGGACTTCTAGAGGCCATAGATCACACTTTGAGAAGCCCTATGCTAGACATTCAATCAGAATAAGGGGATGTTTATTTCACTGAGATAGGGAACTCTTAAGACAAGCCAATTCCCTCTAGCAATTCAGGTTGGTATATTTTCCACAATTTATAAAGGATGTCTAAGAAATTGAGTGGTGCTTTAAGCTTTAATAACTTACTTTTCAGGAGACCCATTTCAGAAGAAATGTTAGAGCACAAAAGCCTGGATAAGGTGCCAAGGCCAACAGGGTCAGAGCTGGCATGACAGTTCAGGCCCTGCTAACTCCTTCCTTGGTCCCAACACTACTAGGCCCCCTAGACATCAATGTGGAGAGAGTATATTGGAGAAGGTACAGAAGAACAGTGCTCTGGCTTAGCACCCAGATTTCCTATCATTTGGATGGTTGTTAATCACACAGCTTTTCATGAAGTAAGGAAATACTGTGGCTTCACTTGTTTTTTTTTTTAATCCTTTGTCTAGAACTTCAAAGAACTGAGATTTCACAAGTGAGGTGGGGTCTCCACTCCACTTACAGACCATGATCTGCCTAAAGATGTACTAGAATGAATTTGAGGGCTTTATTGCTGAAAAATTCAACATCTTGCAGTAAATCTGGCCAAACTTAACTAGGCTGGTCCCTGGATATCAGACACACATGCTCTGTGTCTCTTCCCCAAATTTTTCTGACATGGTTGAAGCTTACAAAGCTTTTCGATCCTCTGGCATGGTTTTGCAAACCAAGGGTCATGTCCAAGCCATCATGAGGTACCAGAAGAACATAAATGAAGGAAGAATTGTCAGGTAACAGAGATGATAGAGCACTGGGCCTGGCCTCAGGAAGACCAGAGTTCAAATCCAACCTCAGGCACATGCTAGCTGTGTGACCCGGGCAAGTCACTTATCTACCTTTATATGATGTCAAATTACTAAGATATGATCATCTAACACTGAAACCAAACTTATAACACTAGTAACAGACTGTAAATTCTTTGACAGAAAACTGTTTTCCTCATTTTTATAGCTCCTGCAATTTTTAATAGTGCCTTGGAACACAGTAGTAAATGCTCAATGAAGTATCTTTAAGTAGTTGCACAATTAAGCCATCTTCATTGGCTCTCTTTTCTATCAAGTAAAATATAAATACTCCTTAGTCTGGCATTTAAAGCACAATCTGGCTCTCTTTTCCTCTATTATTTCACACTATAGGTTGTAGTGCCTACCTCACATTACAGCAGTTTGCATTCTTTCAGGCCATCACTCTAATTGAAATATACACCCTGCTAATACTTTCCCATTCAATAATCTTCCTTCAAAGCTCGACTCAAAACATTCTGTGAGGGATAAAGTTTTGAGATTTCTTCAGTAAAATATTACAGACTGAATCTGGTTAGCTATGTGCCCCTCGTCCCTTGACAAAGCAAACTTATGGAATATTGTTGAAGAGTCAACTGACTTCATGTTATCTGTTGAAGTTTGGAAAATCATTCAATTCCTGGGACTAAAGAATTTTATGTTCTTTTCCCTAGATTAGTTTGCTTTATTTGAATTCTATGCCCCTTTCCCCTAGGGTAGTTTTAGTGTTCAGATTGTAAGACCAAATTCCTTATAAACGAGGGTGGGTCAGTTGAAGGGGGGGGGGGAAATCATGTTAGGATAAATGTGATTCTTGAACCTTTCACTTTTGCCTCAATTTCTCTAATTGGTTATGGCCCATTTCTCAAGAAACAAATAAAGTCTTCTCTTCATACCTTGAGAGATACACTATTATACATTATACTAATATACATTATTTAAGTGACATTTGTCCCACACAATTCAAAACAGGCCCCCTCAGTCCAAAATAGTTTCTCCTTTCTCAGATCTTCCCAGAGCACTCTCCCAAGGGTCTCATTTGCCACACCCTCCCCCCAAAACTCTATACCTTACATTATGACTGCATGAGGGATTACATAGGCTTTTCTCTTCATAATCCTCAAACTAAGCAGGGTGTTTTGTACATAACAGGTGCCCAATAAACGTGCTGAATATTGAATTGCTGAACATAGTTTCTTCCAATTTAGGACACTGAGAATAGGAAAGCTGAAAGTGATCAGAGAACCAGTTCCCAGCCGGGTGTAACCAGAACAGGCCCTGCTGCTTGTCCTCATTTCTACATCCCTTTAGGTCCTATTCAAATCTTGCAGGCTTTGCAGGAAATCTAAGAAGCAAGTCTGTAAACAGCCAAGCTCTTCTATATGAAGTGCAGCCACAAGTTAGCCCCAAAGGTAGGTAGAGAGGCACACCTACCCTTCTGTGAATTTAGTGACACGCCACAGCTTTTCTTGGTCTGGCCCAACCTGTTTTATATTCAATGCTCCTAAGTTATGTATATGTTTGTATTCAACCTGCCAACATGGATGGGTAAATCTACAGAATCTACTCATTTATACACATTCCCAAATTAAGAGAAGTAGTAAACAACAATGAATATTTGTATCTTCAATTTACTCAAAACTACATCACTGTTGTTACAACATTGAATAAAATCCAGATATTAGGCTATCCCACACTGAAATCAATATTTATCAATGTCACTTGAGATCAGACAGACAACGCTTATTATTTAAAAACCATTGTTGTTTTACTATCAATCACTTTAATCATAGATGAGTGACTGAGAAATTATAGTGCAACTATAAACTGGCAAAAGTAAAAGATGAGAATAATCAATGTTTAAGGGGGCCAGGCACACCAGTGCATTGCTGGTGGAGTTGTGAAAAAATATAGCCATTTTGGAAAACAATTTGAAATAATGCAAATTAAATTATTAAAATGCTCTTCGACCAAGAGCATTCCATTGGGTTTATACCCCAAAGAGGCCACTGACAAGAATAAAGTCCCCATACACATCAAAATATTTATAGCAACATTTTTTGTTTGAACATTTGAAACATCCCATCGATTAAAAAAATGGCTAAATAAATTGTGACACATGAATATAATAGAATATTATTGTGCTACAAGAAAGGACAAATATGATGAAGGATCTGTATGAACTAATGCAAAATGAAGTAAACAGAGCCAAGAAATACATTACTACAAAAGGTAGAATGAAAAATCACGCATACAAAAAAATCATAAGTAAAATGTAAAATTACACTTTTGTACATGTGGATTTTTACCTTTTTAGTGCTCTTTGGGATCAAACCCAGTAGTGGTATTGTTAGAGCAAAGATATGCACAATTTGATTGCCTTTTGGGTATGATTCCAAACTGCTCTCCAGAAAAGTTGGAGCAATTCACAACTCCACCAACAATTCATCTAATCTCATTTTTCAACTGAACTTTCTCCAAAAATCTCTTATGTGCAAATTCAATGGTCTTATCCAAATCTCAACCTTCTCAACTTACTACAGTTGATTCTGCCCATGACTCTCTTCTCTTGGATTCTCTCTCCTGGTTCTCCTACTTCGCTTCCTACTTCTCAGTCTATATCTGTGGCTGTGTGTGTATACACACACACACACACACACACACACACACAGACACACACCCCTCTCAAGGTTCTCTCCTAGAGCATCTTCTCTTCTCTCTCTCTTGAAAACCTCACCAATTTCCATGGTTTAATTAGTTCTATATAATCTTCTCCAGTCATCCTTGAGCTTTTACCACTTCCCTATTGGATATTTCAAACTATTTTTGTCTTAGGAATGCCTCAAACCCAACAAAACTAAATCAAGCTCCTTCCCCAATCCTCTCCCTCTTTTAAACTTCCCTATTTTCTTGAAAGGTACCATCATCCTTCCTGGCTCCCAGATTTATAATGTCCAGGTGATTCTGAACTTCTCTCCTTCACCCTCACATATGCAATTGGTTGTCAAATCTTCCTATTCTTACCTTCATAATATTTCTCACTACTAACTCAATCTCTCTTTTAACATGGTTACTACTTTAGTACACATCTTCATTACCTCACTACTTAATTACTGAAACAGCCTTCTAATTAAGTCACTTTGCCTCAAGACTCCCTCACTCTCCATTCCATCTTCCCATCTGACAAAGTAATCTTCCATAAATCTATCCCTGAGTGTGACTTCCTTACTTATCAACTCCGGTGATTTCTATGAATCCTCCATGGTCAACTATAAACTCCTGTTTAGCATTTAAAGCTCTTCACAACACAACCCTAGTCTGTCTGTCCAGCCTTTTTGGACATTACTATCCCTCCTGCATTTTGAAATCCAACAAAACTGATCATCTCTTCACTGGCTTATATACAATACTAAAACTTCCTCTCTGATGGCTTATACCCTCTTTTCCAAACTATTTGTGGTTATTCATTTTGAATTTATGCTGCATACAGTTTTGGGTCCTTATTATCTCCTTCATCAGAAATTAAGATTTTTGAGTTGGCATGCCTCAATCTTTGTTCTTATATTTGCATCTCCTAGTACACAATGTCTGGCATAAAATTTGCTGATTGACTGTTAAATGACCCACTTTACAGATGAGGCCATTACCTGTAGTAATTACCTCACAGGGCTGCAGGGAGGTGTAAATGAGGTAAAATATATAAAATGTTTTGTAAACCTGTAAGTATTACATGAATATTAGCTATGACTATTCCCTTTGCCAATACAGATTACAATCATTCTGTGTCTTCATAGATGATTCAATTTGTTAATGTCATCATGAATCCCAAAGATTCAAACCCTTTGATAATTGTTTTCTAACTTAGCTGAGATCATTGAGGATGAAGATGACTGACAGTTCCAAAAAAAAGCATATATATTACATGTCCACCACTCGCCAACCACTGTGCTAAGCACTGGGGAAACAAAGTAAAACAGAAAGAGATCTTCCCCTCAAGAAGTTCACAATCTAATGAGGAGACAAAGTGACTGAAACAAACCCATTGAAGAGGAACTAGGAGAGGCTTCCTGGTGAAGGTGGGATTTTAACTGGGACTTCAAAGAAGCTTGAAGGCAAGGGTGAGGAGGAAGAATTCTTTTTTTAAAGAGTATTTATTTTTTCCAGCTTCACAGAAAAATAATTTTTAACATTCATTTTTGCAAAATTCAAATTCCAAATTTTCTCCCTAAGAATGTAAGCAATTTGATATAGGCTACTTATGTGCAATCATGTAAACCATTTCCGTATTAGTCATATTGTGAAAGAAACAGAACAAAGGAAGAAACCACACTAACACACAAAGGGAAAATAGCATGTTTTGGTGTGCATTCAGACTTTATCAGCGCAGTCTATATCCATAGAAAGAGCTGATCATAAGGAGACAATTTCAGGCATGGAGAAGAGTTAGTGAAAATGGAATAAGTAGGGAGAGGGGCAGCAAAAAAAAAAAGAAAAAAGCTTATCACTATATAGTAGACTTTGTGGCAAGGAGTGAAGGGCAATAAGACTGGAAAACCGGGGAGGGACACAATGAATAGCTATCAAAGCCAAACAGGATGTTTGATTTGATCCTGGACGTAATAGACAAGGTGTATAATTTTTTTACTCAAAGCCTTTCCTGTTACATCAGATCTATTAGAATTTGTGTTCTAGTAGATTCAAGCATCAAGAATCCAGGATCGGGGTGGCTAGGTGGCACAGTGGATAAAGCACTGACCCTGGAGTCAGGAGGACCTGAGTTCAAATCCAGCCTCAGACACTTAATAATTACCTAGCTGTGTAGCCTTGGGCAAGCCACTTAACCCCACTGCCTTGCAAAAACCTAAAAAGAGTCCAGGATCATCTTGATATCATAATAACAATAACATCTAAACATTTATATAGCACCTCCTCTGGACCAACTACTGAGCAGAATGTTTTTTTTTATTTTTGCAAGGCAGTGCCCAAGGTCACACAGCTAGGTAATTATTAAGTGTCTGAGGTCACATTTGAACTCAGGTCCTCCTGACTCTAGGGCTAGTGCTCTATCCACTGTGTCACCTAGCTGCCCCCTGAATGTTTTCACAAATATTACCTCATTTGATCCTCACAACAATCCTGCAAGGTAGGTCATTATCCCTATTTTACAGTTAAGGAAACTGAGACAGGGGTGAAGTGATTTGCCTAAGATGACACAGCTAAGACACATCCAGGCTGGATGTTAACACAGGTCTTCCTGATTCTAGCTCTTTTGATCTAACCACTATGCCACCTAGCTATCTTCTGGGTAATTTACTGGAAGAAGACTAATGAAGGTTAAAATGTATGGATTAACTCAGAATGTATTTTTAGCAACACTGAGGAAAAATTAGACAGCAAAATTACTTCTTATAGTGTTTAAAACAATTTCCATGGGTGATTATCCATTCATTCATTCATTTATTTATTTTTTGGGTTTTTTGAAAAGCAGTGGGGTTAAGTGGTTTGCCCAAGGTCACACAGCTGTCCAATTATTAAACATCTGAGGCTGGATTTGAACTCAGGTACTCCTGACTCCAGGGCCATTGCTCTATCCACTATGCCACCTAGCTGCCCCCCATGGGTGATTTTTTAAAAAAGTTTTTCTGCAAAGCATCATACAAACATTTTAAGATTCACAGTTGCTAGCAAGTATTAACTCAATTACTACTCTATGTGGGTGGAAAACAAAGCAGCCTCAAATTGTGACTGATAAAGTGACAGAAAGGGAAGTGGCATGCTGAGTGGCAACACCAAGAAAACAAGGGTACCTTTTGACCCCATATTTTCCCAGAACTTCATACATAGCTTGACACACCCATCCCTCCCTTTCCTGTCTGTAGTCTGCTCCCTCTAAAGGAAAGAAGGGTCCCAGCTCCAAATGGTACTGGATCCAGAAGCCTGGATTATTTCCCCTTCCCTCTTTCCTTTTCCTCTTTTTTCCTCCCTAGCACACTGGGATAGATGGACATGCATTTGTATCCTTGAGCTCCTTGAGAAAAGAAACCAAGTTTTATTCTAATGCAAACTTATACTTGGTCATTTTTCTGTTCCTCTCTCCTCCAAGTAGGGTGTAGGCACTTAATAATAAATAATAAACATTTGCTTAACTGAACTGAACCTTTGTGACTTCCTAATCTAGATACCTGAATCTGTTAGTCCCAACTCCAGAGACTTTATGTGGATGGGCAAACCTCAGTCACAAAAGTCCCAGATTTAGAAGCAGAAGGGACTGAGTTCCTCTAGCTCAATCTTTTCAGTTTATACAGGAAGAGATTAACCCTGGCATGGAGAAATTCAGTGACTTGTTCAAAATTATATAGCTAGGATTCAAATCCAACTCTTCCTGATTCAAAATGCAGCGCTCTTACAACTACCAGCTACCCCCAGCTGTCAGCCAATTGGCTCTTCTAGGTAGGCACATCGAATGAGCTGAAGTACCAAGATATCTAAAAGAGAGGCAGCATGTATGTGCTACATGAATCAGACATTTTTTCCTTTAGAAAAGTGGAAAGAACAAAGGGCTTCCTTTAAAATGGAAGAAGGATAAATTCAACTAGATGGTATGACTGAAATTTAAGGTGAAGATACTGATTACAGAAAGATCTCTTTAAGGAGAAATAATTCAGAAAGAAATCGAGGGGGGGGGGGAGTAGGGGTGGCTAGGTGGCGGGGTGGTTAGATTACCGACCCTGGAGTTAGGAGTACCTGGGTTCAAATAAGGCCTCAGACACTTCATAATTGTGTAGCTGTGTGGCCTTGGGCAAGCCACTTAACCCCATTGTATTGCAAAAAAACTAAAAAAAAAAAAAACCAAGCAAGACCATGACTATTCTGGGATATGAATCCCAAACTGTATTTTATTATAATCTTTTTCTTGTTCAAGATTCCTACAAATGTTACCTGAAATCTTCTTGGGGCAGAGAGATATATTATAACACATGCCATTTTAGATATGTCTTTCTACAAACTATAAATGGCTTGGATATATATTAAAATTGTTTCTGACAGATTTGGGCTTAAATTTCAGAGTATATAGTATGTTTTTCTTCAACTCACTAACTGTAGGTATTCCTAAGGGCTTCGTCCTGAGGCATTTTTTAAAAATTTTTTTTTTAGGTTTTTTTTGCAAGGCGATGGGGTGAAAGTGTCTTGCCCAAGGCCACAGGGCTAGGTCATTATGAAGTGTCTGAGGCCGCATTTGAACTCAGGTCCTCCTGACTCCAGGGCCGGTGCTCTCCCCACTGCGCCCCCAGCCTCCTTTCGTACAGGACTGATCCAAACTCCCGGATGACCCGGGTCCAGGGGCCCCTCCAGGGCCCCCCACTTAGCCTCTTCCTGTCCGGGTAAGCCTGGGACAGAGCGGTAACGATGTTGCTTTCCCGGGGCCGCTGGCTCGGCCCCCCCAGGCCCGGCCTTGTGGCCCCCCACGCGCCCCCCACGCGCCCCCCACGCCCCGCAGGCCCACGAGGCGCCCCGGCCGGGCGGGCTCGGAGGAATCTCCTTCTCGGCCAGGAAAGGCCGGGTCGGGGAGCGGTTGGGCGCGCCCCGGTCCTTGGGGGGCTGCGGGCACGGCGGCCGTGGGGAGGGTCGCCCTCCCCTGCCCGCCGGGGAGCCCTCCCCGCGACTCCACCGCGCCTTCCCGCCCGTCCTGAGGAGAAGGGACCCGGGGCGGGGGGCGGCGGCGGGGACGAGCCCGGGGGCCTACGAACCTCCGGGGCTCCGCGATCCGGGGCGGCGGCGGCGCCTGGTCCGCGGGGGCTTCCGTAGCGCGGCGGCGCCGGCCGGCGTGACGTCACTGCCGCGCGCCCGGCCCGTCGCGCGTCGCCGGGGCCCGTGGCGGCGCGGGGGAGGCGCGGGGATGGCGCCGGGGGCCGGGCCGCGCCTGCTGCTGCTGCTGCTCCGGCGGGGCCTGGCCTCGGGGGCGCCCCGGGAGCCGCTGCCCGTCATCCGCGTCCCGCAGCCCCTGCAGCTGCGGCGCCAGGCGCGGGCCCGGGGCGAGGCCGCCCCGCCGGCCGCCGTGCCCCGGCCCGGGCCGCTGCTGATCGCGGCGCGGCGGCCCGAGCTGAGCCAGCCCGCCCGGCTCACGCTGGGCCGCTGGGAGAGGGCGCCGCTGGCCTCGCGCGGCTGGAAGCACCGGCGCTCGCGCGGTGACCGCTTCTCCATCGAGCGCACGCGGCGGCAGGCGCCGGCCCTGGAGGCTCGGGTCCGGGCGGAGGCCGCGGCGGGGCGGCAGGAGCAGGCCGCGGCGGGGCCGGGGGAGCAGGCCGAGGCTGGGCCGGAGGAGCAGGCCGCGGCGGGGCCGGGGGAGCAGGCCGAGGCCGGGCGGCAGGAGCAGGCCGCGGCGGGGCCGGGGGAGCAGGCCGCGGCCGGGCCGGAGGAGCAGGCCGCGGCGGGGCGGCGGGAGCAGGCCGCGGCCGGGCCGGAGGAGGCCAAGGCTGGGCCGGAGGAGCAGGCCGCGGCCGGGCCGGAGGGGGAGGCCTTGGCCGGCTTCGCGGCCCTGGGCCTGCAGCCCCTCGTGCTGGAGGCCCTGCGGCGGGCCGCGCTGGCCGTGGTGCGGCCCACGTGGGTGCAGGCCCGGGCCGCGCCGCCGCTGCTGGCCGGTCGCCACCTGCTGTGCGCCGCCGAGACGGGCAGCGGCAAGACCCTGAGCTACCTGCTGCCCCTGCTGCAGCGCCTGCTGCGCCGGCCCAGGCTGCCGGCCGCCCGGCCCGCGCCGCGGGGCCTGGTGCTGGTGCCCTCCCGGGAGCTGGCGGAGCAGGTGCGGGCCGTGGCGGGGCCCCTGTGCCGCCACCTGCAGCTGCGGGCGCGCGACATCGGCGGCGGCCGCGGCCTGGGGCTCGTGCGGCGGCAGCTCGCCCTGCGGCCCCCCGCCGACCTGCTGGTGGCCACGCCGGGCGCCCTGTGGAAGGCGCTGCGGGCCGGCCTGCTGAGCCTGGAGCGCCTCTGCTTCCTCGTGCTGGACGAGGCCGACACCCTGCTGGACCCCAGCTTCCTGGAGCTGGTGGAGGCCATCCTGGGCCGGAGCCCCATAGCCCGAGACCCGGCCGAGCTGGAGGACCCCTTCGACCCCCGCGCCCAGCTGGTGCTGGTGGGGGCCACCTTCCCCGAGGGAGTGGGCCAGCTGCTGGGCAGACTCACCGACTTGGCCGCTCTCACCACGCTCTCCAGCCCCAGGCTGCACTGCCTCATGCCCCACGTCCGGCAGGAGTTCCTGAGGCTGAAGGGAAGCGACAAGGTGACCGAACTCATCCAGCTCCTCAAGCTGCGCGGAGAAGACGGCCCTGGCTCCCCCGGGGCTGTTCTGGTGTTTTGTAACAGCTCCAGTACGGTCAACTGGCTGGGCTACATCCTGGATGACCACAGAATCCGACACTTGAGGCTTCAGGGACAGATGCCCGCGGCCATGAGAGCGGGCATCTTCCAGTCCTTCCAGAATGGCTCCAGGAACGTTCTCCTCTGTACAGATATAGCTTCTCGGGGCCTGGACAGTACTCGGGTGGATCTGGTGATCAATTATGACTTTCCACCCACGTTGCAGGACTACATCCACAGAGCTGGCAGGGTGGGCCGAGTGGGGAGTGAGATGCTGGGATCTGTGATTAGTTTTGTCACTCATCCTTGGGATGTGGAACTGGTTCAGAAGATTGAGTTGGCAGCCCGAAGAAGGAGAAGCCTACCAGGGATAAAGACACGTGTTAAAGAACCTTTGCCCCCAATAGAATTGACATCTTAGCTAGCCAGTGACTCTATGGGTATTTACAACTACTCACAAAGGACGCTTCTCTTTGTCCATGGATTCGAAGAGCCTCCTGCAGAGCAAGAGGAGCATTAAATTGGGAAAAGTCTTAGGGCTTTGAAGTACCAGTTTATTCCTGTAAGAGGACTGCCAAACATCATTGTTGAATTTTATGCATCTCTACATGAGTGTGAACTTTTGTGTAATAAAATCTAATTTAATTGTTAAACATTTAGTATAAACTATCTCAGAAGTAATATCACCTGTTCCTTTTGCATAGGGTAGTGGTGTCCAAAGTTTTTTAATATGGTATACATGATCAACAAATATGTAAGGCCATATGAATTTTTTATATGGTGAGGTATAGCCTATTTTTTTCATTTTTTATTAGTGTCCTTTTTTCACATCTTAATCATTTCTTCATATGCTCTTCACTCTCATAACAAAAAATAAGCTTAGCCAATAGAGTATATGAGTCATTCCTGGTCTTCCACATTCAACCCTTGTAGTCATATTCTATTGTTCTCCTTCAGTTTACTTTGCGATCTCCAGACTGATTTCATCAGTATAAGGAATCCTGTCTACCAATGCAGATCTGTTGGTAACTTTTTATCCTAGTGAATAGTTTGCCTTAGGTACTGAATTTGTGATGCCTCCAGGGTTACACAGCTAGTTTGTATCAGAGATAGTACTAGGCCTCTTCTTATTCTACTTACTGGATCTGTGTTCCACATGCCATACAGCCTTTCAGAAAGATGTTTACATTTATATATACCATAATTGGCTCACTCATTGCCCAATCAACTAAAGCGCCCATATATTTGGACACAAAAATGTTTTTGCTAGATATACAGCCCAAGAACGTCAGCCACAAAAAAAAAGGTTTCATCACCAAAATAATTTTGTTGAAAAGAATAGGAAGCAAATTGGCTGTTCATTCAGTAGGAGATGGTTAAACAAATTGTAATATGTGAATGTAAATGGCATTATATGAGCTATGAATGCAAAGTAGTATGGAAAGGATTTGAAATTTTGCAAAGTGAAATAAGCAGTGAGATGTGTGTAGTGGATAGAATGCTGGGTCAGGAATCAGGAAAATCGGAGTTCAAATCCAGCTTTAAATACTAGATGTGTGGCTCTTGTCAAGCCCCTCCATGTCAGTATACCTTGCAGGGTGTTTGTGAGCACCAAATGAGATAATATTTATAAAGTTTTTCACCCAGTCACTGGCAGATAGTAAAATCAATCTTTCTCTCTAGATTCTCTATTTTCTTTCCCCTAAGCAGAATCAGGAAAATGTACACAATAACTAAAAACAGGAAAGAACAAAATCAAACTAAACTTTGGAATTATAATAAACGGATGATATGCCCTTCCCATTTTTTACAAAGATAGGGATTGTGAGAGTAGAACATCCTTAATGATGTTAGATTTGGGTGGTATGTTGGTTAGTTTTACTGAACCATTTTTCCTTTTTCCTGTGTTATAAAAGGGATAGTATTTGAATGGGATGGGGGAGGGGGAATATGAAAAATGAGAAATATGTCGAGGGGAGTACAAATAGCAACACTTAAAAAAGACTTCAGTTGCTGGATTTTGTTTACAGTTTTTTGCTACCATAAAAAAAGTGCTACCTTGAATATTTTAGAATATTATGGAACTTACCTTTTTTGTCTTTGACACCCCCCCCCAGCCCTTCCTTAAAACAGGACTAGCTCTTTCCTAAAACCTTTGGTGAAATGGATAAAGTGCTAGGCTTGAAGTCAGGAAGAATTGTGTTCACATTCCACCTCTGACCATGGGAAAGTTCTTTAACCCTATTTCCTCATCTTTAAAAGAGGGGATTGGACTACATAATCTTTAAGGTTCATTATAATTCTTAAATCTATGTTGCTAAGATCTCTTCCTTTCCAGTCTTCACCAGATATATGATTGCCTTTCACCTCTCCCATGGTGCAGTCAGTTTGCCTTATTACATCCTAGACTGGATGGGTCAGTGGATAAGGATGGGCCTGATCCCCAGACACCTACTAGTTGTGTGATTCTCGACAAATCACCCTTTTTGCCTCGGTTTTTTCATTTGCAAAATCAACTGGAGAAGAGAGTGGCAAACTACTTTACTATCTTTGCCAAGAAAACCCCAAATGGAGTCATGAAGATGTCACATGACTCAAATGACCAAACACATTCAAATCCTATACCTTTGCATATGTTTTTCCTCATTACAAAAATTACTCGGTCCTCATTGCTGCCTCTTAGCATCCCTAACTGCCCTCCAAATTTAGTTACTGAACCTCAATCTGAATTTTTCTCAAAACCAACCCTTTCAAATGAACATATTGCTGTCAAAGGCAGCACAATTCCCCCCCCCCATTTTCCAGTGTACTAACACTGTCACTCTCCTTGAAGCCTTAAACTTACCCTTGTGGATTTAATCATTTGTCAGATCCTGCCATTTTTACCTCAATGATATCTCTCCCATTCATCTCTCTTCACATAGCTACCACCTTTGGTTCAGGACCTCATGCCCTCCCCCCAGTCTCTAATTTATCTTCCTGCCCCAAGTCTCTTTCCTCTCCAATATTTACCCAGCTAACAGAATGATCTTCCTGAAGCTCAGCTATAATCATGCTTACCCCTCTACTCAATTAACTTCAGTGGCATTTCACACTATAGCAAAATAAGATCAAAATGGGTACAGGATTTAGGCATAAAGTGTGATATCAAAGACCAGTTAAGAGATCAAGAAATACTCTAGATCTATCAGATCTATGGAAAGGGGATAAATTTATGAACAAACAAGAAATAGAGTACATTATAAAATGAAAAGTAGATGATTTTAACTATATTAAAAAGTTTTTGCACTAATAAAATCAATACTACCAAGATTACAAGGAAAACAGGTGGGAAACAATTTTCTCAGCTAGGGGTTCTGCTGAAGGTCTCATTTTAAAATAAATGGAACACTGAATCAAATTTATAAGGTTATAAATTGTTCTCCAATTGATAAATGGTCAAGGATATGAACAGGAAATTTTCAGTTGAAATTAGAACTCATGAAAAAAAGTGCTCTAAGTATTGATTAGAAAATTGCAAATTAAAACTGAGGTACCATCTCACACCTGTCAGACTGGCTAAAATTTGTCAAAAAGAGAAAAATGATCAGTGTTGGAGAGATTGTGGGAAAATTGGGACAGTAATGCAGGAGGAGTTGTGAACTGATCCAACCATTCTGGAGAGCAATATGGAACTATGCTGAAAAAGCAATGAAATTGTTCACATCCTTTGACCCAGCAATACTAGGGCTATATCCAAAAGAAATCATAAAAAATGGGGAAAATCCCATATGTTCCAAAATATTCATAGTTCTTTTTGTTATGGCAAAGAATTGGAAATTGAGGGATGTCCATCAATTGGGGAATGGCTGAACAAGTTATGGTATATGAATATTATTAGAGCACTTATTCTATAAGAAACCATGAATGGTTGAACTTGAAAGAAGCATGAAAGGAATTATATGAACTGATGCTGAGCAGAACCAAAAGAACATTGTACATATTAACAATAACATTGTGAGTTGATCCACCTTGATGGATGCAGCTCTTCTCAACAGCTCAGAGAACTAGGACAACCCTATTAGACCTGCTATGGACAATACTATCCCCATCCAGAGGAAGAAAAACCAAAGCAAGACAAAAACAAGACCAAAAAACCTTTTAGAATCTGAATGAACACTACATTGACTTAAAAAAAAAAATTCATATATTTCTTTCCTATCTCATGTCTTTCTTTTCTTTTCCCTTAATCCTAATTCCTCATACCAAAAATGACTGTGAAAATGTTTAACACAAATATTTATGTATAATATTTACCTGTTTGTCACTGAGGAGAACAGGGTGGGAAGGAAGGGTGGAAGAACATTATGTAACTTTAAAATATGTGTGTGCATATGGATGAATGCTGAAAAACTTTCATAATATGTAATTGGAAAAATAAGTTTTTATCTCCTACCTTTTAGCCTTATTCTCTCTATTCACCCATCTCTCATCTCAGGCCCTAGCATTATATGGAATCCAGTCCCTCCTCACTTTTGCATAGAATCCCTCTCTTCAAGACATAGCTCAAACAGCATCCATGAACTCTTTCCTGATCCTTCCAACTACTGGGGCCCTCCCCCAACCTCCTTATATTTATTTGTATTTATGTTCTCTATATTTATACTGCATATACACATAAATATGCTTGTGGTCTTCCTCATTTGGATGTCAACTTCTTAAGAGAAGAGGCGGTTTCATTCTCTTGTATTTGTATCTCCAGCACCTATGTCCAGTGCCTTGCACATAGTACCTAATAAATGCTTATTAATTAATTAGCTCCATTATTGATTAAATAAATGCAAATTTAAGCAATTCTGAGATACCACCTCACACCTATCAGATTGGTCAATATGAATAAAAAGGAAAATGATCAATGTTGGAGGAGATAGAGGAAAACTGGAACACTAATGCATTGTTGGTGAAGTTGTGAACTGATCCAGGCCTTCTGGAGAGTAATTTGGAATTATGCCAAAAGGGCAATAAAATTGTGCGTTCCCATTAATCTAGCAATACCATTACTAAGTCTGAATCCCAAAGAGATTACAAAAAGTTAAAAAAAACCCACATGTACAAAAATGTAGAGCCTATATTAGATTGCTTTCTGTCACAAGGAAGGAAGAGAGAAGGGAGAAAGAGAGAAAAATGTAAAACTTGAAACCTTGCAAAAAAAATGATTGGTGAAAATTTCAGTTAAATACAGTTGGAAAAACATAAATAAAAGGATTTAAATTCAAAAAATACATAAAAACAAGTTAATTAGTTCTCTTCTGCCACTAACAGTTGTCTTCTCTCTCAAAATTACCTTGTACTCATTTTACATGCATTGTACACAAAAACAGAATCTCAGTTCTCTCAGGTAGAATTTTCCCAAGATCACCTTCTCTCATTCACATGACAGCTCTTCAGATTCTTAAAAGACATCTAGCATACATAATTCCATGAATATTTCATTTTCTAAGCTAAATACCTTTAATCCTTTCGACCCATTGGTTCTCAAAATGTGTTCTGCAGATCATTGAGAAGTACCTAAGACCCTTTCAGGATGTCTACTGAAACAAAACTATTTTCCTAATAATACTAAGATGTTTTAATTTAAAAACCAATAGATATATTCCACATAGACAAAAGTTCTTTGTGTAGGAGTCCTCCATAATTTTTAAGAATGTTAATGGTTCCTAAGACCACAAAGTTTAAGAATGCACTAAAGACCCTTCATCAATCTGTCTGCCCTCCTCAGAATCCTCTCCATGTTATGAATGTCCTGCAATATATCTGATGACAGCGAAGTACAGAGTGTTGTCTCCTTCAATAGAATACATATACTGTATTAACTTGATTTTTATCAATATTGTTGTTCATTCTTTGTTCTTTATGAGGACTAAATGCATCAGGAGAGTGATGTCTTGACTTGCAAATGAATTAGATTTGAGTGAAGCAGAGCTGTGCAGAGTCATCAACCTCATTCTTTCCTCCAGAGTCATCAAGAGTCCAATGGCAAGATAAAAGTCAAGACAATTGGCAATGACCCAGTTTTTGTCACTCTATCTCCATCAAAGTACAGTGCCTACCATGTACTCGTTGCTTGTTGATCGATTGATCCTTAAGAAACTTGGACGTGATCCTTTTATCTTCTTAATCCTACATTTTTGTCTACCTTTAACAGTCATCCCTGATTTTATATATCAAGTGACACTTGACCCTCCTCTCTTTTTGGATACTTTTTTCTCCTTTAGTTTCAGTCTCTGCTTTCTCCTGCTCTCTCTTTCTCTCTCTCTACCAATCAGACAAATCCTTTCCATCTCTTCTGCAGGATCAACATCCTTATTGTATCCCATGTTCCTGAGTATATTTTGACCCTTTTGTCTCTTAAATCCACCATGTCACCCCCTTTTCAGTAAATCCTAGTGATTCTTTATTGCCTCCAGGATCAAATATTAGATCCTCCATTTGGTCTTCAAAGCTCTTCACAAACTGGCCCCATACTACATTTGCAGTCTTCCTACACCAAATTCTGCTGATTTGTTCACAGCACCCCCTTCTCATCTCCACATTCTTCAATCTAATGATAGTGTCCTCCATGCTTATCTCTTCAGTGGATCAAGGCATTCTCATGACTCTAGGATGCTCTCTCTCCTCATTTTCACTTCATGACTTCCTTGGATTTCTACAAATCTTAGCTAAAGTCCTACATTCAGCAAGAAACCTTTCCTAGGCCTCCCTAATTTTAGTGTCAATCCGAGATTATCTCCAATTTATCTTGTTTGTACATCTTTCTGTAATGTTTCCCCCATTAGGCTGTGAACTCTTTGAGAGTAGGGTCTTGTCTTTTGCCTCTGTCTCCAGGGCTTACCAATGTCTAGCAAATAATAGGTGGTTATGGACTATGGATGGACTGACTCTTGATAATTTAATAAGTTTTCATGGGTTCAGTTATGCAGATTACTATCAAATCTCATTTTTCTCCTGAGCTTTAGAGCTACAACTACAACTCCCTAATGGACATCCCTTGGAGGTCCAATACACATTTTAAATTCAACATGATAAAAAAAAGTTCATCTTTTTCCTTAAGTTCACTCCTTCCTTTAACTTGCTTATTTCTGTTGAGACACTACTATTCTTCTGGTTACCTGAGTTTGCAACCTAGAAGTTATCCTCAACTTTAAAAAAATTAAATTTATTCTACTTAGAAAGAATCAATTCTCTCTCCCTTCTATCTTTCTTCCTCATCTTGTGAGAGACCATTGTGGGGGGAAGGGGGAAGGTCCTTGTAACAAATATACATAATCAAACAAAACAAATTTCCACATTGTCCATGTCCATAAAAAAATTATGAAGCATACTTCATCTTTTATCCTCCAGAATTGTAGTTGGTCATTTCATTGATCAGAATCCTTAAGTCTTTCAAAATTGTCTTTACAATGTTATTATTATATAAATTATTCTCCTGATTCTGCTTACTTTTCTCTGCATCAGTTTACATAAGTCTTCCTAAGTTCCTTTGAAAGCATCTTTTCATCATCTCTTATAATAGTATTTCATTATATTTATATACCTCAGTTTGTTCAGTCATTTCCCATTAATAAGTACTTCCTAGTTCTTTTCCTCCACATAAAAAAAAGCTACTATAAATATTTTTATACATATGAGTTCTTTTCTTTTTTCTTTGATTTCTTTGGAGTATAGATATTGTAATGGTATCAATGCTGTGGAGTTTAATGGTATAGTAACTTTTTGAATATAGTTCCAAATTTCTTTCCAGAATGACGGTAAAAACTTCCAGTTTCACCAACAGTGTATTAATGTCATCTTCAGCTCTTCTCTCTTACTACCTACCCATTTCTAATCAGTTCCAAACCTTTTCAATTCTTCTCCATGATCTTCACATCTGTCCCCTTCTGTATTAACATAGCTACCACCCTAATTTAAGCCTTCATCACTTCTTGCCTGTAATATCATTGTCTTCCTGATGGGTTTCTCTCCTCCAATCTTTCCTCTACTGTCAAATTAATATTTCTAAAACACAAGGTTGACCCTCCTGCCTCCCTTCTGATCCCAGGATAAAATACAAACTGGTCATTTTGATACTGAGCCCTTCATCATCTGATGCTGCCCATAGAGTTATTCCTTACACACTACATTCTGTCTCCCACTTTTGAACTTTTGGCTGCTATCTCTTCTGCCCTTCCCACTCCCCTACCCCCTTGCTTTGAAAATATATTTTCTTTACTTATCTGTGAAAATGCATCTCCTTAGAATGTAAGTTGGCTCAAGGACAGAGACTTTCCCACTTTTTGAATATGTATCTCTAGCATCTAGTTCAGGTCCTAGCATATACAGGGTACTTACTGATTTAATATCCAGTGGTAGGGTTCAAATAAATCAACAATTGGTTCTCTGCCCTAATGACCATTTTAAGTATACAAAAAGAGATACCAAAAGGTAGTTTAATATTTCCTGCATTTAATACTCAAATAAGAACAAAAAAAGAGGTACACAAAACTAGATTATGTTATGTTATATTACTCACAGTAAGTAAATGTATCTTGGAGCAAAAGCAGCCACTTGACCACAGCAGCCAATGTTAGAACATGTGCAAAACCAAAACTCATTCTATCTATTCTAACTTTTTTTTCTTCTACTTCCATGGCTTCTGAAATGGGTGATAAGATAACCCTTGAAATCTATATTTCTACTGGGTCATTTTGTCCCAGCTTCCTATTGGTTTCACTGTTCAGGAAACACCAGCTTATCATATCTCGGGGGAATTTGGGGCATAACCCAAAACAGAAAAATGACAGTTTGTCACCCCCTGGTTGGTTGGCATTTTTTCTCTTTAAGTTATATGTTTGTTTACTGAAATAACAAAAAGGAAGGAATTAAAATGTATTATTTCATCAAAGGTAAAAGAATGAGTTTTAAGAAATGAATAACAATACTATGAGCAAATTAGAAGATCAAGGACTAGTCTACCTGTCAGATCTATGGAAAGGGGAACAGTTTATGACTAAGGAAGAGTTGGAGAACATCACCAAAAACCAATTAGATGATTTTGATTACATTAAATTAAAAAGCTTTTGCACAGATAAAACCAATGTACCCAAGATCAAAAGAAATGTAATAAATTGGGAAACGATCTTTACAACTAATGATTCTGACAAAGGACTCATTTCTAAAATATACAGAGAACTGAGTCATATTTTTAAAACAAAAAGCCATTCCCCAATTGACAAATGGTCAAAGGATATGCAAAGGCAATTTACAGATAAGGAGATCAAAGTAATCCATAGCCATATGAAAAAATGCTCTAAATCATTAATTATTAGAGAAATGCAAATTAAAGCTTCCTTGAGGTACCACCTCACACCTCTCAGATTGGCCAGTATGACCAGGAAGGATAATGATCATTGTTGGAAGGGATGTGGGAAATCTGGGACGCTATTACACTGTTGGTGGAGCTGTGAACTCATCCAACCCTTCTGGAGAGCTATTTGGAACTATGCCCAAAGGGCAACAAAAATGTACATACCCTTTGACCCAGCAATACTACTACTGGGTCTATAACCTGAAGAGATGAGGAAAAAGGGTAAAAACATTACTTGTACAAAAATATTTATAGCAGTCCTGTTTGTGGTGGCAAAGAATTGGAAATCCAGTAAATGTCCTTCAACTGGAATGGCTTAGCAAACTGTGGTATATGTACGTCATGGAAAACTATTGTTCTATTAGAAACCAGGAGGGACGGGGTTTCAGGGAAACCTGGAGGGATTTGCATGAACTGATGCTGAGTGAGATGAGCAGAACCAGAAGAACACTGTACACCCTAACAGCAACATGGGAGTGATGTTCAATCTTGAAGGACTTGCTCATTCCATCAGTGCAACAATCGGGAACAATTTTGGGCTGTCTGCAAAGGAGAGTACCATTTGTATCCAGATAAGGAGCTGTGGAGTTTGAACAAAGTACAAGGACTATTCCCTTTAATTTAGAAAAAAAAACAGACAGCTTGTTGTCTGATCTTGTTACCTCTTAGACTTCTCTTTAAGGATATGATTTCTCTTTCATCACACCCAATTTGGATCAAGGTACAACATGGAAACAAAGTAAAGACTGACAGAGTGCATTCTGTGGGGGAGAGTGGGGAGGGAAGCAAGATTGGGGGGAAAATGTAAAACTCAAATAATATCTTTAATAAAAAATAAATTTAAATTAAAAAAAAACCAATCCAAATAACCATTAAAAAAAAAGCTAAATGTTCATGGTTACAAAGGACATTCTGCCTAACAGAAGGATAATCCAATTTTATGGCCTATGGTAAGAATTCATCTGTTGATTATTAAAACTGCAGGATGTGTCTCTGTCCCAAGTCAAATATGCTTTTAGGGTGAGAAATGTAGCTACTGTGGCGAATCAAAGAGCAGAGCTGCCACACTGAACGAACACAGGTTGGGATAGTAAGAAAAAGAAAATAAAATGAGCTTCCAAACAGACAAAAAAAAAGGAAAAAATGAATAAAATAAACATTACAACCATAATTCCTTCAGTTTTTTTCACTTATGGATGGATTGAACAGTACTATGTATGGTGCTTAGAAAATGCTATTGAGCAGATGAATAGTAAAAAAAAAAGTAAAGAATGTAAATGTCCCATCTTAGTGCCATTTTAACAACTTGTTTGTGGAGCTCAACATAAAATAAGGTATTGGTTCTATTGGTACAATCCAACTGAATCCCATCACTGTTGGTATCCCTACCCCAAAAAGGAGAGTTGTGAGAATTGAGATATTATGTTTAAAAGGCTTTTAAGCTACATATGGCATGCCTAGACTGTATAGCTTTTGTTTTTTCCAAAACTTTTTTTTTAATCTGAACCCAGGCACTCCTGACTCCAGGGCCCGTGCTTTATCCACTGTGCCACCTAGCCGCCCCCAAAACTTCTTGATAATATAGAAATAATGGGTTTTTTGTAATCCATTTTACAGAGAAACCTGGATGGTAAAACCAGGTTTTGAACCCAAGTTTTCTACTTAACATAGCAAAAAAATTAGACCTATAAATTTAAACACCAAAATAGGACCATTTTCATACACACAGCAGAAGATAAAAAGAGAATTCTAGATGAAATGAAATCTCCATGTTTTACAGCTATCTTTTTAAAAAGTAATGTAATAGAAAATAACAAATTCCACACCTTACCTTAAATTTTTTCATATTATCCTTGTTTTCTTTGTTCTCTTCTGTACACTTAAAAAAGTTCTAGTGGCCCTCTTTTTTTGGTACTACTACTGTTAACTCTTCTTCCCCTTAGATCCTTCTCCACAATTAAAACAGAAAATAAAAATGTACTTCTCATAAGAAAAAAGTAGTGAAGCAAAACATATACTTAGAGTGGCCATATCTAAAAATGTATCTCTGCCACCTTGTGTTTGTAACCAGGGGTTCAAAAGAGGAGGGGTAGAGAAGGGAATAAACATTTTTATGTTTATGTTTTTATTAATTGATTGTACCAGGTATTATATTAGATCTCATTTGACCCTCATAGAATCCTAAAAAAGAGATGCTGTTATTATCCCCATTTTGCAGTTGAGGAAACTGATACAAACAGGATAAGTGACTTGTCCAGGGTCACAAAGCTTGTAAGTGTCTTAAGTTCAAATATTCAAATCAGGTTCTCCTGATTCCAGGAGAACTGTGTCACTTAGCTGCCCTGGGTGTGGTCTTTGTGAAGCTGGCATTTGGTGGGAGGGAGTCAAGCCTTGATTAAATAACTTGGGTTCTCCTTCCTGGTAAGGGAAACCTAATCAAGACTTCAATTTAGACTTTGCCTAGATTAACAATACACAGGAGCAGACACATGTAATTCTGACCTGATATACTTTCTCTGAGGAATGTGCCAAGACCATCTTCCAATGCCAATTGTCTGCTTCATCTCCTGACAGGAATCAAACACTAACTCAGAGAAATGTAGGCAGAGTGAGAATGGTGCAGAATAGGACAAGTGGACCGCACTGACTCTATCTTGTGACACAGATCTGGAGCTAGCTCAGTTCCCTCTTTATTCAAATATGGTTCTAGTTCAACTTCTGTCTCGTGAAAAAAATTTTATTCAATTGTGAAAATTGGGAGAAAAGCTTATTGTATTGTTTGAATCCAGGCTTACATGGCTAAAAAACTGAATTCTGTTGTTTAGAGACTCTTAACTAAGGAACCCAGGTTATGGTGACCAAAAACCCATTCAGAGTCAAAGATTGATGCAAAGAATTTTCTCACAATTGTACATTCAAACAAACAATGTCTTATCTGAAAACTGGCCCCATATTGATCAATCAGTTATTATTTCCACGTTTCTCTGATTATTTCCTGACATTTGGGGGAGGTGGACACCTCTTTTTCTGATTTCAAGGAATTTAACTCCCTTAATTTCTCTCCCTCAACTTATCACTTAATCTTTCAGAAAATTAGAAATCAAACTACCTAATGTTGTGATTGTTTCCTTTTAATTGGCCTTATTGGTTGTTTTTAATGTATAAAATTCTGTCTCTGTTTATATTTGGGTTCAGACCTATGCTGAGGAGGTCTCATTTAGCAATTGGCAAGCATTACTTAATAAATCCATATAGTCACATCAAACTTTTGTTTCCTCAGTTATTTCCTCTCTCATATGTCAAGAGAAGAGACTCTGGAGATACTTATTTCTGCTTTCCTGAAAGTCACAATCAAATAAGCCCATGTGGGCACACATAATCTACATGGGCAAATACATACATACATACATACATACATACATACACCCTATATTTCCATTACATCTATATCAGGAAGTAGATAACATGCTTCCTCATTGGTCTTTTGTAGATATGGTTGGTTAGTCATTACACTTATCAGAGTTCTGTAAGGTCCAAAATATCCTATCTATGATAAGAAATGGAAGCAGAGCTCCAAGCCTAGAGCATTTTATTTTATTTCATTTTATTTTTTTTGAGTTTAATACATATTTATTTTTTTATTTTTGTACAAATGATGTTTTTTATACATTACTAAAATATTCTTGTTTAAGAGTAAACATAATACCCCCTTCCCCCCAAAAAATAGAGACCCTCATGAGCAATAAAAGAAAGGAAAGGAAAGAGAAAAAATAAAAATAAAAAATAAAAAACAATGTGCTTCAGTCTGTGTTTGATCACCACCAGCTCTGTCACAGGTGGATCATATTCTTTATGAAAAGTCTATCACAAAAGCTACTTCCATATTTTTCCATCATTGCCACTGCTGATCGCAACTCCCTCCATTCATACCTCCCTTACTACCATATACTATATTTTCACACTGCTCCTCTTCTTAAAAGTGCTGTAGGGTAGCTGAGTGGTGCAGCAGACTGATCACTGGCCCTGGGGCCAAGAGGCCCCTAGCACACATACCACCCCTTAGGCCCAGCATCCACCTGGCCCTGTGGTCCTGGACAGGCCACCCAATCCCAGCCCCTTGCAAGAAGTAAAAAAGAAAATGTGTTATATCTGACCACTCTCCCTCATGGTCCACCAACTCCTCCATCACTCACATCCCCTCCTTCCCCCATCCCTCTTATCTCCTTTTTAGTCTAGATGTCTATACCCCATTGAGTATATATGCTGTTTCCTCTCTGAGCCACTTCTGATGAAAGCAAAGTTTCCCTTATCCCCCCACCTCGCCTTCCCCCTTCCATATCATTGCAGTAGCTCACTGCAATAATAAAAAAAATGTTATTATACAAAATATCTTAACCTTATTCCACCTCTCCTTTCTCTTACTCCTATTACCTTTCCCTTTTAGCCATTGACTCCATTTTTACAATATTCCATATCTTCAAATTCAGTTCTCTCCTGTGCTACATCTGTAAAAGCTCCTCTAACTACTCTACTAAATAAGAAGTTTCATATGAGTATTATCAGTAACATTTTTTTATGCAGGAATACATACAGTTCATCATCATTAAGTCCCTCCTATTTTAACCTCCTCCACTCTCTATGCTTCACTTGAGTCCTATATTTGAAGGTCAATCTTTCTGTTCAGCTCTGGTTGTTTCAACAGGAACATTTGAAATTCCCCTGGTTCATAGAAAGTCTGTCTTTTCCCCTGGAAGACGATGTTCAGTTTTGATGGGTAGTTGATTCTCAGTTGCATTCTGATCTCCTTTGCCTTCTGGAATATTATATTCCAATCCCTACAAACCCTTAATGTAGTTGCTGCTAAGTCCTGTGTGATCCTGACTGCAGCTCCATGATATTTGAATTGTATCCTGGCTGCTTGTAATATTTTCTCTTTGACTTGGGAGTTCTGGAACTTGGCTATAATATTGCTGAGGGTTGTTTTTTTGGGGGGGGATCTCTTTCTGGGGGAGATCAATGGATTCTCTCAATTTCTATTTTGCCCTCTTCTTCTAGGAGATCTGGGCAATTTTCCTGTAGTAATTCTTTGAAAATGATGTCAAGGCTCTTTTCCTGATCATGACTTTCAGGTATTCCAATAATTTTTAAATTATCTTTCCTGAATCTGTTTTCCATATCAGTTTTTTTTCAATGAGATGTTTCACATTTTTTTCTAATTTTTCATTCATTTGGTGTTGAAGTATTGTGTCTTGATTACTCATAAAGGCAACAGCTTCCTTTAGCTCCATTCTAGATCTGAAGTATTTATGTTCCTCAGAGAGCTTTCTTATCTCTTTTTTTCATCTGGCCAATTCTGCTTTTTTTTTTTTTTTAGATTTTTGCAAGGCAGTGGGGTTAAGTGGCTTGCCCAAGGCCACACAGCTAGGTAATTATTAAGTGTCTGAGGTAGGATTTGAACTCAGGTACTCCTGACTCCAGGGCCGGTGCTCTATCCACTGCGCCACCTAGCAGCCCCCAATTGTTTTTTATGTATAAATTGTTCTCCTGATTCTGCTCACTTCACTTTTCATCAGTTCATTTTGCCCATGATTCTCTGAAATCATCTCCTTTAGTGACTAGACACAAAGTATTAGGGATCTGAGTCCCTGGGACTCTGGTATCCTTATCTAAAGCTGTCTAACCAGCCGTGAAACATCTCAATGGTCAATCTTACTACCCAGGGAAATGGAGAAGGTTTTGTCTCTGATTGTGTTGGGAGGTTACTCTACCTGGTGCTGCCTTTGATGCTAGGGTTCCCTTTCCTGCTATCCATGTGCTCCTGGCTAAGTTTTATATAATTCTGGAGTGAAAAAAATTGCTTACTGTAATTCCTCATTGAATTTTTTGAACAACATTTGATCTGGTGGCAATGGGCTTTGGCAAGAACAGGTAAATGGGAAATCTTATAAAGTCATATATATATATATATATGTATATATACATATATATATATATGTCTTATAAAGCCCTTTTTACTAATGTACAGTACCTCATCCTAATTCTTCAATGCCCTTTCTTTCCTTTCTGTCACAACTCTGTGAATCATAGTACACACAAATGAATCATGTCAAAAGCAAACACACTGTAGCCCAAGTAAGACTTCTATTAATAGATTTCCAGGGTTTATTTCCCTTTTTTGGGACTTTTCTTTGTGATCCTGCTGGAAGTAGATGACCTTCCTACTGGACTATAAATATGCAACTAGGAATGATAAAACAAAATATCCCAGAGCCTTGTTCTAATGGTAGCTTGAGGTAATAAGAGCTAGTGGTTAACATTTTATATCCATTTAAAGTTTTAAAGCCCTTTATATCACTAGAGGAAAAGTGACTTGTATGGGGTCATATAGTTAGTGTGCAAGGTGAGATTTGATGTCATGTCTTCAAACTTCAGTGTCTAGCACTAAACTCAACTTGGCTAGTTGAGTTTAAAGAGCATGGCATACTTCTCTCTCCTGCCAAAGGTGAAGGGTAACACAGGAAGTATTCAAGGAACCACTGTCTCCCTCAGATGATCAAACAGTCAAAGTGGCAGCTGTGGTGGGAGAGCTAGGCATTACAAAGAATAGGTGATGTTCTCATTTGTACAAAAATATTCATAGCAGCCCTGTTTGTGATGGCAAAGAATTGGAAATTGAGTGAATGTCCATCAGTTGGGGAATGACTGAACAAATTGTGGTATGTGCACATTAAGGAACACTATTGTTCTATTAGAAACCAGGAAGGATGGGAATTCAGAGAATCTTGGAAGGATCTGCATGAACTGATGCTGAGTGAGATGAACAGAACCAGAAGAACATTATACACCCTAATAGCAACATAGGGATGATGATCAACCCTAATGGACATGCTCATTCCATCAGTGCAATAATCAGGGACAATTTTGGAGTGTCTGTGATAGCAAATACTATCTATATCCAGAGAAGGAATTGTGGAGTTTGAGCAAAGACCAAAAACTATTACCTTTAATTTTAAAAAATGTAATATTGTTATGTAATTTTGCTATCTCTTATATTTTTTTCCTTAAGAATATGATTTCTCTCTCAACACATTCAACTTAGATCAATGTATAACATGGAAACAATGTAAAGACTAACAGACTTCATTATGTGGGGGGTGGTGGGAGGGAATTGAGATTAGGGGGAAAATTTTAAAATTCAAAAATAAATAATAAATAAATAAATATACAACAATAAATTGGTTATGTAAGATGAGTGTGAATGAGGAATTGAGGTTGATACTGAAATAGTACATGGCTGAGTGGTGAGATCCTCGATGATAAAAGGGAAATTGTAAAGACTCCATTGCTCAAAGAATATAGATTTCCTAAAACTAAACTTGATATTTGCAGCAAAATGGAAACAAGAGCATAGTTCTTTCTATATACCAAGATAGTTTAGGTTTGCATTAATTTTCATCAAATCTTCTCTTCTGTAGTACGGTATAAAGAAAAGACTACTGACATAGTGCCAAGAAGATCTAGATTTCATGATGAACAGGTAGATTGCAGGAAAAAAAAATATGAAAAGACTTATACAAAATGATGCCAAATAAAATGAACAGAACCAGGAAAACATTGTACATAATAATAGCAATATTGTATGATGATCAAGTATAAATGACATTTCTTCTCAGCAACACAATGATCAAAGAAAATTATGAAGGACTCATGATGAAAAAGATTATCCACATCCAGATAAAGAACTGATGGACTCTGAATGCAGATCAAAGCATATTTTTTAATTTACTTTTTTTTATAATTTTTTTCCCTTTTGGTATGTGTCTTCTTTTCACAACTCTAATGTGGAAATTTATCTTACATGATTACACTTACATAACCTATATCAAATTGCTTACCATTTTAGGATGAGGAGAAAGAGAGAGAAAAATGTGGAATTCAAAATCTTATAAAAATGAATGCTGAATAGGAATAAATGGAGTGTTCCTTAAAATGATAGGCTATATCTATCTAAAATCTTCAGTAGGCATTATATATAATGTGGATAAGCTAGAAGCATTCCCAATAAGATCAGGGGTGAAACAAAGATATTCATTATCACCACTGCTATTCAATATCTTATTAGAAATGTTAGCTTTAACAATGCTAAAAGACTTCTGATGGAAAATACCATCCATATCCAGAAAAGGAACTGAGGAATTTAAATGTAGAGTTAAAAGATCAAAGTTTACTATCTTCAGTTTTTAAAAGTTGTCTTATATATTGTATCATTTTTTTCTCTCTAATATTTTTTCTTCTGTTTTGATTCTTTCACAACATGATTAATATGAATCTATGTTTAGCATGGTTATACATGGTGGAGCCTATATTATATTGCTTTCTATCAGGAGGAGGGGGGAGGGAAGGGAGGGAGGGAGAAAAATGTAAAACTCAAAACTTTGCAAAAAATGATTGCTGAAAACTGCTGTGGTATGTAGTTGAAAAAATAACCTAAAAATATTATTAAAAAATATTAGTTTGGGGGCAGCTAGGTGGAGCAGTGAATAGAGCACTGGCCCTGAAGTCAGAAGTACCTGAGTTCAAACCCGGCCTCAGACACTTAAATTACCTAGCTGTGTGGCCTTGGGCAAGCCACTTAACCCCATTTGCCTTGCAAAAACCTAAAAAAAAATTGTTTTAGCAATGAGAGAAGAAAAAGAAATAGAAGAAATTAGAAGAAGTAATGAAGAAACAAAACTTAGTCTTTGCAGATGATATGATGGTATACTTAGAGAATCCTTGAAAATCATCTAAAATACCTTGTGGCAAGATATAAAATAAACTCACATAAATAACATTTTTATATATTACCAACAAGACACAGCAGCAAGAGATAGAAAGAGAAATTCCATTTAAAATAATCTTAGATAACATAAAATACTTGGGAGTCTACCAGTCAAGACAAATTCATAAACTATATGAAAACAACTATAAAACACTTTTCACACAAATAAAATCAGATCTAAATAAATAAATGTCAACTGCTCATAGATAGGTCTAGCTAATATAATAAAAATGTCAATTCTACCTAAATTAAATTACTTTTTTCAATACCATGCAATCAAACTACCAAAAACTATTTTGAGCTAGAAAAAATAGTAGCTAATCCAAATGGAGGAAAAAAAGGTTAAGAAAATCAAGAGAATCAGTGAAAAAAATGCAAAAGAAAGTGAGCAATTTTAAGTTACTAGATCTTATATAGCATTAGTTATTAAAACTGTTTGGTAGGGGGTGGCTAGGTGGCGTAGTAGATAAAGCACCAGCCTTGGAGTCAGGAGTACCTGGGTTCAAATCCAGTCTCAAACACTTAATAATTACCTAGCTGTGTGGCCTTGGGCAAGCCACTTAACCCCATTTGCCTTGCAAAAAACCTAAAAAATAAAACAAACCGCAAAATAAAACAAAAAAAAAAACCTGTTTGGTACTGGCTAAGAAGTAGAACGGATGATTAGTGGAATAGATTAGTGCAAAATAACAGTAATAAATGACTCTAGTAATTTATTGTTTGATAACCCAAAGACTCCAGTTTCTGGGATAAAAACTCACTCTTCGGATAAAAACTGCTGGGGAAAACTGGAGAATAGTATGGTGGCATAGATCAACGTCTCACACCCTATAACAAGATAGAGTCAAAAATGGGTACAGAATTTAGACATAAAAGGGGATACATAAGCCAATTAGGAGAACAAGCAATGTCAGTCAGATCTATTGTTAAGGTCCGAGAAAAGTCCCCAATTACAGAAAAGTGACACTTGACACGATGGAGTTGCAATAGCAAGGGTTTATTAAACTAGCTTGAGCTAGGGTTCCATCCTAGGTCAGGGCTAGGATCCTGGAACCCCGAGTAAAGTGAGGAGAGACCTTATATATGGTTTGGTAAGGGAGTTTCAAGCATCTGCCTGCAGATTGTCTTGAGATGGTGCGGCATGTTCTTATTGAATGCAGGTCCTTGGAGAAGCCCCCCTGCTGCATAGTCTGAGGGCTGACCAGGCAGAATCTTCAGAAGCTGATCCGGCAGAAACTCAGCTAGCTGACCAAGCAGAGACTTAGGGGAAGAATTTAGGCAACAGTTCATAGGTTTCGACATTCAGGGTCTTACAGGCATTCAGGCTAAAGTTCACAGATTTTGAAACTCAGGGTCTTACACTATGACCAAAGAAGAGATAAAGAACATTATAAAATACAAAATGGATAACATTGCTTACATTAAATTGAAAAGTTTTTACACAAATAAAATCAATGCAACCAAGATTAAAAGGAAGGCAGTAAGTAGCTAAACAATTTTTAAAGCTGGTATTTCTGATAAAGGATTCTTTTCTAAAATATATATAGAGAACTGAGTCAAATTTATAGGAATGCAAATCATTCCCCAATTGTTAAATGGTCAAAGGTTATGAAAAGGCAATTCTCAGATGAAGAAATTAAAGCTACCTATAGTCATATGAAAAAATACTCTAAATCATTATTGATTAGAGAAAGGCAAAATTAAAACAACTTTGAAGTGTTACATCTATCAGATTGATCAATATGATTAGAAAGGAGATGTTGGAGAGAATGTGGGAAAACTAGGGCACTAATGCATTGTTGGTGGAGTTGTGAACTGATCCCACCTTTCTGGAGAAAAATTTGGAACTACATCCAAAGGGCAAAAAGACTCTGCATACCCTTTGATCCAGCAATACCACTACTGCCATCTGTATCCCAAAGAGATCATAAGAAAGGGGAAATGACATACATGTACAAAAATATTTATAGCAGCTCTTTTTGTAGTGGCAAAGAATTGGAAATTGAAGGGATGCCCATCAACTGGGTAATGGCTGAACAAATAGTGGTATATGAATGTGATGAAACACTATTGTTCTGTAAGAAATCATGAGGGATGGGGCTTCAAGTTATGTGAGTGATTATCAACTATAAAGAACTTGCTCATTTCAGTAGTACAATAATTAAAGACAATTCTAAACGACTTGTCATGGAAAATATTGTCCTCCAGAGAAGGAACTGTGGAGTTTAAATGCTGACCAAAGCTTCCTATTTTCAACTTTTAAGAGTTGTCTTATGTATTGTCTTTTTTCTCTCTAATGTTTTTTCTTCCATTTGGATTTTATTCTGCATTCATAACATGATTAATATGAAACTATGTTTAGCATGGGTATACATGTAGAGTCTATAATAGGTTGCTTTCTGTCAAGGGGAGGGGGAGGGAAGAGAGAGAGGAAGGGAGAAAAATATGAAACTCAAGATCCTGAAAAAAATGATTATTGGAAATTATCTTTGCATGCAGTTGGAAAAATAAAATATTGTGAAAAAGTAAATGCTGAAAATTGTCTTTACATATAATTGGGGGAGAGGGGAGATTATCTAGATTTCAGCCTTTTATAAAACATTTATGACCTATATGGCTATGGGTAAGTCATTTAATCTTTCTCAGTTTCAATTTTTTTAATCTATATATTTAGTATATTTTTAGACTTTGTCTCACAGGGTTA